>NC_088226.1:37822657-38432593 GCF_036934945.1 Oncorhynchus masou masou | reverse complement strand
TGTCCAATCATTTGACTTTACCACAGGTGGACTCCAATCAAATTGTTGAAACATCTCAAGGATGATCTACGGAAACAGGATGCACCTGAATTCAATTTCGAGTCTCACAGCAAAGGATCTCAATACTTATGTATATAAGTTATATCCAAAAACCTGTTTTCGCTTTGTCATTATGGGGCATTGTGTGTAGATTGATGTTTTTATTTATTTAATCCATTTTAGAATAAAATAGAATAGAATAGAACAAAATGTGGAAAAAGGTAAGGGGTCTGAATACTTTCCGAATGCACTGTACACTATATACAGCGTCAGTCCCAATACCATATTTACAATGTGCTGGGATACTGGATCGATAGAGGTAGAAGTGTACAGTATAGGGGTAAGATCACTAGGCATCAAGATATATGATAAACAGAGTAGCAGGAGCGTATATGATGATATGAGAGTGGGTGTGCGTAGAGCCAGTATAAATGTATGTGCATATTATGTGTGTGTGAGCAAATGAGTGAGTGTTTGTACAGTGGCTTGCGAAAGTATTCACCCCCCTTGGCATTTTTTCTACTTACAACCTGGAATTAAAATTGATTTTTGGGGGGTTTGTATCATTTGATTTATACAACATGCCCACCACTATCAAGATGCAAAATATGTTTTATTGTGAAACAAACAAGAAATAAGACATACAAAAAACTGAAAACTTGAGCGTGCATAACTATTGTGGTGCCATATTCTTTCCATTTCTTAATAATGGTTTGAATGGTGCTCCGTGGAATGGTCAAAGTTTTTAATATTTTTTTTATAACCCAACCCTGATCTGTACTTCTCCACAACATTGTCCCTGACCTGTTTGGAGAGCTCGTTGGTCTTCATGGCGCTGCTTGCTTGGCTGTGCCACTTGCTTAGTGGTGTTGCAGACTCTGGGGCCTTTCAGAACAGGTGTATATATACTGAGATCATGTGCCACTTAGATTGCACACAGGTTGACTTTATTTAACTAATTATGTGACTTCTGAAGGTAATTGGTTGCACCAGATCTTATATAGGGGCTCACAGCGAAGGGGGTGAATACATATGCACGCACCACAATTTGGACTATTTTGTGTATGTCCATTACATGAAACCCAAATAAAAATCTGTTTAAATGACAGGTTGTGATGCAACAAAATAGGAAAAACCAAGGAGATGAATAATTTTGCAAGGCACTGTATGTGTGTTGGAGAATTAGTGTGTGTGGTGTGAGAGTGCATAGAGATAGTGCAAAATGGCTCCAGAGTGGTGCAGCGGTCTAATTCTCTGCATCTTAGTACTTGAGGCGTTACTACAGATCTTGGTTCAATCCCAGGTTGTATATCAACCGGTCGTAATTGGGAGTCCCATAGGACGGTGAACAATTGCCCCATTGTCGTCCAGGTTAGGGGAGGGTTTGGCCGTGGTAGGCTGTCAGTGTAAAATAAGAATATGTTCTTTAACTGGCTTGCCTTGTTCAATAAAGGTAAAAAAAATACAAAGATCGAGTTAGATAGTTTGTGTAGCTATTTAGTCAGCTACAGTATTTAGCAGTCTTATGGTATGGGGATATGAAGCTGTTCAGGAGCCTGTTGATGTCAGACTTGATGCACCGGTACTACTTGCTGTGAGGAAGCAGAGAGAACAGTCTATGGCTTGGATTGTTGGAGTATTTAATGGTTTTCCGGGCCTTCCTTTCACACCGCCTGATATAGAGATCCTGGATGGCAGGGAGCTCGGTCCCAATAATGTACTGGGCTGTCCACACCAACCTTTGTAGCGCCATGCGATCAAGGGTGGTGCTATTGTGCGTTAACTATTCTACCTCCTTCCTGTAGGATGTTGAAGCTCTCGACCTTCGCCACTGCAGCCCCGTTAATTTGGATGGAGTGTGCTCGTCCCTCCGTTTCCTGTAGTCCACGATCAGCTCCATGGTCTTACTGAGAGGTTAATGTTCCGGCCCCATACTGCCAGGTCACTGACCTCCTTCCTGTAGGCTGTCTCATCGTCGCTGGTGATCAGGTTAAAGTTCCGGCCCTTTCCTGTTTCAGCATGACAATACCTCCTTACAGAGATGGTTTGTCAAGATTGGTGTGGAAGAACTTAACTCAACCCCATCGAACACCTTTGGGATGAATTGGAACGCCGACGACTAGTAAGGCCTAATCGACCAACATCAGTGCTTGACCTCACTAATGCTCTTGTGGCTGAATGGAAGCAAGTCCCTGCGGCAATGTTCCAACATCTAGTGGAAAACCTTCCCAGAAGAGTGGAGGCTGTTATGGCAGCAAAGGGGGCCCAACTCCATATTCATGCCCATGGTTTTGGAATACATACTTTTGGTCATGTAGTGTATTTTAAAATGCATTTGGAAATGTTTTGTAAAATATATTCCAACATGCATTTAAATCACATGCACTTATGTCAGTCTCATTAAGAATGCAGGACTGTCAGTGTTTAAAACCTCTTGAAACTCCCCATCCCGGATCCGGGATCGTGAATAAAGCCTCAGGCTCATTAGCATAACGCAACGTTAACGATTTCTGAAGATCGCAAATAAAATGAAAATAATGCGCCTGCTCTCAAGCTTAGCCTTTTCTTAACAACACTGTCATCTCAGATTTTCAAAATATGCTTTTGAACCATAGCAAAGCACTAATTTGTGTAAGAGTATGCTAAGCTAGCTTAGCATTTTGAGTAACATTTAGCACGCAACATTTTCACAAAAACCAGATAACCAAATAAATAAAATCATTTACCTTTGAAGAGCTTCAGATGTTTTCAATGAGGAGACAGACTCTCAGTTACATAGCAAATGTTCAGTTTTTCCTGAAAGAATCTTTGTGTAGGAGAAATCGCTCCGTTTTGTACATCACATTTGGCTACCGAAACTAACCGAAAATTCAGTCACCAAAACGTCAAACTTTTTCCGAATTAACTCCATAATATCGACCGAAACATGGCAAACGTTGTTTAGAATCAATCCTCAAGGTGTTTTTTCACATATCTCTTCATTGATATGCAGTTCGTGGAAGCCTGCTTTCCCCTCAGAATCGCATGGAAAAATACCAGCAGCTGAAAAAGACGCACCAATTTCGACGGAGGACACTGGGCGGACACCTGGAAAATGTAGTCTCTTATGGTCAATCTTCCAATGATATGCCTACAAATACGTCACAATGCTGCAGGCACCTTGGGGAAACGACGGAAAGGGCAGGCTCATTCCTCTCGCATTCACAGCCATATAAGGAGACAACGGAGCCTCAAAAATCCTGCTGGTTTCCTGGTTGCCGTTTCATCTTGGTTTTGCCTGTAGCTCCCGTTCTAGGGCACCCACAGACAATATCTTTGCAGTTCTGGAAAGTGTTTTCTTTCCAAAGCTATCAATTATATGCATAGTCGAGCATCTTGTTGTGACAAAATATCTTGTTTAAAACGGGAACGTTTTTCATCCAAAAATGAAATTGCGCCCCCAGAGTTTCAAGAGGTTAAGGTATGTGATAAAGAGTTGAGATTACAATCTGAAATACTGTTTGTCTCACACCCTGATCAGTATCACTTGACATCGTTATTGTCTCCACCCCTCCAGGTGTCGCTTGTTTTCCCCAGTGTATCTATCCCTGTGTTTCCTGTCTCTGTGCTAGTTCGTCATGTATGTTCCAAGTCAATCAGCAGTTTTCCCGTACACCTGCCTTTGCTATTCTCTTTTTCTAGTCCTCCCGATTTTGACCCTTGCCTGTTCTGGACTCTGTACCTGCCTGCCTGACCACAAGCCTTTCTGCCACTCTGTACCTCCTGGACTCTGATCTGATTTTGAACTTTTGCCTGTCCACGACTATTCTCTTGCCTACTCCTTTAGGATTACTCCACACACAGAGACGCGTACAAAGCTCTCCCTCTCCCTCCATTTGGTAAATGACCACAACTCTATCCTCCTGATTTCTGCTTACAAGCAAAAATTTAAGCAGGAAGCACGAGTGACTCGGTCTATAAAAAAAGAGGTCAGATGAAGCAGATGCTAAACTACAGGACTGCTTTGCTATCATAGACTGGAACATGTTCCGGGTTTCCTCCGGATTCCTTCCTCCGGCATTGAGGAGTACACCACATCAGTCACTGGCTTTATCAATAAGTGTACGTACATACACCAACCAGAAGCCATGGATTATAGGCAACATTCGCACTGAGCTAAAGGGTAGATCTGCCACTTTCAATGTGTGGGACTCTAACCCAGAAGCTTACATGAAATCCTGCTATGCCCTGCGACAAACAATCAAACAGGCAAAGCGTCAATACAGGGCTAAGATTGAATCATATTACACCGGCTCCGACACTCGTCTTATGTGGCAGGGCTTGCAAACTATTACAGACTACAAAGGGAAGCTCAGCCACGAGCTGCCTAGTGACACGAGCCTATCAGATGAGCTAAATTACTTCTATGCTCACTTCGAGGCAAGCAACACTGAGGCATGCATGAAAGCATCAGCTGTTCCGGATGACTGTGTGATCATGCTCTCCATAGCCGACGTGAGTAAGAAGTTTAAACAGGTCAACATACACAAGGCTGAGGGGCCAGACGAATTACCAGGACGTGTGCTCCGGGCATGTACTGACCAACTGGCAGACGTCTTGTGTTATGATAAACAATGCATTTTCTGTCCAGACAAAGATGTTGATAGAGCATTGAAATAGACCCTCCACTGACCGAATGTCTCTTATTTTGTGGACTGAGGGAGTGGATCCCTCAGTCCACACGTTGAATGGACATCCTGTGCCAGTGTGCATCCAGTTGTAGGAGCCTAATGTCTGTGTATGATGTTTTCCAACAATATCAGGTAAAGCCAGGGATGACTGGGACCTTCAGCATGTAAGACACAGATGGTAAGAAATAATATGAACATCACAGATATAAATTCCCACTGTGCGCATGATAAAGTTAACTACATTACTTTAGTTGGCTGCTTTGAGCAACACTTGTATGTAATATAACCTATTCTGAGAGCCTAGTTTGTGTGTATGGACTATGTGTAATATTTCTGGACCATTGGGTTCCCTGAAATCAGGTACTGACAGTAGGAGAAATATGAGTCTGTCAGAGATCATCACACTGGATGGAGATGCTAATGGAGGCTTTGGTGGTCCACACAAAGAAGAAGCAGGTGTCCTTTCCAGAGATGTGGAACTGACCTTGAACCTGGTGCCAGTAAGGATGGTCTTAAGTTCCTTACTGGCACCAGGTGGCAGTAAGTTCCCTATCTTGAATGCCTTGATACCCTCCTCTTCGCTATTTGTGCCCCACTACTCACAACACCCAATCCAACAACTGTGATCTGAGTTCCCTTTTATAGCAACGACAGAGTAACACGTTTGGCCCGAACCACTGCTCCATAATTGCTGGCCGTCAACCTCCCTCTCCTCATGGTGTGCCAGTTGGGGTTGGTGTGCTGTCCAACAGTTGGCTGCTGTATAGCCTTCTGCTGCTCCACCAACAGCGCTATGCCAGCCAGGACACCTGCATGCCCCGGTGCTCTTGTTTTTTCCACTACAAACAGGGATGACAGGGAGGGTAGCGGTTGTTCTGGCTCAAGTTCAAGGAGACATACCATTCTACTGAACCTGCCTTGGAGACGGTTCCTTAGCCACTGAAGATTCTCCTCTGTGGGGTCTCTGGACAGATGCCTATAGTCTTCGCCCGGGTACAGGTCCTCTACTGACTGCACCTGGTTAGGCACGGTTGGCTTGCTCCACTTGCATTCCACATCAGTATGGGTGATATTGTAAACTGCCAAAACAGGCTGCATGGCTCCTCATGAGCTCCACGGAGGCATTAGCATGTGGTATAGAGAGTCCCCTGGTCACCTATAGAGACCTGCCAAGATGAAGGATGTTTCGTGCCACATGCCTTTCAATGCATGACTTTGAACAGCTTGAAATGCATTTGTTGTAAGAAATGTGCTTTTTAAATAAAGTTTGATTTGATTGATGACATTACAGGTGTATAATATTTAATGAAAGTTTATTAAATATTCTACACCTGTAATGTCATCAATCAATGAGAACCCGTTGTCACGACTTCCGCCGAAGTCGGGTCCTCTCCTTGTTCGGGCGTGTTCGGCGGTTGTCATCACCGGCTTTCTAGCTATCGCCTCTCAATTTTTCATGTATCCATTTGTTTTGTCTTGTTCCCTGCACACCTGGATTTCATTCCCCAATCAATCTACATGTATTTATTCCTCTGTTCCCCATCATGTTTTTGTGTAAGATTGTTTGTGTTAAGTGTTTGTTGTTGACGCACCAGAATAGTTTTTTCCGTGGTATTTCACAAAGATGTTTATTGTTAAACATAATTCTTGTGACTGTTTTGCGCGTTTTGCACCTTTGCCTCAATAAAGTGTGCGCCTGTTCAGAAATCTCTGCTCTCCTGCACCTGACTTCGCTACCAGTACGCACACGCCTGACACCCGTGCAGTTTTTCCATAAACTTTTCATTGATTACTTTGGATTTTATCACTTAACATATCAACCATATAGTGGGAAGGATCCTATAAATCAAGACTGTGTGAATGCATGTACCACTCCGAATAAATAAATACTGTGCCTCTGAAGAGTTGTCTCTGGTCATAAAACTACAATACAGGTTGAATGTCTTAACAAAGTCAATTCTGAATGTCAATAGTTTTTTTGATTCATTCTCATCAATGACAACATCCTAGAACTGAGTTAACACTAATCTAGGTATGGTATCTGGTTAATGATTATATCATTGATTCCTTGTAGAATGTTGACAGCTGTGTAGAACACATTGTATTGTTAAGCTGCTTAAACTTAATAGCTACACTCAGCGCACAGGATAAACGTTATGCTTCATGCTGACCCTGACCAAACCGGTAAGTTTCCCATCACTATAGCTGCACTTCTCCACAAGGCCAGACTTATAGTGGTCTTCTCCTCTTTTGATGGTCTTATGCTCATCCTTGAAAAATGCCATGAGATCTGAAGTAGACAACACATTTTTTGGGAGGAAATTGAGGCAAATATATTGATGAAACTCACCTTGTCCGAGATAGAATTACATGGTTATCAAAACGTCACGCCAACGTAAGTCTACACCAAACACATACTTCAGTTGAAGTGTTTGTTCAATTGATTTAGCTAGCTCTTCTCTGTATTTGTTATGTTGATGTTTTCTTTGATATTTGTACAATTCTCATTTTGACAATTTGAAGAGCATTTGTCATTGGTATTAGCTAAGAGCTAAAATGAACTGACTAGTGTCTTATTCGATTTGTAGCCATCAGGATTACTATTTTAACTATACAATGTATGATACCAGTTGTAGCCTGTCATTCAGGGCAGGTGGGGCTGAGCCCCACACTTTTTTGAGGGGCTTGCCTGTTTTGCTTGTTATTTTGGCCTTAATAACATGCAAATGTCACATATCAGTTAGCAAACAGTGCAAAACATTAATAAAGCCTCATACTCAAAAAGCAAAAAAGAGACGATGTTTGTAGGGCAGCTCCAAAATGCAAGTGTTTCAGCCGAGCTCAGTACTTTCTGTGGTGGTGGTGGTGGTGGTGGTGGGGGGGGGGGGGGCTAGCCAGCAGAAAATAGTGTTGCACCTGATTGTCTCAGTTTTCTGTCATGATTGGCTCAGTTGTCTGTCACTCATGGGACTGTATGCCATCCCCAAGTCTAAGGTTACAGCTCAAAATGTTAGCCCCTTGGGTTCTGCCATAGAGTTATATTAGAAGTGCCCATCCAAGAAGGCTCAAGGTCATTGGCCACAGACAGAATGACATCAAATCACATTATATCTACAGTAGCTTTGATTGGACTGATCATGTCAACATTTTACTTAGCTAGCAGTCAAAGTCTTGGCGAGCAGTCATCATAAGTTGTCATCAAGTCGACAATCTACTGGCAAATCCTTTTTAATCCTTGTAATATGAAGATAAATAATGAAGAGAAATTACAGATAAAACGTATCGGTGCTCATCGGCCATTGTACATAAAGATTACACAACAAGTTGGAAATTGCAAATTCAACAATGAGTCGTTTGGAAGGAATCAGTGACTAACTGCAAACTTTCCAAAGAAACCACTAACATTAGCCTGCTATTCAATGGAGTGGCTGTGGTTTTTCCGCGAGTTCCCACAATAAATCCAGAAAATGCCAGACTTTGATGACAAACTTTGCCCACAAAGGACCGCTGTGCCACCTTCACAAGGTGAGTCCAAAAATGTATTGTATGCTGCTGCATAAATAACATAAAAAGCAAATATATAATGTAGGTAAGAAAGTAATACTAAGTGTAGTAAGCTGTTAGCAGCCCATGTGCCTCACCCTAATAATTTGGTCTATTTTCACCAATGCGGTATTGTAAACACATAATGTTGGTAACTGTGGTGCTTGGCTTGCACGTGCAAATTCAAATTTTATATATTAAAACATCCACTGTATGATACCCATATAATTATCAGCTAGCTAGCTAGCTACAGTTGAATTCGGAGGTTTACATACACTTTAGCCAAATACATTTTCACAATGACTAACATTTAATCCAAGTAAAAATGTCCTGTCCTATGTCAGTTAGGATCACCACTTTATTTTAAGAATGTGAAATGTCCGAATAATAGTAGAGCGAATAATTTATTTCAGCTTTTCATTCCCAGTGGATCAGAAGATTACATACACTCAATTAGTACTTAGTAGCATTGCCTTGAAATTGTTTAACTTGGGTCAAACGTTTTGGATAGCCTTCCACAAGCTTCCCGAAATACATTTTGGCCCATTCCTCCTGACAAAGATGGTGTAACTGAGTCAGGTTTGTAGGCCTCCTTGCTCGCACACGCTTTTTCAGCTCTGTCCACAGATTTTCTATAGAATTGAGGTAAGGGCTATGTGATGGCCACTCCAATACCTTGACTTTGTTGTCCTTAAGCCATTTTGCCACAACTTTGGAAGTATGCTTGGGGTCATTGTCCATTTGGATCAATTTGTGATCAAGCTTTAACTTCCTGACTGATGTCTTGAGATGTTGCTTCAATATATGCACATAATTTTCCACCCTCATGACGCCATCTATTTTGTGAAGTGCATGATGCATGATGCTGCCACCCCCGTGTTTCACGGTTGGGATGGTGTTCTTCGGCTTTGAAGCCTCACGCTTTTTCCTCCAAACATAACGATGGTCATTGTGGCCAAACAGTTCTATTTTTGGTTCATCAGACCAGAGGAGATTTCTCCAAAAAGTACGATCTTTGTCCCCATGTGCACTTTCAATCCGTAGTCTGTCTTTTTTTATGGCGTTTTTGGAGCAGTGGCTTCTTCCTTGCTGAGCGGCCTTTCAGGTTATGTCAATATAGGACTCATTTTACTGTTGATATAGATACTTTTGTACCTGTTTCCTCCAGCATGTTCACAAGGTCCTTTGCTGTTGTTCTGGGATTGATTTGCACTTTTTGCACCAAAGTACATTCATCTGTAGGAGACAGAATGTGTCTCCTTCTGGAGCACTATGAAGGCTGTGTAGTCCCATTGTGTTTATACTTGCATATTATTGTTTGTTCAGATGAACGTTGTACCTTCAGGCTTTTGGTAATTGCTCCCAAGGATGAACCAGATTTGTTGAGGTCTACAATTTGTTTTCTGAGGTCTTGGCAGATTTATTCTGATTTTACCAGGATGTCAAGCAAAGAGGCACTGAGTTTGAAGGTAGGCCTTGAATTACAACCACAGGTACACCTCCAATTGACTCAAATTATGTTATTTAGCCTATCAGAAACTTCTACAGCCACGACATCATTTTCTGGAATTTTCCAAGCTGCTAAAAAGGCACAGTCAACTTAGTGTATGATAACTTCTGACCCACTGGAATTGTGATACAGTGAATTATAAATGAAATAATCTATCTGTAAACAATTGTTGGAAAAATTACTTGTGTCATGTACAAAGTAGATGTCCTAACCGACTTTCCAAAACTATAGTTTGTTAACAAGAAATTTGTGTAGGGCCTCCCGGGTGGCGCAGTGGTTAAGGGCGCTGTACTGCAGAGTGGGGCGACTCACAATTGGCCTAGCTTCGTTCGGGTTAGGGAGGGTTTGGCCGGTAGGAATATCCTTATCTCATCACGCACCAGTGACCCCTGTGGCAGGCCTGGCGCAGTGTGTGTCAACCAAGGTTGCCAGGTGCACGGTGTTTCCTCCAACACATTGGTGCGGCTGGCTTCCGGGTTGGATGCACGCTGTGTTAAGAAGCAGTGCGGCTTGGTTGGGTTGTGTATCGGAGGACGCATGACTTTCAACCTTCGTCTCTCACGAGCCCGTACGGGAGTTGTAGCAACGAGACAAGATAGTAGCTACTAACAATTGGATACCATGAAATTGGGGAGAAGAAGGAGTAAAATCCAACAGAAAAAAAACACAAAAAAAACAAGAAATTTGTGACGTGGATGAAAAACTAAATTTAATGTGAAGCCTCACCCTTAGGACCTTTGACTACATCATCCTGGTCTAGCTGGTAACTAGGCCTATTGTTATACTTTATATCAGGTCTATGTTAAATTCTCTCTTTCTCTCGCCCCCCTACGTTGGTAGACTGTCAGCTCTCAGACCTTTGTGAGGATGACACTGCAGACATATCACTTCTGTACTAGTAAGCCAAAAGAAGCTTTCCCCACGGTGCCAAGTACAGATCGGGGTTAGAAAGACTGGACAACAAGCAGTTCAGGCTGCAAACAGATTTGGGGGACTATCACACACTCGCCTTCGCAGCCAAGGAGGATGTGATGTGTTTTTTTTGTGTTCCACCAGAATGCAAAGGCAAGCAGTTATGTATCAGAGAGGACCGAAATTGTGTTTGGTTGTAGTACTCCAGTGAGTATGACTCATTGCGGACATGGCCACTAGTAAAGTGACTCCTAGTCTCCAGTGTGCACAAACATCTGTTCAACATCTGTTCTAGTTTTGATCTACATTTGGTTGTAAACTAATGTGAATTCAACGTGAAATCAACAAAAAATGTCACCATGTCATTGGATTTACAAGTTGGATGAAAAAAAGAAACGCGAAATGCACTTGGGTGGAGGACTTTTTGCAAATAAAATCAGTTTACCACATTGATTCAACATCACCACATAGCTTTGGGGGGTTGAAATGACATGGAAACAACGTTGAATCAAATCAGCTTTTGCCTAGTGGGTCTTCACCCAGTAGCTCAGATTTTCTGGTCATTCCGCCTCCCTTGCATGACTATAATTTGTTTCCATTCTGATTCTTTGTGTATTAGGCTGTAGGCTAAGTAAATGGTATTAGGCTATAGGCCTCGTGTATTCGGTTATACTGTAGGCCTAGTAGAAGGTATTAGGCTATAGGCCTCGTGTATTAGGTTATACTGTAGGCCTAGTAGAAGGTATAAGGCTATAGGCCTTGTGTATTAGGCTTTAGGCCTAGTGGAAGATATTCAGCTATAGGACTATTGGGCTTTAGGCCTAGTATGTACATAAGAAATTGAAGTTGTAAAAACCAAGTATTGTTACTATGCCTTATTCTTATCATATTTTGTCACACCAATTTTCGATGTAACTTGCGCTTTGTTTTCTTGTTTGAGTGAGGCAATGTATTCCCCTCAATAAAGTTATTTCAATAAAGCTCTTGATTTATTAATATCATATTGCTTGTGTATGTCTTTCCGTATGATATTTAACACTAAATGTCATTTGTAATATGTTTTGGTGCAGATATGTGGTTAATATACAATCCACAAAGTCTCTGATAAATGAACATTCTATAGATGTCTATAAAAATACCCCTGTCCACTAAAACAGCTGTAACTCATTTACAGTAAAATGTATTACTATTCTGATTCCAGATTTGAATTCTTACAACATCTGGAAGGCTCAATATGCTCTAAATGTGTATCTATTTTCATTAGGAAGTTGTGTAAATGGCAGGTGTTTGGGGGGGGGACGTTGATTGTCATATAAGATAAAAACATTTTGACGTGTTTTTTCCTGACTGATTACCATTTGCTTAATGTAGTGCAATTATATGTCATAGAATTTGAAAGGGCTGTTTCTCATCTTTTAAAACATGTATCCAAATATGGTTTGATACCAGAAAATGTTGCAGAAGAGTTTTGGGATTCAGCCATTTTGGGGAAATCCTGCCAGAGATTTAACAATGCCAATATGGCAATTTGCAGTTACAGTTAGCTGGTGTTCTAAAGCCTAGTGCTTCCCAAATAACACTTTCTTAGAAATGATATGTGACCCACCGAAATAGTGTTAAGCTAACACTTTTCAAAGTGTTGACAAACTAACATCCATAGTGTTGGTTCCCTAATATCATGGGTGTTGCAAATTCTTTAGTAGAGTTGATACTGTTAAACTTTCTCAGTGTTAGGGAATAACACATTTAATGTTACAGTATTTTTGTGGGTGATGTTTTAACACTTAAAAAGGTGTCACATTCATTTAGAGATGGATTGGACCAAGGTGCAGCGTTGTAAGCGTACATAATTTTATTAGATGAACACGAAACAAAAATAACAAACTACAACCGAACGTGAAGCTACATGCAGTGCAGAAAGCAACTACACACAAACAAGATCCCACAAACTAAAGGTGGAAAAAAGGCTGCCTAAGTATGATCCCCAATCAGAGAACGATAGACTCTGATTGGGAACCATACCCGGCCAACAAAGAAATAGAAAAACTAGAATGCCCACACAAATCACACACTGACCTAACCAAATGGAGAAATAAAAAGGCTCTCTATGGTCAGGGCGTGACAGTAGGGTGAACAAGATGGTGCCGTACTGTGTGGCTTGCAGTTTTGCTAGCTCCGACGCAACTTTGCTATTTTGTGATTATTGTGGCGTTTATTTGTACTTTATTTTCATGAAATGTAACGTCGAAGATGCTTTCCTTTTGCTTGCGATTTTTAATTCTGCATCTGTAACCACGTTCCCATCCAACTATTTCATATGGATCAATTACCTGATGCATTAAAAAAAGTCACGTCCCGGCTGGTGGAAACATAAAATGACGGTAAACATCACTCCTGTGTTCCAATGGCATGTTGTATTAGCTAATCCAAGTTCATCATTTTAAAAGGCTAATTGATCATTATAAACCCTTTTGCAATTATGTTAGCACAGCTGAAAACTGTTGTTCTGAAGAAGCAATAAAACTTGACTTCTTTAGACTAGTTGAGTATCTAGAGCATCAGCATTTGTGAGTTCGATTACAGGCTCAAAATGGCCAGAAACAAATAACATTCTTCTGAAACTCATCAGTCTATTCTTGTTCTGAGAAATGAAGGCTATTCCATGTGAGAAATTGCCAAGAAACTGAAGATGTCGTACAACGCTGTGTACTACTCCCTTCACAGAACAGCGGAAACTGGTTCTAACCAGAATAGAAAGAGGAGTGGGAGGCCCTGGTGCACAACTGAGCAAGAGGACAAGTACATTAGATTGTCTAGTTTGAGAAACAAACGCCTCACAAGTCCTCAACTGGCAGCTTCATTAAATAGTAACCGCAAAACAACAGTCTCAACGTCAACAGTGAAGAGGTGACTCCGGGATGCTGGCCTTCTAGGCAGAGTTGCAAAGAAAAAGCCATCTCTCAGAATGGCCAATAAAAATAAAAGATTAAGATGGGAAAAATAACAGACACTGGACAGAGGAAGATCGGAAAAAAGTGGTTGTCTTTACAGATCTTGCAGATGATGGCTGTGGCCAGATGGTCCAGTTGGCCGCAGTTCCTGCACAGTTCAGGCCTGCTGTAGTGGTGGACAGAGCCTCTGTTGTTTCCCAGGGTGATGATCCTTTGGAGGCGTTGGACTCTGCACACTCCGGTTGAGTCCGGTTTTAACAGGACCAGCTGTTTTCATGTTCCAGTCCAGAAGTTGTCTTCTAGCTGCTTACTTGAGGGTTGCTAACCTGCATAACCGAACTTGTATGCCGTAGTCCTGGATGCATTCATTGTGAAACTGTACTGTTACAACCTTGGATTCTGTGTCGGAAAGGGGGTATGCACAGAGTTTGTTAAACGAGGCTGAATCTTTGCACTTTCAGAATTTTTTGTACCTGAGAAATCATGAAACTGTTTTTGAATGATTTCTGTGGCCCTGGGGGATTCTAGGCGGGTCGTGGTTTCTGGCCTGGTGGTTGTTGTTGCTGCTCCTGCAGCCCCCCAGCGATTGGCGGCTTTGTCCTCGACAGCCTCCTTTTTAGGGATTAGCATCAGCCTCACCAAGTTGTAGCGGTGCATCGCTCCTGGGTTCATCCCGGTCATCTTGATTATTAGGTCTGCTCCTGTTCTGCAGGGGGAGAAAGGACAAACCTCAGAGCGGGCAGACACGCCTGGAAGCCCGTGACCCATATGTCAATGGAGGCACTCCCTGTGGTCTGCTTGCTCCAGGCGTAGGTTGGTGTCTTTGGTCCTTCCTCTGCGCCTCTGGTTCTGGTGGTAATGTTGTCTGGTCTGCTCCGGGTGGTTGGTGGTCTGCAGGTCTTTAGTGGCCTGAGAAGGGCAAATGGTGGGCAAAAAAAAATAAAGGCAGGGGAGGAGGGCTGCATGCCATGGTTAGAGGGAGAAAGCCTTGCCTCGGCAACACTCTACTCGCCTCAAGGCTTGCAGTTTGTCGTCTCTTCCTCAAGCAGCTGGTCCGGTGCTGGATGTTTGGGGGGGGGGGGGGGTCCGGGGTGGTCCGTGGACTGGGGAGTCAGCTCGGGCCGTGATCAAGCCACCTTTCATCATCCCCAGTCCTTCATCGGGCCGTGATCAAGCCACTGTTACCCTTCCATCCATCATCCCCAGTCCTTCAGGTATGCTCTGCATTTTCAGCTGAACCAGCAAGGCAGCGCCAGCCACGGTCAATCCACTGTTACCGTAGCTGCCTCCAGTTCCATCCAAAGAAAATTATAGAAGAGAGAGTAGCATAGAGAGGGTAGCAAGAGTAGAGAAAGGGACACAACCTCAGAAAATCTTCTTGTGCATAATGAAGTAAAACCAGAGTCAAGCAAGAACCTACAAGACGGTAGCTCTGACTTAAAATATATAAACTGGAACAACCATCTCAGTAACGGGTGCAATAAGTCCAACCCCTTACAGATTGGAGTAGTTTATAAAATGTT
The DNA here is from genome assembly GCF_036934945.1 of Oncorhynchus masou masou. Lineage (NCBI taxonomy): Eukaryota > Metazoa > Chordata > Actinopteri > Salmoniformes > Salmonidae > Oncorhynchus > Oncorhynchus masou. The sequence goes on along the minus strand of NC_088226.1, from coordinate 38,417,445 downwards.
CGTTATTTATATTTGTATAGTATAATAGCAATTAATGAATGTGCATGCAGAAACAAACAATTGATATTAAAGCGAACTATTCAAAAAAACAGCCCAATTTATGCTAACAGTGTTAACAGAAATTAACTCAACACAGCCGAGTAACAACAACATCACCGCAGGTAGTTCAATTTCAATCCCACTGGTGTTAAACCCACTATAATCAATACTCAGATATAACCAGGGGATGGAACCAAAATTATTTCCCCATCGTTTTGTTCTGAACATAACAATTGTTTTTTTCCGTTCCGTTCCACTGTTCTGAATCAGTTTGATCCCAAAATGGTTCCTTTCTGTTCCCTTCTTAACCTTTGAAATCCTTTTTTTTTTTTTTTACATTTAGCTCATCACTAAACTACTTCAGTGTGGATAGAGCAGTTTGCTACGGAGCGGGAAAGCTGTAGCTCAGTGAGTTTCTTACATGTGTGATGTAAAGACAAGTGTAGGGAGTGAGATGCAACTAAGATTTTGCGGGTGGGGAGAGAGAGAGAGAGAGAGAGAGAGTGGAGGAGGCTTGGCTTGAAGCACTGGGCATCTTGTGATGACATGCATTATCTGAATTAGGCCCACAGAATTATACCTATGGTGGAGCGGATTCTATGGAGGATCTTTGAATGTCTTTGAAGTTCAGAGTTGGATCAACGTTGGACCAGAGAAGCTAGCTAGCTAACAAGCTTGCGTGTGGAGAGCGGCACCAGAATTTTTAAACACGTCTTACCTTTTTGTAGTTATTAAATCCAATGTAAAATGTGATAACTATAGTATCCCTATTTAGCATTGAAAAAGTTAATCCATTCTTCTCTAATTAAAAATCTCTCTCCCCATCTTCTGAATCACGCTTGTAATGTCAGTAGGCTACAGCTATGCTTCGGAGGGGGAAAGGCAGGTAGCCTGCAGGCACACACACTGATTTTCAGCGGGTAGGCAGACATTGGACGAAGTTTGGTTGACAGAGGGAGGGCTCTGCATATGTACTTTGTTGCATTGCTTTGTGGGACTGTGAAAAAAATGTCTGAAGTGTAAAATAACATTATTAACCAGTTCCTATGCTTTTAAAATAACTGTTATGTTCTGGAACAGTATAGATCACTTTCATTCCTGGTTCTGATTCTGTTAATTGGAAAATGTTGTTCTTTTCTGGTTTTTGGTTCTGTTCCCTGAACCAGTTCCAACCCCTGGGCATAACACCGAGATATTAACACTGTGTACCGTTCCATTTATTCCATTCCAGCCATTACAATGAGCCCGTCCTCCTATAGCTCGTCTCACTAGCCTCCTATGTTGGAGACTGAGAGAAAATAAAATGAGCCAAAGCATAGAACTTCTATCAGTGTGTGTGTGTGTGGTGTATCTAAACAGTTGTGTATATGTCTGCTGTGATTTTTGGTCTGTGTATTATTGATGTAATACTATACTGTATTTTTTGTGTGTTTAAGTCTGCGTTTGTTAAGGTGTTGAAAGAGTCTTATATACAGTACATACTGTGGTGTGTGTGGTTGAGCGTTGGGGGGGGGGGGGGATGCGTGTGGCTACCTGCCTGCATATTTTTTCTGGTGTTTATTTGTGTGCGCGTGCGTGCGTGTGTGTGAGCATGTGAGCATGTGTACATGTGTTTGTGTGCATGCTCTTTCCATGATGGATGTGGGTGGAGGAAATCGTTACTCTGTAATGATGTTCTTATTGTTGTGTTTATGAAACATTTTTTAAATAATGCAAATGGCTCAAATTCCATTTCCTGCTCATCAGCATGGTGGTGAGGAGGGAACGGATTGCAAGTATAGTAGGAAAGGATTGATTCCACTAGATTCACCTATGCTCTAAACTTCCATGCCGGAGACGGCCACACCAGAGAAGAGTTCCTTCTTTGCTCCAACTTCCAACTCAAATGAAACCCTCTGGGACTGATACTGTTCTGCTACTGTCCTGGCCTGGAGGGTGTGAGAGGATCAGGCCATGCTATCACGGAACCTACCTGAGGTGAAGAGGAGACAGAGAGAGACCAGGACAGTTTAATGGATCGTTCCACAAAAACAGTGCTTTTTGCGATTCTTTGACATTTTAAGTAGAAATTACACACCAATATTGAATTTTAAAAGCCTTGTATACATTCAGTTCCATTTAATACAGATCACATGGAAAATTCAATTTTAACTCACTTAACTCCAAAATGTATTCCAAAATTTTCACCATCATTATAAAGCCCAAGTTATGTTGTTGCTTTTTTGTTGCTTATTTTGTTGCTTTGACCAAGTTGCTTGTGAAGATAATTTATTTAATTTGATTAGTGATTAATTTACGCCTGTCGCTCATTTTAATATTTAATATTTCTTTTTAAATACAATTATTTTAAAAAAACTAACTGATTTAATAGTCAAATCATGGTGAGCTGGTTGTGCTCTTTTTGGCCATTTTCTGGTGTTTTGTGGTGGAAAACTGAGTGGGTCGAGCATAACACGCCAACCCTGTTACCCCATAGGTGCACAGGCTACAATGGGGCAAAAAAGTATTTAGTAAGCCACCAATTGTGAAAGTTCTCCCACTTAAAAAGATGAGAGAGGCCTGTAATTTTCATCATAGGTACACTTCAACTATGACAGACGAAATGACAAAAACAAAATCTAGAAAATCACATTGTAGGACTTTTAATGAATTTATTTGCAAATTATGATGGAAATTAAGTATTTGGTCAATAACTAAAGTTTATCTCAATACTTTTTTTATATACCCTTTGTTGGCAATGACAGAGGTCAAACGTTTTCTGTAAGTCTTCACAAGTTTTTCCACACACTGTTGCTGGTATTTTGGCCCATTACTCCATGTAGATCTCCTCTAGAGCAGTGATGTTTTGGGGCTGTTGCTGGGCAACACGGACTTTCAACTCCCTCCAAAGATTTTCTATGGGGTTGAGATCTGGAGACTGGCTCGGACACTCCAGGACCTTGAAATGCTTCTTACAAAGCCACTCTTTCGTTGTTGGGCGGTGTGTTTGGGATCATAGTCATGCTGAAAGACCCAGCCACGTTTCATCTTCACTGCCCTTGCTGATGGTAGGCTTTGTTACTTTGGTCCCAGCTCTCTGCAGGTCATTCACCTGGTCCCCCCCATGTGGTTCTGGGATTTTTGCTCACCATTCTTTTGATCATTTTGACCTCACGGTGTGAGATCTTGTGTGGAGCCCCAGATCGAGGGAGATTATCAGTGGTCTTGTATGTCTTCCATTTACTAATAATTGCTCCCACAGTTGATTTCCTCAAACAAAGCTGCTTACCTATTGCAGATTCAGTCTTCCCAGCCTGGTGCAGGTCTACAATTTTGTTTCTGGTGTCCTGTGACAGCTCTTTGGTCTTGGCCATAGTGGAGTTTGGAGTGTGACTGTTTGAGGTTGTGGACAGGTGTCTTTTATACTGATAACAAGTTCAAACAGGTGCCATTAATACAGGTAACGAGTGGAGGACAGAGAAGCCTCTTAAAGAAGGTCTGCGAGAGCCAGAAATCTTGCTTGTTTGTAGGTGACCAAATACTTATTTTCTACCATAATTTGCAAATAAATTCATTAAAAATCTTACAATGTGATTTTCTGGATATTTTTTTTCTCATTTTGTCTGTCATAGTTGAAGTGTACCTATGATGAAAATTACAGGCCTCTCTCATCTTTTTAAGTGGGAGAACTTGCACAATTGGTGGCTGACTAAATACCTTTTTTGCCCCACTGTATATGTATACATTTTTTGAAAAGCTTCCATTCATTTCCCCCTTCTCATTGCACACAACAAGCTTCCATTCCCCCTGTCACAAGGGGCTTAATGGCTGTTCTAAGTTTAAATTGTCAACCCTGTTAAGGTACCCGCATGCTAGGTTGGGTTTGCTCCTAGGAGAACTCAGCAAGGTGAAGCAAACGTCTGTGCCTTGCAAACTCCCTTAAAAGACCTTCTCTTGAAAAATGAAGAAAAAAAAGCGGCAATATTACTGTCCCTCTTTAGACGCAGCAGCAACAACATAGCCAGTTAACCTAATGAATCAAGAAATCTGTCATTCATTTTGACGCATTTGCCGAGAAAGTTTTTTTTTCTTATTAAAAAAATGTGTTAAGTCCTCCACCTCTCTTCGGGGGACAAATATCTTTTAGTTTTTTTTACAGCTTTTCTGCTACATATACATTTTACATACACATTTTGCATACAGATTTTACATACACATTATACATACATGGTATTTTTTTTATAAAAAGCAGTCACATAATGATAATACATTACCAAATTCTAAACTCTTTAATTCCAACCCTCAGTTACTCTAAGTCCATCCCACCTCTTACCATAGACCACCCTCGTTTGGTTTCCATGCGCCATATATGTTTTAATTGTGCTGTGATGTTTACATAATTTTTTACCTTTCTAATCGTATAGTGTCCATAGATTGTGAGCTAAAGATGAAAACCTTTCCTACGAGTATTATTATATCAGAGTGGCCAGACAGAAGCCACTCCTCAGTAAAAGGCACATGACAGCCCGCTTGGAGTTTGCCAAAAGGCACCTACTGTAATGGACTCTCAGACCATGAGAAACAAGATTTTCTGGTCCGATGAAACCATGATTGAACTCTTTGGCCTGAATGCCAAGCGTCACATCTGGAGGAAATCTGGCACCATCCCTACAGTGAAGCATGGTGGTGACAGCATCATGCTGTGGGGTCTGAATTCTTTCTGAATGCACCATGTTCTTACAATTGTTTCTTGTTCTAGACTATTGGACTCTGTCTTTCGACTCTATCTATTGTTTTTTCAGACATCGACATGAGGACCTTTTGAATGTTGTGTGCACAAGCCAATTGTCAGATCAACCAATCTGCGCTTCGCTAAGGCTAATAACTTGAACGAGATGCAGCCGTTCTAGAACCAAGAAATCCTGGACTCCCTCATCTGGTTAAGACAAGCCGGATATGTTCAGGAAATCCTGAATTTGTTAAACCATCTTTCTGGAATACCCCTCTGTTGTTTACGAACCATGTGACAAATAACACTTGACTGATTGCTTGATTACCTTAAAGGTACTAAATTGGCGGAACCACCCTACTATCCTGTTAACTGTGTGCTAACTTGAGTTCTTCGACTTGAAAACAGAGGAAAGAGAGAGGGGAGAGACCAGGACAGAGAACAAGACCGTTTATAAACATGAAATCAAAATTCAGCTGTTAAGGTAAACAAATACTCACATAAACACATCTACCACACATCTATTATAGCCCAAAAAAAACAGAATGATCACAAGTCTCCTAAACAAAACAGAATTGATCATCATATAAAAGGGTGTGAGCACGTCCCATTTCTTTCAACGTGGAGCAGGATAGACAGCAAGGGAGAGGAAGAAATCAAAAAGCTTGTGGACAAGGGGCCCGTCAGAGACGTGGGCATGGGCCCCGTCAAAGAGGTCAAAAGAGGTGGGCATGGGCCCCGTCAAAGAGGTCAAACAAGGTGGGCATGGGCCCCGTCAAAGAGGTCAAAGAGGTGGGCATGGACCCCGTCAAAGAAGTCAAAGAGGTGGGCATGGACCCCGTCAAAGAGGTCAAAGAGGTGGGCATGGGACCCATCAAAGAGGTCAAAGAGGTGGGCATGGGACCCATCAAAGAGGTCAAAGAGGTGGGCATGGGCCTCGTCAAAGAGGTCAAACAAGGTGGGCATGGGCCCCATCAAAGAGGTCAAAGAGGTGAGCATGGACCCCGTCAAAGAGGTCAAAGAGGTGGGCATGGGACCCATCAAAGAGGTCAAAGAGGTGGGCATGGGCCTCGTCAAAGAGGGGGACATAAGAAAGACGGAGGCAGACAGCAGGGAACTTGTGTCTAAAGAAGTCCGGGCCATCGTTGTTGACCACATGGTAAACAGAGGCATTATCATGGCAGAGGCTGACAGATTTGTTCACTCCAATCTGAAAAGATACACTGTCAATTCGATCATGAAAAATGAAAACCGGAAGTCTGCAAGGATATGCACTATGCTTTACCATTACATTTACAGTAAATACATATTGTAATGCATGTAAATTCACAAAACACGTTACAGTATTCTTACAGTATGATCCATTGACGGTATAATCTGTTCTACCCTCAGAATTGAAAGAAGCCCACTTGATGGTGGCCGTGTGCTGACCGACCAGCGGGAATGGGCAGTGGTGAAAATGGTGAGGGCCAGGAATGACGTACGGCTGTCAGCAGGCCATTGAGAAGAACGATGACACCTTTGCCATTGCGGCATCCATCAGCCTACCACAATATGCCCACCTTTTGAAGAGGTGCCAGGTTTCTATGAAACACATTTACCTGGTATATTTTGAAAGAAACAACAACAGGGTGAAACAACTGCGGGTCGAGCATGTTCAGGTACAGCACTATATGCTGTGTTACTGTTGCTGTTTGATGCACATGCGTATTCACAATATCATACTGGAACTATGCTGATACTGAGTCGGATTCAGATTGTTTAATAGTCACATGTACAGGGTTGCAGGGTACAGTGAAAATCTTAGGCTTCGAGCTCCAACATGAATGACTAGTGAAATAAAAGAATGAAGATGGTCATGAAAACAATACAAAATAACTGTGGCAGTGATGAATAAATACCTATCCATTGGGTTGGAGGCAGAGTAAAGACTGTTGAGGGGGTAGGGTGGAATGACCATAGGGGGAGCAGTGGCATAAAAACAACAAAGGAATAATATACATATTAACAACTGCAACAGTGATGAATGTCATTTGGGTGGGGGCGGGGTCCCTGATGGTCTTCTTGGCATTCCTGCAACACCAGGTGTTGTAGGTGTCCTGTAGGACAGGCAGTGTGCACCCAATGGTGTGTTTGGCTGCAGGTATCACCCCCGAAAGAGCCTTGCGGTCCATGGCGGTGGAGTTGCCATACCATAACTAACCAAAATATATATTTTAGAGGGTGATGGTGCTTGATGCAGCTGTGAACCATCACAAATATATATTTGTTGATGAAGCAGGCTTGGAACCTCATCGGCCAACGGGCCGGGCCGTACAAGTGCCTGAACAATGTGGGGGAAACATCTCCATGTGCGCAGCTGTCGCTGAAGATGGCGTGGTAGGACGTAGGCCGTTACATGGATCCCACAACGCTGCACACCCCATTGTGTTTCTCAATGAAATTATGTTCAGGAATTTCATTTGTTACATTTGGTTTCAGAGAGTACGTCTATGTTGCAATTATCCAGTATCTGATTCTTTTTTGTATTTGTTGCATAAATGATTGTAGAGGATGTCTTCGTTGATCACACCTTTGATCAAACCGCTACAGAGGGTAGTGCTTACGGCTCAGTACATCATGGGGCCAAACTTCCTGCCATCCAGGCGGTGTCAGATAAAGGCCCTAAAAATAGCCAGAGACCCCCTAGCCATAGTTCTCTCTGCTACCGCACGGCAAACGGTACTGGAATACCAGATCTTGTCATGTCTTGTTATGTCTGTTCCTGTCCTTTCTCTTCACTCTGTCTCTCTCTGCTGGTCTTTTTAGGTTACCTTCTCTGTCTCTCATTCTTCAGCTGTTCTACATCTTCCCTAACTAGCTCATCCACTCTTTCCCACCTGTTCTCTCTTCCCCCTCTGATTAGGTCTCTATTTCTCTCTCTGTTCCTGCTACTTTCAGTGTCTGATTCTTGTTTGTGTTTTTGATGCCAGAAGCAAGCTGTCGTCTCGTTTGCTTCCACCTTGTCCTATCCTGTCGGAGTCTGCCTGGCAGGTGCATCCTGCACTATACTAACGTTCTTTTTGTTCCATTGACAACGTTGGAAGAGGATTTATGCCATTCCTGTTTTTCATTAAAGAACTCTGTTTTCTGTTAAAACCGCTTTTGGGTCTTCACTCAAGTACATAACAGAAGAATCAGACCAAGAATGGACCCAGCGGCTCCGGACCCTTTTCACTCCGCCGTCGAGATCCAGGGAGCGATGCTCGGCAGACACGAGGAGGAATTGTCTGCTGCTCGACATGCCGTTGAGACCCTGGCCGTCCAAGTCTCCGACCTCACAAGACAGGTTCACCAACTCCACCTCGATCCACCGCCCACTTCCAGGGTTTCCGAGTCTCCGGAGCCCAGGATCAACAACCCGCCCTGTTACTCTGGGGAGCCCACTGAGTGCCGCTCATTCCTCACTCAGTGTGATGTGGTGTTCTCTCTCCAGCCCAACACTTACTCCAGGAGCGCAGCCCGCATCGCCTACGTCATTTCTCTCCTTACCGGACGGGCGCGTGAGTGGGGCACGGCAATCTGGGAGGCGAGGGCTGAGTGTATTAACCAGTATCAGGACTTTAAGGAGGAGATGATACGGGTTTTTGACCGTTCTGTTTTTGGGGAGGAGGCTTCCAGGGCCCTGTCTTCCCTATGTCAGGGGAATCGATCCATAACGGATTATTCTATTGAGTTTCGCACTCTCGCTGCCTCTAGTGACTGGAACGAGCCGGCTTTGCTCGCTCGTTTTCTGGAGGGTCTCCTCGTCGAGGTTAAGGATGAGATCCTCTCCCGGGAGGTTCCTTCCAGTCTGGACTCCTTAATAGCTCTCGCTATTCGCATAGAGCGACGGTTTGATCTTCGTCGCCGAGCTCGTGGAAAGGAGCTCGCGTTCTCCGTTGCTCCCCTCTCCACATCACTGCCACCTGCCGCATCACTGCCACCCTCCTCCGCCGGCTCGGATGCTGAGCCTATGCAGCTGGGGGTATCCGCATCTCGGCCAAGGAGAAGGAACGGAGAATCACCAATCGCCTCTGTCTCTACTGCGGCTCCGCTGGTCATTTTGTCACCTCATGTCCAGTAAAAGCCAGAGCTCATCAGTAAGGGAGGGCTACTGGTGAGCGCAACTACTCAGGCCTCTCCTTCTGGATCACGCACTACCTTTCCGGTCCATCTCCGCTGGCCCGGTTCATCTGCTTCCTGCAGTGCCTTGATAGACTCTGGGGCGGAGGGCTGTTTTATGGACGAGACCTGGGCTCGGGAACATGACATTCCTCTCAGACAGTTAGGGGAGCCCACGGCCTTGTTCGCTTTAGATGGTAGTTCTCTCCCCAAGATTCACGTGAGACGCTGCCTTTAACCCTCACTGTCTCTGGTAATCATAGCGAAACCATTTCTTTTTTAATTTTTCGTTCACCTTTTACACCTGTTGTTTTGGGTCATCCCTGGCTAGTGCGCCATAACCCTTCTATTAATTGGTCTAGTAATACTATCCTATCCTGGAATGTTTCTTGTCATGTGTCCTGTTTAATGTCTGCTATCCCTCCTGTTTCCTCTGTCCCTTCTTCACAGGAGGAGCCTGGCGATTTGACAGGGGTGCCGGAGGAGTATCACGATCTGCGCACGGTGTTCAGTCGTTCCAAGGCCACTTTCTCCCTCCACACCGGTCGTATGACTGTAGTATTGATCTCCTTCCGGGAACTACTCCCCCCGGGGTAGATTATACTCTCTGTCGGCTCCCGAACGTAAGGCTCTCGAGGATTATTTGTCTGTTTCGCTCGACGCCGGTACCATAGTCTCCTCCTCCTCTCCCGCCGGAGCGGGGTTTTTTTTTGTTCAGAAGAAGGACGGGTCCCTGCGCCCATGCGTGGATTATCGAGGGCTGAATGACATAACAGTTAAGAATCGTTATCCGCTTCCTCTTATGTCTTCAGCCTTCGAGATCCTGCAGGGAGCCAGGTTTTTCACCAAATTGGACCTTCGTAACGCCTACCATCTCGTGCGCATCAGGGAGGGGGACGAGTGGAAGACGGCGTTTACACTCCGTTAGGGCACTTTGAATACCGGGTTCTTCCTTTCGGCCTCGTTAACGCTCCAGCTGTCTTTCAGGCACTAGTTAACGACGTCCTGAGAGACATGCTGAACATTTTTGTTTTCGTTTACATGGACGATATCCTGATTTTTTCACCGTCTCTCTCGATTCATGTTCAGCACGTGCGACGCGTCCTCCAGCGCCTTTTGGAGAACTGTCTTTATGTGAAGGCTGAGAAGTGCACTTTTCATGCCGCCTCTGTCCCTTTTCTCGGTTCCGTTATTTCCGCTGAGGGCATTAAGATGGATCCCGCTAAGGTCCAGGCTGTCATTGATTGGCCCGTTCCTAAGTCACGCGTCGAGCTGCAGCGCTTTCTGGGCTTCGCTAATTTCTATCGTCGTTTCATCCGTAATTTCGGTCAGGTGGCAGCTCCCCTCACAGCCCTTACTTCTGTTAAGACGTGCTTTAAGTGGTCCGTTTCCGCCCAGGGAGCTTTTGATCTTCTTAAGAATCGTTTTACATCCGCACCTATTCTTGTTACACCTGACATCTCTAGTCAGTTTGTTGTTGAGGTTGACGCGTCAGAGGTGGGCGTGGGAGCCATTCTTTCTCAGCGCTCTCTCTGACGGCAAGGTCCATCCTTGCGCGTTTTCTCTCATCGCTTATCGCCGTCAGAACGTAACTATGATGTTGGTAATCGCGAACTGCTCGCCATCCGCTTAGCCCTAGGCGAATGGCGACAGTGGTTGGAGGGGGCGACCGTTCCTTTTGTCGTTTGGACTGACCATAGGAACCTTGAGTACATCCGTTCAGCCAAACGACTTAATGCGCGCCAGGCTCGTTGGGCTCTGTTTTTCGCTCGTTTCGAGTTTGTTATTTCTTATCGTCCGGGCTCAAAAACACCAAGCCTGATGCTTTATCTCGTCTCTTCAGTTCTTCTGAGGTCTCCACCGACCCCCGAGGGGATTCTCCCTGAGGGGCGTGTTGTCGGGTTGACTGTCTGGGGAATTGAGAGGCAGGTAAAGCAAGCACTCGCTCACACTCCGTCGCCGCGAGCTTGTCCTAGGAACCTTCTGTTCGTTCCCGTTCCTACTCGTCCGGCCGTTCTTCAGTGGGCCCACTCTGCCAAGTTAGCCGGCCACCCCGGCGTTCGGGGTACGCTCGCTTCCATTCGCCAGCGTTTCTGGTGGCCCACTCGGGAACGTGACGCGCGTCGATTTGTCGCCGCTTGTTCGGTCTGCGCGCAGACTAAATCTGGGAACTCTCCTCCTGCCGGCCGTCTCAGACCGCTTCCCATTCCCTCTCGACCGTGGTCTCACATCGCTTTAGATTTTATCACCGGACTGCCTTCATCAGCGGGGAAGACAGTTATTCTTACGGTTGTCGATAGATTCTCTAAGGCGGCTCATTTCAGTTCACGTCTCAATTTTTGGAGGGAGTTTTGCCGTTTGATTGGGGCTTCCGTCAGTCTCTCGTCCGGCTTTCATCCCCAGTCTAACGGTCAAGCCGAACGGGCCAATCAGACTGTTGGTCGCATTTTACGCAGTCTTTCTTTTCGTAACCCTGCGTCTTGGTCAGAACAGCTCCCCTGGGCAGAGTACGCCCACAACTCGCTTCCCTCGTCTGCTACCGGTCTATCTCCTTTTCAGAGTAGCCTCGGGTACCAGCCTCCGCTGTTCTCATCTCAGCTCGCCGAGTCCTGCGTCCCCTCCGCTCAGGCTTTTGTCCAGCGTTGCGAGCGCACCTGGAAGGGGGTCAGGTCGGCACTTTGTCGTAATAGGGCGCAGACTGTGAGGGCCGCTAATAAGCGTAGGACCAAGAGTCCTAGATATTGTTGCGGTCAGAGAGTATGGCTCTCCACTCAGAACCTTCCCCTTAAGACAGCTTCTCGCAAGTTGGCCCCGCGGTTCATTGGTCCGTTCCGTATTTCTCAGGTCATTAATCCTGTCGCAGTGCGACTTCTTCTCCGCGCTATCTTCGTCGCGTTCACCCGGTCTTCCATGTCTCCTGTGTTAAGCCCGTTCTTCGCGCCCCCGCTCGTCCCTCCCCCCCCATCCTTGTCGAGGGCGCACCCATCTACAGGGTTCGTAAGATTTTGGACATGCGCCCTCGGGGCCGTGGTCATCAGTACCTAGTGGATTGGGAGGGGTACGGTCCTGAGGAGAGGAGTTGGGTTCCCTCTCGGGACGTGCTGGACCGTTCGCTGATCGATGATTTCCTCCGTTGCCGCCAGGTTTCCTCCTCGAGTGCGCCAGGAGGCGCTCGGTGAGTGGGGGGGTACTGTCATGTCTTGTTATGTCTGTTCCTGTCCTTTCTCTTCACTCTGTCTCTCTCTGCTGGTCTTTTTAGGTTACCTTCTCTGTCTCTCATTCTTCAGCTGTTCTACATCTCCCCTAACTAGCTCATTCACTCTTTCCCACCTGTTCTCTCTTCCCCCTCTGATTAGGTCTCTATTTTCTCTCTGTTCCTGCTACTTTCAGTGTCTGATTCTTGTTTGTGTTTTTGATGCCAGAAGCAAGCTGTCGTCTCGTTTGCTTCCACCTTGTCCTATCCTGTCGGAGTCTGCCTGGCAGGTGCATCCTGCACTATACTAACGTTCTTTTTGTTCCATTGACAACGTTGGACGAGGATTTATGCCATTCCTGTTTTTCATTAAAGAACTCTGTTTTCTGTTAAAACCGCTTTTGGGTCTTCACTCAAGTACATAACAGATCTAGGTTCAAAAGGCTTCTTAACAGCTTCTACCCCTAAGACATAAGACTGATGAACAGCTAATCAAAAATCAAATGGCTACCAGGACTATTTGCATTGACCTCCAACACCCCTCTCTGCATAGTCACTGTACCCCTACCTACCTATGTACATATTACTTCAATCACAAATTGACTCGGTATCGGTACCCCCTGCATATAGCCTCGTTATTGTTATTTTATTGTTACTCTTATTTTTTAACTTTAGTTTTTTAGTAAACTCTTATTTTTCTTAAAACTGCATTGTTGTTGAAGGGCTTATATGTAAGCGTTTCACGGTAAGGTCTACACCCGCTGTATTCGGCGCATGTGACAAATACAATTTGATTTGATTACACATGGATAGATATTACGAGGATTATAGATTTTCTGTCAATTTTGTTGGATAATATAAGTTTATTGCCTAATGTGAAAACTGTCATCTACTGTAATTTACAGTACTGTAGCATATTACTTTTTTCTTTTTTTAACCTTTATTTAACTAGGCAAGTCAGTTAAGAACAAATTCCTATTTACAATGATGGCTTACCCCGGCCAAACCCTAACCCAGACGAAGCTGGGCCAATTGTGCGCCACCCTATGGGACTCCCAACCACGGCTGGTTGTGATACCTCCTGGAATCAAACCAGGGTCTGTAGTGACGCCTCTAGCAATGAGATGCAGTGCCTTAGACCGCAACTGTCTAGTAGTCGTTTGTTTGCAGCAATTCGACCATGAAGGCCTGATTCACACAGTCTCCTCTGAACCGTTGATGTTGAGATATGTCTGTTACTTGAACTACTGTATGTAAAGCATTTATTTGGGCTGCAATTTCTGAGGCTGGTAACTCTAATGAAATTATCCTCTGCAGCAGAGGTAACTCTGGGTTTTCCATTCCTGTGGCGGTCCTCATGAGAGCCAGTTTCATCATAGCGCTTGATGTTTTTTGTGACTGCACGAAGTTCTTGAAATGTTCCGTATTGACTTGTCTTAAAGTAATGATGGACAGTCTCTTCTCTTGGCTTATTTGAGATGTTCTTGCCATAATACCATAATATGGAAGATGCAGAGAGTCTTCCAAGACCCCCCCCCCCTAATCAGCTCTGTTTGGGTGAGTAAAATTGTCAGTGAGATTTGTGTCTGGAAGTAGCTAGCAAATTATCCAAAGTTATCCAGTTAGCTTGGGTACTTGACTGCTGATTGGAGAACACTTGGATCAACCCTTAAAGAGATGGGTGGGACTAAAACTTAAGAGGGTGTGAACGATGCTGAATGGGTGTCGACAAAGAAGAGCTCTCCAGTAGGTACCAAAACATTCAAAGGACATTTTCTCAAAAGTGAGGTTTCAAGTTTATCAAATAATTACTTTCCCATTATTCCTCAACTGTAGTGTATGACATACCATTTTCTAGTTCTGAGTTTGCACTTTTATCCAATGTAACAAACACCATTTAAAATTTTGCTGCATTAAACTGAACATATTGTCCTTTTGCTTGTTTGATGGCTCTGAGGAGGTTGTAGCAGGACTTTATGTACTTGTTCATGTCCTCAGCCGTAGCCTCGGGGGTTGGCTGCTATAGTACTGTGTCCGCTAACCCTGTCCATTAGCTCAGCGCCAACCTCGGTGTTAATCCATGGCTTTTGATTAGGAAAGTGAATCTTCACTGTGGGGGCAATGTCTGTGATGCATTTCCTAATGAAGACAGTGATGGTGGTGGTTAGCTCATCGATGCTATTGGTGGAGTCCCGGAACATATTCCAGTCAGCGCAAGCAAAGCGGTCTTGTAGCATAGCCTTTGATTCAGAGGACCATTTCTCTACGGAGAGTGTCACGGGTACTTCCTGTTTGAGGTTCTGCTTGTAGACAGGAAGCAGGAGTTATAGAGTCATGACCTGATTTACTAAAGAGTAACAATGGTCAAGGACTTTATCGCCTAGTGGTGAAAGAGATGTGTTGATGGAGGTTGGGCATCACACGATTTAATGTTGCGGAATTAAACCAACCAGAAAAGCAGCCTCCGGATGCATGGTTTCCTGCTTCTTTATAGCCTCATACAGTTCGTTAAGTGCCAACTTGTTGTCTTTCTTGTCCTGAGATGGAATATATACAGCAGTCACGATAACAGCAGAAATTTCTTTCAGGAGGTAGAAAGGTTGGCATTTGACCATCAGGTATTCCAAGACAGGTGAACTAAGGTTTGAGTCTTCCACTGCGCTAGAGTCAGCATACCATTTTCTGTTGATGAAGAGTCATACCCCCCCCCCTCTTGATTTCCCTGAATCCAATGTCCTGTCCGCTCGGTGGATGGAGAATCCATCGAGTTGGATAGCAATGGGGGTTATCCTGTCTGAAAGCCATGTTTCAGAAAAGCAGAGAATATTGAAGTTACGAGAGTCCCGCAATTGGAGGTCATCCATATCTTATTATCAGGTGTCTTGGCCAATAGAATGGAGGGAACAAGTGGCCGGATATCCGTTACCTTAATCTTGCCAGAACTCCCCCTCTCCTGCTTCTTTTTCGTATTTCCTCTTGAGTAGCCCGAAAATGGTGTCGGAACAACACAAAGAGTCATGTGCAGATGAGTCTATGTTGGAATTGAAGTTAGTAACTGCCGATCTGATGTTCAATAGTTCTTGGATAGATAATCGCGAAAAGAGTCACAAATAGCAAAGTTCGGGTCGGAACCCTCAATGTGGCAGTCAGCCAAAGGGCACAAAATGTCAACCACTGGAAAAGGCCCTACCCCTGAAAACAAACTTTTATCTCTCTCTCTCTCTCTCTCTCTTTCTCTCTCTCTCTCTCTCTCTCTCTCTCTCTCTCTCTATCGTGAGGGAAGCAGGATGTCTTTCATCTTGCCCAGTTTAAGGATCAAAGCTTGAGACACACACACACACACACACACACACACACACACACACACACACACACACACACACACACACACACACACACACAGAGTCCCTTCCTGTATGACACACTAACTCATCTCCCAGTCTTGCCTTTCAGTGCAGGTGCAGGTGCAGGTCTGAGAAGGTCCTGTGCAGGTCCTTATCCTCTGAGAACCTATAGAGATCCAATACGACACACACACGTACACACACACATAAATAAACTAATACACCTGTATGCGCCACCTCGGCCCACTCGTCCCGCAAAAGTCCTTCTCCCTGTCCCTCAACTTCCACTTCCCATGGAGAAAGCTGTATAGCTGTACACCAGACCCCTCCACCCCCCAGATGCTAGCTATTGTTCATTGACAAACTCCCTGACAATAGCAGCATTACCCTGTTCTCCACTTCTAAGACTGCTCTGTGTTTAGCTTCCTCACCTTGTCCTCTGTGCCAACAAATACATACACGTACATACACGTTCACAGATCAACATACACACGTGTAGACTGTATACACATCTACATATACATGGATCAGCAGCCATACGCATGCATACTGTGTAAATACATAAATGCACATGAATGTACACATACTGTACCGTACATGTAAATACATATATACAAATGTTGCCTTAAAGGGGCAATCCACTGTTGCTACATACAGTGGAGAAAAAGTATGTGAACCCTTTGGAAATACATGGATTTCTGCATAAAATGGTCATAAACTTTCATCTGATCTTCATCTAGGTCACAACAATAGACAAACACAGTCTGCTTAAACTAATAACACACAAACAATTATACGCTGTCATGTCTTTATTGAACACACCGTGCAAACATTCACAGTGCAGGGTGGGAAAAGTATGTGAATCATTGGATTTAATAACAGGTTGACCCTCCTTTGGCAGCAATGACCTCAACCAAACGTTTTCTGTAGTTGTGGATCAGACCTGAACAACGGTCAGGGGGAATTTTGGACCATTCCTCTTTACAAAACTGTTTCAGTTCAGCAATATTCTTGGGATGTCTGGTGTGAACTGCTCTCTTGAGGTCATGCCCCAGCATCTCAATCGGGTTGAGGTCAGGACTGGGCCACTCCAGATGATATATTTTCTTTTGTTGAAGCCATTCTGTTGTTGATTTACTTCTGTGTTTTTGGGTCGTTGTCCTGTTGCATCACCCAACTTCTGTTGAGCGAACATTCTCCTGCAAAATGTCTTGATAAACCTGGGAATTCATTTTTCCGGCGATGACAGCAAGCTGTCCCGGCCCTGAGGCAGCAAAGCAGCCCCAAACCATGATGCTCCAACCACCATACACCAGATTCTGAGACACAATATCTTGTCCATTGTTTACCTGAGATTCAGAGGTCAGAGGATCAAGATCAACATGCCATACATGGGGCCTAAACCCTGGGCTGGTCTTCCAGGCCATTGTTACATGTCTGTGTCGACGTATTCATAAAGCTGTGTCCTCCTGTAAACGGTGAGTCAACAAGGTAAACGGGATAATGCCGTGACTGAGGGAGTGAGAAAGTGAGGGACAGAGACTCTCTATTACTCTCTCCAGCTGGAGACAACACATACTCATTGAAGACGACCACAACAAGGTCCAAAGGCTTATTTCCATTGTGGTCCTCTTATTCTTTTCTGGACTTTATAGTCATTACAACTCCCGCCTCTCTCCACCTTTCATACTCTCCTCTTCCCCTGAAAGAGGCCATGCACATGGCTGTAACCACTGTGGTGGTTGGCAAATTATGTTCTTTGGCGCCCCCTTCTGGTATCATAACACCTCAGCCTATGTATCAAACACACTCAAGCAGCAGGCATCCTTTCACTTTCTCCTCTCCTCTGTGCTCATCTCATCTCCTCTCCTCCATTCCCCCGACATCACTACACTGTTCCAAGATTTTTTTCTGGGAAGATGAAAGCATGAAGCACTTGGGTTTCATGTCTTCGTAGCGTTGTGTGCCTACGATGGTGCGTTACTGCATCACTGTGACGTTTACATTATACGTCACAGTTATTGCATATGATGGGAGCAAGGACTTTGCACGGTAGTGGATACGGATAGCAACGACAATAGTGTGAATCCTTTCTGATTTTCTTTGACCCCAAAATGTGTCCTCTTCCACCCACCTCCACTGTAGTGTATCAGCGCCACGTTACCTCAGTCCAGTCCAGTGACCTCACTCCCAACATGGCAGTCCGGGTCCGTTCTTCATACTGGCATCGACCCATCAGGTAACCAAACGTCAGTCCGTAACAAGCTTCACCTGTTGACAAACAACAAACAGTATTCACACACTGAGCTGTCACTGTAGAGGGCTATTGGCTGATGGGCCTGAACGTCACAGTGGAAGACAGGTGGCCATGTTGGAAAAAGGGTCCATAGGGATGTATTTATTTCTCGTATTATGTATTCACTGGCTTTTATGGGAACACTGCTTGATAAGCGTGCCTTCCTCCTTCCTGTCTCTCCTATCATGTATTGTAATGACCAAGCTATCTATGGAGACAGCTCTTCCAGATTCAGACCATAGACTTACATATAATCCCGCTCGTTCAGGGAGACACAGTAGCCTGTTCTCTAGGTTGTGTAGGTTAAGAGGGGAGAGTGACTTGGGACATCACTGTGAATTGCCCTCTTTACCTAGCTCTATGTATCCCACCATAGCCCCTTTCAATTGATATGATCCTGCCTTGCTATGCTTGCAGATCCAGTGCTTGCTAAATGGCTAATGTGTGTGTTATAATATCAGTGTGTGTGAGCCAGAACTCGTCAGTTATTTGACAGCAGGTCTGGCTAGATGTGTAACTCCATTGAGCGGTATAAACATCATCTTTCAATCTCAAGTGTGATGTTTCAGCCTCAAAGGTCACTTCAGGTAAAGCATCAGAGAAGAATGCAACACAATGACACAAGTGTTACATAGATACATCATCATCACAATATTCCTTTCCATCTTCTCTCTCCATATCTCTCGTCCTACATCTCTCCCTTAACCTCTCTGCTCTGTCCTCGTATCGTCAGCATACAGCAGCAGCAGGCTGACTGAATGGGTCTTGGTTCCTCCCAGCTCTCCCCTGTCTCTTCCTGCCCCATTGTGACTATCCCAGTGCTTTTCCAACCTAAGCCTGGCACAGGCCTGGATTTCCAGAGCCCAAACACTGACTCTGAGCCAAAGGAAAGGGACTAGCTTCTCCGGGAAAGGGAGCTGGGTAGCAGGAGGGGTGTTGGAGCGCAACTCAAAAGGAAAACAAACCCAAATATCGGGGGGGGGGTGGGATTTAAATCTCTCTTATATTAACAGCAGTGCTACACGCGAGCGCTAGCGATTAGCCACACATGGGGCAGGACTTCTTAAGCCTCTCTTCATTTCCCCTGGAATCCAAGGCTTTGTATGTTTTACATGTTGACAGCAGGGATTGGACAGAAATTATTATTACTGAATTATTAGGCATCTTGCCTTTTATTACAAATATGAGTATTGCATTTAGAAGTTACCTTGGAGATGTGGACCTGTGAACAATGACTTACAAGATGAATGTCCTGATATTTCTCCTTGGTCACAAGCTGAGACAAAATGACTTTCTGTTGACTTTACGTGATATCCTCATTTACCTACTGCAAAATATATTAAATTACTTACACCGCTGTTTGAGCTATTTACAATAATACCTAATGATCCTATGTTTTAGTAGGCCTATGTGTTCCCAATTCTTCAATGTAAGCCGATCTGCTAAGATAAAGTTCCTATAATGCTCTCATAAAAAATACCAATGGTTAGAACTGTTTGGCCAGATAATGTCAACTTTCTGAATCAAGATGACCTCCAAGTCAGGGGACCTCTCAGGTGACAATCAAACGACCAAGATGCCATTGAAAAGCAATGGTCAGTTTCGGTCTGCTTAACTGGATCTGTCTCCCATAGACACCCATGCAACAGCAGCTGGGTCTGGTCTACTTAATTCATTGACTTTCAATGAACCAGAAAAACACACCATGAAAAACAGCAAGTGGAGTGTTTCACTTCCTCTTCCGTCTCTGACCAAACATTATTTGGTTTTGCAGCCACCAGAGGACTCTCATACAGTATTCTTTCATGATGAAAGTGAGTGTTAATTCTGTACTATTGATCAAATCAAATTTCATTTGCCACATTCGCCGACGGCAACAAGTGTAGACCTTGACGTGAAATGCTTACTTACAAGCCCCTAACCTACAATGCTGTTCAAGAAATTCAGTTAAGAAAATATTTACTAAATACACTAAAGTAAAAAATTTAATAAAAAGTAACCCAGTAAAAAAACATTGATGAGGCTATGTACAAGGGGTCAAATCAAATCAAATTTTATTTGTCGCATACACATGGTTAGCAGATGTTAATGCGAGTGTAGCGAAATGCTTGTGCTTCCAGTTCCGACAATGCAGTAATAACCAACAAGTAATCTAACTAACAATTCCAAAACTAATATCTTATACACAGTGTAAGGGGATAAAGAATATGTACATAAAGATATGAATGAGTGATGGTGCAGAGCAGCATAGGCAAGATACAGTAGATGGCATCGAGTACAGTATATACATATGAGATGAGTATGTAAACAAAGTGGCATAGTTAAAGTGGCTAGTGATACATGTATTACATAAGGATGCAGTAGATGATAGAGTACAGTATATACGTATACATATGAGATGCATAATGTAGGGTATGTAAACATTATATTAGGTAGCATTGTTTAAAGTGGCTAGTGATATATTTTACATCCTTTCCTATCAATTCCCATTATTGGAGTGGCTGGAGTTGAGTCAGTGTGTTGGCAGCAGCCACTCAATGTTAGTGGTTGCTGTTTAACAGTCTGATGGCCTTGAGATAGAAGCTGTTTTTCAGTCTCTTGGTCCCAGCTTTGATGCACCTGTACTGACCTCGCCTTCTGGATGATAGCGGGGTGAACAGGCAGTGGCTCGGGTGGGTGTTGTCCTTAATGATCTTTATGGCCTTCCTGTACATCGGGTGGTGTAGGTGTCCTGGAGGGCAGGTAGTTTGCCCCCGGTGATACGTTGTGCAGACCTCACTATCCTCTGGAGAGCCTTGCGGTTGTGGGCGGAGCAGTTTCCGTACCAGGCGGTGATACAGCCCGCCAGGATGCTTTCGATTGTGCATCTGTAGAAGTTTGTGAGTGTTTTTGGTGACAAGCCGAATTTCTTCAGCCTCCTGAGGTTGAAGAGGCGCTGCTGCGCCTTCTTCACGATGCTGTCTGTGTGAGTGGACCAATTTAGTTTGTCTGTGATGTGTATGCCGAGGAACTTAAAACTTACTACCCTCTCCACTACTGTTCCACCGATGTGGATAGGGGGGTGTTCCCTCTGCTGTTTCCTGAAGTCCACAATCATCTCCTTAGTTTTGTTGACGTTGAGTGTGAGGTTATTGTCCTGACACCACACTCCGAGGGCCCTCACCTCCTCCCTGTAGGCCGTCTCGTCGTTGTTGGTAATCAAGCCTACCACTGTTGTGTCGTCCGCAAACTTGATGATTGAGTTGGAGGCGTGCGTTGCCGCGCAGTCGTGGGTGAACAGGGAGTACAGGAGAGGGCTCGAACGCACCCTTGTGGGGCCCCAGTGTTGAGGATCAGCGGGGTGGAGATGTTGTTGCCTACCCTCACCACCTGGGGGCGGCCCGTCAGGAAGTCCAGTACCCAGTTGCACAGGGCGGGGTCGAGACGCAGGGTCTCGAGCTTGATGACCAGCTTGTAGGGTACTATGGTGTTAAATGCCGAGCTGTAGTCGATGAACAGCATTCTCACATAGGTATTCCTCTTGTCCAGATGGGTTAGGGCAGTGTGCAGTGTGGTTGAGATTGCGTCGTCTGTGGACCTATTTGGGCGGTAAGCAAATTGGAGTGGGTCTAGGGTGTCAGGTAGGGTGGAGGTGATATGGTCCTTGACTAGTCTCTCAAAGCACTTCATGATGACGGAAGTGAGTGCTACGGGGCGGTAGTCGTTTAGCTCAGTTACCTTAGCTTTCTTGGGAACAGGAACAATGGTGGCCCTCTTGAAGCATGTGGGAACAGCAGACTGGTATAGGGATTGATTTAATATGTCCGTAAACACACCAGCCAGCTGGTCTGCGCATGCTCTGAGGGCGCGGCTGGGGATGCCGTCTGGGCCTGCAGCCTTGCGAGGGTTAACACGTTTAAATGTTTTATTCACCTCGGCTGCAGTGAAGGAGAGACCGCATGTTTCCGTTGCAGGCCGTGTCAGTGGCACTGTATTGTCCTCAAAGCGGGCAAAAAAGTTATTTAGTCTGCCTGGGAGCAAGACATCCTGGTCCATGACTGGGCTGGATTTCTTCTAGTGGCCCGTGATTGACTGTAGACCCTGCCACATACCTCTTGTGTCTGAGCCGTTGAATTGAGATTCTACTTTGTCTCTATACTGACGCTTAGCTTGTTTGATAGCCTTACGGAGGGAATAGCTGCACTGTTTGTATTCAGTCATGTTACCAGTCACCTTGCTCTGATTAAAAGCAGTGGTTCGCGCTTTCAGTTTCACGCGAATGCTGCCATCAATCCACGGTTTCTGGTTAGGGAATGTTTTAATCGTTGCTATGGGAACGACATCTTCAACGCACGTTCTAATGAACTCGCACACCGAATCAGCGTATTCGTCAATGTTGTTGCCTGACGCAATACGAAACATGTCCCAGTCCACGTGATGGAAGCAGTCTTGGAGTGTGGAATCAGCTTGGTCGGACCAGCGTTGGACAGACCTCAGCGTGGGAGCTTCTTGTTTTAGTTTTTTTTTAAAGTTTTTGTCTGTAGGCAGGGATCAGCAAAATGGAGTCGTGGTCAGCTTTTCTGAAAGGGGCGGGGTAGGGCCTTATATGCGTCGCGGAAGTTAGAATAACAGTGATCCAAGGTTTTGCCAGCCCTGGTGGCGCAATCGATATGCTGATACATTTTAGGGAGTCTTGTTTTCAGATTAGCCTTGTTAAAATCCCCAGCAACAATGAATGCAGCCTCAGGATGTGTGGATTCCAGTTTGCAAAGAGTCAAATAAAGTTCGTTCAGAGCCATCGATGTGTCTGCTTGGGGGGGAATATATATACGGCTGTGATTATAATCGAAGAGAATTCTCTTGGTAGATAATGCGGTCTACATTTGATTGTGAGGAGTTCTAAATCAGGTGAACAGAAGGATTTGAGTTCCTGTATGTTTCCGTGATCACACCACGTCTCGTTAGCCATAAGGCGTTCGCCCCCACCACTCTTCTTACCAGAAAGGTGTTTGTTTCTGTCGGCGCGATGTGTGGAGAAACCCGCTGGCTGCACCGCAACCGAGAGCGTCTCTCCAGTGAGCCATGTTTCCGTGAAGCAAAGAACGTTACAGTCTCTGATGTCCCTCTGGAATGCTACCCTTGCTCGGATTTCATCAACCTTGTTGTCAAGAGACTGGACATTGGCGAGAAGAATGCTAGGAAGTGGGGCACGATGTGCCCGTCTCCGTAGTCTGACCAGAAGACCGCCTCGTTTCCCTCTTTTACGAAGTTGTTTTTTCGGTCGCCGGCTGGGATCCATTCCGTTGTTCTGGTTGAAAGGCAGAACACAGGATCCGCTTCGCGAAAGTCATATTCTTGGTCGTACTGATGGTGAGTTGACGCTGATCTTATATTCAGTAGTTCTTCTCGACTGTATGTAATGAAACCTAAGATGACCTGGGGTACTAATGTAAGAAATAACACGTAAAAAAAATAAAAAACTGAATAGTTTCCTAGGAACGCGAAGCGAGGCGGCCATCTCTGTCGGCGCCGGAAGTACTCGCTGCTTTAATTTTTGCTTGTAAGCAGGAATCAGGAGGATAGAATTATGGTCAAATTTGCAAAATTGAGAGTGAGAGAGAGCTATGAATGCATCTCTATGTATGGAGTAAAGGTGGTCAAGAGTTGTTTTTATCTCTGGTTACACATGTGACATACTGGTAGAAATGGGGTCAAACGGATTTAGGTTTGCCTGCATTAAAGTCCACGGCCACTAGGAGCACCGCTTCTGGATGAGAATTTTCTTGTTCGCTTATGGCCTTATACAGCTCATTGAGTGCGGTCTTGGTGCCAGCATCGGTTTGTGGTGGTAAATAGACAGCTACAGAAAATATAAAACTCTCTTGGTAGATAGTGTGGTCTACAGCTTATCATGAGGTACTCTCCCTCAGGGGAGCACCAGCTGTTATTGACAAATAGACACACACCCCAACCCCTCGTCTTACCAGACATAGCTGTTCTGTCCTGTCGATGCATGGAAAACCCAGCCAACTGTATATTATCAGTGTCATCATTCAGCCAAGACTCGGTGAAGCATACATTAAGATATAACAGTATTTAATGTCCCATTGGTAGGATAGTCTCGAATGGAGATCGTGCAGTTTATTCTCCAGTGATCTCACGTTGGCCAATAGAACAGCTGGTAGTGGTGTGTTACCCACTCGCCGAAGAATTCTCACAAGGCACTCCGATCTCCGCCGCCTGTATTTTCCTCTTTTCTTCACACGAATGACAGGGATTTGGGTCTGGTCTCAGAGAAGCAGTATATCCTTTGCTTCGGACTCATTAAAGAAAAAAATATGCTGTTCTGATATCCAGAAGCTCTTTTCATAAGAGACAATAGCAGCAAGATTATGTTCGAAATAAGTTACAAAATGTGTGAAAACACACACAAAATGGCACATTTGTTTAGGAGCCGGTAAAACGGCAGCCAATCCCTCCGGTGCCATTATGAATTATCGATTATGAATTTCTGATCTGCTATTTCAATGTTTAGCTATAAGTTCAACTTATACCTTTGATGTGTTTGAACTCTAGTCATTAGTATTTATTAGCACTTAAGCTATATGGTCTATTAGTATTTAGGATGTTCTTTTGCTAGTATAACTTAATTCAGGTCTGTATTGACCCAAGTATTTATTGTTAGGCAAATGTGTCATGTATTTATACGCTAACGTTCTACTTTATGTTACTTATGATGTTCATGGCCCTTTTGCGACGAGCAATCCCGTATCCGGGAGCGTAATCATAGCCTCAAATGCATTAGCATACCGCAGCGGACATAAATACCCCTAGAAACTTTTCCTATTCATGAAAATCGCAAATGAAATGAAATAAATATATTCAAACACAAGCTTAGCCTTTTGTTAACAACACTGTCATCTCAGATTTTCAAAATATGCGTTACAGCCAACACTAGACAAGCATTTGTGTAAGTTTATCATGGCATAATGCTATGCTAGCTCTGCTGGCAGCAGGCAACATTTTCACGAAAATAAGAAAAGCAACCAAATTAAATCATTTACCTTTGAAGAACTTTGGATGCTTTCACTCAGGAGACTCCCAGCTAGATAGCAAATGTTCCTTTTTTCCAAAAATAATATTTTTGTAGGCAAAATAGCTCCCGTTTCTTCATCTTGCTTGGCTGAGAAATCGACCGTAAAATGCTACAACTATAACGCCAAACTTTTTTCAAAATTTGCTCCATAATATCGACAGACACACGGCAAACGTTGTTTAGGATCCATCCTCAAGGTGTTTTTAACATATATATTCGATAATATATCCGTCGAGGCAATTGGTTTCTCATAAGAAGCGATTGGAAAAATGGCTACCTCAGTATTTTATGCAAGATTTTCTGCGGGAGACACTATGTGACCACATGCTATATATGGTCCTTTACAGCCATTCTTCAATGGAAATGCCTAAAAAGACGTCACAATGCTGTAGACACCTTGGGGAATACGTGGAAGACGTAAGCTCATTCGTAGTTCATTCACAGCCATATAAGGAGTCATTGGCATGAGGCGGTTTCAAAAAATGCGCCTGTAACATCAGTTTTGTGGCACTCACAGACAATATCTTTGCAGTTTTGGAAACGTCAGAGTGTTTTCTTTCCAAAGCTGTCAATTATATGCAAAGTCGAGCATCTTTTCGTGGCAAAATATCTTGTTTAAAACGGGAATGTTTTTCATCCAAATATTTTAATAGCGCCCCCTAATGCATAGGGTAGAAGCACATTTGCATTTTATGTTTATCTGCCTATCTAAAGCCATAGGACCCATTTATAGTGTGTTAACTGTAGCCTACAGCTTTGTGTGTTGCCTTACTATTTGTTATCTTTATGTTAATATTTCAGTTACCTTAATACTTATTCTGTCTGTTCACAAAAACAATACTCATATAGCAAATACAGTTCTCATTCGGGTGTTCGCTCTCTGTGCTGGTACGGGTTTTGGTGCTAAAATAAATGGTTGAATGTTTATTGGCATCTACACCTCACTCTCTAACCTGAGCCAAATATGCAGTCTATATCCAATCCCTCCACTACAGTCTTTTAGTAAACAGTACACTACAACTATACTCTAACCTGGTCTTACAAGCCACTAAGTGTTTTTCTTTCACTCTATATGTTCAAAAATGCAATCAATGAACATTATAGAGTAAACAGTTGTTCTCAAAATAGCAAGTAGGTTAATTAAGAACAGATTAAATCAATACATCGAGGGCTTCCCGAGTGGCGCAGTGGTCTAAGGCACTGCATCGCAGTGCTAGATGTGCCACTAAGGTTTCTGGGTTTGAGTCCAGGCTCTGTCGCAGCTGGGCAGCACACAATTGTCCAGTGTTGTCTGGGTTAGGATAGGGTTTGTCCTTGTTTCATTGCGCACTAGTGACTCATGTAGTGGTGGTTCTCTGTGTCACAGAGGCTCTTCAAACTGACTCTCTCTCCTCTGTTTTCATCCTCCTAGATCTATCCACTGTCTTTGACACAGGGAACTATCAGATCCTCCTCTCCACCCTCTCAGGGCTGAGTGTTTCAGGCCCGGCAAACTCTTGGATTGCATCCTACGTTGCAGGCCACTCCTACCAGGTGATGTGGAGAGGATCTGTGTCTGCACCACATATTCTCACTACTGGTGTCCCCCAGGGCTAGGTTCTAGACATTCTTCTCATCTCTCTATACACCAAGTCACTCGGTTCATCATAAACTGACATGGTCTCTCCGATCATTGTTATGTGGATGACACACAACTACTTTTCTCCTTCCCCCCTTCTGACACCCAAGTGGCAACACGGATCTCTGTGTGCCTGGCAGATATCTCAGCTTGGATGTCAGCCCACCACCTCAAGCTCAACAAGATGGCGCTACTCTTCCTCCCTAGGCAGGCCTGCCCGCTCAAAGACCTTTCCATCACAGTTGACAACTCCACAGTGTCGCCCTCCCAGAGTGCAAAGCTCATTGGCGTGACCCAGAAAAACACCCCGTCATTCTCTGCAAACATCAAAGCAGTGAATCGCTCCTGCAGGTTCATGCTCTATAACATCCGTTGAGTGAGACCCTACCTCAAACAGGAAGCGGTGCAGGTTCTAATCCAGGCAATTGTCATCTCCCGTCTGGACTACTGCAACTCGCTGTTGGCTGGGCTCCCCGATTGTACCATGAAACCCCTGCAATGTATCCAGAATGCTGCAGCACGCCTGGCTTTCACCCTTCCCAAGTTCTCCCACTCCACTGGATTCCAGTCGAAGCGCGCATTCACTACAACAGGGTAGTAGGAGTGAGTGTGGAGACCCTACACTATAAGACACTCTTACGGACAGTTGTGGCTGCTTCACGTGATGTATTGTTGTCTCTAACTTCTTGCCCTTTGTGCTGTTGTCTGTGCCCAATTATGTTTGTACCATGTTTTGTGCTGCTACCATGTTGGGCTGCTGCCATGTTGTGTTGCCACAGTACCACGTTGTTGTCATGTTGTGTTGCTACCATGCTATGTTGTCATGTGTTGCTGCCATGCAATGTTGTTGTCTTAGGTCTCTCTTGTTGTAATGTGTTTTTTCCTATATTTTTAAATATTTTTTTTTATCCCTGTCCCCATCCCCGCAGGAGGCCTTTTTCCTTTTGGTAGGCCGTCATTGTAAATAAGAAAGTGTTCTTCACCGACTTGCCTAGTTAGGTTCAATAAAATACAAATAAAAGACCATGGTGCTTGCCTACGGAGCAGCAAGAGGATCTGCCCCTCCCTACCTTCAGGCTATGCACTCTGTTCTGCCACATCTGGTCTCTTGGCCCATTACAGGCACAGCAACACTACATGCAGTGTCATATGGGGTCTCAAACACCTCTAAATATTAACCTTGCATGGTAAAATGAGCAATATGGCCTTTACAACACTCTGTTATAGGGCACAGTCCCCGACCCCCTAGCATTTCACCAAAACCATTCCCTGTCCTTTGAGCTAGACTCTTCGTGAATAATCATTAGCCTTGTTTTATCAATGTTGATTCCATTATATCAACACATTTAATTGATGTCTATATGTTGTTCAATCAACAGTACCAGTCAAAGGTTTGGCACACCTACTCCTTCCAGGGTTTTCTTTATTTTGACTTCTTTCTACATTGTAGAATTATAGTGAAGACATCAAAACTATGAAATAACACATATGGAATCATACAGTAAGCAAAAAAGTGTTAAATCAAAATATATTTTATATTTTTCAAAGTAGCCATCCTTTGCCTTGATGACAACTTTTCACACTCTTGGCATTCTTTCAACCAGCTTCATGATGAATGCTGAGCACTTGTTGGCTGCTTTTCCTTCACTTTGCCGTCCAACTCATCCCAAACCATCTCAATTGGGTTGAGGTCAGGTGATTGTGAAGGCCAGGTCATCTGATGCAGCACTCCCTCACTCTCCTTGGTCAAATAGCCCATACACAGCCTGGAGGTGTGTTTTGGGGTCATTGTCCTGTTGAAAACAAATGATAGTCCCACAAAGTGCAAGTTGGGATGGCATATCACTGCAGAATGATGTGGTAGCCATGCTGGTTAAGTGTGCCTTGAATTCTAAACAAATCACAGAGAGTGTCACCAGCAAAGCACCCCCACACCACCTCTGCCATGCTTCACGGTAGGAACCACACATGCAGAGATCATCTGTTGACCTACTCTCTGTATTACAAAGACACGCCGGTTGGTACCAAAAATCTCAAATTTGGACTCATCAGACCAAAGGATAGATTTCCACTGGTCTAATGTTAATTTCTCGTGTTTCTTGGCCTAAGCAAGTCTCTTCTTATTATTGGTGTCCTTTAGTAGTGGTTTCTTTGCAGAAATTTTAGGACGAAGGCCTGATTTACACAGCCTCCTCTGAACAGTTGATGTTGAGATGTGTCCGTTACTTGAACTCTGTGAAGAATTTATTTGGGCTGCAATCCGATGTGCAGGTAGCTCTAATAAACGTATCCTCTGCAGCAGAGGTAATTCTGGGTCTTCTTTTCCTGTGGTGGTCCTCATGAGAGCCAGTTTCATCATAGCGCTTAATGGTTTTTGCGACTGCACTTGAAGAAACTATCAAAGTTCTTGAAATGTTCCATATTGACTGACCTTCATGTCGTAAAGTAATGATGGACTGTCGATTCTCTTTGCTTATTTGAGCTGCTCTTGCCATAATATGGACTTGGTCTTTTACCAAATTGTCACGCCCTGGCCATAGAGAGGTTTTTATTTTCTATTTTGGTTAGGCCAGGGTGTGCATTCTAGTTTCTCTATTTCTATTTCTTTGTGTTTGGCCGGGTGTGGTTCTCAATCAGAGGCAGCTGTCTATCATTGTCTCTAATTGAGAATCATACTTAGGCAGCTTTTTCCCACCTGTGTTTTGTGGTTAGTTGTTTTCTGTTTTTGTGTCTGCACCAGACAGAACTGTTTTGTTTTGTTCCACTTTGTTATTTTGTTTCAGTGTTAAGTTTGAATACATAATCATGAACACGTACCACACTGCGCTTTGGTCCTCTTCTTCAGACGAGCATTCCACAAATAGGGCTATCTTCTGTACACCAACCCTTCCTTGTCACAACACAACTGGTTGGCTCAAACACATTAAGAAGGAAAGAAATTCCACAAATTAACTTTAACAGGGCACACCTGTTAATTGAAATGCATTCCAGGTGACTACCTCATGAAGCTGGTTGAGAGAATACCAAGAGTGTGCAAAGCTGTCATCAAGGCAAAGGGTGGCTACTTTGAAGAATCTCAAATCTAAAATACATACTTTGACTTGTTTAACACTTTTTTGGTTACTACATGATTCTATGTGTTTAATAGTTTTGATGTCTTCACTATTAAATTGGAAAATAAAGAAAAACCCTGGAATGAGTATGTGTGTCCAAACTTTTGACTGGTACTGTATATAGAGCCAACAATCCATCCACAGCCCAGACCCAGGTATTAGTATTGGCTATGACAAAACAGTACACAGTCTCATAGGAGTGCTCTCTGACATTGATCAATTCTCTCTCTCATTTGATGCAGACCCTGGGATCTGAACTACAGTGAGACCGGGGGAGGGAGGCAGAGGAGGAGAGTAATATTTACAATGAGCTCTTCCTCTCGCTGGCCAGGGGCCCATGGGAAAACATATGAACGACAAAGAATGAACAATAGAGTGTTTTAGGGTTTGAGCTACGGTGCCAACACAGTATGTGCCATGGGAGACAGGGAGGGTTTGATTGGAGGGGTGGGGTTCTCTAGGCTTCACTGGCCCTCTCTAGTGCACACCTGGAAAATAAATATGCCTGAGTGGGGTATTTTAAGCAGAAATGTGCACTTTTGAGACTGTTCCATTGGCTCAATTGTACCGTGTAAACCCAAATCAAGCACAGCACAGTATTTGAAAGTATGTGACATATGTATTTGACCAAGGTCTGCCAGCAACTTTCTGAAGTGTCAACAATACTCAACATCAAAGGTAATATTCTTGAATGCTACAAAGCAAATTCTCTAGTGTTAATTAAATTTAAAAAATAACAGTGTTAAATCAACACTGAAAGTGTGGAGTCTGTGAAGCCATATACACCAGAACATAGTTAAATTAACACATTGCTTAGTGTAAAGCCTTATTCAAATATTTCCCAGAGTGCCTTGCCTTACTATGAAACTGTAGAATTACCACCCATGACTGTGTTTGTTAGTGACAGAGACATGGTTGTTGCATTCATCCATTTTCAGGTCTATGGACTTCACCCAGTGAGATCCTAAGTGAATGTTAAAACATTAAAGATATATTTTTCAACACAATACCATTTGTATTTCATAGGGCCTTATTATGAGAGCCTAGTTTCAGCTAAATGGTCTGTGTTATCAGGGATTCTTGGGATGTCCCTACCCTATTGAAGTTGACGTTTAAAATAGGTGTTAGGGTTCAGGGTAGGGATGTCCTAAGGAACCCGGATAGCAATGACCTTAGTCTAATACAGAGGCCTGAGACTCATGCAACTGGCTGAAGACATAGCTAACCAGTAACTAGCTAACACCAGACACAGTTGAAAGTGGAAATATTAAATTATCTTTGCCATTCGTGAATAGGGTCAAGTTTTAATTATATTTGCTGACACCCCACAGTCAAATATTGGCACGAGTAGAGTAGCTTTCAGTGGAGGCTCCTCAGAAGAGGAAGGGGATGACCATCCTCCTCAGTGAATTTCATAAAAGTACAAATAGTGAAATATAAAGATAATAAAGATAAAACTATACTGAATATCTTAACATCACCAAATAATTGATTAAAACACACTGTGTTCTGGGGCGGCAGAGTAGCCTAGTGGTTAGAGCGTTGGACTAGTAACCGGAAGGTTGCAAGTTTAAATCCCCGAGCTGACAAGGTACGAATCTGTTGTTCTGCCCCTAAACAGGCAGTTAACCCACTGTTCTTAGGCCGTCATTGAAAATAAGAATTTGTTCTTAACTGACTAAAGTTAAGTTAAAACTGACTTAACTGACAACAAAAAACTGTTTAGCAATAAAGGATGTCTACTGTAGCCTTAACAGCACTCTGTAGGGTGGCACCATGGTGTAGCCTAAGGCCAGCTAGTTTCCATCCTCCTCTGGATAGCCCTATATTCCTAAAGAAAATGATCACACATCGATCAAGAGAACATCCCTGGTCATCCCTACTGCCTCTGATCTGGCAGACTCACAAAACACATGCTTCGTTTGTAAATTATGTCTGTTATGTTGGAGTGTGCCCCTGGCTATCCGTAAATTTAAAAAACAAGAAAATGGTGCCATCTGGTTTGCTTAATATAAGGACTTGGAAATGATTTATATTTTTTGCAATTAAATTTACTTTTGATATTTAATTATATTTCAAATCAAATACTTTTACTTTTTAGACTCAAGTAGGATTTTACTGGGGACTTTCAATTTTACTTGAGTCATTTTCTATTAAGGTATCTTTACTTTTACTCAAGTATGACAATTGGGTACTTTTTCCAACTCTAATGCACACTGGAGCTCTGAGCGCTGATAGTACCAATATATTTATCTCAACCAATATGTCCAAGGCATGGCAGAGTGTTTATTCAGATTTACACATCACCTTGCAAGCCAACATAATATGATTTATAGGCCTGATGTGGCCTGTAAACCATGAGTTTCAGGTCATTGGATTACACTGTCAGATCAAAAAGGTGGAGATTTGCTCCTAAAGGAGTACAAATACTCTCTCTTCCTCTGGGGAACCTATATTCTCCAATTAGCCAGGGTTAATGTGATAATGGAAGATCAAACTGAGATTTGAGCGGGTGGTTTAGCGACTACGCCATCTCTCTGGTGCTTTGGCCCAGGTCCAGGCACAGCACGTTGCAGAGTGTTAGTGGATACTTTGAGATCTGGCTCTGGGCTCAGCAGGGGATATCTGTCTAGGTAAACATCTAACTTAGGTTAACGACTCTGGAGGATGTGGGCACTCAGCCCCCAGGGGTAGGCTAATGTAGTCCTTTGCCAAGAAGAGAGAATAACGGTGACATATCACCCATACCGACTGGACTGGTGCTCCTTCCTGAACTTGATGAGGGGTTTTGGTGCTTTGTCCAGAGGGAGTCATAATGGGTTATTTTTTTCTAACAAGTTAGAGTTCTGAGGGATTCGCATGCAAGGCGTGGCTGCCTGGCGGCTGAGGATTCTAGGATAAATCCAACACCAAGTCCCAGTTGTCCATTTCACACGCCATTGGGTTTCATGAACACTTACAGTAGACACACCATCCAGCTCGTTTTCCCAGACCCCAGGCACGACCATGAGAACTTTCCTACAACACAGAAAGATTCACCATGAACAATTCTACTACACAGAAACATTCACGATGAACAATTATAATAAACAGAAACATTCAGCATGTAGAATTATATTACACAAAAACATTCAACTACACATAAATATTCAGCATGAACCATTCTACTACATAGACACATTTAACATTATAGTACACAGTAATATAGAGCATGGAACATTTCCAAGAGAACCATGTGGAAGATTTTAAAACAGTAACTGAGCTTGATTTGGGTAACTAGGTGCAATGGAATAATCCCAAAAGTGCAAACTCCAAAGTAAATAATGCAAAATGAAACAGCCAATATTCTTATGGTGAACAACACTCACAAATGGATATACATTTACAGTACTTTATATAATACTCTACAATTCCCGCAAACAAAGCATAGCTGTCACACTCTGACCATAGTTTGCTTTGTATGTTTCTATGTTTTGTTTGGTCAGGGTGTGATATGAGTGGGCATTCTATGTTTCATGTCTAGTTTGTCTAGTTCTATGTTTGGCCTGATATGGTTCTCAGAGGCAGGTGTGAGTCATTGTCTCTGATTGGGAACCATATTTAGGTAGCCTGTTTGGTGTTGGGTTTTGTGGGTGATTGTCCTTGTTCCTGTCTCTGCACCAGATAGGGCTGTTTGGGGTTTTTGCACATTTCTTGTTTTTGTAGTCCGTTGTTCATGTGTACATTTACGTATTAAAAAGAACCATGGACACTTACCACGCCGCATATTGGTCCTCTGATCCTTTTCACCTCTCCTCTTCGGAAGAAGAGGAGGAAATCCCTTACAATAGCCAAGTTCTTATGTGTTTTTCTAATTTCAAATTACCTTAAATGTTTTACTAAGCCAGTACACATAGCAAACACAGACATAATCAATAGCTGTCTCTATACTGTAAGTGGTTGAGTTATTCTTTCCCCATCAGAAAACCAACCATGTCCAAACAGTCCAGACGTGTCAATCTCAGCCAGTCTCCCTGGAAGTGTTGCGTAATGGTAGGATGTTTGCTGTGCAGTAGGTTCCTGGGCAAGTCTGTGTGGACTAGCCAGCACGAGACAGTTTGTGCTGTTCTGCGAAGGAAGTAGTACACAGCGTTGTATGAGATCTTCAGTTTCTTGGCAATTTCTTGCATGGAATAGCCTCAGAACAAGAATAGACTGGTGAATTTCAGAAGGAAGTTGTTTGTTTCTGGCCATTTTGAGCCTGTAATCGAACCCACAAATGCTGATGCTCCAGATACTCAACTAGTCTAAAGAAGGCCAGTTTTATCGTTTCTTAAATCATAAACAACAGTTTTCCGCTCTGCTAACAAAATTGCTAATTGATTTCTAATGACCAATTAGCCTTTTAAAATTATAAACTTGGATTAGCTAACACAACGTGCCATTGGAACACAGGAGTAATGGTTGCTGATAATGGGCCCCTGTACACCTATGTAGATATTCCATTTAAAATCTGCCGTTTCCAGCTACAATAGTCATTTACAACATTAACAATGTCTACACTGTATTTCTGATCAATTTGATGTTATTTTAATTGTCAAAAAAACTTGCTTTTCTTTCAAAAACAAGGACATTTCTATGTGACCCCAAACTTTTGAATGGTAGTGTATGTACACACACATATATATATATATATATATATATATATAAATAAACTCAGCAAACATTTTTCAGGACCCTGTCTTTCTAAGATCATTCGTAAAAATTCAAATAACTTCACAGATCTTCATTGCAAAGGGTTTAAACACGGTTTCCCATGCTTGTTCAATGAACCATAAACAATTAATGAACATGCACCTGTGGAACGGCCATTAACACACTATCAACTTACAGACGGATGGCAATTACGGTCACAGTTATGAAAACGTAGGACACTAAAGAGGTCTTTCTACTGACTTTGAAAAACACCAAAAGAAAGATGCCCAGGGTCCCTGCTCATCTGCGTGAATGCGCCTTAGGCATGCTGCAAGGAGGCATGAGGACTGCAGATGTGGCCAGGGTAATGAATTGCAATGTCTGTACTGTGAGACACCTAATACAGCGCTATAAGGAAACAGGACGGACAGCTGATCGTCCTCGCAATGGCAGATCACGTGTAACAACACCTGCACAGGATTGGTACATCTGAACATCACACCTGCGGGACAGGTACAGGATGGCAACAATAACTGCCCGAGATACACCAGGAACGCACAATCCCTCCATCAGTGCTCAGACTGTCCGCAATAGGCTGAGAGAGGCTGGACTGAGGGCTTGAAGGCCTGTCGTAAGGCAGGTCCTCACCAGACATCACTGGCAACAATGTCGCCTATGGGCACAAACCCAACGTCGCTGGACCAGACAGCACTGGCAAAAAGTGCTCTTCACTGACGAGTCGCGGTTTTGTCTCACCAGGGGTGATGGTCGGATTTGCGTTTATCGTCAAAGGAATAAGCGCTACACCGAGGCTTGTACTCTGGAGCGGGATCGATTTGGAGGTGGAGGGTCCGTCATGGTCTGGGGCAGTGTGTCACAGCATCATCGGACTGAGCTTGTTGTCATTGCAGGCAATCTCAATGCTGTGCGTTACAGGGAAGACATCCTCCTCCCTCATGTGGTATCCTTCCTGCAGGCTCACCCTGACAAGACCCTCCAGCATGACAATGCCACCTGGCATACTGCTTGTTCAGTGCATGATTTCCTGCAAGAAAGGAATGTCAGTGTTCTGCCATGGCAATTGAGCATGTCTGGGACATGTTGGATTGGAGGGTGAGGAATAAGGCCATTCCCCCCAGAAATGTCTAGGAACTTGCTGGTGCCTTGGTGGAAGAGTGGGGTAGCATCTCACAGCAAGAACTTGCAAATTTGCTACAGTCCATGAGGAGGAGATGCACTGCAGTACTTAATGCAGCTGGTGGCCACACGAGATACTGACTGTTACTTTTGATTTTGACCCTCCCTTTGTTCAGGGACACATTATTCCATTTCTGTTAGTCACATGTCTGTGGAACCTGTACTGTTTATGTCTCAGTTGTTGAATCTTATATTCATACAAATATTTACACATGTTAAGTTTGCTGAAAATAAACACAGTTGACAGTGAGAGGACATTTCTTTTTTTGCTGAATTTATATATACACACACATAGTACCAGTCAAACATTTGGACACACCTATTCATTGCAGTGTTTTCTTTATTTTTACTATTTTCTACATTGTAGAATAATAGTGAAGACATCAAAAATGTGAAATAATGAATTTGGAATCATGTAATAACCCCAAAAAAGTGTAAAACAAATCAAAATATATTTTATATTTATGATTCTTCAAAGTAGCCACCATTTGCCTTGATGACACTCTTGGCATTCTCTCAACCAGCTTCATGAAGAATGCTTTTCCAATACTCTAACCTTTAATTAAAGTAAAATAATTGAAAGAAAAAATAAATCATAAAACTAATATTCTTCTCAATATATGTGTGCCACAATTATTGCCACCCCTTCATTCAATACTTTGTGCAATCTCCCTTTGCCAAGAGTCTTCTCATATAATGTGTAAAGAGGTTGGAGAACACATGGCAAGGAATCTGAGACCACTCCTCCATACAGAATCTCACCAGATCCTTCAGATACCGAGCTCGGCTCATCCAACATGTTTTCTATGGGGTTTAGGTCAGGGGACACGGCAAAACCTTGATTGTGTGGTCAGTGAACTATTTTTGTGTTGATTTTGAGGTGTGCTTGGATCATTGTCCTGCTGGAAGATCCAAACACGGCCCAGCTTAAGCTTCCTAGCAGAGGCAGTCAGGTTTTGATTTAATATCTGATGGAGTCCATGATACCATATATCCTAACAAGTTGTCCCGGGCCTTTGGAAGAAAAACGGCCCCACAACATCAAAGATCCACCACCATATTTCACCGTGGGGATGAGTTACTTTTCTGCATTGGCCTACTTTCTGTCTACACCAAACCCAACTCTGGTGAGCACTTGAGTTTGTTGTTTGATGACAACAAATACTATTTTATAGCAACCCTGCCAAACAACTTGTGGTTATGTAGGTGGCGTCTGATTGTAGATTTGGAGACTTTCTGACACCAAGACCCAGCTATTGTCTGCAATTCTCCAGCTGTGATCCTTTTCCGCCACTCTAACCATCCTCCTCACTGTGCATGGGGTCAATGTAGACACGCGTTAACAATCAGCCCGCAAGAGGACATCTCCAGTTGTTTTAAACTTCTTAATTATTGCCCTGATAGTGGAAAATGTGCATTTTCAACCATTGAGCTATTTTCTTATGGTCATTTCCTGATTTGTACAGCTCAACAGCCTTTTGTCACACATCCTTACTGTAGTCTCAGGTCTTTCCCATAGTGATGGATGACTATGGAAACTTGGCCTGTGTGTCACCTCATATTTATACCCCAGTGAAACAGGAAGTCATGGCTTAACACTTAAGTGTTCCTAATCACTCAGGTGAACTTAAAGTGTTGAAATATGAATTGGCAATATACTTCAGTTAGATTTTAATTCATAAGAATTTCTAGGGGTGCCAATAATTGTGGCACACATGTTTCGGGGGAAAATATTTATTTAAAATGTATTTCTTTCAACCATTTTGCTTCATTTAAAAGGTCAGATTTTTGTGAATATTTTGAATGAAAGATGAAGAGGATAAACAGCAAAAATAAATAAAAAATCACAACCTGTTTTGCTCATATTTATCCAAATCATGTCCAATCAATTGAATGTACCACAGGTGGACTCCAATAAAATTGTAAAAACATCTTAATGATGATCAATGGAAACAGGATGCATGTGAGCTCAATTTTGAGTCTCATAGCAAAGGGTCTGAATAGTTATGTAAATAAGGTATTTCTGTTTTTAATACATTTGAAATAAATTCTAAAAACTTGTTTTGGCTTTGTCATTCTGGGGTATTGTGTGTAGATTGTTGAGGAAATGCTTAATTTATTCAATTTTAGAATAAGGCTGTAACGTAACAAAATGTGGAAAAAGTCAAGGGGTCTGAATACGTTTCCGAAAGCACTTTATATATATTATTTATTTTAAAACGTATTAAATGTTTTTTTCCCCCCTCATCAATCTACACACAATACCCCATATTGACAAAGCTAAAACAGTTTTGACGTGTATCCAAATAAAAAAAAAATAAAAAAAATGAAATATCACATTTACAAAAGTATTCAGACCCTTTACTCAGTACATTGTTGAAGGACCTTTGGCAGCGATTACAGACCAGTCTTCTTGGGTATGACGCTATAAGCTCGGCACACCTGTATTTGGGGAGTTTCTCCCATTCTTCTCTGCAGATCCTTCCAAGCTCTGTCAGGATGGATGGGGAGCGTCGCTGCACAGAACTTCAGGTCTCTCCAGAGATGTTCGATCAGGTTCAAGTCTGAGCTCTGGCTGCGCCACTCAAGGACATTCAGAGACTTGTCCTTAAGCCACTCCTGCATTGTCTTGGCTGTGTGCTTAGGGTCGTTGTCCTGTTGGAAGGTGAACCTTCACCCCAGTCTGAGGTCCCAAGCGCTCTGGAGAATGTTTTCATCAAGGATCTCTCTGTACTTTGTAAAGTGTTGGTCACATGGTTTCATGTGCTGAAATAAAAGATCCCAGAAAATGTCCATACATACAAAAGCTTATTCCTCTAAAATGTTGAGCACAAATTTGTTTACATCCCTGTTAGTAAGAATTTATAATTTTCCAAGATAAACCATACACCTGACACTTGTGGCATATCAAAGAGCTGATTCGACAGCATGATCATTACACAGGTACGCCTTGTGCTGGGGACAATAAAAGGCCAGTCTAGAATGTGCAGTTTTGTCACACAACACAATCCCACAGATGTCTCAAGTTGAGGGAGCGTACAACTGCCTGCAGGAATGTCCACCAGAGCTGTTGCCAGAAAATGTTATGTTTGTTTCTCTACCATAAGAAGCCACAATGTCATTTTAGAGAATGTGGCAGTACCTCCAACTGGCCTCACAACCGCAGACCATGTATAACCACTACAGCCCAGGAACTCCACATCCAGCTTCTTCACCTGTGGGACCATCTGAGGATGTGCTGAGGCATATTTCTGTCTGTAATAAAGCCCTTTTGTGGGGAAAAACACATTCTGATTGGCTGGGTCTGGCTCCCAAGTGTACCGTGGGCTTATACCCTCCCGGACTCACCCATTGCTGCACCCATGCCCAGTTGTGTGAAATCCATCGATTCGGGCATAATGAATTTATTGATATTGGACTGATTCCCTTACAGGAACTATTTATATTTTTGTTCAGTACACACACACACACACACACACACACACACACACACACACACACACACACACACACATACACAAAATATTAGGAACACCTTACTAATAATGATTTGCACCCCCTTTTTCCCGCAGAACAGCCTAAATTCGTCAGGGCATTGTTGTGCAAGGTGTCAAAAGATTTCCACAGGGATGCATAGTTGTGTTAAGTTCTTGATACACATGGGAAACTGTTGAGCGTGAAAAACCTAGCAGAGTTGCAGATCTTGACACACTCAAAAGCGCTCTTGCGCTGATGGCTCTGATGCTCCGAGGGGGATGCAAAGGTTAGTGCGTGATGACATCATCACCGACTGGGCGTTGCAGGAAGTGGCAAACAAAGTTGATATCTGAAAAGGTTAGCTGGAATATTTAATTAAACAGCTACATTGTAAGTTACCCTATGTTATCTATTTTACAAAATATTGTGACACAGCTTTATTTTACCATTGGTTTGGATTCACGGTCTTAGTTCGTCTCACTTTGCAGAATTCTCCGATGATTGTTTACATTTCCGTTATCAAAGCTAGTCTGCATGCTACTAACGTTAGTCAGCTAACACAGTTCCAACTTCCAATTTACTGTTCATATCGTTACTATGTATGTTTGTCTGATGGTCTAAGTATGTGTATAAGTAATTATATTGGTCTGGCAGCGAACGCACTTGAGAAATGTTTTAACTATTAGTTGCGCTAGCTAACTACTGCTAGCGCTGTCTGTGTCAACTGACATGTCCCCAAAAAACAACCTCGCTTGCTCACCTTTCTTGACATGCGCACAGGTATCGCATCAATGGGTCATTGACCACACAGAATCTACATTCCTACCTGGGACGGTCTTGCCAAAGAGAATTACATATTTATGAACGATGTGGTCTTGCTTACTGCTTTCCTTGGTTTATTCGGTACTACTGTACTGTAGCGCAGGGCTTGGCCTGTGTAAGGCCGGTGTTTATATATACGGTGTTTATATGTGTAAATATGACGACGCAGATGTAGAGGAGTTCTGTAGGATATAATGGAAACCATGGCCTGTCAAACTAATAGCCTTTGCCTCTTGTTTTATTTGATTGATGGTAGCCGACTAAACTCAACTCCACAATGGGCAGTGGTGTAGTGCTATTTTTGTAGGTGAGGGATCGTAATAATTTTCCTTTTTAAAGGTAATCAAAGTTTGTACCAACATATTTAGCCAATTGAATAGCCAGCCTATCATTATAGAATATGCATAAAATGCATCCACCAATTGCGATGTCTGCCTATGCCATATCCTCTAAAGAAAAGGTTATATTTCTAATATCCTCAACACCAACTTATTACAAAATAGGCCATCATCACTGTCAGTTGTGAGTGATAATTCTTCACGTTTTACCGGTGAAACGTTCAAACTGCATCTCCATGTCAATCACTTGATTTATCACAATCAGTTTCATGGTAATATGCATTTAGATCTTTTTGAATAAGCGCAGATGCTGTTAACAAACTATTAGCATTAATTGTATATTGTTTTAATCAAAGCATAAATCCTGCCTGGTTTTGCGCTCTGAGTTTTGGCGCATGATCATTTTTAGGGGAATATTCAGCTTCAGCTAGCCATCCTAAAATCTCATTTAGAAATGAGGTGTTTTTGGTGTCACAGTAAACTTATAGGCCTATTATGCTAATGTTTTGCGGAATGCAAATTAATTATGTGTTCTTCCGAGACATTGATTCAGCGTTGATATAACTTTACTAAATTTGGTTTTGTAACATTTTCTGTGGAAATTGTTCAAATTTGTCCTTGTTCATACAGTTTCATGGTTTGTTAAACTTTTAAGTCAATGGTTTTTGTTTGGCTTACATTTAGAGTCTAAGCATAATTTTGTTACCATGGAATTGCACCACAGCAGCATATTGTTGTTATAAGGTCAGTGCCTTGAAACTATGCAGATGATTGTTACCTTAGTGCTTCAGTCCCCACATTTTTTCCCATTGCTTTATCAGACTTTTGATCTAAATGAGTCTTTGCAATAGCCTACATTTTGTGTCAGCTTCTTGTATGATTTTTAATCTTTGACATCACCAAAATGATGTAGTGTTGCAGATAAGCAAGCGCTGTCTTTAATTTATATTTTTTTTGTGTGTCAGGTCATGGTGAAAGGTCAGAGCATAGATGTTGATGTGTGTGTGTGTATCCTCAAATACTGCACACTGGTGTGCTGTTTCAGGTGGAGCAGTGGGCAAGGAGAGCGAGACTGAACAGGCAGCTTTGAACCTTCCTTCTCTACGGCTTAAGGTATCACACGCTTAATGAAACTTAAGCCCTCTGCTGTTATCACACCTAGGAATACAGTATGTTAAACAACAACTGGAAAATGAAGACTAACAGTAATTTAGGTACTTCTCAGTGTTTCCCCCTCTCTGTGCTTTTATTAAAGGATCTGTTATTCTTGCATTTTGTGTATGCCCTTATGGATTGATCACATGATTGTCAACCAATGCAGAGTAAATACCCTACTATGCGACACGACTCTGCGTGGCTGGCTATGTGAAACACGCAAAAGGAAATAAACAAATGTGTCTGAAAACAATAATTAGGCTAAGTTGTGGATTTCGACTCATCGTTAAAAAAAAAAAAGCAATGAGAGATCTGTATATAATGACAAAATGCTAATGTCTCTTTCCTAACAAAGGGAGTCGTTGTCCCAAAGGCGGGAAGGCAGTTGACAAGTTTAAATCCAAAGTAAGCACATAGAAACGCATTGGGCTTATTTTGGATTTTTGCTGTAATTCGCTCACTGTCATCACTCACTTTGACTGATAGGTGCCTATTCCATCAATAGATCACTAGAAGATGCATATGATTCATTCTAGCAGGAGAAGGCTTGACGGACTAGCAATTTGAAACTTTTTAAAGGAAAAGTAGTAGAAAGTAGAAAATGTAGCTGACTTAAAATGAGTCAGTAACCTTCTGATTAGCCGACAGCCGGCCTTATTGGAAAACACTGACTGACTGTAATGTTTTTTTTTTTTTTTACATGTTTTATCAACCTTGGTTGATTGCACTGACTAAGTTGCTAAGGACATGAGCGCCTACTAAATTACCAACATTTCTATGTAAATGTGAAAAATGAAAACTTGCAAAGAACACTGGGTAATATGCCGCAGCATGGGTAATTCCAGTAATGTACTATAAATTAGGTTACCGTAACATTTTTGGCACTGTAAAATGGATTATCCTAAAATGGATTACAATACATTTCAGTAACATTCTGGCCAATTGCTGCCAGTAAATTGCTGTACGTTTTACTGGAAATATTTTAGTGTGGGTGTGCAAGCCTATATCAATAAGGCCTACTGTATTATTTTGAGGGATTCTTTAAATTACTAAATATTTTTTTAAATTACATTTTCTGCAACTTTTTCCACCATGTGTGTATGTATGCTGTGTATTTATCACACAATGATATCACAGGAAATTAGTGCTAAGCTGTCGCTGAGCCTCTCTCTGGTTGGAGCCTTGAAGACCCCTCGCCTCACCTCTGACTTCCACCCATCTCCCTGCAGGGGACACAGGGCTGTTTCCTGCCCTCTCTCTGGCTCTAATTGAAAATGTTGGGTGGCCCGGCTGGCCCCTGCTTGTTTGTTTTGGTGGAATGCAGTGGCGGGTTATATTTTTGTGGCACTTTCTCATCAGTGGTTTCTGCTTTAAGGAAGGGTTTCCCAAACTCGGTCATTTTGCCCTAGCACTACACAGCTGATTACAATAACCAACTCATCATCAAGCTTGGATTATTTGAATCAGCTGTGTAGTGCTAGGGCAAAAACCAAAATGTGCACCCAGGGGGGGTGGGGGGTGGGCTGACATTGGGAGACCCTGCTATAGGGTTAGGCTAGGGTGGATTGAACCAGAGCGGTCACAGCGGGGGTGAAAGGTTGATGCGGGCAATGTTTTTGGAGTGGCACTTCTCTCTCACCCCTGTCGTCCCGCCTTTCCCACAGTGAGTACATACTAAAGAGTCCTTAAGTAAACTGTAGAATAGTATACTACGCACTGCCCGAAGGGGCGCAGTGGTCTAAGGCACTGTCACTACAGTTTCTGATTCGAAACCAGGCTGTCACACCCGGCCGTGATTGGGAGTCCCATAGGGCGGCGCACAATTGGCCCCGTGTCTTCCGGGTTTGGCCGGGGTAGGCAGTCATTGTAAATAAGAATTTGTTCTTAACTGACTTGCCTAGTTAAATAAAGGTTAAATTAAACATGTGCATATACCCTGCCCATTTTCATAGATGCATAGATAATAAACAGCGAGTAGCAGCCGTGTAAAAACAAAAGGGTGGGGTGGTGTCAATGTAAATAGTCCGGGTGGCCATTTAATCAGTTGTTCAACAGTCTTATGGCTTGGTGGTAGAAGCTGTTAAGGAGCCTTTTGGACCTAGACTTGGTGCTCTGGTACTGCTTGCCACTATGGTACCGCTTGCGCTAGCAGAGGGAACAGTCTATGACTTTGGTGACTGGAGTCTTTGACAATTTTTTGGGCCTTCCTCTGACACTGCCGGGTATAGAGGTCCTGGATGGCAGGAAGCTTGGCCCACGTGATGTACTGGGCCGTACGCACTACCCTCTGTAGTGCCTTTTGGTCGGAGGCCGAGCAGTTGCCATACCAGGCA
Source organism: Oncorhynchus masou masou (assembly GCF_036934945.1). Classification (NCBI taxonomy): domain Eukaryota; kingdom Metazoa; phylum Chordata; class Actinopteri; order Salmoniformes; family Salmonidae; genus Oncorhynchus; species Oncorhynchus masou. The sequence continues at coordinate 38,373,920 of NC_088226.1, read as the reverse complement.
GTGATGCAACCAGTCAGGATGCTCTCGATGGTGCAGCTTAATAACCTTTTGAGGACCTGAGGACCCATGAATTGGAGTGGGTTTAGGGTTTCCGGGATGATAGTGTTGATGTGAGCCATGACCAGCTTTTCAAAGCATTTCATGGTGGCTACCGACGGTAGTCAGTTAGGCAGGTTACCTTCGCTTTCTTGGGCACAGGGACTATGGTGGTCTGATTGAAACATGTAGGTATTACAGACTCGGTTTGGGAGAGGTTGAAAATGTAATTGAAGACACTTGCCAGTTGTTCCACGCATGCTCTGAGTAAACTTCCTGGTAATCGGTCCCTAGTCCTTGTTCCCAGTTCTCACGCTCATCATGAGCCATGTTTTTGTATGTAAATATTAGTTACTGTACTTGTGACACGGCATTACCAAGGTTTAAACCCTGACTCCCCATGGAATCTCATTCTATGGATGTCTGTCTCCACATCCTAAGCCCTCTATAAACATCAGCCTGCATTCATGTGCCCACATTTCAAATTTGGTTTATTTAGCCAGGATTCTGAGAGGAGAAGTTAGATCTTAAAAGTCCAATTTAAGACCAACAAACAGAGAACTTGCCAAAGGACAACAAACGGGAGAAGAGAGTGTGACAGAGGGGATAGAGGGAACTAAACCCGGACGCCGGACCCCTTATTTCTCCATTCTGGTCCTCTCCTAGATCTTTTCACTGTACTGCGTTGGGATTGGTTACTCTCTTACTGTCCTGTATTACAGTTGGCTGAGAAGTGCTGACTGGCCAACGAATTTGACAACGAATAATGTCTGTCTGCTCAAAAATATGAATACCACTGCTATTTTATTTTATCTTTTATTTAACTAGACACGTCAGTTAAGATCAAATTCTTATTTACAATGATAAAACAGTGGGTTAACTGCCTTGTTCAGGGACAGAACAACTTTTTACCTTGTCAGCTCAGGGATTCGATCTGTTGGTCACCGATACTTTATAAATGGGTAGGGGCGTGGATCAGAAAACCAGTCAGTATCTGGTGTGACCACCATTTGACTCTTGTAGCGCGACACTTCTCCTTCGCATACAGTTGATCATGCTGTTGTTTGTGGCCTATGGAATGTTGTCCCACTCCTCGTCAATGGCTGTGCGGCGGTACTGGATATTGGCGGGAACTGGAACACGCTGTCATACACGTCGATCCAGAGCATCCCAAACATGTTCAATAGGTGACATACTGTATCTAATGAATATGCAGGCCATGGAAGAACTGGGCCATTTTCAGCTTCCAGGAATTGTGTACAGATCCTTGTGACATGGGGCCATGCAATATCATGCTGAAACATGAAGTGATGGCATGACAATGGGCTTCTGGATCTCTTCATAATATATCTGTGCATTGAAATGCCATCCATAAAATGCAATTGTGTTCATTATCCGTAGCTTATGCCTGCCTTTTAGGGTTGCACATTTTGGGGAATATTCAGAGGTGGAAAATTTCCATGGGAATATATGCAAATGAATATTAATACCATTTTAAATGTAGATTTGTTTTTGCAGATTTAGTTATGAATTGAACTTTTAATTAAATGATTTGACTTTTCACATGGGATGATTTCACTCAACAACAAAATAAAGGGAATATTAAATGATCCCCAATGATCCATCGCATCTCCCAAAAACATTTTCAGCAAACATCTGTAATATGGTAGTCTGGAAGCTAAAGCTTTTGTTGTCTTCCTCTCAGGCTTCCATGTCTTCTCTGTAAAACCTATTCAATGTCCATGTCTTGAACATCAGACTGAGGCCTTATCTTCACTGTCACTTTCCAACCTTGTTGAGGATGGCTCGTTGTATGGCTCAAAAAGCCTAAATTTGCCCGGATGGCCACCAATGTTTGTATTGGTCAGCCTGTTGCCTGCTTTGGTGTGTGTGTTCCCAAACAAGGACCAGTTACGCTCTGAGACGGCTGATGAAAGAGCCTCAGATCCACAAAGTCCCTTCCACCAGGTGGCTGATGAGATATATTGGTATGACTTTGCATCTCCATCCCAAAGCCCTTGCTTGGAAGTGTACTTCGCCAGACTGCCAAGAACCTTGCCCTCATCCAGGCCAAGGTGGCGAGACACGGTGGTGATGACACCATAGGCCTTGTTGATCTCTGCACCAGACAGGATGCTCTTGCCAGCATACTTGGGGTCCAACATGTACGCTGCGGCGTGTATGAGCTTAAGGCAGAGGTCCTCACGCTTTTTGATGTATTTCAGAACTGCAGTTTCCTCTGCTTGGAGCAACAGTGAAGTGGGCAGGGCAGTACAGATTTATTTTCTTACATCTGCAAGCAGAGTCTGAACATCAGACAGGATGACATTGTCTCCCTCAATCCGTGCAATGGCTACTGCTTTAGGTTTCAGGAGTTTCAGGCTGCTTACCACTCTCTCTCAAAATACATCATCCAGGAGGATCCTCTTGATGGTGCTGTCCATATTGGCAGACTGTGACATGGCCATTTCTTGGAGAGACTCCTACCCCTCCAGGAGACTGTCAAACATGATGACACACCACCCCAATGGGTGTTGCTGGGCAGCTTCAATGTGGTGCTCTTCTTCTTCTCACTTTGCTTGGTGAGGTAGCTTGCTGCTATAACTTGATGACCCTTCACATACCGAACCATTTCCTTGGCTTTCTTATAGAGTGTATCCATTGTTTTCAGTGCCATGATGTCCATGAGGAGCAGATTCAATGCATGAGCAGCACAGCCAATGGGTGTGATGTGAGGGTAGGACTCCTGAAATTGTGTTTTTTTACATTGGATAAAAGTAGAGACTCAGAGATAGAAAAAGGTATATCATACACTACAGTTGAGGAACAATGGGAAAGTAATATCGGTATTGAAATTTGATGAACTTGTAACCGTTCTTTTAAAAAATGGCCCTTGAATGTTTTGGTATACCTACTGGAGAGCTCTTCTTTGTCTACATCCATTCAGTATCCTTCACCACCTCTTAAGCCTTAGCCCCACCCATCTCTTTAAGGGTTCACATGTGAGGCCAGGTGTTGAACAAAGTGAGTACGGTATTGTACTGAACAATCAAAGAGTTCAAGACTAAAGCCCGATGTATACTACGTCTATCGACATGTCTGTAGACAGTTTTCGCAGTCACATCATGAACATTCTTCATCCGACATCAAACTTGTCGTTGTGAAAATGTATAAACTCAAAAACGACAGGCTACATGACATCAGCAGCCCGGTGCCCCAGAATAGCATAACGGTGTATTTTAACACCCAATAAACCCACCCGTTTAAAAATGTATTTCGTATATGTCAATCCAGCAAACCAGGCAACTAAAAGTAACTTTTCTAAATAATGTTTTGGTTTGTTTCTAGCATGTTAGATAGCTAGCTGACTACCCGGTTCAAATAATGACCATGTCATAAGCTGACACCTGTCTTAACTTTAGATAATTTGCATTCATTATTACAGAAAAATAAACTTACAATATTATTATTTGCAAGTTAATGGTGAGCTAATTACAGAAAATAGCTTATGGTTGTGTGTGATGAAAGCAGGGCACTCTACCGCAGAATTTTAGAAATTGGATACTGTCTCGTAGGCCTGGTGTTATATCCTAATATGACTTTGGTGCAGGTCATGTTGTTCTTCACATTCCCGTCTCTGGTAAATACACACTATATCAAATCAAAGTTTGTCACATGCACAGGATACAGAAGGTGTAAATAGTACAGTGAAATGGTTACTTACATAGTGGAGTCTTTTGTTTAGACATGTAGCTAGCTAGCTAAACAATGAACCATAATCCCAACTCATAATGTTACTACCATGCATGAATCTGCTGGTAGCTAAAACTAACTAACTAGGTTCAATGTTAGCTAGCTAGCACAGGATACAGCAAGCTAGCTAGCAAGCATTAGGCTATAACTAGCAATGCAAATAGCTCTGAGATACGAATAATATTCCTACACAGATCATACACGTAACTTTAGCTAGCTAGCTAACAGTACGCTTTAACTTGCAATAAAAATGACTTTCTGACAAAATTTGAAATGTATAATATCTGAAAATGTAGCGAGCTAGAATCTCTTACCCGAATACATAGATGAACACCTCTTCCTCTCTGTCATGGATGCCATGGTTGACCTTAGTTTGAAGATGTAACCCAGATACAGCTGTTTTATGCAACAGCCTTTTGTGTGGTCTCGTTTCGATCCCCTCTGATTGCAAATATGCAAACGCCAGAATTTTCTCCTTAGCTGTCATACTCTGCTTCCACTGGACATTACACTGGTTTCAAAACTCCAGATAGTGGAGAGCATCTTTAAATAAAAATAAAAAACACATTTGAAATGATTGCCTACAGATACTGAGCAGCTTATGTTGTAGACAGAAGTGTGCTACATGACAGACCAATCCAAACTCATCTCTCAGCATGTCCTGCCCATCCATGATCTCAGCCAATCATGGATAGCGGTTCCTTCCTATTTCCGTGGCTATTCTAACTAGGCTCGTAATTTAAAATGTGTATTTACAGATGACATACAAGTTTGTTTATTAAGGCACCTGAAAGTTCACATGTTCCAGATGGCATTGCTGCCCCCAAAAAACATTCAAATGCCTCTCCTGTGAAGTAGTGACGCGCGACATGCGCCTAGTTTCCTGAAACGAGTCACAAATGTGCCAATGTATTAGCCTAGTTCAGTCTTCTGAACTTTAATTGATCACATTCCTTTTCCTTTAATGCACAAATCCGACAGAGTGTAGCCTAACTGATGCTCTCTGTTAAACTATTGGCAGCATTCTCTCTGTGCCCTGCCAGTCTGCAACTGAGAGTCAGTTCAAAACAGTCTGTATGAGTTCTGGTGTGAGTTTGGAGTGAGGAATGGTTTCTTAAATTGCTGGTCTGTCAGATCAGAGATCAGGGCCAGTCATACCAGGGCCATGATGTTTGGCCAGCTCTGTGTATTCAGACTGAGGGTGCTCTTTGATGGAATCTGGTGTTTGTTTAATGTTGGGGGCTGACTGGAGTGTTAGCGTGGGGTACTGGGAGAGGCTTAGTGGTAGCAGCACTGATGGGGTGGCAGTGTGGGGGGCAGACGGATATGTCTGAAAGGGTCCCTTTGTGCCCCTAGCCCAGACCATAACACATAACACACACACACACACTCAACCTAACCCCCTCTCACCTGTCAATCACTCCCACATGGGGAGCTGAGAAGAAGAGAACAAGCATAGAGCTCAGACCAGAGCAAAGGCGACCTCTACACTACCCAGTATCTGGCTCAGAATGATCAGGACAGTTATGTGTGTAACGTGAGCGAGTATCAGGATTTGTTTGTGAAGAGCCCAGTACTGTCTCCAGCAGGGATATCCCTCTGATAGCCAAGGGGATGCATCTCTGACCCTCCTCCACCCTCTCTAAATGCCCTCTACGCCACAGGTCCTTCTCACAGTGACTCATTCCTTCTGTAGCAGGAGGGGGACTCATGCTGGAAGTTGTAAGTCCGAAAGTTTAGGAACAGATGACCTACATAAACAACTTTAGGGCTACATTTGGGAGCAGTAAGTACAGTCACCCCCTTTTCGTGTGAATACCCCCCCCCTCCTCCCCCCTCTATCCAGTGCATTAGCCTAAACCGCAGGGGAAAATCAGCCAAACCCCTAAAACCCACACTGCACCCTGCAGGCTCTCAGAGGGGGGCTAATATGACAGACTGATTATCAGTCACACTGCCTTGTAAATTGTGGGAACATACGTTTTTGGTGTTCCTTTGGTTCTGGGAATGAAGCCATAAGTTTCCTGACCGGTAAAACTGAATGTTCTTTAAACGTTATGACAACGGAATTTAAAATTTGCCTGTTCTGGAAGCCTACATTTTTTTGGTTGCAGGGAGGTTCCGAGAACGTTTTACTGGGATTCCCTGAAAGTTTTCCAGGGGGGCGTTATTAACATTTTGAGAACGGAATCAAGCAATCATTAAGATCAAGTGTGGCAAATTAGTGGGTGCGGCCAACACACCTGAACACACTTAAAGATGGAAGATGGATAGAGTTTTGTTGACGCTGTGAATGGAATGTATGTTTTTTTAAATAACATTCTTAGAATGTCCTTTGAACGTTACTAATTATTTTCTTGTGGTTTTTGTGGAAAGTTTTCTTAATGTTCTAAAGACACGACTTTAAATAGATATTCCCACAGAAGAATGTTGTTTCTTAACGTTCTCAGAACAATTTGAGAACATTACTTTAAATAGAACCTTGAGGAAACCTGTAGGAAATGTTATGCTGAAATTCCAATAAAGAAATCTATGGTTCTCAGAACATTGTGCTATCTGTGTAGCTTCCATATGCCTCTTTCTGAAACAGAACAGTGTCCTGGCATTGTAAGTGTGGGGTATATATTGTTTAAAGTGTGCTGTAGTAAATGTCCTAGGGCCTAGGCTTATATGATTTTCATCTGTTATAGTATAAATATACAGTATACTTCCTATGAAGCAAGCCATTCCTCATATTCAGCCCATTCTACAGCTGTGTTTAAAATGGCACCCAACTCCCTATAGGCTAGTGCACAACTATAGGGCTCTGGTCAAAATATATTAGGAATAGGGTGCCATTTGGAACGCAAGGCTACAGTCTTGCCTAGCCAGAGAGCTCCTTTCTCCCTGAGCTTGTTAGCTCTGGTCCTGTTGCTCAGTCCTAGGTTATGGGGTGACAGAGTTGCCAAATAGAGGAGGGGCAGTCACTTTGTTTATAAGTCCCTCTCCAAGTAAAATAAACCTGCCATTTTAGCCCAATTAGAACGTAAGCAGGAAGGGAGGAAGCGAGGGAGAAAGGGAGGGAGAGAATGCTTAAGCACTAGTCATGTGGCCAATGAGTAGGCAGATGTTTGATAAACAACACAGGATTTAACAACAAGAATGATCAGAAGAAACTGGCCGAGAGTGCCATTTACAGTACCAGTCAAAAGTTTGGACACACCTACTCATTTAAGGGTTTTTCTTTATTTTTACCATTGTCTACATTGTAGAATAATAGTGAAGACATCAACACTTTGAAATAACACATATAGAATCATGTAGTAACCAAAAAAATGTTAAACAAATCAAAATATATTTTATATTCTTCAATGTAGCCACCCTTTGCCTTGATGACAGCTTTGCACACTCTTAGCATTCTCTCAACCAGCGTCATCTGGAATGCTTTTCCAACAGTCTTGAAGGAGTTCCCACATGCTGAGCACTTGTTGGCTGCTTTTCCATCACCCTGCCGTCCAACTCATCCCAAACCAACTCAAGTGGGTTTAGGTCGTGTGATTGTGGAGGCCAGGTGATCTGATGCAGCACTCAAATAGCCCTTACACAGCCTGGAGGTGTGTTGGGTCATTGTTCTGTTGGAAAAACAATTGATAGTCCCACTAAGCACAAACCAGATGGGATAGTGTATCACTGCAGAACACTGTGGTAGCCATGCTGGTTAAGTGTGCCTTGAATTCTAAATAAATTGCAGACTGTGTCACCAGGAAAGCACCTCACACCATCACACCTCCTCCATGCTTCACGGTGGGAACCACACATGCAGAGATCATCCGTTCACCTACTCTGCGTCTCACAAAGACTCGGCAGTTGAAACCAAAAATCTCAAATTTGGACTGACTAGACTGACTAGACTAGACTGACTAGACTAGACTGGCTAGACTAGACTGACTAGACATATTTCCACTGGTCTAATGTCCATTGCTCGTGTGTCTAGGTCCAAGCAAGACTCTTCTTCTTATCGGTGTCCTTTTAGTAGTAGTTTATTTGCAGCAATTTGACCATGGCCTGATTCTTGCGGTCGCTTCTGAGCAGTTGATGTTGAGATGTGTCTGTTACTTGATGTTGTTGAAGCATTTATTTGGGCTGCAATCCGATGTGCAGTTAACTCTAATGAACGTATCCTCTGCAGCAGAGGTAACTCTGGGTCTTCCTTTCCTGTGGCGGTCCTCATGAGAGCCAGTTTCATCATAGCTCTTGATGTTTTTTGCGACTGCACTTGAAGAAACTTTCAATTTTCTTGAAATGTTCCGCGTTGACTGACCTTCATGTCTTAAAGTAATGATGGACTGTCGTTTCTCTTTGCTTATTTGAGCTGTTCTTGCCAAAATATGGACTTGGTATCTTACTAAATAGGGCTATCTTCTGTATACCACCCCTACCTTGTCACAAAACAACTGATTGGCTCAAACGCGTTAAGAAGGAAAGAAATTCCACAAATTAACTTTTAACAAGGCACACCTGTTAATTTAAATGCATTCCAGATGACTATGTCTTGAAGCTGGTTGAGAGAATGCCAAGTGTGCAAAGCTGTTATAAAGGCTAACTGTGGCTACTTTGAAAAATCTCAAATATAAAATATATTTTGATTTGTTTAACACTTTTGGTTACTATGTTATTCCATATGTGTTATTTCATAGTTTTGATGTCTTCACTATTATTTTGCCATGTAGAAAATAGTAAAAAATAAAGAAACTGTTGCATGAGTAGGTGTGTCCAAACTTTTGACTGGTACTGTATATGACTTTAAGTGAACTGTTATAACTGTGCTGTGTACTTGGGAAGCCTACCTTGGCTTCTCGGTGATTCTCATTGTAGGCTGCTGCCACAAGTCAAAATAGGGTCCTGTAATGCCCCCTAGAGCATTTTTGTCAAATAAATAAACAGTCATGTAAATTCACTATATATACAAAAGTATGTCACCCCTTCAAATTAGTGGATTCAGCTATTTCAGCCACACTCTTTGCTGACAGGTGTATAAAATCGAGCACACAGCCATGCAATTTCAATAGACAAGCATTGGCAGTAGAAAGGCCTTACTGAAGAGCTCAGTGACTTTCAATTTGGCGTCATCATAGGATGTCACCTTTCCAGCAAGGCAGTTTGTTACATTTCTTCCCTGCTAGAGCTGCACTGGTCAACTGTAAGTGCTGCTATTGTGAAGTGGAAACGTCTAGGAGCAACAATGTCTCAGCCGCGAAATGGTATGCCATACAAGCTCACAGAACGGGACTGCCCAGTACTCAAGCCCGTAGCATGTAGAAGTCGTCTATTCTCGTTTGCAACACTCACTACCGAGTTCCGAACTGCCTCTGGAAGCAACGTCAGCACAATAACTGTTTGTCTGTAGCTTCAGGAAATGGGTTTCCATGGCCGAGCTGCCGCACACAAGCCTAAGATCACCATGTGCAATGCCAAGCGTCTGCTGGAGTTGTTTACATCTCGCCGCCATTGGAAATTGAAGCAGTGGAAACACGTTCTCTGGAGTGATGAATCGCGCTTCACCATCTGGCAGTCCGACGGACAAATCTGGATTTGGCAGATGCCAGGAGAACACTTCCTGCACCCAATACAAAGTGCCGTATGTAAAGTTTGGTGGAGGAGGAATAATGGTCTGGGGACGTTTTTCATGGTTCGGACTTAGACCCCTTACTTCCAGTGACGGGTGTGTGTGTGTATTACAGAGCGGAGGGGTTTGGGCTGTGTTCCCATGTCCATGCATGGCCCCCAGAGTAAAGTAAACACAGCAGCTCTTTTCTCATCCCAGCCGTCAACAGGCTCTCCCCAGGCCCGAGCCAGAGACCACACACCCAGACCACACACATATATATATATACACACACACACACACACACACACACACACACACACACACACACACACACACACACACACACACACACACACACACACACACACTACCCAGACCGCTCCGCAGCACAGATCCCTCCACATGCTCTCTCGCATACACACAGACCACACATCGCCAGCTCGGCCCCTCGCACGCAACCGAGCAGAGCTGTCATTCTGCCCAGCCTCGTGTGTGTGTGTGTCTTCACACGTATTCCCAAGACAGGGATAGAATCACTCCTGTTGAGGTAACACAACAGTCGTAGACATTTTATGCAGAAGAAGACACACATTCCCCCTCCACTCTGACTCCCACCCTAAACATATGGGCTAGATGAATGACAGATGAGGGGCTTGTTTAAGGCTTGTTAACCTCTTATCTTCTCCATGTCAGATGCCCCTGCTCCTAGATTTCCTCTGACAAGCACAAGACAGCGGGGGTTATGCTACTTAAGTTACATCCCCTTTGAGTCAAGGGTGTGTGCCTAGTCCCCTCCTGTACTCAGTGTTCACCCATGACTGCGTGGCCGCGCATGACTCCCAACACCCTCATCAAGTTTGCTGACGACACGACGGTGGTAGGTCTGATCACGGATTACGATGAGGCAGCCTATAGCAAGGTCAGAGACCTGGCAGTGTGGACCAGGGCAACAGCATCTCCTTCAATGTCAGCAAGACAAAGGAGATGATTGTGGACTACATTGATGGGGCCGTAGTTGAGTGGGTTGACAGAACTTGAATAATATTTTTTTTTTACAATCCAGGTGTGCAAAGCTCTTAGACTTAACCAGAAAGACTCGCAGCTGCCAAAGGTGATTCTAGCGTGTATTGACTCGGGGGTGTGAGTACTTATGTACTGTCCAATAAACTGATATTTCTGTACTTCCTTTTCAATAAATTTGCTAAAATTTCTAAAAATGTGTTTGCACTTAGTCGTTATGGCAGGGTTTCCAAACTCGGTGCACATTTTTTTTTTTTTTTAAAGTGTTTTTTAATGCCCTATCACTACACCAATGATTCAAATAATCAACTAATTATCAGGGTTTGATCATTTGCATTAGCTGTGTAGTGTTAGGGCAAAAACGTAAATGTGCACCTCTTGGGGCCCCGAAGACTGAGTTTGGGAAACAATGCATTATGGGGTAACGTGTGTACATGGGTGAGAGAAAAAAAATTCAGGCTTTAAAACAGCAACATGTGGAATAAGTCACGGAAGGACACTGCTTTTCAAAGGGGTTTTAGAGTATTGCTCTGTCTTCGCTCCCTCCCTAACCTCAACCTCGTCAGTCAATAATCAATTAAATGCTCCGAAGGATTGGCTACTTAGATTTATGCTATTTTTTTTGTACCCAAAAGGTTTTAACATGGGGACACAGATATGTGATCCACTACATTAACTTTCTGAAGGCACTTCAATTCCCTCGTACCCCTGCACATCGACTTGGTACTGGTACTTCCTGTATACAGCCATGTTATTACTCATTATTGTTATTCGTATTCACTGTGTATTTATTCTTTGTTACTATTTATATAAAAGTTTTCCGTATTTGTTTTTCATCTTCAACTCTGCATTGTTGGAAAAGTACACGTAAGCATTTCACTATTTGTCTACACCTGTTTTTTTACGAAGCATGTGACAAATATTCCTATTCTTTATTTGAGTTAACAGACCCCCATCTCTTTACGCAACAAGCTCTTAACTTTACTAAAGTGTATAGAAAGATTTGTTCAACAAGTCTACACGTATGCTCTGAGATGATGTTGCCACAAATCTGCTGCGTCACCCCTGGTTGCTTGTCGGCTCTGTTCCGTGTGAATTCCTGCCTTGTTTGTGGGGAACGTGTTTTGGATTTAGTGTTTGCAAAGCAGTTCGGTTTTCAACCGGACATGGCAGCAATTTATTGCCACACGTGTTAGCAAAAATGTGAAAACCCCTCATACTGGCTTTTTTAGATATTCTCACATCCATTCATAACACATCTATCCTGTTTTCCTCCTTTTTGATAGGCTTAGGCTAATAGTTGCACATTTCTTCCAGAATTTTATCTGGCCTGTGTCATTTCTCTTCCACATTGGCATATCATCTACACAGGTGATTGGTTTTTTACTGTCTATGTTCTCCCCCATTATTACATACACATTACACGTACCTCTAGGTATTAGGCTAGGCCTAGCTATACAGTCTCATACACACATTGAGTAGGTTATGTGGAATCGATGAGGGCGAACACGTTTATTTATTCTTCTCTCCGAGGTTCACATTCTTCCTTTCCTCCCCCTTTTTTCTCCCTCAATCTGGTCTCCGACTTGGAGCTCCTACCAGCACCTTCATGTCCTCCTGTGTGTGTAGAAGTTGTAGCCTTCCTACTTAAACTCTTAGAAACCTTTTTTTAGATGAATTAAATGTCTTATAATAATAAAGACATGAAAAAGTAATAATGCATTGTAACTGTACATTACAACTGTCTCTCTCTCCTCATCTCCGTGTTAATAGCCATTATTGTCCTCTCCTCCCGCTGCCCCTTGGCATGTTCACAGGTTGCTGACTGATTCTTCCTGTGTTCCTGCACACGCGTGACGATCAGAGTGACCGACCATGTCTCGTGTCCGCCAGCCCCCACTGGTCACGGGCATCTCGCCCAACGAGGGCACCTCATGGACCAAGGTCACCATCCGAGGAGAGAACCTGGGCATGGGTCCCGCTGACCTCGTTGGTACGACACACACATGTATACATGAAAGCACAAACTTGCACAGACACTTAGTGTGTCTATCAAGCTGTATATGTTTCCTCCTTTTTCCAACTATCTTTTGATGTGCCACAATCATCAAATCCGCTATATGCTCAGGGGCTAGGTGCGGATAGGAGAACATCTTTGAAGGTCAATTCATTTCATTGAAGAATGGAGGGGGTGGGGTGAGAAGTGAGGACCAGGTGGAACTATAGTTAGTACCTATATTCTATAGGGTGGGTGTGTCCACTGCACTTCACCTCTGGCCTTAATATTGCTCCAGTAGATCGGAGGAGTGAGGTGAAAATGTTTTGGCTCTCGTAGCAAAAACAAAAAGTAACATCCCATCTTTGGGTACATTTTGGTTTCAAATTTAACGACGATGGAGAACCAGATGACTTGGACTAACATGTTTGCAGACACCAATAAATGTCTCAAAATACAACACCGCCCCTTTAAGACAAAAATAAAAACCCTCTTTACCTGACTCGCTTTTCAAAGCAATTTCAAGGAAATGTACATGTTTTGTGCTCTTGTAGGAAGCAATCAATCCCCTATTGCTGACTACAAATTATCTATAACTGGGCTAATAACTCACTAAATAGCAAAGAACATGAACAAAATGTGCCCACGTGGCTACATGCAGCTCTTGCTTTGATCTCAAAACAAGCGCATCTACTCACGACCACAGCTGTAAACACAGTCCAGTTCAAAGTAAATGGCACATATCCATATATGGCAATAGTCTATTTGAATATAAGCCTACTGCAGCTCTGATTGGTTATGCCACACCAGTCTGTGTTGAGTCTTGTGCAATAGAATCCTACTCCGATGCGTTCTGCCTACAACAAAATCTCTTGCATAGTTTGTTTTTGTTTCTGTATGTTGCATTGAAAGTGGCTAATATTGTGTTGATTCAATCACAATTGCCACAATAAAGGGTAACATTGTTAGTGTTAACGAACAGGTACGCAAGCATGGCAATCGCGGGCTACTGCGCGCAGCTTAGAGGGAACATTGGTCAAATTTTAAATATGAGTCTTTACATGTGCCTGCCAGTGAAACCCGCTGATAAGAAACAACCTACATGCCAGAATCCCACACAGCCAACAACCTGGCCAAAGCCCTACGTTCGGGATGGCTAGACTGGGCCCTTGATGAAAATAAACTGTTGTATCACCACAGACAACGAGACAACATTGTGGCTGCAGTGAAGCAACTAAACTGGCTCTGGCTAAATTGCTTTGGCCACAATCTCCATCTCATCATCACCAAAGGCGTGAACAGCAAAAGCGCACACACAGGCAGGGCTCTAGGCCTATGTGGAACCCTGGTGGGCACTTTTTTTTCAGATCTGGCTAAAAAAAGAGGGCCCTACTGAAGGCTGAGACGGAGCTGAACCTCCCAAATCACAGCCTCATTCTGGTGAGAAGTTAGCCTATTCGATGTTTGAAGAATAAGATATGCCAGGGATGGGAAACTGGCAGGTCCCACTTTTGAAGGCCCTAGGAAAACGCACACAAAAAAAAAAAAATATATATATATATATATATATATATATACATACACACACATACATTTGTTGTCTGAAGTTCACATACACCTTAGCCAATTACATTTAAACTCAGTTTTTCACAATTCCTAAAATAAAAATTCCCTGTCTTAGGTCAGTTAGGATCACCACTTTATTTTAAGAATTTGAAATGTCAGAATAATAGCAGAGAGCTCTTATTTCTTTTATCACATTCCCAGTGGGTCAGAAGTTTACATACACTCATTTGGTAGCATTGCCTTTAAATTGTTTAACTTGGGTCAAACGTTTCAGGTAGCCTTCCATAAGCTTCCCACAATAAGTTGGGTGAATTTTGGCCAATTCCTCCTGCCAGATCTGGTGTAACTGAGTCCGGTTTGTAGGCCTCCATGCTCGCACACACTTTCATTTCTGCCCACATTTTCTATAGAATTGAGGTCAGGGCTTTGTGATGGCCACTCCAATACCTTGACTTTGTTGTCCTTAAGCCATTTTGTCACAACTTTTTTTATGGCGGTTTTTGAGCAGTGGCTTCTTCCTTGCTGAACGGCCTTTCAGGTTATTTCGATATAGGACTTCTTTTACTGTGGATATAGATACTTTTGTACCTGTTTCCTTCAGCATCTTCACAAGGTCCTTTGCTGTTGTTCTGGGATTGATTTGCACTTTTTGCACCACAGTACGTTAACGTCTAGGAGACAGAACGCGCGTTATCAACGCGGAGGTCTACTAATGTTTTTCTGAGGTCTTGGCTGATTTCTTTTGATTTTCCCATGATGTCAAGCAAAGACGCACCGAGTTTTAAGGTAGGCCTTGAAATATATCCACAGGTTTTTTATTTTTTATTTTACCTTTATTTAACTAGGCAAGTCAGTTAAGAACAAATTCTTATTTTCAATGACGGCCTAGGAACAGTGGGTTAACTGCCTGTTCAGGGGCAGAATGACAGATTTGTACCTTGTCAGCTTGGGGGTTTGAACTTGCAACCTTCCAGTTACTAGTCCAACGCTCTAACCACTAGGCGACCCTGCCGCCCCAAGTACACCTCCAATAGGCTAATTGACATCATTTGAGTCAATCAGAAGCTTCCATGACATTTTCTGGAATTTTCCAAGCTGCTTAAAGGCACATTTCAAGTTAGCATATGTAAACTTCTGACCCACTGGAATTGTGATAAGTGAAATAATCTGTCTGTAAACAATTGTTGGAAAAAGGACTTGTGTCATGCACGAAGTAGATGTCCTAACCGACTTTCCAAAACTATAGTTTGTTAGCAAGAAATGTGTGGACTGGTTAAAAAACGAGTTTTAATGACTCCAACCTAAGTATATGTAAACTTCCGACTTAAATTTTGTGTGTGTATATATATCTATATATTATTCTTTTCACCTTTATTTAGCCAGGTAGGCCAGTTGAGAACAAGTTCTCATTTACAACTGCGACCTGGCCAAGATAAAGCAAAGCAGTGCGACACAAACAACATCACAGAGTTACACATTGAATAAACAAACGTACAGTCAATATCACAAAATAAAAAATGTCTATGTACAGTGTGTGCAAATGGCGTGAGGAGGTAAGGCAATAAATAGGCCATAGTAGCGAAGTAATTACAATTTAGCAAATTAACACGAGTGATAGATGTGCAGATGATGATGTGCAAGTGGACATACTGGTGTGCAAAAGAGCAAAAAAGTAAATGAAAACAATATGGAAATGAGGTAGGAAGATTGGATGGGCTATTTTCAGATGGGCTGTGTACAGCTGCAGCGATCGATTAGTTGCTCAAATAGCTGATGTTTTAAGTTCGTGATGGAGATACAAGTCGATTTTTGCAATTCGTTCCAGTCATTGGCAGCAGAAAACTGGAAGGAAAGATGGCTAAAGGAGGTGTTGGCTTTGGGGATGACCAGTGAGATAAACCTGGGTGACTTTTATATTTATATATATATATATATATATACTGTATATTTTGAGTGTATTTATTTATTTATATATATATATATATATATATACTGTATTTTTCAGTGACTTATCTATTTCAGTGATTTATAAATATTTCAGTGATTTATATATATTTGAGTGACTTAATTGTTTATTATTTTTTAAATGTTTTACTCAGTCTGGGTCTGAACTTACTGTTCCAAGTTAGAATATTAGAATACACAAGTCATGAATACACATGGTCATGAATGAGCAATTTTTCTCTTACGTCAGTCACTGATGGAAATTTTTATATATAATTTTTAATTGAACCTTTATTTAACTAGGCAAGTCAGTTAAGAATTTTATTTTATTTACAATGACGGCCTACACCGGCCAAACCCGGACAACCTGGGACAATTGTGCGCCGCCCTAGGGGACTCCCAATCACGATCGGTTGTGATACAGGCTGTGATACAGCCGTCCAATGGCAAAATGAGTAGAATTGCATGAAATGAGTTATAAAATTGCAAAATCTTCTCTCCACCCCATGGCAAAATTTGTAGAATTGCAGCAAACCTGCTTTAAACTGCTTTAAACTACATACTTTTTAAATGTCTCTGCGCTGTTAAGAAGGGGGCTGCTAAAATGTTTTGTCCACAATGTGATGGGGGTTGCCATGTGAGTCCCCAGACGCACGAGCATCTGTGGCCCCTCGTGAATTCAGATTTTGTGTCCCCCACCCTAGCAAATTTGCCAATCCCAGAGCTAGCAAATCAAATCAAATCAAAATTTATTTGTCACATACACATGGTTAGCAGATGTTAATGCGAGTGTAGCGAAATGCTTGTGCTTCTAGTTCCGACAATGCAGTAATAACCAACAAGTAATCTAACTAACAATTCCTAAACTACTGTCTTATACACAGTGTAAGGGGATAAAGAATATGTACATAAGGATATATGAATGAGTGATGGTACAGAGCAGCATAGGCAAGATACAGTAGATGGTATCGAGTACAGTATATACATATGAGATGAGTATGTAAACAAAGTGGCATAGTTAAAGTGGCTAGTGATACATGTATTACATAAGGATGCAGTCGATGATATAGAGTACAGTATAAACGTATGCATATGAGATGAATAATGTAGGGTAAGTAACATTATATAAGGTAGCATTGTTTAAAGTGTCTAGTGATATATTTACATCATTTCCCATCAATTCCCAATATTAAAGTGCTTGGAGTTGAGTCAGTGTCAGTGTGTTGGCAGCAGCCACTCAATGTTAGTGGTGGCTGTTTAA
Organism: Oncorhynchus masou masou; assembly: GCF_036934945.1. Taxonomy (NCBI): domain Eukaryota; kingdom Metazoa; phylum Chordata; class Actinopteri; order Salmoniformes; family Salmonidae; genus Oncorhynchus; species Oncorhynchus masou. The sequence goes on along the minus strand of NC_088226.1, from coordinate 38,356,757 downwards.
CAGTCTGATGGCCTTGAGATGAAAGCTGTTTTTCAGTCTCTCGGTCCCAGCTTTGATGCACCTGTACTGACCTCGCCTTCTGGATGATAGCGGGGTGAACAGGCAGTGGCTCGGGTGGTTGATGTCCTTGATGATCTTTATGGCCTTCCTGTAACATCGGGTGGTGTAGGTGTCCTGGAGGGCAGGTAGTTTGCCCCCGGTGATGTGTTGTGCAGACCTCACTACCCTCTGGAGAGCCTTACGGTTGAGGGCGGAGCAGTTGCCGTACCAGGCGGTGATACAGCCCGCCAGGATGCTCTCGATTGTGCATCTGTAGAAGTTTGTGAGTGCTTTTGGTGACAAGCCGAATTTCTTCAGCCTCCTGAGGTTGAAGAGGCGCTGCTGCGCCTTCTTCACGATGCTGTCTGTGTGAGTGGACCAATTCAGTTTGTCTGTGATGTGTATGCCGAGGAACTTAAAACTTGCTGCTCTCTCCACTACTGTTCCATCGATGTGGATAGGGGGTGTTCCCTCTGCTGTTTCCTGAAGTCCACAATCATCTCCTTAGTTTTGTTGACGTTGAGTGTGAGGTTATTTTCCTGACACCACACTCCGAGGGCCCTCACCTCCTCCCTGTAGGCCGTCTCGTCGTTGTTGGTAATCAAGCCTACCACTGTTGTGTCGTCCGCAAACTTGATGATTGAGTTGGAGGCGTGCGTGGCCACGCAGTCGTGGGTGAACAGGGAGTACAGGAGAGGGCTCAGAACGCACCCTTGTGGGGCCCCAGTGTTGAGGATCAGCGGGGAGGAGATGTTGTTACCTACCCTCACCACCTGGGGGCGGCCCGTCAGGAAGTCCAGTACCCAGTTGCACAGGTGCGGGATCGAGACCCAGGGTCTCGAGCTTGATGACGAGCTTGGAGGGTACTATGGTGTTGAATGCCGAGCTGTAGTCGATGAACAGCATTCTCACATAGGTATTCCTCTTGTCCAGATGGGTTAGGGCAGTGTGCAGTGTGGTTGAGATTGCATCGTCTGTGGACCTATTTGGGCGGTAAGCAAATTGGAGTGGGTCTAGGGTGTCAGGTAGGGTGGAGGTGATATGGTCCTTGACTAGTCTCTCAAAGCACTTCATGATGACGGAAGTGAGTGCTACGGGGCGGTAGTCGTTTAGCTCAGTTACCTTAGCTTTCTTGGGAACAGGAACAATGGTGGCCCTCTTGAAGCATGTGTGGGAACAGCAGACTGGTATAGGGATTGATTGAATATGTCCGTAAACACACCAGCCAGCTGGTCTGCGCATGCTCTGAGGGCGCGGCTGGGGATGCCGTCTGGGCCTGCAGCCTTGCGAGGGTTAACACGTTTAAATGTTTTACTCACCTCGGCTGCAATGAAGGAGAGACCGCATGTTTCCGTTGCAGGCCGTGTCAGTGGCACTGTATTGTCCTCAAAGCGGGCAAAAAAGTTATTTAGTCTGCCTGGGAGCAAGACATCCTGGTCCGTGACTGGGCTGGATTTCTTCCTGTAGTCCGTGATTGACTGTAGACCCTGCCACATGCCTCTTGTGTCTGAGCCGTTGAATTGAGATTCTACTTTGTCTCTGTACTGACGCTTAGCTTGTTTGATAGCCTTACGGAGGGAATAGCTGCTATGCTACATTAAATTATTGTTCACGTAGAATTATGTTATTCAGGTGCATTGAATACCTTTTTCTTCATTGTGAAATTACTATTGGCTTATAGTAATGCAACATTGAATCATTCAATGTTGAGGGGGGGGGGTTGTCATTTATAGCAAACGGCGACAGCTTGTACATTGCAGACTATGCATATTGACGTTTGTTTGTGTTATCCTGCCAACCAAATGTTTTCTTCCAAGGCATTGTTTAACCAAAAATGGTAGAGCGGGTTTTGGAGTAAGCACCAGCCATTGAACGAGTCCTGGTCTCGGATCGTAAACATAATCACCTCATCCTAAAATGGCAGCACTGAAACCTGTGGCTGACTTCACTGATGTCCTCTCGGTTGAGAGTTACGTCCCGTCTCATCAGTGGAGCCTGTGTTCCAGTTACTGGGGGAAGATCTGCTCATGCCGGCCTCTCCATCGACACCGGCCTGACACAAAGCCACAATAGGGAGATGTCCAGAAGATGTTCTCGAGGACAAGTACAGCCTACCGGAAATAAAATGGCTTTTATCCTTGTCTTCCCTCCTCGACCCAAGATACAAAGGGGATGATTTGAACGAGATGAGAGATGCACTCTTCAAAGAGATTGTGGAAGCAGGGGGCGCCGGAGCCGGGGTGTCGGTGCAATTGCTGCTATTGCAACTGAGTGAGATGATGACTCGAATGATGGTGCGAGTGCGCCACCGTCTGCCAAGAAAAGGAATTTAGGGGATCTCCTCCAGAAGCGAAGGGTTCAAAACACTGCCCCTGTTCCCCTCCGAGTCCGTGCAGACACCGAACCTACTAACTACCTGCAGGAACAGCCTGACCCAACAAATAATCCCCTGACCTGGTGGTGAGACAACCAGATTGGCTATCCATTGATGTCGAAGCTGGCACGCAAATGCATGTGTATTTGAGCAAAGGAACACCTCATCAGAGCGAATGTTCAGCACTGTGGGGATACATTTGTTAACCCTGTCCGCTTGTGCTGCAAGCCGGACAAAGTCAATATGCATAGTTTGCATTTTACAAGCTGTCGTCGTTTGCTATAAAATAGCAAAACATTTTATTCTATATTCATTTATTTATTTTTGTTTTATTATTGCCCTATAGATATACTGTTAATATTTGCTCTTACCTATTTATGTTGCTGTTGTTAGTGGTAATTTATCGTATAAGCGCTAGCCTATGGCACTTTAGTAGACAAAGTTTGTGTAGACTTTCTATAATACAATGCAGGTTTTTATTGATTTATGTTAAATAAATGTCTGTTAAAAAAGAAGGTTGGGTGTCTGTGTGTCTGACAATTAATGAATTATTCAACAGCAAGAGCAAGACAGTTAGGCCCATATCCGCTAGTGTGGTGCTGATAACTGTGCACATATGACACGCCAACCATGACACCTGAAATTCCATGACCATCACAGCACTAACACACACACACACACACACACACACACACACACACACACACACTGTTATTTAGATTTGACTTCCAACAGTCCAATCACTTCCTAGAATGTTTTGTCTCCCACTTTCCTGTAATGGTCATCTCAAAATGAGCCAGTGTGTGAATTCATTGGTGCGGTTGTTTTTGATGCATTCAATTATTCTGTTTGTGATGTGAATGTTTTCACTGGCACTGATGATATGTGTGTGTGTGTGTGTGTGAGAGAGAGAGTGTTAGACTGTGTACAGTAGAGTTCATGCCGTTATGACCCGTCCGCAGTTGGACTCCGTAACTAATTTACCCAGAGCCAGGCTAGAGCCTTACTAGCCTACAGTCTACCACAGAACTCTCTGGACCAGTCAGCGATGGTTAGGCTCTGCTTACATTACACGGACTGTTTGTTGCTGTTGATCAAATTGAATGGGTTTTCATGACTTTATGAAGTGGAAAACACATTAGATTAGATTAGATGAAATTGCTTTTTTGTTTCGTTTTAACCGGATGCATTTAAAACACCCAAGATACCGAGTTTTAATCAACATTGGTTAAGTGAAAAAATAAATACTATAACATTTTAGAATGTCATTTAACTAAATGTGCACATTAAAATGTGATTCTGTATGCTGAAGAAAATTATTGGATATCTGAATCATATTGAATTGGATGCCTTTGGCGGAGATTTTTCTGCTATTGTAATCCTTGGGCAGGCCGACTAAGCATGTAAAAAAATAGAATAATATTGTTTTAAATATATTTTCGGCATGGAAAATCTTCAACACCTGAAACCAGATATAAACTATGTATGAAAGATAATAGACCTATATATTTCTTTAGTCTTTGAGAACTAACAATCACCAAAATAAAAACTAGGGAGTATTAAATTCCAAAAGCAATGAATTTAGCAGTATTGATTTTGTTATGTTTGTGCGTAAGAACACAGATTTAGCCATGGCAAAATGCACAGAGTTGCATAAAATTAGCCTTAAAACTGAAAAATGTTGTCTCAGCTCTATGGTAAATGTGTAGATGTGTAGAATTGCAGGAAATTTGCTTTAAAATTTAAAAATGGATCTCAGCTCCATGGAGAACACATTTGAACTGCAAGAAAAAATGCAAAAAATAACAAACTGTACACCACCAAGATGGGGGTGGCCTTTCAAATGTTCTACAAAAAAATTGGAATATAAGTGAACATGATTTGTTTAATAAATGTTTTTAAGTAGAACAGATTGTTGGTTAAAATACTTACCATGTTAATAATTTTATCGAAATACTGCATGTTTTGTTTAAATGTAATCTGAATTGAATTGCCAAAAAGTGTAATATATTTTATAATGAGTGAATTTGTTTCACAGAATTTTTTTTTTTTTTAACCGAACTTTTAAAACAGAACACATTTTTTTAAAAGCTAAGTATCTGTGGCCACTTTTTTTTACTTTGAAAAAGAGTAGCGCTAGTGAAACAAAAATAAACTCCACTACCCCATTTTTTTTCTTCTGCATTTTATGAACATAATGTATTTTAATATACATTTATTTTAATATAAATGTCCAACTTTTTTTATATTGTCAAAATGTCACCAATTAGAATATACCTAGAATTTCAGTGTGTTATTTTCAGGATTTAAAATCAAGACGTCCGCGAATGAAAGACATGTTCTCACACATACTGCTGTGGACTTGGCAGGCAGAGTCCTGGCCAATCATTTGGATCTATTTCTGACCACTAATGTTCCAAGAGCCTAACATTTAGCCTTTTAATGTATATGTTAGATAGCAAAAAAATAGTGTTTTTGCATATGACCAGTTCAGAGGCAGGAAATGTGCTGTAATTTAATGGCCATATTATTATTCACAGTTTGTTTCAAGGGTTATTTTTGTATCATCTCTCACAGCCTTTTATGATCTTTGATTACACATGTCTGACACTGTCGAGTTCCATCTAGTCAGATAAATCAGAGGAAGGGGTTTTGCTCTCTGTGTCTCGCTCTCTCTTTATTCCAGTGTTCACACTGACAAGGAGAAGAAGGGTCAGAGAGTGTAAAAGTACAGTAAATATATATTTATTGAGCCACTTAGCATTGAAGTGACAGCACTCTGTGTGGACAGAATGATGAAGCTGTGAGAGACTCGTGTCAGGGCCACCCACAGGACTGACTGGACCTGGCCTGAACTTTGACCCCTAATGACGGGTTTATTAAACTGCTGTTTGTGTCAACGTGTCATGCCTTTTCTCTCAGTGTTTCTCTCATGTTATTACTTGGTTGTTTGTCCTGTTGCTGTTAGCTCGCCTATATATTTGATTAGCCTCACTTCTTTCTCTCTCTCCTCTTGATCTCCTCTTCTCTCTCTCTCAGGTCTGTCCATATGTGGTCACAACTGCTTGCTGACGGCTGAGTGGATGTCAGCCAGTAAGATAGTGTGTCGTGTGGGCCCAGCCAAAGACGATAAGGGAGAGATCATCGTCAGCACCAAGTCAGGAGGCCACGGCACCTCCACCGTCTCCTTCAAACTGCTCAAGGCTGAGAAGATCGGTAAGATACTCCTTCTGCCCTCGGCGACCACGGCAGTTCTAATATAAATCTACAAACACATCTCTCTTTGTCAATCATCAGAGGAACTCTACTGACTACTCCGTTGCACAAGAACAATCTTCCTCAGTTTTTCCAAACTCAGGCAACTAGGAAATAGAGTATGGAAACACACCACAAACCCATACTCTATTGTCCTGTGTTGCTTTACAAACTGTATAGTAGCTCTGTCGGGTACTATAATTGAGTGTGTGTGATCTGGGCTGTCCTCTTAGCGATGATGTGTGTCTGTGCTGTAGGTATTCTGGACCAGTCTGCTGTGTGGGTGGATGAGATGAACTATTACGACATGAGAACCGACCGCTACAAAGGCATCTCCCCCCTCTCCCTACGGCCCAGCAATCCGCTAGGCATCGACTTTGACAAGTAGGGACACACACACATACATACATACATACACACACACACACACACACACACACCCACACACAGGCTTAAGTCATTGAGTCTAACAAACAAACAATCCCCATGTGGAGATGTTTGAAATGTTATGCCAACACAGCAATGGCTACAACTGGCTTTAACTGCTGCACAAAGGCACTGGAAACACCATAATTGTGTTTAAAGGAGAGGGAAAGAAAGAAGAGCGGAATGAGTTGGAAAGAAACATTGCAACCCACTACACATGGCCTGAAAGGAAGGAGAAAGAAGAGAGGAAACAGTGGAATAGAAAGATTGCAAGCCACCACACATGGCCATAGCAGGCAGGTCGTATGGTGTGGCTTCTGCCTCCCACGCGACTGGCAGGGAATGTACAGTCTGTAATGTAATGTTTAGTTCTGGTATATCTGTGCTCTAGGCCCTCTGATGTTTGTTTGGTTTAGAGAGGCCAGGGGATCCAGGGGGCAAGTGATCGCTCGTGGACAGGGAGGAGAGCCCCTGACTGGGCTGCAAACCCTCCATGTCCAGGGTCACTTTCCTGGGCCTACTGGTAGTCTACTACAACACAGTCAGTTAGCTCTAACTAAGAAACCGTACGGCTCTTCTCTTCATGTTATAACCACATAGTACAGTCAACACACTCGAAAAGGGTCACACGCACACATACACAGTGCACAATACACAAACGCATCACATTAATGAATGTAGCCAATTCTGTTCACTATAGAGACGATGGCTAGCTGTTCAAACTGGAAATAGCTGACCAGAAGAATTGAAGCGGACAAAGTCGGACAACCTTTTTGTTATAGTAATTATTACGTTTAGTAATTAATACGTTTAAACCCATCATGATTATAATTATGATGTCTTGAACCGATTTTTAAGCAGGTTTGTCTGGTGGTGATGTCACTGGTTGGTTATACTAACAGAGAGGTCAAACAAGAAGTCATCTTGTTGTGGTACACTTAACTCATGCTCTACAGCAATCATTTATTTTTTAACTTTATTTTAGCCATTATTTCTGTTTTTTTCCCCACTTTATTTTTATATCTTGAGATTTTAGAGTATTCTGAAAATATTTTTAACAAGGGGGGCATTGAGTTTTCAATGTTAGTCAGGTACATTCAGGTACAGTACCAGTACACCTACTCATTCAAGGGTTTTTCTTTATTTTTAACAGTGAATACATAAAAAAAACGATTTAAATAACACATTTGGGATCATGTAGTAACCAAAAAACTGTTCAACATATATTGTTATTCAACATATATTTTATATTTGAGATTCGTCAAAGTAGCCACCCTGGTTTCTCAAACTAGACACTCTAATGTACTTGTCCTCTTGCTCAGTTGTGAACCGGGGCCTCCCACTCCTCTTCCTATTCTGGTTAAGGCCAGTTTGCGCTGTTCTGTGAAGGGAGTAGGACACAGCGTTGAATGAGATCTTCAGTTTCTTGACAATTTCTTGCATGGAATGGCCTTTGTTTCTCAGAACAAGAATAGACTAACGAGTTTCAGAAGAAAGGTCTTTGTTTCTGGCCATTTTGAGCCTGTAATCGAACCCACAAATGCTGATGCTCCAGATACTCAGCTAGTCTAAAGAAGTCCAGTTTTATTGCTTCTTTAATCAGAAACAACAGTTTATGCTAAATGGTTTTCTAATGATCAATTATCCTTTTAAAATTATAAACTTGGATTAGCTAACACAACGTGCCATTGGTACACAGGAGTGATAGTTGCTGATAATCGGCCTCTGCATGCCTATGTAGATATTCCATAAAAAATCTGCCGTTTCTCGCTACAATAGTCATTTACAACATTAGCAATGTCTACACTGTATTTCTGATAAATTCTATGTTATTTTAATGGACCAAAAATGTGCTTTTCTTTCAAAAACAAGGACATTTCTTTGAACAGTGGTGTATATGCAAATCAAAGTGTTCTTCTCCCGAAGTCTGAGGGTGTTTTAAATCTTCCAGGCCTGGAATTGTATCAACTCGCCACCCAAGGCTTTTACTTGCAACATATTTGGGACGGCAGGTAGCCTAGTGGTTAGTGTTGGGCCAGTAACCGAAAGGTTGCTAGATCGAATCCCCGAGCTGACAAGTTAAAACTCTGTCGTTCTGCCCCTGAACATGGCAGCTAACCCACTGTTCCTAGGCCGTCATTGTAAATAAGAACTTGTTCTTAAATGACTTGCCTAGTTAAATAAAGGTTAACTTAAAAAAAAAGTTAATTAAAATATTGTTATGCATATTGAAGATGTGCATGCCCTACCCCAGAATCTTTTTACGTGTCTATTTTCAAAGCATTAAGCTAAGAACATTAACAACTTCATAGTTAAGAACAATACAACAATATGGAAGAAAATGAAATGCATTCTACAAGATCCAATATCACACCTTAAAAACAACCCCCTATGGAACAATCCTGGGAAAGCTTTTCAGAATTCACCGATAAATTGGCCCATATGTAAAAATCAAGGCATAGAAACTGTAAATGGCTTGGTAATCGGAAATACCATTATTTCCATTACAAAATAAAAGCCATTTTGGATTGACTAATGTAGGCGTTTTCAGATACATGAAAATTAAAGGTTTTATATCACAAAATGTTAATTTTAAGTCTTAGACATCAGAGCAATGTTGAGGGAATCCTAATTGAGTCAGAAAAGGGTATAACTATGATAAGTAAGATAGGCTCTCTGCAAGGTTTAGTATATCTAATTGACAATCTCTAGGAAAAAAATATTAACTATTGGAACCAAAACAAAAAAATAACTGATTTTGGCACATGATGGAGGGTGTGCTGGAACATAACTAAGGAAATGAAGTTAACTAAAATGTACGCTTAATCCATTATAAACAAATGTATATTTATTATACAAGAGACAAAATTCACAAATTTTACAGTACACCTGCGGAGTCGTGTTAAGTGTGATTCAATTATCTGGGAGTGCTATAAAGTCAATGTTTATGGATGGTCTTTTTACAATCTAAATTAACTTTTAGTCTGTCTATCTGCATACGTCAACACATGGCATATGAGGGTGTGTTGAGATACCAAATGGGTTGGACCATACTTTTCTTGTCAATCATTTTGAAAAATGTTTACTTAAAAACTGGAAATCAAATTATCCTCCATCCTTAAGACAGTGGAAGAATCAAATGCATTATTATTTCAATATTGAAAAGGTGTGGGTGACAGAGGAAATGCAGAATAGCTCAATTTGAGGTCATATGGCATAGAGTCTTACAATCACTGGAGATAAATGCAGTAGGAGCATGTGGGTCTGGGCAGCTTTGATATCATTGATGTTTGGGTCTGTCTGTTTTCTTTATATGATTATATTGTGTGAAAAAGTATATATTTTTAAAGAAAGTCCTCTTGTTGGTCTGCGAAACACTTCCTGGTGATGTCATCATCAACGTGTTCCTTTTTGTTTAACAAACCCCGTCCTAGCATCGTCCAAGCCGCGATGCTCGAGTGATCATTTCCGGAGTCAGGACTGTAACTGCTTATTTTGAGTTAGCCTACTGAACTTGGGCAGGGTTTCTCTCAGCGTATACGTATGTGCTTCCTGTCCGTCTGTGTAGAGCAGAGCAGCAGAGCCCGATACATGTTAAAGCAGGCTTTGATACTTTGCCAGGTTTGGAGGTGAGGGAATAACTGAACAGACTGCGACAGTTCTCTTTTACGCTCTCTCAATCTCCCTCTCTTTTTCTCTCTCGCTCTCTTTCGAGATACATATGTACAGTTGAAGTCGAAAGTTTATACACCTTAGCCAAAAAAATGTAACCTCAGTTTTTCACAATTCATGACATTTGATCCTAGTAAAAATTCCCTGTCTTAGGTCAGTTAGGATCACCAATTTATTTTAAGAATGTGAAATGTCAGAATAATAGTAGAGTGATTTATTTCAGCTTTTATCTATTTCATCACATCCCCAGTGGGTCAGAAGTTTATATACACTCAATTAGTATTTGGTAGCATTGCCTTAAACAATTTAAACTTGGGTCAAACGTTTCAGATAGCCTTCCACAAGCTTCCCACAATAAGTTGGGTGAATTTGGCCCATTCCTCCTGCCAGAGCTGGTGTAACTGAGTCAGGTTTGTAGGCCTCCTTGCTCGCACACACTTTTTCAGTTCTGCCCACACATTTTCTATTGGATTGAGGCCAGGGCTTTGTGATGGCCACTCCAGTACCTTGACTTTGTTGTCCTTAAGCCATTTTGCCCTTACTTTGGAAGTATGCTTGTGGTCATTGTCCATTTGGGAGACTCATTTGCAACGAAGCTTTAACTTCCTGATTGATGTCTTGAGATGTTGCTTCAATATATCCACATAATTTTCCACCCTCATGATGCCATCTATTTTGTGAAGTGCACCAGTCCCTCCTGCAGCAAAGCACCCCCGCAACATGATGCAGCCACCCCTGTGCTTCATGGTTGGGATGGTATTCTTCGGCTTGCAAGCCTCCCCCTTTTCCCTCCAAACATAACAATGGTCATTATGTCCAAATAGTTTTATTTTTGTTTCATCAGACCAGAGGACATTTTCTCCAAAAAAGTATGATCTTTGTCTCCATGTGCACTTGCTTTTTTAGTCTTGCTTTTTTAGGGTGGTTTTGGAGCAGTGGCTTCTTCCTTGCTGAGCAGCCTTTCAGGTTATGTCAATATAGGACTTGTTTTACTGTGGATATAGATACTTTTGTACCTGTTCCTCCAGCATCTTCACAAGGTCCTTTGCTGTTGTTCTGGGATTGATTTGCACTTTTCACACCACAGTACGTTCATCTTTAGGAGACAGAACGCACCTCATTGCTGAGCGTTATGATGGCTGTGTGGTCCCATGGTGTTTATACTTGCGTAATATTGTTTGTACAGATGAACGTTTGGAAATTGCTCCCAGGGATGAACCAGACTTGTGGAGGTCTACACATTTCTTTCTGAGGTCTTTGCTGATTTCTTTTGGTTTTACCATGATGTCAAGCAAAGAGGCACCGAGTTTGAAGGTAGGCCTTGAAATACATCCACAGGTGCACCTCCAATTGACTCAAATTATGTCAATTAGCCTATCAGAAGCTTCTAAAGCCATGACATCATTTTCTGGAATTGTCCTAGCTGTTTAAAGGCCCAGTCAACTTAGTGTATGTAAACTTCTGACCCACTGGAATTGTGATACAGTGAATTATAAGTTAAATAATCTGTTTGTAAACAATTGTTGGAAAAATGGCTTGTGTCATGCACAAAGTAGATGTCCTAACCGACTTGCCAAAACTATAGTTTGTTAACAAGATATTTGTGGAGTAGTTGAAAAACAAGTTTTAATGACTCCCAACCTAAGTGTATGTGAGCTTCGGACTTCAACTGTTATATGCCACTTAGTCGACGCGTTGTAAAGCGCCTAACAGTGCGGTGAGTACATTTTTATTGTGTGTACATGGTCTAGGAATTCAGTCTGCAACCTGTACATTGCTAGCGAAACACTCTTACCAACTGAGCCACTCCGCTACAAGAAGCAGCACGAGAACTTTGAGACCAAAGAGTTTTGAGAGGTTAATTGACGTTAAACTTTCATGGTGATCAAACTTGCAGTTTCACCCTCCCTCTCTTTCTACCATTTCTTTCCCATGACTACCCATCTTTACCGATCGGCACTGAGATAATTCTGCTCTGCGGTGTGTGTGTGTGTGTGTGTGTGTGTTTATCCCCTCAGGGCTCAGTGTGTTCCAGTACAGTAGAGGCTGGGTGGGGTGGTGGGTTTCATTTTAGAGTTTAGTTTGTGTAGCCCACGGGTCATTACCACAGATCAAACGTTCCAAACAACTTCTGGGTCCTCCAGTGGCGTCACACACTGCTCTTCCCATGCCCGGGCCTTCCTCTTTGGGCACGGCCTGGCCTCACGCTGACCCCGCTGGAGGACTTTATACCAACACGTCAACTTACCTTTCACATTATGGAATGAAGTTCTTGTTATTTTGTATAATGTAACTGGTAAATGTTCTTTCTTATTTGAGTAACTATGTACGGTTGTAAGCATTCCCTCTAATTCAGTGTTGGAACATGAACAAATCTAAACCAACTTTATTATCAAGAAGGGAAATGGGTTTTGCAGCATAATAAAATATGCCTTTTAGTACACACTTAACTGAAAGTGACTTGCAGTCATGCATGCATCCATTTTACATATTGGTGGCCCCGGGATTCAAACCCCACAATCCTGGCATTGCAAGCACCATGCTCTACCAACTGAACCATACAGGGACCACAGCATGATCATAACATAGGAGACATAAAACATACATATTTAATAGGGTTTCCTTGGTAATCTCTTGTATGTGTGTGTGTTTTCTCCCCCAGGGGTAAGGTCCCTCTGAAAGATCTGGAGGCATTGTTTCCAGGTGTGAGTGGAGAGTTCACCAGCGAGAACTTCTCAGCGACTTGGTACCTTATCGAGAACCACTCTGTCACCAGGTAGGTCAGACCAACCAATTCTTTTTTTTTTTTTACGGCCTCTGGGTCTAAGAGACACAGCCAATCACTACCATCTTTCTCCTATACCAGCCAATCAGACAGCACTTTTTGTGTTACAAATTGGGTTAGAAGTGGATTGAATTGTCTTCTTTTTTTATCGATCTACATTAAATACTCATGTCAAAGTGTAAATTATAAGATTAACAACAACAACAAACTAACATCTTGATTAGATACAGTAAGTTTTCAACACCCTGAATCAATAATCACCTTGGGTAAATCTCTAAGAGTTTTGCACGTCTGGATTGTAATATATTTGCCCATTATTATTTTTTTTTAACTCCTCGAGCTCTGTCAAGTTGGTTGTTGATCATTGCTAGACAGCCATTTTCAAGTCTTTGCATAGATTTCCAAATTGATTTACCATAAGTCAAAACTGCAAGTAGACCACTCCATCGTCTTGGTTTGCAACTGTGAAATATTTGGCTGTGAGTTTTAGGTTATTGTCCTGCTGAAAGGTGAATTTGTCTCCCAGTGTCTGTTGGAAAGCAGATTGAACCAAGTCCAGGTTCTAGGATTTTGCCTGTGCTTAATTATGTTCTGTTTCTTTTTGTCCTAAATAAAAACTCTCTAATCCTTGGCCAATGACGAGCATATCCATAACATGAAGAGTGGTAGTCTGTGATGTGTTGTGTTGGATTTGCCCCACATAATGCTTTGTATTCAGGACAGGAAGTTCATTTCTTTGGCACATTTTTTTGGAGTATTACTTTAGTGCCTTATTGCAAAGTTATTGCATGTTTTGGAATTATTTTTATTCTGTACAGACTTCCATCTTTGGACTCTGTCATTTAGGTTTGTATTGTGGAGTAGCGACAATGTTTTTGATTCAGCCTCAGTTTTCTCCCATCACAGCCATTAAACTCTGGAACGGTTTTAAAATCACCATTACTCGGAACGGTTTTACTCCTCTCTGGCATCTGAGTTAGGAAGGACGACTGGGTGTATTGATACACTAACTGAAGCGTAATTAATAACTTCACCATGCTCAAAGGGATATTCAGTGTCTGCTTTTTATTTATTTTTTATCCATCAACCAATAGGTGCCCTTCTTTGCGAGGCATTGGAAAACCTCCCTTATCTTTGTGGTTGAATTTGTTCTTGAAATTCAATACTTGACTGGGGGCCCTCACAGATAATTGTATGTGTGGGGTACAGAGATGGTGTAATCATTCAAAAATGTTGTTAACCACTAATATTGCACATTAGGTCCATGCAATTTATTATGTGACTTGTTAAGCAAGTCTTTACTCCTGAATATATTCAGGCTTGCCATAAGAAAGGAGTTGAATACTTATTGACTCAAGACATTGCAGCTTTAAATGTTTTATCATTTCTAAACATTTCTAAAATCAAAATTCCACTTTGACATTGTGGGGTATTCTGTGTCCACTAGGGACACAAAATGTAAACGAAATTACAGCCTGTAGCTGAACAAACTGTGAAAAAAGTCCAGGGGTGTGAATACTTTCTGAAGGCACTGTAACGTCTTTATGAACGTCAGCCCAAACAACCAAACTACTAGTCACAAACATACACATGAATCCTAGATGTTTTCTTTGTCGGCAGCGTAGTTCAACTTTTGAAACTATTGCTGTGACTTGAGACGAGAACCTTTTTAATGTTGTCTTTTACATGGTTCTCAGACCTTCCAATCTATCCACTGACCCAGAGACCGGTTTAGTCTGTAAACAAATACAATCTACCTCCATTCCTACTTGATTTTTGACCTAACAAGAAAACGTTGGACATGTGAAGGAAGTGTCCTTTCTCTTGTTGACCTCTAACCCCTGGTCTTTGTCATACTAGGACAGTGTTTGTCAGCCTGTCTGTCAGGTTATTATTAGACTCCCCTGGTTTCCTTTCCCTCATCTGTCATGGTTCCCCTCCAACTAACCCCCCCAGTCTAACGGTTGGATCCTGCCGAGTGCTGACTAGTTACTGCAGAACTTCAGGGTCCATTGGGTCGGGTTGTTTTTGGTTGACAGGGCATGTGTTTCTTCCTCCAGAGGAAACCTCCGTTCACTCCCAGGGGGGGGGACACACACCCTCCTGCGGACACGCAAGCTCACACTCACTCAGGCACGGCGCACATGCACTCTGTTACACACACAAAATAATACGCACACACAGCTCCTCTGACTGATGGTACCCCCTCCCCCCTCTCAGTTTCGACCAGTTGCGTATGGCAGCCAGTAACCTGAAGAAGCAGGCCACTAAGAAGAATGAGGGCAGTCTGGCCTATGTGAAGGGAGGCCTCAGCACCTTCTTCGAGGCTCAGGATGCTCTCGCAGGTAAGATACAGTACACCACTACTACACAGAGAGTGTGTGGTACACAGTACACCACTACTACACAGAGAGTGTGTGGTACACAGTACACCACTACTACACAGAGTGTGTGTGGTACACAGTACACCACTGCTACACAGAGAGTGTGTGGTACACAGTACACCAATACTACACAGAGAGTGTGTGGTACACAGTACACCACTGCTACACAGAGAGTGTGTGGTACACAGTACACCACTACTACACAGAGAGTGTGTGGTACACAGTGTGTGGTACACAGTACGCCAATATTACACAGAGAGTGTGTGGTACACAGTACACCACTACTACACAGAGAGTGTGTGGTACACAGTGTGTGGTACACAGTACACCACTACTACACAGAGAGTGTGTGGTACACAGTACACCAATACTACACAGAGAGTGTGTGGTACACAGTACACCACTACTACACAGAGAGTGTGTGGTACACAGTACACCACTACTACACAGAGAGTGTGTGGTACACAGTACACCACTACTACACAGAGAGTGTGTGGTACACAGTACACCACTACTACACAGAGAGTGTGTGGTACACAGTACACCACTACTACACAGAGAGTGTGTGGTACACAGTACACCACTACTACACAGAGAGTGTGTGGTACACAGTACACCAATACTACACAGAGAGTGTGTGGTACACAGTACACCAATACTACACAGAGAGTGTGTGGTACACAGTACACCACTACTACACAGAGAGTGTGTGGTACACAGTACACCACTACTACACAGAGAGTGTGTGGTACACAGTACACCAATACTACACAGAGAGTGTGTGGTACACAGTACACCAATACTACACAGAGAGTGTGTGGTACACAGTACACCACTACTACACAGAGAGTGTGTGGTACACAGTACACCACTACTACACAGAGAGTGTGTGGTACACAGTACACCACTACTACACAGAGAGTGTGTGGTACACAGTACACCAATACTACACAGAGAGTGTGTGGTACACAGTACACCAATACTACACAGAGAGAGTGTGTGGTACACAGTACACCACTACTACACAGAGAGTGTGTGGTACACAGTACACCACTACTACACAGAGAGTGTGTGGTACACAGTACACCAATACTACACAGAGAGTGTGTGGTACACAGTACACCACTACTACACAGAGAGTGTGTGGTACACAGTACACCACTACTACACAGAGAGTGTGTGGTACACAGTACGCCACTACTACACAGAGAGTGTGTGGTACACAGTACGCCACTACTACACAGAGAGTGTGTGGTACACAGTACGCCACTACTACACAGAGAGTGTGTGGTACACAGTACGCCACTACTACACAGAGAGTGTGTGGTACACAGTACGCCACTACTACACAGAGAGTGTGTGGTACACAGTACGCCACTACTACACAGAGAGTGTGTGGTACACAGTACGCCACTACTACACAGAGAGTGTGTGGCACACAGTACGCCACTACTACACAGAGAGTGTGTGGCACACAGTACGCCACTACTACACAGAGAGTGTGTGGTACACAATACGCCACTACTACACAGAGAGTGTGTGGTACACAGTACGCCACTACTACACAGAGAGTGTGTGGTAGACAGTACGCCAATACTACACAGTACTCAAATACAACACAGAGAGTGTGTGGTACACATTTTACGTGTGTTATTACACCGAGAGATGTTAACACTGTTAAGACTATGAATGTAAAATTGTTACAGGGTTGACGGAACTTGGCTCTCATGATGCAGGTAAGAGTTTGTCGGGCTCGGGGTGTGTGTAAGACTAAGCCAGGCATGGTTTGGGATAAGGTTAAGTATTCTTTTGCAGTGGACATCTAATCTAATGACTTTTGAGGTAACACCTGACCATTTCTCAGAACTCTGGTGTGTGTGTGTGTGTGTGTGTGTGTGTGTGTGTGTGTGTGTGTGTGTGTGTGTGTGTGTGGACATGCATGGGTCTGTGTGTGTGTGTATCATCATGCGGCTGTGCGGTGTGGTCTAACAGTGGTTGATTACAGTGGAGTGGTGCTCTGTGCTTTAGTGTACTGCAGTACGGCTAGCCAACCACAACACGCCTAATTCACTTTCATTAAAACCACGTCAGCTCTAAACTGTCAATCACACTACTTGCACGGTAGCAGGCACAGGCAGGGCCATGAGGCAATCTGCACTGCTGCTCTGCACTGCTGCTCTGCTGTGTCCTTATAGACAGCAGGTAACCTAGTGGTTAGAGCGTTGGGCCAGTAAACCGAAGGCTGACAAGGTAAAACTCTGTCGTTCTGCCCCTGAACAAGGCAGTTAACCCACTGTTCCTAGGCTGTCATAGTAAATAAGAATTTGCTTGCCTAGTTAAATAAAGGTTAAAATAATACATGAGGTAACATTGTGACTACTGTCGCTCTGCCAGTTAGTTCAGTGAAATCAATTGTTCAACTCTATCATTCATATTTTTGTCTGTTTACTCTTATTTCCCCTCATAACCACTAAGTTACTTCCCCTTACTATTTATATGCCTCTGTCATTATTATTATCGCTTTCCTAATGTAATGTTTGTGCCCGGTAGGAGCGGGGGGGGGGGGGGAGGCAGGCAATGTTTTCATTGTTAGCAACTGAATCTAAATAAATGGAGCAGGGCCACACAATGCAGGCAAGAGTAATCGGGGTGATAACGGCCCTAACATGACCGAGGGGAACAATACAGATCCTTTCTCACGTTCACTATACTAATCATGCCCAATATGAACCCAATGGGAAGCACAAGTCCTCAGTGACCCAGGAAGTAGTGCTCGTTGATGGACTCCAATGACCTGTGAGTCAGGAAGCAATGGACTGTAAGGTGAAAGTCCAATTGACCTTTGACATTAGGATGCACTTCACTTTACAGGTTTGAGAGTATATTCTGACTCATTACAGTGTTTAGTCCTCTGATTATGACCTGTTTTTAGAATGATGCTTCTCAGAGGCCCTGTTTTGGTTGGTTATAAAAGAATGTCTGAGTGCTAGCCCAGCATATGGTAATGGTAAGCTTTAGTAACATGCCAGACGGCTCTAGGCGGCTCCAGCAGTCGCTCATTGCCAGGCCCAGTTAGCACAGCCGTCTGTGAAACTGTGAATCCTTTCTTTGTCTCTCTCTCTCTCTCTCTCTCTCTCTCTCTCTCTCTCTCTCTCTCTCTCTCTCTCTCTCTCTCTCTCTCTCTCTCTCTCTCTCTCTCTCTGTCTCTCTGTCTCTCTGTCTGTCTCTCTGTCTGTCTCTCTGTCTGTCTCTCTCTCTGTCTCTCTCTCTCTCTCTCTCTCTCTCTCTCTCTCTCTCTCTCTCTCTCTCTCTCTCTCTCTCTCTCTCTCTCTCTCTCTCTCTCTCTCTCTCTCTGTCTCTCTCTCTCTCTGTCTCTCTCTCTCTCTCTCTCTCTCTCTCTCTCTCTCTCTCTCTCTCTCTCTCTCTCTCTCTCTCTCTCTCTCTCTCTCTCTCTCTCTCTCTCTCTCTCTCTCTGTCTCTCTGTCTGTCTCTCTCTGTGTTTGGCAGGTCGTCAGTTGGAGTCATTCCAAATTAGCTACACCTCAGGTGTTGCTGTACAAATTGAAAGGAAATGTAATAACGACGTGTGTGTTTGCATGCGTCCGAGTGCACGTGTGCTCTGTGGTCAGAATGTATTGCATTAAAAGTGGCACTGTACTAATTGATGTTTATTCTGTGGTGCCTCCAGCTCACTCAATTACCGTTTAATGCCTTTACTTTTTGTCTCCTCCTCAGTTTATTTTCTCTTCTGCCTGTATGTGAGAATTTTATTGATGGCTATTGTAAAAGCCCGATGTTTTATTAATAAGAGCGAGTAGGGGACTGGGGATCGCAGTGTGTAAATAAGGAAGGAATGTCTCTGATTAGGCCAAATCATCTGGAAAATGAAATGAGTTCTGTTCAACAACAAAATGCTTCAAACAAGTGGTGTGTTTTTGAGAATCCATGGGTTTCTTCTCTTTCTTGGCTTTCTCTCTTTGGTCCCACCCTCTCCCATCCTCAATCTCACCTCATTCGCCTCCTCCAACAGAAACCGAGACGTGTGGGTGCGCGCACGTGGGTGTGTGTCTGTATGACCACTGATGTCCCTCAGTAATAATGGCCTTTGTGTTTCCCTGCTGTGCTTAAACACAGTTTAGTACTAGCCGCTAAATGGCTAACCCCACCCTCATCCCAAAGCACATTTATATTACACCCTTATTACAACCTCGTACCCTTATTACACTGTTCCCCTTCACTGTTAGACTGACGCTTCTACCTGCAGGATACATGTCTGCATTGAGGGATTACGTGAGGTCGCAGTTCTCTAAACTGTTTGTGATCCAGACAGCTTGGTGAAAGGCATGGGGGTTCATATTCATGCTAGGGGGCTGTTTGGTTAGGCTGATCCCCTGACAAATTGAACCATGTTTCACAGGGATCTTCTGAGACCTGGCTGACTGACTACCTGGCTAACAGACTGATAGAGGCAGGTTTTTTGTGGGGGGGGGGCTCTGAAAAATGTACACATTTTAAGTTTTTTATTGTTGTGTGAAAAGGAAGTGGCCCTGCAATACAGGAAACAGACCACCGCTACCGTGTTCCAAAATCCAAGATTTCCCAGGGCCGTATTCCCAACGCTCCGAACCTCCGACTCCTCTACAGCAGTCGGGAGACAAAACATCTCCAGCTTTAGAATCAGTGGGTTCCAGGAAGCTGAGTGGGGCTGCCTGCGTCTCTTCCTCCGCTGCGCGCGTGTGTGTGTGTGTGTGTGTGTGTGTGTGTGTGTGTGTGTGTGTGTGTTTTATCCGGAGCTTGACGGGGTGTTTAGGTTATCCGTGACGTCATAGCCACGGCAGCGAGAGTGCGTGGCAGACTGCGAGGACACACAGCTGGCAAGGGGGCACAGGGTTCTCTGCGGAGACAAGAACCAGAACCCCTCAGGCTGTGTGTGTGTGCAATGCATGTGCGTACTCACACACCAGTCCTGTCCCCCTATAGATATGTCTACAGAATCAGGCCAATGCTTTTATAACTGGGTTGTTTAGACAGTACAAAGACTTATTGTAGACTTCTCTCTTCTCTACTCTATCCTTTTCAGAGCAGAGGCAGATGGCGTTCTTCTTCCATAAAACCTCTGGTCTCCCTGTTTCTGCTTATAGGCTGAAGTCTTTGGTTCCTGCCCTGGTTCTCTGAATGTCCTCTACCAGACCATGGGGCTGGTGTTCTAGCCATTTATGCTTGCTGTGGTGGTCCAGTGATGGTTGTGCCGATGAGGCAGCCATGATATGATGGCGTGTTTGATATAGTGCATTCGGGAAGTATTCAGACCCCTTGACATTTTTTTGGTATCTTACAGCCTTATTCTAAAATGTATTAAATTGTATTTCATCAATCTATACACAATACCCCATAATAACAAAGCAAAAAGTTTTTTTGAAATTTGTGCAAATATATATATATATATTTATTTATTTATTTATTTATTTATTTATTTATTTATATTTTTTAAATATTCAGACCTTTTACTCAATATTTTGTTTAATCACCTTTGGGAGCGATTGCAGCCTCGAGTCTTCTTGAGTATGACGCTACAAGCTTGGCACACCTGTATTTGGGGACTTTCTCCCATTCTTCTCTGCAGATCCTCTCAAGCTCTGTAAGGTTGGTTGGGGAGCGTTGCTGCACAGCTATTTTTAGGTCTCTCCAGAGATGTTCGATTGGGTTCAAGTCCGGGCTCTGGCTGGGCCACTCATGCACATTCAGAGACTTGTCCGGAAGCCACTCCTGCTTTGTCTTGGCTGTGTGCTTTGGGTTGTCGTCCTGTTGGAAGGTGAACTTTCGAATGACTCAGAGGTCTGCCAGAGAGCCGGGAGCTGGCCATGCTCGTTCACGTGATGGTTAGCTTGAGTTCCATTGCAATTCTACAGACAAAGGAATTGTCTGGTTGAAACATTATTGAAGATTTATGTTAACTTCATAAAGATTGATTCTATACATCGTTTGACATGTTTCTACGGACTGTAACGGAACTTTTTGACTTTTCGTCTGCACCGAGTGATCGCGTGTCATGAATTTGGATTACTGGGCTAAACGCGCAAACAAAAAGGAGGTATTTGGACATAAATGATCATTATCGAACAAAACAAACATGTATTGTGGAACTGGGATTCCTGGAAGTGCATTCTGATGAAGATCATCAAAGGTAAGTGAATATTTATAATGCTATTTTAATTTTATTTATTATTATTGAATTTTACCCCTTTTTCTCCCCAATGTTGTGGTATCCAATTGTTAGTAGCTACTATCTTGTCTCATCGCTACAGCTCCCGTACGGGCTCGGGAGAGACGAAGGTTGAAAGTCACGCGTCCTCCGATACACAACCCATCCAAGCCTACACAACATGGCGGATATCTGTTTGGCTTGTTTTAGTCTCTGAGCGCTGTACTCAGATTATTGCATGGTGTGCTTTTTCGGTAAAGCTTTTTTGAAATCTGACACAGCGGTTGCATTAAGGAGAAGTTTATCTAAAGTTCCTTGTATAATAGTTGTATCTTTTATCAATGTTTATTATGTGTATTTCTTTAAATTGATGTGGCTCTCTGCAAAATCACCGGATATTTTGGAATGACTGAACGTAACCCGCCAATGTAAACTGAGATTTTTTAAATATAAAAATGAACTTTATCGAACAAAACATACATGACGTCCTACGAGTGTCATTTGATGAAGATCATCAAAGGTTAGTGATTAATTAATTAATAATCTCCATTTCTGCTTTTTGTGACCCCTCTCTTTGGCTGGAAAAATGGCTGTGTTTTTCTGTGACTTGGCTCTGACCTAACTTAATCGTTTGGATTGCTTTCATTGTAAAGCCTTTTTGAAATTGGACACTGGGGTGGGATTAACAAGAAGTGCATCTTTAAAATGGTGTATAATACTTTTATGTTTGAGAAATTTTAATTGTGGGATTTCTGTTGTTTTGAATTTTACGCCCTGCACATTCACTGACTGTCATATCGATCCCGTTAGCAGGATCTCAGCCCAAAGAGGTTAAGTGCCTTTTGGCAAACTTCAAGCGGGCTGTCATTTGCCATTTACTGAGGAGTGGCTTCCGTCCGGCCACTCTACCATAAAGGCCTGATTGGTGGAGTGTTGCTGAGAGATGGTTGTTTTTCCTGGAAGGTTCTCCCATGTCCTCAGAGTAACTCTAGAGCTCTGTCAGAGTGAACATCAGGTTCTTGGTCAACTCCCTGACCAAGGCCCTTCTCCCGTCCCCATTGCTCAGTTTGGCCAGGAGGCTAGCTCTAGGAAGAGTCTTTGTAACGCCTGCTCCCACTCCCCCTCTCAGGCGCTCGAGGGCCCATAATTACGCACACCTGTCACCATTGTTACACACATCAGCGCTTCATTGGACTCACCTGGACTCCATTACCTTATTGATTGTCTCCCCTATATCTGTCACTTCCTCAGTTTCTTCACCGTGTCTACATTAATGTTGTTTTGTTCCCGTTGTCCAGACGCTGTCCTTGTTTTGTTTCATGTCCATTATTTAAATATTCACTTCCTGTACTTGCTTCTCGTCTCCCAGCGTCTGTCCTCACAGAATGCAAACTCCAATATTGGAAGCATCGGGGAGTTATTTATTTATTTATTCGTTGGGGTTGGTGACGTCGGGTCCGGGTGCCGGGGGTGTCTCAGCTGTCTCGTCGGGCTTTCATGCCTTAGCTGGCTCGAGTGGTTTTCTTGCTTCGGTTGGCTCGGCAGGCTCCCATCCCACGTCATGCAACAGCCGGCTTCCCCGTGTCTGCGTTAATCTCGTTCTTTTCCCCTTGTCCAGACGCTGTCCTTGTTTTGTTTCACGTCTGTTATTTATTAAATATTCACTCCCTGTACTTGCTTCTCGTCTCCCAGCGTCTGTTCTCAGTCTTGGTGGTTCCATACTTCTACCATTTAAGAATGATGTAGGCCACTATGTTCTTGGGGACCTTCGATGCTGCAGACATTTTTTGGTACCATTCCCCAGATCTGAGCCTCGATACAATCCTGTCTCAGAGCTCTACAGACAATTCTTTCGGCATCATGGCTTGGTTTTTGCTTTGACATGCACTGTCAACTGTGGGACCTTTATATAGACAGGTGTGTGTGCCTTTCCAAATCATTACCAGGGGTGGACTCCAGTCAAATTATAGGCACATCTGAAGGATGATCAATAAAAACAGGATGCCCTGAGCTTAATTTTGAGTCTCATAGCAAAGGGTCTGAATACTTATGTAAATCATGTATTTCTGTTTTTTATTTGTAATACATTTGCAAACATTTTAAAAACCTGTTTTTGCTTTGTCATTATGGGGTATTGTATGTAGATTTGAGGGGCAAAAATGTATTTAATACATTTTAGAATAAGACTGTAATGTTACAAAATGTGGAAAAGGTCAAGGGGTCTGAATACTTTCCAAAGGCACTATAAGTGAGGTTCTGGAATACCTCAGCCTCTCTCTGCCTCCAGCCTCCCATCTGTCAGAAGGAACATACCCACATTTATTTACAGAACTGTCTCCCCTCCCTCTCTTTTTCCTTCCCTCTTTCCTTCCCCCCTCCTTCTCTTTCCCTTGTCAATTTCTCTCATCTCGTCTGCTCGCCCTCCCCCCTTTCGACCCTCTCTCCCCCTCTTCCGTCCACTGTCCCTCCTCTCCCCCTCTGTTCTATCAATAAACCCACACTGCCCCTCTCAGCACCCAGCTGCCTAACTACAGCCACAATTTATTTGTTCATGTGAGCAGCCCTGGATCTCTCTCTCTCTCTCTACCCTTCTCTCTCTCTCTCTCTCTCTCTCTCTCTCTCTACCCCTCTCTCTCTCTCTCTCTCTACCCTTCTCTCTCTACCCTTCTCTCTACCATTCTCTCTCTCTCTACCCTTCTCTCTCTCTACCCTTCTCTCTCTCTCTCTCTCTACCCTTCTCTCTCTCTCTACCCTTCTCTCTCTCTGACATGAATCTCTTTCTGGTCCACATGTTCAGATCTATTGACCTCCTCTCCTCTGTCTCCGTTTCCTCTCGTCCTCTCGCCTTTTTACATCCTCTGCCTTTCTTCCACTTCTCCTTGCCTTACCTCACCAGCACTATGTCCTACTCAGTGTTGATTTTGGAATGTGCACCCTACAGATCATTCTTTCTTCATTAGTCTTGTATAGTCAACCTGACACTAGCAGCATCCCTCTCAGCAGTAGAAATAGTGCTCTCCAGTCTTTCAGCTCTCCTCACCCAAATATTATTCCTCCAACTCCGGACTCTGTCTATGCTCCATTTGGAACCCCTAGAATAGAGTTGTTTCCAGGTGGGGTCCCCAAAACAACTTTGATAGTAGGGAAAATACTCATTTGGAGAGGATTTTGGGTGGTACTGCTGATTTGGTCAAGCCAGGTCAGGTGTATTGATGCGGTACAGTTCTTGTGGTGACCGGGTCAGGTCAGTGGTTGGCGTGGGAAAGCTTGAGAGGGAGGTGTGGTCAGAGTCTGACAGAAGTGTCTGTAGATGGAGGGTCATGCAGGTTACCTCTCATCTACCACTGGGGCAGAGAGGCTGTTTGTTTTACCTTTGGTTCCTTGAATTGAAAATGTTCCAGAATCTCAGAATTAAACATGTTAGATTGAGCAGCAGAGGCACTCGGTCTGATTTGTTATTATAGAACACACAGAGATCTTAGAGATCTTATCCCCAATTATGTGCCTCTTCTTAAATTCAGCTATTTTTCAGTGTTCATTTTTTAAAATGTGTTTTTTAATTTTAATAGCTACACTGTTTGTATTTCTGTCACGTTTCCGGTCACCTTGCCCTTGTTAAAAGCAGTGGTTTGCGCTTTCAGTTTCGCGCGAATGCTGCCATCAATCCACGGTTTCTGGTTTGGGAATGTTTTAATAGTTGCTGTGGGTACGACATCGCCGATGCACTTGCTAATAAACTCGCTCACCGAATCACCGTATTCGTCAATGTTGTGGTTTGACGCAATGCAGAACATATCCCAGTCCACGTGATCGAAGCAATCTTGAAGCGTGGAATCAGATTGGTCGGACCAGCGTTGAACAGACCTGAGCCCGGGAGCTTCCTGTTTTAGTCTCGGTCTATAGGTAGGGAGCAACAAAATGAAGGTGTGGTCAGCTTTTCTGAAAGGAGGGCGGGGGGAGGGCCTTATATGTGTTGCGGAAGTTAGAATAACAATTGTCCAGGGTTTTTACCAGCCCTGGTAGGACAATCAATATGCTGATATAATTTACCATAGCAACAAAGTCATAAACCACACACACACAAGTGTTCTCCCATTTTCTAATTGGAGGGTCGACTATATGGAAAACAAAAATAACCGTCTCTATGGCTACAAAGAACAAACAACTTTTAAACCTGTCCAACAATGTCATGAATTCCACAGATTAGCCAGGTCTGAGTTCATGTAAATATCATACAGCTATTATAGATCGAGCCTCGGCTACTTCTCCATGTTCTTCAACATGCACTACTCACACAATGTCAATATAAGAAAAGATACATACGGCGAGGTGTGGCTTAACGTGACCACACACCCGAGTAGGGTACTCCCGTTACTCCTGTTACTCCCATGTAATTAGCTTAACTTTGGCATCATCCTAAAAAAATAAATAAAATAAAAATATTTTACCTTTATTTAACTGCACAACGCACCCCGGGGGCAAACTACCTGCCCTGCCCTGAAAAACAGCTTCTTGCTCAAGGCCATCAGACTGTTAAACAGCCATCACTAACATTGAGTGGCTGCTACCAACATACTGACTCAACTCCAGCCACTTTAATAATGGAAAAATGGATGTAAAAAATGTATCACTAGCCACTTTAAACAATGCCACTTAATATAATGTTTACATACCCTACATTACTCATCTCATATGTATATACTGTACTCTATACCATCTACTGCATCTTGCTATCTTTATGTAATACATGTATCACAAGCCACTTTAAACAATGCCACTTTTATATGTTTACATGCCCTACATTACTCTTCTCATCTCATATGTATATACTGTACTCGATACCATCTACTGCATCTTGCCTATGCTGTTCTGTAACCATCAGTCATTCATATATTGTGTGTATAAGATCAAATTTGATTTATATGTGTGTCTGGCCCAACGCTCTTATCCGCTAGGCTACCCTGCCACCCCTATTCCACATGTAAGATGCAAAGAAATGAAAAGCAGATTTACCTTACTCAGAGATCTCCAGAGTTAGCCATCCCTGAGACCGGGTCTGGTATCTCCTATGAATATAAGTTAACAATGAAGTAAGGTACGTTGGAAGTTAATGCATGCAGGGCTTTATAAAAAAAAAAAGAGTGCATTGTATCGATTTATGAGATTTCTAAGAGGGCCAGCCGACTTTGATTGAACTGAGCTGTTATCATCACAATCTTTCACATAATTGAATAAAACTGTATTGTTCTGTTGCAGCTATACACCAGAGGTTGGAGTCAGACGGGACAGAGAGGGTGGAAGGCTCCATGACACAACGCCTGGAGAATGTTCTCAACAGTAAGCATCTTTCATCCATCCATCCATCCTTCTATCTGTGTACGAATGATCATCTATCAACCCATCCATCATCCATCTGCATTTCTCCATCTTTCTACTTCTTGCTATTATCATGTAGTGTGAGCTGAGCACAGTCAGTCATCCCAGGTGCCATTGGTTAATATCCCCTTTCCACTTCTGTCTTTATTGGAAGTTCAATTACTAGGACGTTTCTTTACAAGCTCTCACACACACTCTCATACACACACCACGCCGCGTGTGTTTGTTCTTCCCTGTCTGGAGAGTAGATCTTCCAGCCCGATCCTCTGTCTGCCCCTCTCATCTCCTACATGATAATGCATTTCCTATCATGGAGGGTCAGTAAACGAAGAAAAGGTCCTTTCCTCAGGGTTGAAGGTTAATAAATCTCCCAGCCGGACGCTGCTTTCATCCCTACAGCGCCCATACACCCCCTTTAACCTCCATCAAACCCTCAACCCATCAGCTAATCACAAACAGCCCCTCGAAATATCAAACACATGACATCTCGTCAGTCAGAGCATGGAGTCGGGAGCAAAGTGTTTTAAATCTCAATATTTTTCCTTTCGAGATTTGGGGTTGGCGGGAGCAGGTGAGGAGTCTTTTTTTTTTCTGATTTAAATTCATTTTAGTGAGTCCTTGTTTTTTCTTTTTTCGCCTCCACTTCCGAGGCCACCCAAGAAGCCGTAGAGTACTAATGGCCCAGAGAGAAAAAGAGGGACTAGAGTAAGAGATAGCTGTCACACTCCTTGACTCTTTTTCCACCCCTCTAAGTTCAGATAATATAACACACATGCCATCACCACAGAGGAAAACCAGGTTCTTAATGTCTGAGAGATATGTATTAATGGTGAAATAAATAAAAAATGTAACCTTTTAACTTTTTCTTGATGTCTGTAGTACTCACCCTCACTCTTTCTATCTCTCTCTATCCCTTCCCCTCTTCTCTCGATCTTCTCCCTGTATTCCCCTCCCCCTTTCCCCTCCCCACTCCCTCCACCCCAGGAGCCAGTGATACAGCAGACACTCTGTTCCAGGAGGTGTTGGGGCGGAAGGATAAAGCTGACTCGACGCGGAACGCCCTCAACGTCCTGCAGCGCTTCAAGTTCCTCTTCAACCTGCCGCTCAACATCGAACGCAACATACAGAAGGTATACACTAAGTTTCCAAAACATGAAGAACACTTTCCTAAGGTTGAGTTGCACCCTCCCTTTTGCCCTCAGAACAGTCTCAATTCTTCAGGGCATGGACTCTACAAGGTGTTAAAAGCGTTCCACAGGGATGCTGGCCCATGTTGACTCCAATGCTTCCCACAGTTTTGTCAAGTTGGCTGGATGTCCTTTGGTGGTGGACCGTTCTTGATACACACGGGAAACTGTTGAGCATGAAAAAAAAAACGCTGCAGCGTTGCAGTTCTTGACCCACTCAAACCATTGTGCCTGGCACCTACTACCATACCCCGTTCAAAGGCACCCTCTGAATGGAGCACACACCCAATCCACGTCTCAAGGCTTAAAAATCTGTTTCCTGTTTCTTTAGAATCTTTAACCTGTTTCCTCCCCTTCATCTATACTGATGGAAGTGGATTTAACAAGTGAGATCAATAAGGGACCATGGCTTTCACCTGGATTCACTTGGTCAGTTTACGTCATGGAACACACGCTCAGCATGCACACCTCAACCTGTTGCTCAAACACCAGCCCGGCATCCAGAAGGTGGTGCTAGAGAAGCTAGAATGTCAAAGTGTCACGTTCATGTCCAGTGCACTCTACACACAAGTGTCTCCACGTATGAAATAAACCCCTGTCAAATAAAATATCTATACATTTTTTTAAATGAAGCATTGTGATATTGCTGTCTTGAGAATTGTATGTGTTCTCCTTCAGGGAGATTATGACGTGGTGATCAATGACTATGAGAAAGCCAAGTCTCTGTTCAGCAACACGGAGGTCTCGGTCTTTAAAAAAGGTAGGGTGAACTGAGCTTCTTGGAAGGGGGGGGGGGGGGATGTCCAGTTTACTGTGCTGGAAACAAGAGTAATGACGATGTTCTCTCCTGTCTCTCCTGTCTGTGTGTAGTGTATGCTGAGGTGGAGACGAGGATCGGGGCTCTAAAGATTCTGCTCCTGGACAAGCTACTGGAGACACCTTCAACCCTGCATGACCAGAAGAGATACATAAGGTCTCACTATGTATATACATACTGCACTGTAGAGGGTTAGATGTCACGCAGTGCAAAATTTAGTCATGTCTTTATGGTTTTATTGTATTACATTTCCCATATTTGTTCTGCTCGCTCTTCTTACTTTCTGTCTCTGGCTCGTTGTTTGCCTCATCTTTAGGGCTGACACGTTCATTTTATAATCGTGTAACGGGACCGTTTTACCATGGATATGGACTCAACCTTACGTCGGCTGCAGCCATCTTCAGTGAGCTGTTTGTTCCACAGAACTCTAAAACTGCGTCCTCTCTAGACAGTTAGAATTCTGTGTTGTGGAGCAGACAGTGGACTGAAGACTGCTGCTGCCGAAGTGCGGTTGAGTCCGTATCCGTGGTAACATGGACTCTTTACAACGCGATGAAACATGGTTGCTTATTGGTTTGCAACAACCCCTTGCTGAAACAGTCTTCATTTTAGTTATGTTTTTTTTTTTTTTAATTACGTTATGACGGTTATTTTGTTTTCCTGACGGTCTTCCCCCTGTAACTCTACGGTGACCGCGGTCATTTGGCTGAAAATGTACTTTTAAAATAAATCTTTCTTCATGTCTTGTTCTTTCTCCTCTCTCTCTCATTTTCTCTTTCTCGCTCACTTCCCTGTCTCTCTTAAATATCTGTCTCTCTCTATCCTTGTTCCTCTTTTCCCCTTGGTCTCATTTTCATTCTCTCCCTCTTTCGCCCCCTTTCCCGACATCCTGCATAGTTGTGGTCTTGGCTGGTTTATTATTGCTCAGACTGACTCGTCAGAACGAGAGAGCGCAGCCCTCGACCACAGCAGCCATCTTTCATCCTCCCACATTACATTACATTATAGCTAGCTAGCTTTACATGCCCACCATACCCCCAGTTTACCTTACACACATTAAGGGGACTAGCAGGCTGTGTTGGGGGTGAACTAGCTGGTTAGCTGGCTGGGGGGCTGTGGTGGGGGCTGTGGAGGGTTGGCTAAACCAGACCTGGGTTTTACGTAACGTTTACATTTGAGTAATTTAGCTGTGGCGTTACCGGTGACACGCTTCCAGTTTCTGACTCGTCCTCTCTGTCCCAACTGACACGGGAACTTCTACAGATGTGTTAAGCCTGGCGCATTGGTACAATGTCTACAGAGACGAACCACATGTCACAGAAAAATGGTTCAATTGATGTTATTTTAAATACTGTGCTTGATTTGAACTTGCCTGGTCAAATTGAACCAATAGAATATTCCCCAAAGTGCATACCAAAACCCGCCCGTCTGGTACTCGAGGCAATGAAATGTCCTCAAAGTATTTTGGGAAATACTGCTTGAACCCAGGTCTTGTGGGGGCATACTGTAGAGGCTGGCTGGCTAGGGGCTCAGAGGGATCTCCTGTAATGAGGAACAAATTAGTCTGGTCTGCCTGCTATGTGATGAAGCCAGCTCAGAGCCACAGTCAGTGACTCAGGCTCTTTTGTGATGATCCCACAGAGTACCGAGTGCAGCTGTACAGGGAATGTACTGGCGAAGAGGACTGGGTATGGGATGATGATGATTTTGGGGAGGAAGTTAGGTTAAGGCAAAGGCTGAGGGAGATCGAGAGCACGGGGTTTAGATTTTAACGGGTGTCATATTTGAAGTGCTGTTTACACCCGTTTCTCACCCGAGTGTGTCAGTATCACCTATGAAGTGCTGCGCCCACGTTTCCACCCTTACCTGTGTGTGTGTTCCTTCCAGGTACCTGTCTGACCTGCATGCATCAGGGGACCCTGCCTGGCAGTGTATCTCCGCCCAGCACAAGTGGATCCTCGGACTCATGCAGAACTGCAAGGAGGAGTTTATCAATTACCAGAGAGGTGAGTTAAACACAGACACACACGTTATATCTATGTATACATGCACACACACACACACACACACACAGATTCACACACACGCACGGAAGATATAAAGAAATGTCCCCCGTTTTGCAATTTCAGTCAGACTGGTTAGGTTGCCATATGTCAACACGCTCCCTCCTGTCATCTCTCTCTCTTGGCGTTGGACTTGGGTTTCAGGGCCCGACATGTTACAGCACACACACACACCGACACTAGGCTGCACAGATGGATTGGAACAATTAACCCCAATGAAGCTGTTTCTCTGTTAAATCAGTACCAGGAATAATGTGAAACCATCTGCTCAGGATGAACAGTACAGACCCATGTTCACACATATGCACAGACACGCACACACAAATGTACATATTGCTAGCCACCCCTGTTGTTAAGAACACCTGCTCGTTCCATGACAGACTGACCAGTTGAATCCAGGTGAAAGCTAGGATCCCTAAGTGATGTCACTTGTTAAATCCACTTCCAAATCCAATGTAGATGAAGGGGAGGAGACAGGTTAAAGAAGGACATGATTGTTTGTGCCATTCAGAGGGTGAATGGGCAAGACACAATATTTAAGTGCCTTTTGAATGGGGTATGGTAGCAGGTGCCAGACGCACCGGTTTGTGTCAAGAACTGCAATGCTGCTGGGTTTTTCACCCTCAAAGGTTTTGTGTATCAAGAATGGTCCAGCACCCAAAGGACATCCAGCCAACTTGACACAACTGTGGGAAGCATTGGAGTCAACATGGGGCAGCAACTCAATATTAGGAAGTTGTTCCTTATGTTTTGTACACTCAGTCCCTATTTAAGGGTGTGCATAGACAATATGGACATTATTGTTCTAGTTATATAGGATGAGCCATGACTAGAATACAGTATATACATATAAAGTGGGTAAAATGGTATGTAAACATTTTAAAAGGGACAAGTGTTCAATGACTGTATGTACATAGGGCAGCAGTCTCTAAGGTTCAGGGTAGTGTACCGGTCAGAGGCCGGCTAGTGATGACTGTTTAACAGTTTGATGGAGGGATATGGAAGCTGTTTTTCAGTCTCTCGATCACAGCTTTGATGTTCCAGTACCATCAGAAAGTATTCACACCTCTTGACTTTTTCCACATTTTGTTGTGAATGTAAAATTGATTTAAATTGAGATTTTGTGTCACTGATCGACAGACACGAAAAGCTGAAATGTCTTGAGTCAGTAAGTGTTCAACCCTTTGGTTATGGCAAGCCTAAATAAGTTTAGAAGTAAACAGTTGCTTAAAAAGTCACATAATAAGTTGCATGGACTCGCTCTGTGTGCAACAATAGTGTTGAACATGATTTTTAAATGACTGCCTCGTCTCTGTACCCCACACGTACACTTAGCTGTAGTCCCTCAGTCGAGCAGTAAATTTCAAGCACAGATTCAACCACAAAGACCAGGGAGGTTTTCCAATGCCTTGCAAATAAGGACACATATTGGTAGATGTTTGTTAAATTTTTTATTAAAAGCTGACATTATATATCCCTCTGAACATGGTGCAGTTATAAATTACACTTTGGATGGTGTATCAATACACCCAGTCACGACAGAGATACAGGCGCCCTTCCTAACTCAGTTGCCGGAGAGGAAGGAAACCTCTCAGGGATTTTACCATGAGACCAATGGTGATCTTAAAACAGTTAAAGTAATACTGCATCAAATATGGCAAAGAAATTAACTTTTGTCCTGAATACAACAAAACACTTCACTGAGTACCACATATTTTCAAGCATGGTGGTGGCTGCATCATGTTATGGGTATGATTGTCATCGGCTAAGGACCACAAGGTTTTTTAGGATAATAGGAAACAGAATAGAATTAAGCACAGGCAAAATCCTAGAGGAAAACCTGGTTCAGTTTGCTTTCCAACAGACACTGGGAGACGAATTCACCTTTCAGCAGGACAGTTGCCTAAAACACAAGGCCAAGTATACACTGGGTGGCCTAGTTACGGTTTTGACTTAAATCAGCTTGGAAATCTATGGCAAGACTTGCAAATGGCTGTCTAGCAATGATCAACAACCAACTTGACAGAGCTTGAAGAAAATAATAATAATAATGGGCAAAGTTTGTACAAAGCTCTCAGAAAGACTCACAGCAGTAATCACTGCCACAGGTGATTCTAACATTTATTGACTCAAGGAGTTGAATACTTCTGAATATTAACATTACATGGCATTTTGTGTATAAAAGTATGTGGACACCTGCCTGTCAAACATCTCATTACAAAATCATGGCCATTCATATGGAGTTGGTCCCCCTTTTTTGCTGCTATAACAGCCTCCACTCTTCTGGGAAGGCTTTCTAGATGTTGGTGGACCATTTCTGTGGAGACTTGCTTCCATTCAGCCACGAGCATTAGTGAGGTCGAGCACTGATGGGCGATTAGGCCTGGCTCACAGTCAGAGTTCCAATTCATCCAAAGGTGTTTGGTGGGGTTGAGGTCATGGCTCTGTGCAGGCCAGTTAAGTTCTTCCACACTGATCTCGACAAACCATTTCTGTATGGACCTCGCTTTGTGCACAGGGGCATTGTCATTCTGAAACTATTGCAACAAAGTTGGAAGCACAGCATTGTTTAGGATGTCATTGTATGGTGTAGCGTTAAGATTTCCCTTCACTGGAACTAAGGGGCCTAGCTCGAACCATGAAAAACAGCTCAAGACCATTATTCCTCCTTAACCAAACTTTACAGTTAGCACTATGCATTGGGGCAGGTAACGTTCTCCTGGCATCCGGCAAACCCAGATTCGTCAGTCGGACTGCCAGATGGCGAAGTGTGAATCATCACTCCAGAGTCCAATGGCGGCGAGCTTTACACCACTCCGGCCGACGCTTGACATTGCTCATGGTGATCTTAGGCTTGCAGACAGAACACTGCGTGGGTGGTGGCTGTCGCATATAGTGGAGTCAGAGTATAAACAGGGATAATGCTAAGGGTAACAGTGGGTTCCGGGGCTCTGTGAGTATGGGGGGGTGGGGGGGTTATTGTGCGCTCTCTAATGCTCTTCACCTTGAGCTACAGAGCTGCATCACTCATCTCTGGGATCGAGTTAGTTACACATCGCGACAGACATGGACACTTGGACACAGCTGTCAGACAGCTGTTAGCATATACGGAGACAGGAAGTCAAGTGTCTGTCTGTGAATTTAGTTAGGGCTCGCAGTGCATAGGCCTACTGTATGTAAGGTGAGTCTGTAATTCAGTGCATGGATGTCACTCAGATACACTTATGGCATTATTTAAAGGAATCTTTGAATATCAAATGCACACACATGCACACACTCAGCAGCAGCAGCTGTCTCCTGTCCCCTGTCTTGTGAACTCAGCCACTCTACGCACCTGGCAGCCATTTACACTCCTAGACCACATCTCCGCCTCCCTCCCCCCCCCCCCCCACCAAACCCAAAACCAGTGCTTACCAAAAGCATCCCTCAACAGCAGCACCCACTGCCCCAACCCCACCAAGACCACATCCACCTAGCTACACCTAAGGCCAGTATCTCTCAAACCTTTCCTCCACCAGCCCCACTCTCTCTCCTCACATCAATCATCATCATTAAATAAAGGTTCAATATTGTTATTTTATTTATTCTTTTTTTTTATCATCAAACGTGCGCACTAATTTTTAATTATTATCCAGTGTTGTAGCTAGCAGAATGGACCTTGACCTATTGTCAGAGTCACGCGTGACAGGGCAAGCCTATAGCTCTTCGATTTATTGGTAACTGTTGTAGTTTTCCTCTCATGTCTGGAATGTTCCAGAACGTGAAGGTTCGGAAGCTCATTCTAGTGTGTTGTTTTGACTCTTAATAATTACCTGTGAAAATACCCTAAAATGTATTTTCCTTTTTTTTGAAACACAATTAATCACATTTTTGTGTGTGGTTGGTTGGTTTGTAGCGTAGCCGCGAGCAGGGCAGCGCTAGCAGTCAGTGGCTTCTGTATGTCTATAAGCTCCCATTTTATTTGTCTGTTATCTCAATCGATCTCTGCCCAATTCAATTACAAACTGTGTTGCTTTTAGTTCCTGAACAATACACACCCCGCCAAGTAGAAATACAATTAGCAGCAATTGTGTTTGTAGGAAAATAACGTTGTCAGTCGGGTGAATGATTAGAAGGCCAGGACACTGACTGGTGCAGATCTTCACTGTGCAGTCTTAGGGTATTTATTAGGCAGTGTTAGGGTATTAAGAAAAACTTGAAGGGGCAATTTCAAACTTGGCTGTATTCATAACAGCCTGGTAATTCTGTCATTTGAACAGCTCAATGTAAATAACAGATAGGAAAATATGGACAAGACTGAGAGGGAGAAAGCAGCTCCATATTCTAAAAGTATGTGGACACCTGCTCGTCGAACATCTCATTCTAAAATCATGTGCATTAATATGGAGTTGGTCCCCCTTTGCTGCTATAACAGCTTCCACTCTTCTGGGATGGTTTTCCACTGCATTCTATGTGCAGGCCAGTCAAGTTCTTCCACACCGATCTGAAGCGTGATTCATCACTCCAGAGAATGCATTTCCACTGCTCCAGAGACCAATGGCAGTGAGCTTTACACCATTCCAACGTCACTGGGCATTGTGCATGGTGATCTTAGGCTTGTGTGCTGCTGCCCGGCCATGGAAACCCATTTCATGACTCTTCCAGAGGAGTTTAGAACTCGGTAGTGAGTGGCAACCGAGGACAGATGATTTTTACGCGCCACATGCTTCAGCACTCGGCGGTCCCATTCAGTGAGCTTGTGTGGTCTACCACTTCACAGCCGAGCCGTTGCTGCTCCTCAACTTTTCCACCTCACAATAACAGCACTTACAGTTGACCGGGACAGCTCCAGCAGGGCAGAAATTTGACAAACTGACTTGTTGGAAGGTGGCATCCTATGACGGTGCCACTTTGAAAGTCAATGAGCTCTTCAGTGAGGCCATTCTATTTCCAATGTTTGTCTATGGAGATCGCATGGCTGTGTGCTCTATTTTATACACCTGTCAGCAACGGGTTGAAATTCACTAAGTTGAAGGGGTGTCCACATACTTTTGTGTGTATATATAGTGTATGTAGAATGTGTTCGTCCTTTACAGGATCACTGGATATGTATCTTCTGCACGTGTATGTGTGTGGGAGAGAGTGAGTGCAATAGAGAAAGGGGGAGTGTGTGTATGGTGTTTAGACAGAAAGCAGTGTGTGTGTGTGGTCGGGGTTGCGACCCCATGGGGAACAGGAAGTCGTGCGACCTGCAGGGTAGAGAAGGAAGTGAGCTGCACCGCGCTGACAGAAGACACACAGGGTCTTCAACACACACACACACAGACATGCATACACACACAAAAGGAATTAACTTTCTAATCTTACATATTAAACACACAAGAAACTTTGTAACACACTCTCAATCAGTGTATGGCCATACCCGATAAACACACACAATGGGCACACAGACACGCTGCTTTCTCGCTCTCATTCTTGTCCATGTTTTCCTATCTTTCTTTTTATAGAGAGAGGGATGAGAGCTGCTGCTGTTGATCCAGGTGTCGGGTGAACCCTTTCCCATGGTGTGTGTGTGTGTGTGTGTGTGTGTGTGTGTGTGTGTGTGTGTGTGTGTGTGTGTGTGTGTGTGTGTGCCTAAATATGTACTTCCAAACATATGTGTTTCTACTTACTGTGCGTCTATATATTCATGTTTGAAAAACCGTGTCTGGTCTGTCTGACTCACCTTGTAGACTTTCCTCACATTTGGAGATGGACGGGTTTGATCTGCTGTACTGTAAGCCTGCTGCCCAAGCAGTCTGGGGTTTTCACCAAAGCTCATAGACCGCAACATACACAAGAGAACGAGTTTGTGACTCACTGTGTGTGTGTCATATGTTCTGGAAATAAGCCCTGTTATTTTTCTCAATGCGTTTACAATAAGGATCTGTGGGCGTGCTATTTAAGCTCTAGTAGTGTTGTTGTATTAGTGCTTTACCCTGAGTTTCTATCACAGTCTTATCAGTGCAGGTTTCACTTTCATGTCAAAGACCAAAGGTCATGGGGCTGACCTTTCACCCCGTCCAGGTTTTCTTTACCAAACCTCTCCCAGTGACCCACAGGAGTGCACTAAGCCAAGTGCACTGGAAGCAAGGGTGCAAAATAACCGTGCCATCAGCATAAGAGTGCCAGTCAGCCAGTCACCCCCTGGCTGCAGTACCACTGTAGCTCTCTATCACCATCTTGTGGAGAGCAGTGAGCGGCCTGATCAGGCCAGAGTAATCTGACCCAGATCCGCACAGACATCACTGTGCCCAGTGTGGCCCAGCTAAACCCAGTTCGCCTCTGCCCTGCCCCGTACAAACAGTGGGTTTGCACTCCCCTTTGCTCGCTTCTCCTCTCCTCATCCTCCCCCTTTTACTTTTCTCTCTCACCCTGAAACAACAGGGCATTCTATCTGTTACTGGCCAGGGGAGAGGTGGACCAGAAGACAAATAAAGAACGAAGGAGAGGAGCGAGTGAGGGATTGTTTGGTGTGAAAGCCTGCTGAGATTATTGAGGAATGGGGAGTTATTATGAAAAAGGTTTATTTAATCTCTCAAGTATGTGTTCCTGTGGGTTTATTTCTCTCTTTTTCTCTCTCCCCCTATCCTTCTATCTCTCCATCTCAGTGGGCTTGGGGGCCATAGCCCTGGATCTAGAGGGGGACCCTCGCCCATCGGCTTTCAGTAGGATCAGGGACACAGCTCCTCTGAATAAGGGGGGCATCTTGCATACCCCACGCCACAGCAGTGAGTAATCCTACTATATTATAGTACAGTATAACAATACACACACTCTACCAGACATTTTCAACCTGGGAGTTTTGAAAGGGTTGTGGACATGTTTCCCCAAAAAACATCAGCACTGTGTACAGTGGGGCAAAAAAAGTATTTAGTCAGCCACCAATTGTGCAAGTTCTCCCACTTAAAAAGATGAGAGGACTGTAATTTTCATCATAGGTACACTTCAACTATGACAGACAAAATGAGAAAAAAATCCAGAAAATCACATTGTAGGATTTTTAATGAATTTATTTGCAAATTATGGTGGAAAATAAGTATTTGGTCAATAACAAAGGTTTATCTCAATACTTTGTTATATACCCTTTGTTGGCAATGACAGAGGTCAAACGTTTTCTGTAAGTCTTCACAAGGTTTTCACACACTGTTGCTGGTATTTTGGCCCATTCTTCCATGCAGATCTCCTCTAGAGCAGTGATGTTTTGGGGCTGTTGCTCGGCAACATGGACTTTCAACTCCCTCCAAAGATTTTCTATGAGGTTGTGAGGTTGTGGCTAGGCCACTGCAGGACCTTGAAATGCTTCTTATGAAGCCACTCCTTTGCCCGGGCGGTGGGTTTGGGATCATTGTCATGCTGAAAGACCCAGCCACGTTTCATCTTCAATGCCCTTGCTGATGGAAGGAGGTTTTCACTCAAAATCTCACTATACATGGCCCCATTCATTCTTTCCTTTACACGGATCAGTCGTCCTCGTCCCTTTGCAGAAAAACAGCCCCAAAGCATGATGTTTCCACCCCCATGCTTCACAGTAGGTATGGTGTTCTTTGGATGCAACTCAGCATTCTTTGTCCTCCAAACACGACGAGTTGAATTTTTACCAAAAAGTTATATTTTGGTTTCATCTGACCATATGACATTCTCCCAATCTTCTTCTGGATCATCCAAATGCTCTCTAGCAAACTTCAGATGGGCCTGGACATGTACTAGCTTAAGCAGGGGGACACGTCTGGCACTGCAGGATTTGAGTCCCTGACGGCGTAGTGTGTTACTTATGGTAGGCTTTGTTACTTTGGTCCCAGCTCTCTGCAGGTCATTCACTAGATCCCCCCGTGTGGTTCTGGGATTTTTGCTCACCGTTCTTGTGATCATTTTGACCCCACGGGGTGAGATCTTGCATGGAGCTCCAGATCGAGGGAGATTATCAGTGGTCTTGTATGTCTTCCATTTCCTAATAATTGCTCCCACAGATGATTTCTTCAAACCAAGCTGCTAACCTACTGCAGATTCAGTCTTCCCAGCCTGGTGCAGGTCTACAATTTTGTTTCTGGTGTCCTTTGACAGCTCTTGGGTCTTGGCCATAGTGGAGTTTGGAGTGTGACTGTTTGAGGTTGTGGACAAGTGTCTTTTATACTCATAACAAGTTCAAACAGGTGCCATTAATACAGATAACGAGTGGAGGACACAGAGGAACCTCTTAAAGAAGAAGTTACAGGTCTGTGAGAGCCAGAAATCTTGCTTGTTTGTAGGTGACCAAATTCCTATTTTCCACCATAATTTGCAAATTAATTCATTAAAAATCCTACAATGTGATTTTCTGGATTTTTAGTTGAAGTGTACCTATGTCATAGTTGAAGTGTACCTATGATGAAAATTACAGGCCTCTCATATTTTTAAGTGGGAGAACTTGCACAATTGGTGGCTGACTAAATACTTTTTTACCCCACTGTACATTTGTAACGTTTAATGAACTATTCTATATTTTTATGTACACTATAACCGGTCTGTCTCCTGTCTTTGTGTTTTGCAGCCTGGCATTATGAGACACCCCAGCAGGTGCAGTTTGTGGAGAAGCTGTCGGACGTGGTGATTGGCCAGCTCCCCAACTTCTGGAAGCTCTGGATCTCCTACGTCAACGGCAGCCTCTTCAGCGAGGTATGCAAAACAGACCGTGATTGGGCATCATGAATGTAATGATCCAACACAGCATATTTTCACTGTTGTCAAACGTGTGCTTTTATCAGACTGGAGAGAAATCTGGCCAGGTTGAAAAGTCTAAGAAGAATGCCAGGCAGAGACAGAACGACTTTAAGGTGAGTTGTGTTGGATATAGTTTTAGATACACTTTTTATAACCATAAGAATGCCCTCTCATCAGTGTCTACAGTTTTCAGAGCTAAAGCAAAATGGGCAGTGCCTTGTAATGGGTCCAAAGTGGTACTGTTGTATTGTTATAGGACTCAAGTCTGTTTCTGTGTGTCTGTATAGAAAATGATAGAGGAGGTGACTCATCGCTTGGTGAAGCTGGTGAGAGGTGCTCTGCTCCCCTCCACCCTGACAGAGCTGGAGCTGAGATTGTACGGTGGCTGGGAGAATAAGACTGAGCTCACTGGACCCTGGCTCACTCAGGTCATACACATCGTTAGGTATGGACATGTCACTGTCGTGCAGAGTTCCCCAACTGGCGGCCCGCGCACTGAATTTGGATCGTGGGTGGTTTTATTTGGCCCCCCAAATTCGCTGACAATTGTTAATATCTTTATTGTTGGACATAAGACTCTAAAAACACAAGGAAATGAGCTCCAAGTGATTTTAATTTTGGAAATCTGTTTCCGAAGTATTCCCACGCATAATAGAGAAACACAGTTGAAGTCGGAAGTTTACATACACCTTAACCAAATACATTTGAACTCAGTTCTTCACAATTCCTGACATTTAATCCAGTTAGGATCACCACTTTATTTTAAGAATGTGAAATGTCAGAATATTAGTAGAGTTTTAGAGCGAATTATTTATTTCAGCTTTTGTTTCTTTCATCACATTCCCAGTGGGTCAGAAGTTTACATGCACTCAATTAGTATTTGGTAGCATTGCCTTTAAATTGTTTAACTTGGGTCAAACGTTTCGGGTAGGCTTCCACAAGCTTCCCACAATAAGTTGGGTGAATTTTGGCCCATTCCTCCTGCCAGAGCTGGTGTAACTGAGTCAGGTTTGTAGGCCTTCTTGCTCGCACACTCTTTTCCAGTTTTGCCTACAAATGTTCTATAGGATTGAGGTCAGGGCTTTGTGATGTCCATTCCAATACATTGACTTTGTTGTCCTTAAGCCATTTTGCCCTTACTTTGGAAGTATGCTTGGGGTCATTGTCCATTTAGAAGACCCATTTGCGACTAAGCTTTAACTTCCTGACTGATGTCTTGAGATGTTGCTTCAATACATCCACGTAATTTTCTTGCCTCATGATGCCATCTATTTTGGTTTGTGCACCAGTCCCTCGTGCAGCAAAGCACCCCCACAACATGATGCTGCCACCCCCGTGCTTCACGGTTGGGATGGTGTTCTTCGGCTTGCAAGCCTCCCCCTTTTTCCTCCAAACATAGCGATGGTCATTATGGCCAAACAGTTACATTTTTGTTTCATCCGACCAGAGGACATTTCTCCAAAAAGTATGATCTTTGTCCCCATGTGTAGTCTTGCTTTTTTATGGCGGTTTGGGGGCAGTGGCTTCTTCCTTGTTGAGCAGCCTTTCAGGTTATGTCGATATAGGACTAGTTTTACTGTGGCTATAGATACTGTTATACCTGTTTCCTCCAGCATCTTCACAAGCTCCTTTGCTGTTGTTCTGGGATTGATATGCTCTTTTCGCACCAAAGTACGTTCATCTCTAGGAGACAGAACACGTCTCCTTCCAGAGCGGTATGACGGCTGCGTGGTCCCATGGTGTTTATACTTGCATACTATTGTTTGTACAGATGAACGTGGTACCTTCAGGTGTTTGGAAATTGCTCCCAAGGATGAACCAGACTT
Source organism: Oncorhynchus masou masou (assembly GCF_036934945.1). NCBI lineage: Eukaryota > Metazoa > Chordata > Actinopteri > Salmoniformes > Salmonidae > Oncorhynchus > Oncorhynchus masou. The sequence continues at coordinate 38,315,633 of NC_088226.1, read as the reverse complement.
GTGGAGGTCTACAATTTATTTTCTGAGGTCTTGGCTGATTTCTTTTGATTTTCCCATGATGTCAAGCAAAGAGTTGTTGGAATAATTCCTTGTCATGCATGAAGTAGATGTCCTAACCAACTTGCCAAAACTATAGTTTGTTAACAAGAAATTTGTGGAGTGGTTGAAAAATGAGTTTTAATGACTCCAACCTACGTGTATGTAAACTTCCAACTTCAACTGTTTATACAAATGTAAGCCAGGTTTGAATTGATTATGTTTTAGTCAAATTTTATATCTGTTTTGCATTATTGCGGTCAATTTGCAGTTTGTAGTCTACAAATGATTTGTAATTATGTTTCAGCCCCCCGACCATCCGCTCAAGATAAATCTGAATCTAATTGATAATCCCTGATTTTGTGTGTGTGTGTGTGTGTGTGTGTGTGTGTGTGTGTGTGTGTGTGTGTGTGTGTGTGTGTGTGTGTGTGTGTGTGTGTGTGTGTGTGTGTGTGTGTGTGTGTGTGTGTGTGTGTGTGTGAACGTATACCCCATATTCCTGACCCCCAATCCCACCTCCAATGTCTCACCGTCTATCGCTTTCCTGCCTTCTATTTCTCCCTCATTTCTTACCCTCCTCTCTCTTTTTCTCCCACGTCTTCAGAATCATTTTTGAGGCTCTGGTAGCTCTCGAGATCCCCAATGATCTACTGCAGGTGATCCAGGATCTATTGTTAGAGCTGAGACACCACTGTCTACTGGTCACCCTGCACCACACTGCAGAGGGTGAGGAAAGGGAGGATGGAGATATGGGAGTGGGGGGGGGTTCTACTGTTGGAACTGAGACACCACTGTTGACTGGTCACCCTGCACCACACCACAGAGTGGAAGGGAGGGAGGGAAGTAGGAGCTGAGACATCAACTGGTCATCCTGCCCTCTGCACCCTGGAGAGAGGGGGAGCTGGAAGGATAGCGAGGTTGGGGGATAGGGGAGAGGAGAAATGGAAGGGGTGAGTTATGTGAGGTTAGAGAAAGTATTAGTGTTCTGTGAAAGGTGGTTTGTGGTTAACAAGTTGGGTTATTCTGACAGTGGTCCTAGTTCTATAGAACATCTGGGTTGATAGTACCAACTAAAGGTGGTTTTGAAGGTAGTTATACACTAGTTTAGAGGGTCATTTCACTTTCTACTGCAGTCTTCCTCCAAACAACTCTCACAGTCCTATTTAAAATGTAATGTGAACTGGTCATGACCATTCAGTTGTTAGCCATCTTCTACCTAGTAGATCAAAAATCATGTAAAGAGTGCACACTTTTTTTTAATGTTTTTGTATGTGCTTTGTCAGATGTCAAAAGGGTTGCAGAGAAAGAGGACTGGGTCGTAGACAATGAAGGAATCACCAGCCTGGTAAAGCTATAGTTACTATAATATACACTCCACTTAGTGATATATCATGATTTATTATGGTAAGATACAGTATGATATAAAATATGACATGGTGTAATCTACAGTGCATTCAGGCAGTATTCAGACCCCTTGACTTTTTCCACATTTTGTTACGTTACAACCTTATTGTAAAATATATACACTCCCGTTCAAAAGTTTGGGTTCACTTAGAAATGTCCTTGTTTTTGAAAGAAAGGCACATTTTGGTCCATTAAAAGAACAACAAATTGATCAGAAATACAGTGTAGACATTGTTAATGTTGTAAATGACTATTGTAGCTCGAAACAGCTGATATCTACATAGTCATACAGAGGCCCATTATCAGCAACCATCACTCCTGTGTTCCAATGGCACGTTGTGTTAGCTAATCCAAGTTTATAATTTTAAAAGGCAAATTGATCATTAGAAAACCCTTTTACAATTAGGTTAGCACAGCTGAGAAATGTTCTGATTAAAGAAGCAATAAAACTAGCCTTCTTTAGACTAGTTGAGTATCTGGAGCATCAGCATTTGTGGGTTCGATTACAGGCTCAAAATGACCAGAAACAAATAACTTTCTTCTGAAACTCATCAGTCTATTCTTGTTCTGAGAAATGAAGGCTATTCCATGTGAGACATTGCCAAGAAACTGAAGATCTCGTACAACGCTGTGTACTACTCCCTTCACAGAACAGTGCAAACTTTTATTATTTATTATTTTTTTATTTCACCTTTATTTAACCAGGTAAGCTAGTTGAGATCAAGTTCTCATTTGCAACTGCGACCTGGCCAAGATAAAGCATAGCAGTTCAACACACAACAACACAGAGTTACACATGGAATGAACAAAACAAACAGTCAATAATACAGTAGAAAACAGTATATATACAGTGAGTGCTCTAATCAGAATAGAAAGAGGAGTGGGAGGCCCTGGTGCACAACTGAGCAAGAGGACAAGTACAGTGGGGCAAAAAAAGTATTTAGTCAGCCACCAATTGTGCAAGTTCTCCCACTTAAAAAGATGAGGCCTGTAATTTTCATCATAGTTGCACTTCAACTATGACAGACAAAATGAGATTTTTTTTTTCTCCAGAAAATCACATTGTAGGATTTTTAATGAATTTATTTGCAAATTATGGTGGAAAATAAGTATTTGGTCAATAACAAATGTTTATCTCAATACTTTGTTATATACCCTTTGTTGGCAATGACAGAGGTCAAACGTATTCTGTAAGTCTTCAAGGTTTTCACACACTGTTGCTGGTATTTTGGCCCATTCTTCCATGCATATCTCCTCTAGAGCAGTGATGTTTTGGGGCTGTTGCTGGGCTACACGGACTTTCAACTCCCTCCAAAGATTTTCTATGGGGTTGAGATCTGGAGACTGGCTAGGCCACTCCAGGACCTTGAAATGCTTCTTACGAAGCCACTCCTTCGTTGCCTGGGCGGTGTGTTTGGGATCATTGTCACGCTGTAAGACCCAGCCACGTTTCATCTTCAATGCCCTTGCTGATGGAAGGAGGTTTTCACTCAAAATCTCACGATACATGGCCCCTTTCATTCTTTCCTTGACACGGATCAGTCGTCCTGGTCCCTTTGCAGAAAAACAGCCCCAAAGCATGATGTTTCCACCCCCATGCTTCACAGTAGGTATGGCGGTCTTTGGATACAACTCAGCATTCTTTGCTCTCCAAACACGACGAGTTGAGTTTTTACCAAAAAGTTATATTTTGGTTTCATCTGACCATATGACATTCTCCCAATCTTCTTCTGGATCATCCAAATGCTCTCCAACAAACTTCAGACGGGCCTGGACATGTACTGGCTTAAGTAGGGGGACACATCTGGCACTGCAGGATTTGAGTCCCTGGCGGCGTAGTGTGTTACTTATGGTAGGCTTTGTTTGCGGCAGGGTAGCCTAGTGGTTAGAGCGTTGGACTAGTAACCGGAAGGTTGCAAGTTCAAACCCCCGAGCTGACAAGGTACAAATCTGTCGTTCTGCCCCTGAACAGGCAGTTAACCCACTGTTCCTAGGCCGTCATTGAAAATAATAATTAGTTCTTAACTGACTTGCATAGTTAAATAAAGGTAAAATAAAATAAAACTTTGGTCCCAGCTCTCTGTAGGTCATTCACTAGGTCCCCCCGTGTGGTTCTGGGATTTTTGCTCACCGTTCTTGTGATCATTTTGACCCCACGTGGTGAGATCTTGTGTGGAGCCCCAGATCGAGGGAGATTATCAGTGGTCTTGTATGTCTTCCATTTCCTAATAATTGCTCCCACAGTTGATTTCTTCAAACCAAGTTGCTTACCTATTGCAGATTCAGTCTTCCCAGCCTGGTGCAGGTCTACAATTTTGTTTCTGGTGTCCTTTGACAGCTCTTTTGTCTTGGCCATAGTGGAGTTTGGAGTGTGACTGTTTGAGGTTGTGGACAGGTGTCTTTTATACTGATAACAAGTTACATTTACATTTACATTTAAGTCATTTGGCAGATGCTCTTATCCAGAGCGACTTACAAATTGGTGAATTCACCTTATGACATCCAGTGGAACAGCCACTTTACAATAGTGCATCTAAATCATTTAGGGGGGTGAGGAGGATTACTTTATCCTATCCTAGGTATTCCTTAAAGAGGTGGGGTTTCAGGTGTCTCCGGAAGGTGGTGATTGACTCCGCTGTCCTGGCGTCGTGAGGGAGTTTGTTCCACCATTGGGGGGCCAGAGCAGCGAACAGTTTTGACTGGGCTGAGCGGGAACTGTACTTCCTCAGTGGTAGGGAGGCGAGCAGGCCAGAGGTGGATGAACGCAGTGCCCTTGTTTGGGTGTAGGGCCTGATCAGAGCCTGGAGGTACTGCGGTGCCGTTCCCCTCACAGCTCCGTAGGCAAGCACCATGGTCTTGTAGCGGATGCGAGCTTCAACTGGAAGCCAGTGGAGAGAGCGGAGGAGCGGGGTGACGTGAGAGAACTTGGGAAGGTTGAACACCAGACGGGCTGCGGCGTTCTGGATGAGTTGTAGGGGTTTAATGGCACAGGCAGGGAGCCCAGCCAACAGCGAGTTGCAGTAATCCAGACGGGAGATGACAAGTGCCTGGATTAGGACCTGCGCCGCTTCCTGTGTGAGGCAGGGTCGTACTCTGCGGATGTTGTAGAGCATGAACCTACAGGAACGGGCCACCGCCTTGATGTTAGTTGAGAACGACAGGGTGTTGTCCAGGATCACGCCAAGGTTCTTAGCGCTCTGGGAGGAGGACACAATGGAGTTGTCAACCGTGATGGCGAGATCATGGAACGGGCAGTCCTTCCCCGGGAGGAAGAGCAGCTCCGTCTTGCCAAGGTTCAGCTTGAGGTGGTGATCCGTCATCCACACTGATATGTCTGCCAGACATGCAGAGATGCGATTCGCCACCTGGTCATCAGAAGGGGAAAGGAGAAGATTAATTGTGTGTTGTCTGCATAGCAATGATAGGAGAGACCATGTGAGGTTATGACAGAGCCAAGTGACTTGGTGTATAGCGAGAATAGGAGAGGGCCTAGAACAGAGCCCTGGGGGACACCAGTGGTGAGAGCGCGTGGCGAGGAGACAGATTCTCGCCACGCCACCTGGTAGGAGCGACCTGTCAGGTAGGACGCAATCCAAGCGTGGGCCGCGCCAGAGATGCCCAACTCGGAGAGGGTGGAGAGGAGGATCTGATGGTTCACAGTATCGAAGGCAGCCGATAGGTCTAGAAGGATGAGAGCAGAGGAGAGAGAGTTAGCTTTAGCAGTGCGGAGCGCCTCCGAGATACAGAGAAGAGCAGTCTCAGTTGAATGACTAGTCTTGAAACCTGACTGATTTGGATCAAGAAGGTCATTCTGAGAGAGATAGCGGGAGAGCTGGCCAAGGACGGCACGTTCAAGAGTTTTGGAGAGAAAAGAAAGAAGGGATACTGGTCTGTAGTTGTTGACATCGGAGGGATCGAGTGTAGGTTTTTTCAGAAGGGGTGCAACTCTCGCTCTCTTGAAGACGGAAGGGACGTAGCCAGCGGTCAGGGATGAGTTGATGAGCGAGGTGAGGTAAGGGAGAAGGTCTCCGGAAATGGTCTGGAGAAGAGAGGAGGGGATAGGGTCAAGCGGGCAGGTTGTTGGGCGGCCGGCCGTCACAAGAAGCGAGATTTCATCTGGAGAGAGAGGGGAGAAAGAGGTCAGAGCACAGGGTAGGGTAGTGTGAGCAGAACCAGCGGTGTCGTTTGACTTAGCAAACGAGGATCGGATGTCGTCGACCTTCTTTTCAAAATGGTTGACGAAGTCATCTGCAGAGGGGGAGGAGGATTCAGGAGGGAGGAGAAGGTGGCAAAGAGCTTCCTAGGGTTAGAGGCAGATGCTTGGAATTTAGAGTGGTAGAAAGTGGCTTTAGCAGCAGAGACAGAGGAGGAAAATGTAGAGAGGAGGGAGTGAAAGGATGCCAGGTCCGCAGGGAGGCGAGTTTTCCTCCATTTCCGCTCGGCTGCCCGGAGCCCTGTTCTGTAGCTCGCAATGAGTCGTCGAGCCACGGAGCGGGAGGGGAGGACCGAGCCGGCCTGGAGGATAGGGGACATAGAGAGTCAAAGGATGCAGAAAGGGAAGAGAGGAGGGTTGAGGAGGCAGAATCAGGAGATAGGTTGGAGAAGGTTTGAGCAGAGGGAAGAGATGATAGGATGGAAGAGGAGAGAGTAGCGGGGGAGAGAGAGCGAAGGTTGGGACGGCGCGATACCATCCGAGTAGGGGCAGTGTGGGAAGTGTTGGATGAGAGCGAGGGGGAAAAGGATACAAGGTAGTGGTCGGAGACTTGGAGGGGAGTTGCAATGAGGTTAGTGGAAGAACAGCATCTAGTAAAGATGAGTTCGAGCTTATTGCCTGCCTTGTGAGTAGGGGGGGAAGGTGAGAGGGTGAGGTCAAAAGAGGAGAGGAGTGGAAAGAAGGAGGCAGAGAGGAATGAGTCAAAGGTAGACGTGGGGAGGTTAAAGTCGCCCAGGACTGTGAGAGGTGAGCCGTCCTCAGGAAAGGAGCTTATCAAGGCATCAAGCTCATTGATGAACTCTCCGAGGGAACCTGGAGGGCGATAAATGATAAGGATGTTAAGCTTGAAAGGGCTGGTAACTGTGACAGCATGGAATTCAAAGGAGGCGATAGACAGATGGGTAAGGGGAGAAAGAGAGAATGACCACTTGGGAGAGATGAGGATCTCGGTGCCACCACCCCGCTGACCAGAAGCTCAAACAAGTGCCATTAATACAGGTAACGAGTGGAGGACACAGAGGAGCCCCTTAAAGAAGAAGTTACAGGTCTGTGAGAGCCAGAAATATTGCTTGTTTGTAGGTGACCAAATACTTGTTTTCCACCATAATTTGCAAATACATTCATTAAAAATCCTACAATGTGATTTTCTGGAGAAAAAAATCTCATTTTGTCTGTCATAGTTGAAGTGTACCTATGATAAAAATTACAGGCCTCTCTATTCTTTTTAAGTGGGAGAACTTGCACAATTGGTGGCTGACTAAATACTTTTTTGCCCCACTGTACATTAGAGTGTCGAGTTTGAGAAATGGACGCCTTACAAGTCCTCAACTGGCAGCTTCATTAAATGGTACCCGCAAAACACCAGTCTCAACGTCAACAGTAAAGAGGTGACTTCGGGATGCTGGCCTTCTAGGCAGAGTTGCAAAGAAAAAGCCAAGTCTCAGACTGGCCAATAAAAATAAAAGATTAAGATGGGCAAAAGAACACAGTCACTGGACAGAGGAAGATTGGAAAAAAAGTTATGGACAGACAAATCTAAAGTTTTGATGTGTTCAAATCACAAAGAAGTGCATTCGTGAGATGCAGAAAAAAATGTAATATGCTGGAGGAGTGCTTGACGCCATCTGTCAAGCATGGTGGAGGCAATGCGATGGTCTGGGAGTGCTTTGGTGGTGGTTAAGTGGGTGATATGTACAGTGTTAAAGGGATCTCGAAGAAGGAAGGCTGTCACTCCATTTTGCAACGCCATGTCATACCCTGTGGACGGCACTTAATTGGAGGCAGTTTCCTCCTACAACAGAACAATGACCCAAATCATAGCTCCAAACTATGCAAGAACTATTTAGGGAAGAAGCAGTCAGCTGGTATTCTGTCTATAATGGAGTGGCCAGCACAGTCACCAGATCTCAACCCTATTGAGCTGTTGTGGGAGCAGCTTGACTGTATGGTACGTAAGAAGTACCATCAAGCCAATCCAACTTGTTGGAGGTGCTTCAGGAAGCATGCGGTGAAATCTCTTCAGATTACCTCAATAAATTGACAACTAGAATGCCAAAGGTCTGCAAGGCTGTAATTGCTGCAAATTGAGTATTCTTTGACGGAAGCTAAGTTTGAAGGACACAATTATTATTTCAACTAAGAATCATTATTTTTTAACCTTGTCAACGTCTTGACTATATTTCCTATTCATTTTGCAACTAATTTCATGTATGTTTTCATGAAAAACGTTTCTAAGTGAACCCAAACTTTTGAACGGTAGTGTATGTATATATATTTTTTTCTCATCAATCTGCACTCAAAACCCCATAATGACAAAGCATCTCATTTTTTCAAAATATTTGCAAATGTTTTGTAGATAATGTAATTATTCAGACTCTTTACTCAGTACATTGTTGAAACACCTTTGGCAGCGATTACAGCCTTGATTCTTCTTGGGTATGACGCTACAAGCTTGTCACACTTGTATTTGGGGAGTTTCTCCCATTCTTCTCACCAGACCCTCTCTGAACCTTCGCCCCAGTCTGAGGTCCTCAGCGCTCTGGAGCAGGTTTTCATCCATGATCTCCCTGTACTTTGCTCAGTTCATCATTCCCTTTATCCTGACTAGTCTCCCAGTCCTTGTCACTGAAAAACATCCCCACTGCGTGATGCTGTCACCACCATGCTTCACCGTAGGGATGGTGCCAGGTTTCTTCCAGACGTGACGCTTGGCATTCAGGCCTAAGAGTTCAATCTTGGTTTCATCAGATCACAGAATCTTGTTTCTCATGGTCTGAGAGTCTTTAGGTGCCTTTTGGCAAACTCCAAGCGGACTGTTGTCTTTTACTGAGGAGTGGCTTCCGTCTGGCCACTCTACCATAAAGTCCTGATTGTGCTGCAGAGATGATTGTCCTTCTGGAAGGTTCTCCCATCTCCACAGAGGAACTCTGGAGCTCTGTTAGAGTGATCATCGGCTTCTTGGTCACCTCCCTGACCAAGGCCCTTCTCCCCCAGTTGCTCAGTTTGGCCAGGCGGCCTGCTCTTGGAAGAGTCTTGGTGGTTCCAAACTTCTTCCATTTAAGAATGATGGAGGCGACTGTGTTCTTGGGGACCTTCAATGCTGCGAAAATGTTTTGGTACCCTTCCCTAGATCTGTGCCTCTACACACAATTTCTTCGACCTCATGGCTTGGTTTTTGCTCTGAAAGGAAAGGGAAAGGGGTTACCTAATCAGTTGTACAACTGAATGCTTTCAACTGAAATGGGTCTTCCACATTTAACCCAACCCCTCTGAACCAGAGAGGTGCGGGGGGCTGCCTTAATCGACATCCACGTCTTCGGCGCCCGGGGAACAGTGGGTTAACTGATATGCACTGTCCAGTGTGGGACCTTAGATAGACAGGTGTGTTCCTTTCCAAATCATGTCTAATCAATTGAATTTACCACAGACTCCATTTACGTTGTAGCAACATCTCAAGGATGATAAATGGAAACAGGATGCACCTGAGCTCAATTGCGTGTTTCATAGCAAAGGGTCTGAATACTTATGTAAATAAGGTTTTTGTTCTTTATTTTTAATACGTTTGCAAACATTTCTAAAAAACAGTTTTTCTTTGTCATTATGGGGTATTGTGTGTAGATTGATGAGAAAAAATATATAATTGTATCAGTTTTAGAATAAGGCTGTAACGTAACAAAATGTGGAAAATGTCAAGTGGTCTGAATACACTGTATGTATTCGATCTGTGTGTTGTGAGCAGCCGGCCCAGTTTGAGCAGTGCATGGTGCAGATGCTGCAGTCACTCAAAGAACCCATGGAGACCAAACCTGGGGAGGTCAATGTAAGAAACACACACACATTACACTATCACAGAATCTCATTCATCTATGTGAACTACAGGTAACTGCCAAAATGAGGGAAACACCAACATAAAGTGTCTCAATGGGGTGTTGGTCCAACGCGAGCCACCAGATCAGCTTTACTGCACCTTGGCATAGATTCTCAGGCTTCGCTCCATAATCTCCTTTAAGTGTTCAATTCGGGTTGAGATTTGGTGAATGAGACACACACACACCCTTTAAACCCCCTATGCTCCTTTGAGAACCCACTTTCAGAGTCACTGAGATTTCTTCTAGCCATGGTAGCCAAAATAATGGGCAACTGGACATTTGTATACATGACCCCTAAGCATGATGGTATATTAATTGCTTAATTGACAAACCACACCTGTGTGGATGCACCTGCTTTCAATATACGTTGTATCCCTCATTTACTCGTGTTTCCTTTATTTTGGTAGTTACCTGGATATGTTGTATTGGAACACGTTACAGTGTGATAGTTGTTTTATGCGGCTGAGTGTCCTGTCTCACCTTGCTCTCCTCTCCTGTCTTCAGATCCTCCAGTTGGATCAGGACCAGGCCTCCGAGCTCTGTGTGGACATCATAAAGGTACTGTACAGTCACTGCAGACTAGGTTTACAGTATATTTTACCACAATAATACGGAGTAGAGATTCATATTACAATATAGTTCAACATAGGAATCCCTTCAATTTACTGGTAGTTTAGCATGAAGGTATGGTGTGAATGTCACTAGAGAATAAGTTTACTCTATATTTCACTCTGTATACACTGAAGGGACTCCTACAGGTCACAGGTCGTCTATAGGCTACAATATAGAAGTCCGGTCGGCATTTAGGGACAGTTTCCAGGACACATTAAAACTAGTCCTGGACTTTCAATGGAGAATCTCCACTGAGATTAGTCTATCTATGTCCGTTGAACTGGCCCTTAGATTATTGTAGACTTTTTAACTTTGTAGCATGAAGGGGCCAGGAAGCTCTGTGGGAGGATCATGAAGGTACGGTACAAAGTAGTGTCAAGGATTACGTCATATTTCACCATAGGAAAAACTACAGAAACCAGTCGTTTACTGTAGGTCTTCAGTGCACAAATTCAGTTCAAATTCAGTAGACATGTAGATGATGTTACTTTCCGAGCAGGTTCGAGAGCAAGTGGAAAAGCTCTGGAAGGACATCAATAAGGTATGGTACAGACTAGATAAGAGACTAGGATTACACCCCTCTTAACCCAAAGGAATCACTACAGATTCTAGGTAGTTTTACTGTAGGTTTCCAGTGCAATCCATTCACCCCATTCAGTAGACTTTTAGAATATAGTACACTGTTACTGTTGTCTAGGTGTGTCTGAGTAACTGATCTGTATATGTGACTGACCTGACCTATTCCAGGTGTTCATCAACTGCTTGGAGCAGCTGAGCACTAAAACAGACAGAGACATCAACACCTCACGGTGAGTACAGGCAGTGACTTTACTTCCAGTGTCCTTTTGTATGTCTGCATTAGTGTTTTTTAAACTCTTCGGTGTGTGTGTTCTCAGTATGTCCGTGGACCTGGCCTCTCCAAACTTGTTCAGTGGCATTCAGGAGGACTTCTGTCCAACACTGGTACGAAAATCGTATTTTTCTCATTCTGAGACTATTGGCCTCAATTTCACTCTACAGGATTACCGATGTCAGTAAGCATTTTCAATTAGGGTTCTTTCTCACTCTCTATCGCTCTTACAATCTCACCCCACTGCACACACATACAGACACACACAAACAAACACACACATGTATCTCCTTCACTGGCAAACCAAACCACTCTGTGTTATGATGCTGTTTCCTGGTTGTGGACAGGAAGCAGGCACGACCTTATTTCCTGTAAATACTATATGTTGAGATGAGAGTGAATGGCATGGGTGTCATGTGGGGGGGGGGGTTCTGGTAAAGGGAAATGGAGCAGGGGGCAGATGGGGTTTCCCCTAGTCTCGAGCAGGGGTGAGATGGTGAGACTGACAGCCAGGCAATATTCAGAGCAGATGCCCAGAGTTTATTTATGAGCACCAATGCTTGATAAATAGTGCATAAACCATTGTAAAGGATTAATTGCATGAATAAATATTCATAGTAAGATATTTTTTTATTTATTTTATTTAACCTTTATTTAACTAGGAACGTCAGTTAAGAACAAATTCTTATTTACAATGACGGGTCACTGGGGAACAGTGGGTTAACTGCCTTGTTCAGCTCGGGGATTCGATCCAGCAACCTTTCAATTACTGGCCCAACGCTCTAACCGCTAGGCTACCTGACGAGCAAAGCAAAACAAAGCAAAAATATAAACGCAAAATGCAACAATTTTAACAATTTTACTGAGTTACAGTTCATATAAGTGAATCAGTCACTTGAAATTAATTTATTAGCCCCTAATCTATTGATTTCACATGACTGAGCAGGAGCGCAGCCATTGGTGTGCCTAGGAGTGAATAGGCCCACCCACTTGGGAGCCAGGCCCAGCCAATCAGAATGGGTTTTTCCCCTCAAAAGTCCTTTATTACAGTCCAAAATTCTCCTCAGAAACCGGATGTGGGGGTCCTGAGCCGGCCGTAGTTACACGTGGTTGTGAGGCCGGTTGGACGTACTGCCAAATTCTCTAAAATGATGTTGGAGGCAGCTTATGATAGAGAAATTAACCAACTCTGATGGACATTCCTACAGTCAGCATGCCAATTGCACTCTGTGGCATTGTGTTGTGTGACAAACCTGCACATGTTAGAGTGGCCTTTTATATTCCACAGACACTGGACAGAGGAACCTAGAACGCTAGCGTCCCGGAGTCGCCTCTTCACTTTTGCGTTGCTCACACAAAGCCCCGGAAATAAATTGCTTGCACTGCACACAGTTTTCATGGGCCTTGTTTTGTGACCACCTGCCGCAGGTGTCGCATAATCTCTGGGAAGAGGTTGCGTGGCATGGTCTCTCTGAAAAGGTCCACACCTATCAGACCAAAATAACTCCACATCCATGCTCTTACCGCCGTATGCCCCACAGACATACACGAGTGCAATAAATGCTTTGAGTTCATCCATAGACATGTCCCACATACTGTTTATTGTTCTGTGCGCATGAGCCACAGTACATTACTCTGATGTGCTACTACATCTGCATGCCACATAAACTCGTCACTCTTTTCTACCCAAACCGCGCCATCCCTCCCAGACTCCTGTCTCAGGGTGGCAGTTGGGATCACAGTCTAAGTTGGCTCTGTTCTGTTTTTTCCGCGGCGAGACTCAGGCATCGGAGACGGAGGCTCGAAGTCAACATCAGAGTCAGATGGAGACTCTTCATCAGCAATGTCGATTTTCAAGCTCCATATTCGTTACTCCAATTCATCTGGTCTGTCAGTGCGTCCATTCGTTTGGTTCGGCTTGCCATTCTGAACTACACAGCTATGTTACACTCAGTGTCTGATTTGACTCTCCAATGGGAAATTATATACAATTTCCAGACTTTCCTAATACAATAATTAGACAGCCCACAATTCGTCATCATTACACTATTGTTCTAAATTCAATCATCATCTACACCCTCATTATTCAGATAAATCTAGTTTAATCGCCCTCCTCATCGTTCAGGTTATTGAAGTCACATGCACCATTATCAGTTTCTATTTGGTTCTATCGCCCATTCATCCATTGATAACAGAATAGCATATTTAAATGTTATTAGGTTACTAGTATTTGCTTAGTAGCCACCGCAATGCTGCCACTCGAGTGGTCATGTGCTGAATGCATGGACAGCACGGATATTGTTGTAAAAAGTGACATTCGTAAATAGAGATGCACCTCTTGAATTTGAGAGTTATTTGACAAAGGTACATGTCATAGAAGCTGCAGAATATGCTCTTTCTGATACTATATAGAAATCAAAATGTTTTACCTGCATGTGACTCTGGAGGATTTGACAAAGTGATACTCCTTTCCCTCTATCTGTCAATTACAAGATGCGCCCATCTCATCATGTACAAACTGACCTAATATTGTCACTCGTCAGATTATTGTAAATGTTATCTTGTCTATAGGCTAACTCTTATTATGTGTGAAATTATTATTATTATTATTATGTGTGAAATTTCGGTGTAGTTTCAATGGGCCGGCTGTGCAGGCATTGTTTGTTTCCCGCTCATCAACTTGGATAGAGTCAAGGAAATGTTTTGCTGTGGACTTCCGCTCGGGCGATGTACGAAGACGTTTTTGAGAGAGGTCCCTAATTAAACTTACATTTTTATGTTTTTAGACACCGCTGTTAGTTTTTCTGTTGCTGTATCGGTTGGTTATATTCTTTTAATCACTTTTTATGGTACCATGAGCAAGACCAACCCAAAGAGAACTGCTACAACCAACACATCGTCGAAGGCCGAACCAACTACTCGAACACCAAAAATGGCTGCCACGGCCAGCCCTGATGCAGAGTCTGAGGCCTTGTCTATGACCACGCTTGTAGCTGAGCTAGCTGAACAAATAAGTAGCCTAAAAGAGGATATGGCTTCTGTCATCAGCACTTCGCTGGCACCTCTCCAAACTTCCGTTAATGCCTTTTGAGAAATAGTCAACACTTTTGGGCAACGCCTCACTACACGAGAAGGTTTCTCCACTAACAACGCCAAGCATATTGCCGAGCTAGTAGAGGCAGCTGCCTCGCATATGGGTAGATTCGTTGGAGAATTATACCAGAAGGGAAAATATCTGGATTGTTGAGACTAGTCAACCCTCTGAAATTTGTCTCTGACATGCTGGTAGTAGTGATGGGAAATGGTGTCTTTGACAATCCGCCGGAGCTCGACCGAACACACAGATCCCTCACCCCCAAACCCAGCTCAGGGGAGCAGCCTAGGGCAATCATAGCCCACTTTCATCATTACCAAGATTTAGAACGTGCAATCCGTGGCCAAGATATATGATTCTACCTGGACCTGTGTGCCAACCTCGTGAAGCTGTCTCTACAAGAAGGGGTCAAGTTTCAGCTCCTCAACTTTTTGTGTCTTTTACGGGGGAGAGGACCCTTATTTTTGACACACTTGCATTCAAAATGCAATGTTAAGTCAAGGGGAACAGCAATACTTACTCAAAGAAAGTACAATTTACCTCTCCTGACATAATCTCGGATCCACAGTGGCATTTTGTTATGGTAACTGGTTCTCTCTTTCACACCTTTTTTGTTTTGCTTGTAAATGTTTATGCTCCCAATTGGGATGATGTAGATTTTTTTTAACAAACTTATTTCTTTGGTGCCCAATCTCAACTCTCACACAATTTCATTTTTGGAGGTGACTTGAATTGTGTGATCCAATTCAAGGCGTTCAAACCCGAGAGCATTTTCTCCCTCAAAAATGTCCAGCGCTTTGTCTGCATTCATGAGACTGGCAGGATGTGTAGATCCATGGAGATTCATTTTTTCCAATAACAAGGAATTGTCTTTATTTTCACATTTGCACCACTCCTATTCTACAATAGACTACTTTTTGTAGATAAAGCCCTTCTCCCATCTGTAAAGAAAGTAGAATACTCTGCCGTTGTTGTTAGTGACCATGCTCCTCTGTCACTCGACCTCTCATTCTCATTGAACTATACATATCACCCCCCCATTGAGACTTATCTCATCTTTACTTTCAAACAATTCCTTCTGCCCAATTCTATCGAATGCAATTGATGTCTTTATTGAGACAAATAAAACAGATTCAATCTCTGTCTACACTTTGGGAAACACTTAAAAGTGTTTATCCTCTCAGAACAAATGTCCTATTCCTCTCCTCAATAAACCACGGAAAATTAAACAACAGCAGCTAATCGACGCCATTCTGGAATTAGACCAACAATACTCCATATTTCCATCACCAGAACATCATTTAGAAAGGCTGAGTCTTCAAACTCAGTACAATTTACTATCCACTGATAAGGCTGAGCAGCAGCTACTTCACGCACGAAGGTTTTGTTTACGAGCATGGAGAAAGGGCTGGTCGACTTCTAGCTTCTCAACTCGAGTTCAAATCTGCCTCACAGCTTATCCCTCATTCCTCAGGTGTTTTATCACTTAGTCCCACTGAAATCAATAATACTTTCAAAACATTTTATTCAGACCTTTAAACATCAGAATCACCTGAAGACAATTCAATTATGAATGATTTTCTTGACCATTTGGAAACTCCTACCAGAGTAGTACAGAGAAGAGAGAGGAAATTGATCAACTTTTTTGCATTTCGAGGAGATTTTTCATTCAATTACAGCAATGCAAAGTGGGAAATCCCCTGGCCCAGATGGCTACCCAATTGAATTCTACAGGTTTTCTGCCAACCTGGCGCCTCTCCTGCTGGAAATGTTCGAAAACACCCAGGACCATGGTGTTTTACCCCAAACCCTGACAGAGGCGTCGATCACGCTGTTGTTGAAACCCGGCAAAGGTGCGTCTGAATGTGGTTCATACAGACCGATCCCACTTTTAAATGCAGATGTTAAAATATTAGCGAAATTGCTCGCCTCTCGAATAGAGTCCACTATGACAGACAACATATCAACGGATCAGACAGGGTTTATTAACGGTTGCCATCCCTTTTCTAACAGTCAACATCGGCTTAATGTGATACGTTCCTGCATCTTCGGATGTTCCTGAAGTAATTAGTCTTTAGATGCGGAAAAGGTGTTTGACAGGGTAGAAGGGGAATATTTATTCTCTGTACTGAGAGAATTTGGCTTTGGTGCGAACCTCATTTCTTGGGTCCAACTGTTGTACTCATCATCCAAGGCATCAATACCTACAAACAAACTTTGTTCACAGTATTTCCCATTATCAAGGGCCACACGCCAAGGATATCCATTGTCCCCTCTGTTACTAGAACCCCTTTCTATTATGCTAAAGGACACACCCTTAATACATGGTATCTACAGATGTGGACTGGAACACAAAGTTTCCTTGTATTCAGATGACTTGCTTTTATATCTCTCAGACCCCGAAGAGTGTGTCCCTGATACAGTGGACCTACTGTGTAGGTTTGTTGTATTTTCAGGTCATAAATTAAATTTTTCAAAAAATGTATGTTTTCCTATTAATTAATTAATTAGCTTTACACATTCCACGATTCCATTTTGTTTGTCCAAGTCAGATTTCAAATATTTAAGGGATCAATATCACCCGTACCTTTTCTTCCCTCCATGATGAGAACTTTATCCCCCTGATTAGCACACTTAAACTGGGCTTTCAGAGATTGAGTATTCTCCATTTTACTTTAGCTGGTAAAGTGAATTGTATTAAGAGGAATGTAATTGCCCAAATTTCAGTATTTGTTCCAACGTCTCCCTCTCTTCACAAGTCTTTTTTTCATATTTTTTTTTTTAAATGGGGCAGTCGGAATCCAAGAATATGTAAAGCATTCCCCCAGAGAGATATTACACATGGAGGACCAACCCTTCCTAACTTTATGTATTATTACTAGGCAGCGAAATATACAAAAGATTGTTTACTGGCTTCGCACCCCAGAAACTGACTGGTGTCAAACAGAAGCCAACTACGGTTTCTCTTCCACTTTGTCAGCTTTTGTCACCTCTAATCTTCCTCTGTTAGCTATGCTAACCAACTAAAGGGACTCATCTCCCATATTTTTGAGATAATCGTTCATGTCCCTTGATAACCCGTCACTTAATCAAATCTGATCTGAGTGGGGTAAAGGACTTGGTGGAGAGATCTCTGACAAAGTCTGGAATAGTTCCTTACTTAGGGTAAATGGAAGCTCCTCTTAATCAGCCTTGTACAGTTTAAGGTACTTCACTGTATCCATATCAGTAAGACCAGATTGTCCAAATTCTACCCAAACGTTGAAGGTACATTTGACCGATGTAAAAGCTCCTTGGCGGACTTGACTCGCATGTTCTGGTCCTGTCCCCATCTGGTAGGCTATTGGTCCACTATATTTAAAACCCTTTCTGAAGCATTTGGTATAGAGTTGCAGCCTAGTACAGAAATAGTTATTTTTGGAGCACCAAACAACGATCCTTCCCTGACCAGTAGACAGCTAGATGCCTTTGCCTCTCTGTTGACCCGCAGAAGGAGTTTATTGGATTGTAAAATCTGTAAATCCACCCTTAGCTTCGCTTTGGCTCAAGGATTTGATGCTGTTCCTAAAATTAGAAAAAATTAAGTATACCATTCGAGGGTCAACCAACTCATTTTACTCGACCTGGGACCAGACGATATCCTATTTTGACTCCAAACACTTCCTCCAGATTAGTACGCTTGGCCTCACCCCCACTCCTTGAGGTTATTGTCAAATTATTGGCTGCTGATTAAATAGGCATAACACAAACTCATAATTACATTATTGTCTTTCCTTATCATTCAGTTACTTCACAATTGAATTTAAATGAGGCCTCAGGTGCACAATTATTGCCCATTCACCTATTTGACATTCATTCAGTGAGGAGAGAGAGACTCATTAGCACCTGACTGGGTACCAACGTCCTACAGCACATTGTCTTGGTGGGTTAAGTTGAGAATCGGTGTGGAAACAAATGGTGAAAAGGCTCTAAATACTTTTCTGTTTGTGAATTCCAAATTCTGACAAATGAGCAGTGTAAAATACAAACGTTTAGGAAAAGTCAGGGAAGGAGCAGGACATTTAAAAAATATATATATTTTTTTTTTAATTGACAAAATCAAAGGTCAGTCAGTGGCTGTTGGCCTGTGACAGTTCTTGTGTTAAGAGTGAACCCTACCTGTTACACTAATCATAACAGTGAGGTAGCTGTTCTCATTTAACTTGTATCAGAGGGAAACCCGGAGTGTGTAGTATGCAGTAAAACATGATATCAGTCCATGCCAGTAAAACAGGGTTGGAGTCAGTGATGAGATTACTGGCAGATAGATGTTTAGAGACCACTCAATATGACAAATCCAATGTTCTCATCTTTAAAATGCTGTGTGTTTGTGTGTGTGTGTGTGTGTGTGTGTGTGTGTGTGTGTGTGTGTGTGTGTGTGTGTGTGTGTGTGTGTGTGTGTGTGTGTGTGTGTGTGTGGTGTGTGTGTGTAGGAGCAGCGTCTGCTGATCATCCTCAGTAACTGTCAGTACCTGGAGAAACACACCTTCCTTAATCTGGCTGAACACTTTGAGCGACACGGATTCACCGGGACTGAGAAGATCACACGGGTGACTAGAGAGGATACACACACACACACACACGCACAACCTTGGGAAGCTGCAACTTTAGCTTTCTGTGTGTCAGAAACAACAAACAGTTAACTGGCCCCTTAGATATTTTGGTGTTTAGTTTTTGCTGTTCTGTGAAGAAGAATGTTTGTCACCAAAGATATGATGAGAAAGACGTTTATGTTTCAGGGCAGAACAATTACACTCACTTTCTCTTTAAACACTTAAATGTCAGATCTCTGAGTCAGTCTCATTCTCTCTCTCTCACATATTGGTTCGACCTTCCCGTAAAGACAGCTGAGCGGCCTGTAGCAGTTGGTTCAAAGCCACTCAGGGCAGTTTATTGGGTTTTTGAGCCCTTGTTTTTGCCTAGGGCAAAGTGTAAAAGCACTTTGCGACAACTGCTGATGTTGGAAGGGATTACTAAATTGAAATCTGCTCCCAGGTTAGTGTTTATGTAGCTGTGTTAATTAGGTTTGTCTCTACCTCTGTTTCCAGGTGACTGTACATGCTGTGAAGGAGCTGGATGAGAGTTTGTTTGATGCCTACATCGAGAGGAAGTCTGATCCCATCGTAGGATCCCTGGAACCAGGCATCTATGCTGGACACTTCGACTGGAGAGACTGCGGAACACCCACAGGTATACACACACAGGTCTATGCTGTCTACTTCAATTGGCGGGACTGCACACCTTAATCGCAGGACATTATGCGCTATGGCCAGGATTCAAACAAGCACAGATTAACGACCTCTGCACTGTTGATGGACTTTTAAAATGCAATTTCCCAATTGTTTTCAGAGATTGCATTCGCAATGTTGAGTTTCTGAGCCAAGCCACAGGTGTGACAGAGAGAGGGGGGTTTACCCATAATAACCCCTGACCTATAGTGCCTTCGGAAAATATTCAGACCCCTTGACTTTTTCCACATTTTGTTACATTATAGCATTCTTCTAAAATTGATAAAATACATTTTTTTTTTAATCCTCAGCAAGCTACACGGAATACCCCATAACGACAAAGTGAAAACATTTTTTTTTTTTTGCAAATGTATTAAAAAACAAAAACCTTATTTACAGAAGTATTCAGACCCTTTGCTATGAGACTTGAAATTGAGTTCAGGTGGCTCCTGTTTCCATTGATCATCCTTGAAATGTTTCTCTATCTTGATTTTAGTCCACCACTTGTAAATTCAATTGATTGGACATGTTTTGGAAAGGCACACACCTGTCTATATAAGGTCCCATAGTTGACCGTGCATGTCAGAGCAAAAACTAAGCCATGATTTCGAAGGAATTGTCCATAGAGCACCGAGACAGGATTGTGTGGAGGCACATATCTGGGGAAGGGTACCAAAACATTTCTGCAGCATTGAAGGTCCCCAACAACACAGTGGCCTCCATCATTCTTAAATGGAAGAAGTTTGGAACCACCAAGACTCTTTCTAGGGCAGGCCGCCCGGCCAAACTGAGCAATCGGGGGAGAAGGCAGCAGGGTAGCCTAGTGGTTAGAGCGTTGGACTAGTAATTGAAAGGTTGCAAGTTCGAATCCCCGAGCTGACAAGGTACAAATCTGTTGTTCTGCCCCTGAACAGGCAGTTAACCCACTGTTCCTAGGCCGTCATTGAAAATAAGAATTTGTTCTTAACTGACTTGCCTAGTAAAATAAAGGTAAAATTAATATTATAGGGCCTTGGTCAGGGAGGTGACCAAGAACCTGATGGTCACTCTGAGAGCTCTAGAGTTACTCAGTGGAGATGGGAGAACCTTCCAGAAGGACAACCACCTCTGCAGCACTCCACCAATCAGGCCTTTATGGTAGAGTGGCCGACGGAAGCCTCTATTCAGTAAAAGGCACATGACAGCCCGCTTGGAGTTTGCCAAAAGGAACCTGAAGTTTCTCAGACCATGATTCTCTGGTTTGATGAAACCAAGATTGAACTCTTAGGCCTGAAAATGGCTGTGCAAAATGAGAGACCTGAATATGGCTGTGCAGCAGCGCTCCTCATCCATCCTGACAGAGCTTGAAGGGATCTGCAGAAAAGAATGGGAGAAACTCCCCAAATATGGGTGTGCCGAGCTTGTACCGTCATACCCAAGAAGACTCAGTGGTAATCGCTGCCAAAGGTGCTTCAGCAAAGTACTAAGGAAAGGGTCTGAATACTTATGTAAATGGGATATTATGGGGGAATTCTGTGTAGATTTGAGGGGGGAAAATGATTTTATCAAGGGGTCTGAATACTTTTCGAAGGCACTGTATGTAGTCTTTTGGCTTACCTCGAAATATACTAAATCTGACTGGGGAATTCAGGGGACTGTCTGAGCAGCCCTGTGTGTGTTTTGTGGTTTATGTGTATGTCATATGTGGAGTACATACTGTAATGTCTCTGTGTGTCTGTTTGAAGTGTTACTGTAAACAGTGCTTGGATGCACTTAGCCAGGGGTTCAAATATGAGTATACTCTATGGGCTTGATGTCTACCCTTTGTATATTTTTCCTCTCTCTCTCTTTCATTTTCTCTCTATATTCTCTCTTAAGAAGTTGTTTGTTTTTTTGTGGGTGGGGGAGCTCCTTGTGTGTGTCATCTGCACAGTGCAGGAAATGTCAAACATGAATTCTCAGTGAATCTTCGTTCTATACACACACACACACAATCTAAATTGATCTGATATAAGTAGTGACATGGACAATATATCATTATGGTCTGTGGTTTTGGGTGTGTGTGCAAAAGTCCATGCACACACAAACACACATGCACACGGATGTGCAGTGAGACCAGGTGAAACTTGGTGGTTTTACGTCTTACGGAACAGGAAGATAATCGGTGTGTGTGTTTGACATAACCCCACTCCCCCACCTCCAAAATGCTCCAAGGAGTGAAAGTGTGTGTGTGTGTTCTGCTAATAGTGAAACAGGAACATTTGGACTTAATAACCACAACTCTAAGGAATAGGATATGATACTTTCACTGGCTTAGCGTGTGTAGGCCTAGCCTATATGTTTGTGTGATTTAGTGTGGGCATGCTGTAAAACCATTACCTGCGGAAAAAGCAAGACAACTTTCACTGGTTTTGGTCTTTTTTTTTCTCGTGGTATTACTCTCACAGCGCCCCTTGGAAGTATTAACCTAACCTAAAGTACCAGACACCAGCATACAACTCTTCTATTGTCTTTTCAACATGGCTTGTTAGTGGTGGCTATATTTATACATCCACCATTCCCCAGAGTGAATGTGGGTCTATAAACCACTTTCTCGTTAGAAAGACCAAGACCAGTGGCATTTTTTGGACAGATCTAACCAAATGTTACATCTAAGTGCTGACGGTAGCGCAATAGGTTCAGGGCTGTGTCAGAACTATTTTTGCTATTTTCACATCCAGAATTATGGCCGCTGGCTGTGGCGCCAAAGGGCTGGGTTTTGATGAATAAACCAGTTGTGGGTGTGTCGAGACTTGGCCCCTCACTGGCCAATAAGAATGTGCTCCATAGCTAAATACGTGGTTGCTTCAAGTTGTGTGTTTTATGTATTGCATTGTCATCAACTCCAATTCCAATGTTAGTCCGTTATAGTTTGTTAAATAGCTTACAGAAACAAGGTAACAACATGTAGACCTATCCCATCTTTGCGAAATACGTTAACTTGAACCTGTTTGCAGTCCACATTGTTCTAAGTAATTGCATGGCTTCAATATGGAAATATACATTGAGTGTACAAAACATTATGCTCTTTCCATGACTGACCAGTTGAATCCAGGTGAAAGCTATGATCCCTTAATGATGTCACTTGTTTAGGGCTGTCCCCGACAAAACATAATAATCTTGGTCGGCCAAAAGTTGTCTTATTTCGACTAATCAATTGGTAAAAATGTTTAAATGTGTATTTTTCCATATATAGACAAACCCTTTTTTTTTTTTATAAAATCAACTACAGTTGAAGTCAGGATGTTTACATACACTTAGGTTGGGGTCAACCACTCCACATATTTCTTGTTAACAAACTATAGTTTTGGCAAGTCGGTTAGGACATCTACTTTGTGCATGACACAAGTAATTTTTCCAACAATTGTATACAGACAGATTATTTCACTTATAATTCACTGTACCAATATTCCAGTGGATCAGAAGTTTACATACAGTAAGTTAACTGTGCCTGCCTTTAAACAGCTTGGAAAATTCCAGGAAATTATGTCATGGCTTTAGAAGCTTCTGATAGGCTAATTGACATAATTTGAGTCAATTGGAGGTGTACCTGTGGTTGTATTTCAAGGCCTACCTTCAAACTCAGTGCCTATTTGCTTGACATCATTGGAAAATCAAAAGAAATCAGCCAAGAACTCAGGAAAAGAATTGTAGACCTCCACAAGTCTGGTTCATCCTTGGGAGCAATTTCCAAATGCCTGAAGGTACCACGTTCATCTGTACAAACAATAGTACGCAAGTATAAACACCGTGGGACCACGCAGCCTTCATACCGCTCGGGAAGGAGACGCGTTCTGTCTCCTAAAGATGAACATACTTTGGTGTGAAAAGTGCAAATCAATCCCAGAACAACAGCAAAGGACCTTGTGAAGATGCTGGAGGAATAAGGTACAAAAGTATCTATATCCACAGTAAAACAAGTCCTATATCGACACAACTTGACAAGCTGATCACATAGCACGGGGTTGGCAGCGTCATGTTGTGGGGTGCTTTGCTGCAGGAGGGACTGGTGCACTTCACAAAATAGATGGCATAGTGGTTGAAAAACAAGTTTTAATGACTCCAACCTAAGTGTATGTAAGCTTCCGTCTTCAACTCCAACTTCAACTCCTATATATTTTTTTGTACTTTTACCCCTTTTTTTGTGATTTCCAATTGGTAGTTAGTCTTGTCCCATCACTGTAACTCCCCTTCAGACTCGGGAGAGGCGACGGTCTGGAACCATGCGTCCTCCGAAACACAACCCTGCCAAGCCCTACTGCTTCTTGACACACTGCTCTCTTAACCCGGAAGCCAGCCGCACCAATGTGTCGGAAGAAACACCTTCGACTTCATCGAAGTCACATTGCAGGCACCTGGCCCACCACAAGGAGTCGCTAGAGCGTGATGGGATAAGAAAATCCCGGCTGGCAAAACCCTTCCCTAACCCGGACGACACTGGGTCAATTGTGCGCAGTCTCATGGGTCTCCCAGTCACGGCCAGTTGGGATTGATCAAACGGGAGGCCCCGAGAGCGAATAATTCTAATCAAATTCTAAACGATTGAAACCATTTGTTTCAAATAGGCTCTCTCTAAATACACTAACAGGCGCCATCATTTCTCACTGGGTGCATATAATATTAAAACAATGCAGATTGTGGAGGGTGTTACACACATCCAAACCTTTCACAGTAGCTGCACAAAGAGCCAATATAAAGAATAAAGGAGAATGCCCACTCACTGTTATACTGCTGCCAAATATAAATGTATAAACATAATCATAACCATCTAACAGATCAGATGACATTCACACTTCTCCAGTAGTTGCATTGCATGCGCACCACGAACCATCTCACAATAAAGCCAGGACAGTGAATCATTCTAATAAGTTTGCTTTTTTTTTTGTTTACCAATCTGTTTTGTTTTAAACAACAACAATAAGTACATGTACATTTTAATTATATCATAAAATTGCCAGGATAAAAAAGTAACAGCGCTGGTATAAGACTGGTAAATGACCAATCCTTACTCAACAGAAAGTAGCAGAACGCTGGCTTTAATAAGTCGAAATTGCAAATTAATGTGTGTTTGACACTAGTGCCGCCTTAACGCCAGACAAAAATAGAACTCCAAGCTTGACACAACTTTTGTTCCACACCCACTCCATTTTAGTCTGGTCTTATTGTAAAAGAAAACGTGTCAATGTTTGGTCTGGGATCATTTTCATTTGATCAGGTTTGGGTGTTGGACTGGGTTTTGATGTCATTGCGAAACTACTCTCCTACAGGTGTGAGGAACTACCTGAAAGAAGCCTTGGTGAACATCATCACTGTCCATGCAGAGGTAATTCTTGTACTCAAAGACATGCACGACTAAAATGACTTTTTCTTTTTTTTGTATTTGACTTTTTCTCTCCATATTTCGTTCTTGTCTCGTCACTGCAACTCCCCAACGGGCTTGGGAGAGGCGAAAGTGGAGTCGTGTCCTCCGAAACATGACCCGCCTAACTGCGCTCCTTAACACCCGCCGGCTTAACCCTGAAGCCAGCCGCACCAATGTGTCGGAGGAAACACAGTTCAACCGGCGACCAGGGTCAGCCTGCAGGCACCCAGCCTGCCACAAGGAGTCGCTAGGGAGAGATGAGCCAAGTAAAACCAAACCCTCCCCTAAGCCGGACGACACTGGGCCAATTATACACTGTCCTATGGGACTCCCGGCCACGGCTGGTTGTGGCACAGCCCGGGAATGAACTCGGTCTGTAGTAACGCCTCTAGCCCTACGATGCAGTGCCTAAGACCACTGCTTGTCTGTACAATGACTAGAACCTCTCACCGTTACTTACATTAAATCAGTAGACTTACATAATTCATTGAATCAGTGGACACCTCCAATCTAACCCTCTCTCTCTCTCATTTAGGTCTTTACAGTGTCTAAGGACCTAGTTCCCAGGGTTTTGAGTAGAATCATTGAGGGTGTGGCGGAAGAGATGAGTCGCCTGATGCAGTGTGTTTCCTCCTTCAGCAAGAACGGAGCCATACAGGTACACACACACTTTCCGTTTGCCACTCTCTCGGGTAAGTCAAATGGGCCAATTGTGCGGGGATTTACCCACTTTTACTGATCACAGTAACCCCCAACTACCTCTTCCAAACCAGCTGTACTACCTACTTGTCACACCCTGATCTGTTCACCTGTCTTGTGCTTGTCTCCACCCCCCACCAAGTGTCTCCTATTTTTCCCCATTATCCCTGTGTATTCATACCTGCGTTTTATGTTTGTCTGTTGCCAGTATGTCTTGTCAGGTCTTACCAGTGTGTTTTCTTCCCGGATCTGACCTTTCTGCCTGTCCTGACCCTGAGCCTGCCTGCCGTTCTGCGCCTGTTTGACCTTGCCTTGAATTACGAACTGCCTGCCCTCGACCGGCCCTTTACCTGCCCCTTAGTACAATATGCAGAATATTTATTATACAATCTGCCTCCTGTCTCTGCATCTGGGTCATATCCTGAGTTGTGGTAGTACGAACTGGCCATGACTGACCCAGCAGACTCGGACCAGCTCTGCAACGCTGTTTTCTCCCAAGGAGCTACCATTGGAAGACATGAGGAGTTCCTTCATAGGCTTATGGAAAGACTCCAAACCTTGTCAGAACACCATGACCATGCTTTCAATGCATTACTGGAGCTATTCCGCAGATTATCTACCAGGCAGCAAGCCACTACGGTAACCTCCCAGACTCTCCATAACCCCGCTACCAGCTGCGTTTCGCCCTAGCCTACCCCGGCTTACCTCCTCCGAAGCGCTATGCTGGTGATCCCAGAAGCTGCCAGGTGTTTCTCTCCCAGCGCTCCCTCATTTTCTAAGATAACATATCTTATAACGCTGATGTCCGGGAGGGCACTCGCCTGGGCTACGGCGGTGTTGGAGCAACTAAGTTTGCCTTAGGCTGGAGGATTTCATGACAGATGTAAGGAAGGTGTTCGACTTTCTGTTGTCTGAGAGAGAGGTGGCTCGTAAAGCTACTTCAACTGTGTCAAGACCCCTGTAGTGTGGCAGACTACGCAGTAGACTTTCGCACTTTCACCACCGACTGTGCCTGTACCCCAGAATCCCTGTTTGACATGTTCCTTCATGGATTATCAGTGTGAATTAAGGACGACCTCGTAGCCCGGGAGCTGCCCTTGGACCTTGACTCTCTCATAGCCTTGACCATAAGGATCGTTGGGCGACTACTGGAACGCAGTAGAGAAAGGTCTGATCCCGGGCACACGCACCTGTCCACGATATTCCCCTCGCCTCTGAAGAACCCCGGAAATCCGTGACGCTTACATTCCCAAGAGAATCCAATATCACCAAAGTTCCCTCAGAAATCATTGAGGACTGTCGACTCGCCTCCTACGGCGCCCATGCAACTGGACAGGGCTAGATTGTCCCTTGAGGAATGTTTACACAGACTGAGCTCTAAAAAGCTGTATGTATTGTGGAATTTCAGGACATTACATTACTGTCCAGTAAAAATCCCAGGCTCATCTGTAGGTACGAATACGCTGGTTGGTCATACAGGGAGTTTCCCAGCTCCCATTACTCATACTCCTCTCCATGCTATCCTGTTGTGGGGTGACCGGTTTAAATCTCTCCAGGTACTCGTGGACTCTGGGGCCGATGAGAGCTTTATAGACACTACCCTGGTGTCGGAGCTGGGTATCTCCACACAACTCCTCTCCGTTCCCATGGACGCCAGAGCATTGGATGGACGCTCTATTGGCAGGGTTACCCACAGTACTATTCCTATTAACCTGCGAGTGTCAGGGAATCACAGTGAGTCCATGCGGTTCCTGCTCATTGAATGTCCTCATGCAGCCGTGGTTTGGGGTTTTGTCGTCGCTCCAGAGGCACAACCCCCTGATCGACTGGGCTACTGGCTCTATCCTGGGTTGGAACCCGTTCTGCCATGCGCATTGCCTCAGGGCAGTGCAGCCCGCCCCTGGACATCCTCCTTCGGCTTGGGGAAAGCCTTGGATCTCTCCGCAGTTTCCTCTGGGAGGTTTTCAACAAGGCACGCGCCACATCTCTTCCCCCGCATCAACTGTTTGACTGCGCCATTGACGACCTCCCTGGCACTACACCGCCTTGGGGTGGCTTTATTACCGGTCTTGCCCGTAGACCAGGACAATGGAAGGGTACATTGAGAACTCTCTGGGAGCAGGGTTCATTCATTCTTCTTCCTCCCCTGCCAGCACAGGGTTCTTCTTTGTGGAGAAGAAGGACAAAACCCTGCGCCCGTGTGTCGACTACTGGGGCCTTAACCTTTTTGGGATAGGGGGCAGCATTTTCACTTTTGGATGAATAGCGTGCCGAGTGAACTGCCTCCTACTCTGTCCCAGATGCTAATATATGCATATTATTATTAGTATGTTTGAATGATGTCTGTGAGTATAACAGAACTCATATGGCAGGCGAAAACCTGAGAAAAATCCAACCAGGAAGTGGGAAATCTGAGGTTTGTAGTTTTTCAAAGCTTGGCCTACCAAATACACAGTGTCTATTGGGTCAAGTTGCACTTCCAAAGGCTTCCACTAGATGTCAACCGTCTTTAGAAACTTGTTTCAGGCTTCTGCTATAAAGGAGGGGGGAATGGGAGCTGAATGAGTCATGGGTCTGGCAGAGTGTTTCAGGCTCGTGATGTGCGTTCCCAACAGAGTTAGCTCTCGTTCTAGTGCTTTTCTACAGACAATGGAATTCTCCGGTTGGAACCTTATTGATGATTTATGTTAAACATCCTAAAGATTGATTCCATATATCGTTTGACTTGTTTCTACGACCTGTAACGGAACTTTTACTCAGATTATGCTTTTTACGTAAAGTTTTTTTGAAATCTGACACAGCGGTTGCATTAAGGAGAAGTCTATATTTAATTCTGTGAATAACACTTGTATCTTTTATCAATGTTTATTATGAGTATTTCTGAAAAATCACCTGATGTTTTGGAATCAAAACATTACTGCACGTAACGCGCCAATGTAAACTGAGAATTTCTGGATATAAATATGCACATTATCGAACAAAACATACATGTATTGTGTAACATGATGTCCTATGAGTGTCATCTGATGAAGATCATCAAAGGTTAGTGATTAATTTTATCTTTGGTTGGAAAAATGGCTGTGTTTTTTTGACTTGGCTATGACCTAATCATATGTTGTGCTTTCGCTGTAAATCCTTTTTGAAATCGGACACGATGAGTAGATTAACAAGGTTATCTTTTTTTGCTGTATTGGACTAATGTGTGAAAGTTAAATATTTCTCAAAAATATTTTTGAATTTCGCGCGCTGCCTTTTCAGTGGAATGTTGTCGAGGGGTTCCGCTAGCGGAACACCTGCCCTAGTTGATGGCATCTTGGTAAAGAACCGTTACCTGCTACCACTCCTCGGCTCTCGAGCGTCTCCAGGGGGAGACCGTATTCTCGAAGTTGGACCTTCGGAACGCCTACCATCTGGTTCGGATATGGGAAGGAGACAAATAGAAGACAGACTTTAACACAGCTAATGGGCACTACGAGTGTCTGGTTGTGCCATTTGGACTGACCAACACTTCCACAGTGTTCCAGGCTCTGGTAAATGATGTGCTCCGTGACATGTTGAACTGGTTCGTGTTTGTCTACCTTGACAAAATTGCTGTCTATTCCCATTCGGTTCAGGAGTGTGTTCTCCACATCCGACAAGTCCTCCAACACCTCCTGAAGAACTAGAAGTGTGAATTTCATCGCTGCTGGGAACATTTAGATTGATCCAGACAAGGTGAGAGCGGTGGTGGAGTGGCCCCACATCCAGAGTGAAGCTGCAGCTTCTTAATCCATCCGGACCCGTCCTGTCAGTTCGTAGTGGAGGTTGACACCTCGGACGTTGGACCCGTCCTGTCCCAGCGTTCTTCTCGGATCGTAGTCTCGGATCGTGGTCTTCAGTTCTCGTCACGATTCTGGAAGGCTTTCTGCAACCTCATTGGGTCGTCAGCAAGCCAGTCCTCCTGGTTTCATCCTCAATCTAGCGGCCAGTCGGAGCTTGCCAATCAGGACCTGGTGACGACTCTTTGGTGCCTCATCTCAGCCAACCCCACCCACCTGGAGCCAATAACTTGTGTGGGTGGAATACGCCCAGAACATCCTTCCCTGCTCGGCCTTTGGTCTCTCGTCCTCCGAGTGCTCCGTGGGTTATCAGCCCCGGCTCTTCCCTAAGCAAGAGGTCAACACCCTCTGCTCCAGATGTTTGTCCACCTCTGTCGGCATACCTGGAAGAGGTATGGCTAGTAGCCGGGACCCGGTGGTGGTCCGCTTGTCTACGATACCTGGAGGTGGTCTTAAGAAGAGCGGACCGCCACCGGACCCTGGCTACCCGCTAATCATCTCGGGCAGAGGGTATGGCTCTGCACTCCGGGTGAGTCCTGTAAACCCCCCCCCCCCCCTCTTTCTGCCTGTCCTGACCCTGAGCCTGGCTGCCATTCTGTCCCTGTTTGTCCCTGCCTTGAATTACGAACCACTGCCTGCCCTCGACCTGCCCTTTGCTTGCCCCTTTGTATAATAAATATCCTGAGTATCGAACTATTCGCCTCCTGTGTCTGCATCTGGATCATATCCTGACTCGTGAAACTACTATATACTGCTCACTCTACCGCTTTAAGTGTTGATACTTTAAGTACCCTAAGTATATCTGTATATGCTTTTATCCGTTCCTTTCTTTCTCTTTATCCTCTTTCATCCCTCTTTCTCTCTCTGCAGGCCCATTTGGAGATAGATTCTCTGAGAGATGCTGTAGCCTCCTACCTGTCATCTGAGAGCCAGTAAGGCCCATAGAACCCCCACTGACACTGTACACCACTACACACCTGTTTACCACACGTACACATACACTACACTTCCATACACTGCATACTATACAAATGTACATGAATTACAGAGATTATACATTACTCTCACTTTCATTCCTGTAAATCACATTCATCTTCCCCACACCTCTAGTCGTCATCACCTGGTGGTATATGGAAAAGGAAGCGAAAGCAGAACTTTACCAGCAATCCAACTGGTTTAATCAGGTTCTGTGACTTAAACAGAACTTTACCAGCAATCCAACTAGTTTAATCAGGTTCTGTGACTTAATATGAGTCTGTCTTTGTGTTATGGTATGTCTCTCTCTCCTTCTGTGTGTGTAGTATAATTTGTTGGTATATGTGGTGTTGTGTTAACTGTGTATATCTTGTTTAAGCGCCAGCTTCAAGCAGGCTCTGGAGGTCCTTCCCCAGCTACACAACGGAGCAGACAAAAAGTAAGTCATTCGTCAAGGTCATATTTGGAGCAGACAAAAAGCAAGTAATTCATTAAGGTTCAAGCTGCCACTAGAACAAGATTCATGATGAAAAATGCCAACCTGCACAGTATAGTGGGGATGATTCCACCTCTTATTTTCCCTCTGTCTCTTGTCTTCTCCCTCCCTCTCTCTCTCTCTCTAGGTTACTGGAGGAGCTGCTGAATAAGTTTAAGAGCAGTATGCAGCTCCAGCTCACCTGTTTCCAGCCCTCTAATGTCCAGCCTGTCAAGAGATGAGTCTGTACAATGTCTCTTCAACATTAATATAATGGCACTATAGTATCTCTATCTATCAAATATGTGCAATGCCTATTTACTTGCACCGATAAACTCTCGTAGCTTTTTGTTAAATTGTTATAAGATCTAGAATGGAAATTAGCACACTGGTCTTTTTCACGCTAATCTCTTTTTTAATCTTAGATATGTACATTCATTTTCTGAGTTCATCTCATAGTTAATCTGGGCAGCCCCTCTACTGTGGAATCATGCTAATTATGCTATTGTTAGATGGCCACTCATCTAGAAATCAGCATCCCAGTCCCTTGTAGGCAAGCTAGGTCATGCTAGCCTGGTGTTTGAGACAAGACTGTCTCTCTTCTACTGAGAAACCAGTCAACATATGTGGTCCCTGATTTCTGTATGTTCATAAAGAAACTGCACATGGTCATTATTATGCTCTGTCCTCTTATTACCGTCTCAATTGCCAAATAAAGACACATTTATATTATTTATGTTCTTGTAACCAGCCACATTTGTGACAGTGAAAGAGAGAGCATATAGTCATCTCTGTCCCATAGACGGTAGGGCCTCAGCCGCGCAACAGTACGTTAATAGCCAAAACAGTCACCTCTGGCGGTTGTTGTACTGACAGTTCACGCAATGTCTGGCACACTAGAGTCTGGGGTCGGGCCGGCTAGGGTATTGGTGGGGCGGGGTGGGGAGTGGTCTATGTTAACTCCTTAGTTACTGGCTATAAACCAAAATGTTGCACAGAGATTCGGTTGTAGGTGTGAGGAGTTAGCAATTACTGAACTGCGATGGATGGTTGCGGTTTTGAAGTGTGTGTGGTCGTATGCCAGACGTAGTAGTAGTAGTAGTAGTAGACGAAGGCTGCCACACCCATGACTCGTGGGATTATCAGAGGGCGCGTCCCTAGAACCGGCACTGTGGGATTTTATCACAAAATATTGTAACATTTTACACACGGACATGACTGATTATGAAAACATCACTCATTACGAGACAACTCAACACAAAACATGATGGGGACTTGATAACCTACCAGAAATCAACTAGCTCTAACCAAAAAATGCTAATAAAAGATCATGAGATTGAAATTTTTTACAACAATATGTAAGTTTTAGTTTTTTATTATTATTAGACAATAATTTGCCATATTATTCTTGTTACTGTATATTGTTTTTTTTGGGGGGGTGGTCGGTTTTGGGGACACTTGAAAAGGAGATTTCGTCCTGCTTAAAATTTTGAATAAGTAAATGTTCTTATCGACAAAACAAACCCAAAAACATGCCAATTTTCTTATTGCCACTATCGACTGTTTCAGACAAGTCAAACCTCACATTTCTTAATGTAGGCTACATTATCAACAGCAGCAGCCCATTTTTTTCTAAGGCCAGGCAGGGGGAAAGTCATTTAGACAGGGTGTTTTGATTGTCTGTTCTAAACTTAGCTCTGTCTCTGTAGTGTCCACCCACGGATTCATTCACAACAGCAGTAGGTTCAAAGCCCTCAGGTCTCATCCTTCTTCCACCGGTAGACTGTTTACAGCAATAGAGAGGTGAGGAGGGGAGTTTTACACCGCACTTCTGTTCCATCCGGGACGCCGCAGGTCGAGAGGACCAGGCCTATCAATCAAAACATGTTTACATTGATCTCATTCTCTGAAATGGGTGATATTGACACTGGCAGTAGGTAGAGGGATATTTGTAGGTAGATGGTAGAGCGGAAAGTGTCAGGCAAACCAGTTGGTTATCTGTGTTGATTAATATCAAAAATCTGTTATTTTGCCATTGTATGTTTTCTCATTTATTTAAGTTGGCTGCATGTGTGCACATTTTTCTGTGTGATTTACATTGACAGCCATTTCTCCTCCATAAGGTATTACGTGGTATCAAGTGGCGTCATCAGCCTTGTTTACCTTATCAGACCGTGGAGAAGTAACCACACAGATGTGTCACTCATTCTGGGGTTTTCACTATTCTTCCATGGAAGTTAAAATGTTGTTTGGCATGTCAAAGGCACCCCAGGAAACAGTTCTAAACCCTCTTCAGTTCTAATGCCTCTCTGGGGCGGAAAGAGTGGCCGACCTCTTCCTCCTCCCCTGGTGATGTCATCACCCATTGTTTATGACCGCGTTCTCCTGCGAGTGTGTTTGATGAACCAGCATCATCCTGCATCTGAACCAGGCTTCCTGTACACACACAAAGGATGTCACTTCTCACAAATCCCTTATCTAACACGAGCCCTCTTTCTATTCATTTGATGTGTGTCTCAAAACATGCAAAGTTTTTTTTTGCTTAAAACATTTTAATTATTCCATTACAAAACATTCCCCAATGTATGACACAGTGAGCCAATCCAAAGGTTCGGCATGCTCGTACGTGTTTCAGTGTGGTCGAATCTCAGTGGTAGTCTTTGGTCATCTCTGAACTGCAGTATTTATGATTTGAGGAAATGTGATGCTATACACTAGAAGTAACAGGGCAAATGTATTTACAGAAGAAAGCATGTCAACATCAGCATGGCCATACTACACACGATCATACAATAAAACGCAGATACAAAAACACACACACACACATGACTCTAGAGCATGTCAATACAATCACTACAGCTGTCAGTTCTGTTGTCACAAAGTGGACCTTGCAAAACGGCGGTCAAGTTTGAGTCTTTAAGGCCAAAGGATGGCTCCCTGAGAGTAGGTGAAATACAGTTTGATCCATAAGAATTTGGGGTGTTGACTCCCTTACAACACATATCTACAGCATACAACTATCTGTTAGTCTCTTCAGTGGTCCCAGTGTATGTTCCCCCATGGCCTGGTTAAGTTCAGTTTGGCTTGGATGGGCATAGTTCTGCTTCAGCTTTAATGGAAATGTGTGATCCAGAGTACAGTGTGACAACTCTTTCCTCGGCTCCCCAGGCTCTCCCTCTCTTCTCTCCCCATGTCCTGCACCGCAGTCTGACTGATCAGAGATGGTCAGATTAGTCAGTCCTGCAGGGTGTTGCTATGGTGATGTGTGATGACCCTCTGGTAGTCCTCGGTTATGGAAGGGGTCATGCTGTGTTCCGTGACACCAGGGAGAGGGAGGTCGTAGCTGCGGTAGTAGTGTCCGCTGGACTGCTGGTGCTGGGTGTAGTACAGCAGCTGCCTGGCAAACATGGGTTCCACCTGCAGGAGTGGAGGGGAACAGCAGAGATTACTACTGGTGTCACAGAGGTGGTGGTGGTAAGGGGGTTAGGTGGTGAGATAGAAGGGGAACTGTACTGTAAGTGCTATGTATGAGTGTGGGTGTTACAAGGAATCCAACTGATATTTTGTGAGAGATAGATGGAGGTTACGGAGTATATAGAGGGTCAGGATTAGTTGATGGGGTGTGAGTAAAGTAGAGGGGCATTGAAGACAGGTAAAGGTCATGTTGATGTTAGGGGATGGTTCTATACCTGTACAGTGAGGGTCCTCTGTCTCTGGGGATCCAGACACTCGTCTCCGAAGCTCAGCAGCACCTGTAGACGTGGAGGGGGCCGACAGTGGAGGGCATAGCCCTGCAACTCTGGTAGACAGAGAGAAATAGAGGTTAATAGGGTCTAGATGGTCAGGTTATGTACAGAGGAACGGCATGGAGAGGGGCGACTGGAGGGAATAACCCTGCAGGTCTGAGATAGCAGGGGGGAGGAGGAGAAAGAGAGGGGTGGTAGAGAAAATTGATTGTAGCTCTGAGAGATGGAAGTAGAGAGGGATTCAATCTAGAGGATAGGGTTGGGTAGAGAAGTTTGCAAGGAGGGGACATTGGGTCGATAAAGGGTTAATTAATTTTGACCAATGCGAATTCCTATGAATTGGTGTGGTGGTGACTTTAGAGGTCATGTGACTGGGTGGAAAGTCCTGTGACAATATGCAAATTAACCCAATCAGGCTGAACACATCTGTGGTAGGGCAAGGTGGGCGGGGATGAGGTCACATGACTGTATAATGTCCTATTCTTAAAAGTGTGTGGTGGGGTGTATGGAGGCAAGCTCAACATAATATTTACAGGAAAGGAGGATGTGTCTGCTTCCTGTCCACGACAAGGAAACAGCATGACAACAGTGCGGTTTAGTTTGCCAGTGAATGAGATGTGTGCGCCTGCCTGCAGTTTACGTTAACTTACCTGTGAGGTAGTCCTGTGTGTGCAGTAGTTTACAGGTGTGTTCTCTCTCCAGCTTGTTGGGTTTGTCTACATAGGATGATAACCCTCCCTCCCAGAACACTCTCTCCTGGCACAGCCGCCGGGCGTAGAGGCCGTCTGGGGCCATCCACAGTAGCACGCCCCTCTCCAGGGGACAACTAGGGGGGCTAGGAGGACACTCCTCCCCCCTCCCCAGGGCTGGGAGGCTGTCCAGGGGTAGGGGCACCAGGTCTGGACCCACAGTGGGGGAATAAAGCTTTTCGTCTGGGGAGCAGGGAGCGATGCGACAGCCCTCTGGACTGGAGGTGGTCACCTCCCTCCACAGAGAGTCCCGGTAAAACACTGACACATGTAACCGCATATCTGCGGTGGAGGAAGGAGTACAGGTAAGAGAAACAGCATAAAAATCAGAGTATTTAGCTAACTCTTGGAATACAGTATAAATTTGCCTTAAGTATAATGCGCAATTACGTGGACTAAATTATAATTTGTAAGTCAACATTGAAGTAAATAAGCGTGTGTATGTGTGTACTGTACCTGAGAGTGCCTCTGCTGATCTCATGCTGGTGTCCAGTGTGAAGGGAGAGGGCTGGGCGTCAGTAGCGCTGTAGGTGTAGAAGGACCCTGTGATCTGGTACCCTGCAAACACAGAGAGACAGGACCTCAATAAAGGCACGTATTCCAACACACCAGAAAAGCATACACGCAAACATCATGAGCCTGAATCGACAATCACACATTGAGGTCAATGGAAGACTTACACACAAAAAAGTGAGTTATTTGAGCAGATGTCAAGTTAGGGTTTAGGCCAATGACAGCCCTTTGCATAACTGCAGATACATAACAGCTGCATAGCCTACATTAGATTCTACCACACAAGTAAAAAAATATGTGCTGTGGTATTAGGCCTACCGTTGTCCATGCTGGGCCCCTGGGCCCAGGATAGGCTGCGTGAGGGGTAGGGGCACTGGGCATAGGGCAGCTCAGGAAGAGAGGCCTGCTCTGGAAGATAGTCCTTCATCC
This sequence comes from Oncorhynchus masou masou, assembly GCF_036934945.1. NCBI lineage: Eukaryota > Metazoa > Chordata > Actinopteri > Salmoniformes > Salmonidae > Oncorhynchus > Oncorhynchus masou. The sequence continues at coordinate 38,279,504 of NC_088226.1, read as the reverse complement.
AGCCTCGCTCTGTACTGGGCATGTACCCAGGCATCTATAGAGAAAGAGATACCTGTCAGTCAAACAATCACCTCTACACACGGGACCAACTATGATTCAGAATATGAATGGAATAGGAAGTATCACTAAGACTGGGCTCATGTGATATTGTGCACTAATCACTCAATGTGCATACTAGTGTGTCTGTGTGAGTTCATGCCTGAAAGGGTGGGTTCTGAGTCCCTCGTCATGTGATGTTGATGACACACGCCAATCCATGCAGCTGTTCCCTTCACTCACTAACACACACAGACACACACACGTAAACAAAACCCCTAAAGAGGTGAGAGTTTACAGACTACCATAATTACCTGTGTCTGCAGGGCGGGGTATGAGGGCAGCATGGGGTAACTCAGAGGACTCAGGGGGCTGCCACCATCCTCCTGTTTGGATCCTGATAGCAAGAAATCTGTTACATAGGAGTAATAATTTAAACACACGCCACATGAGTAGTCACACAGACATTCAACGGCACTCTTAAATTATGAGAGGGTAGATAGTAGTTTGTAATTACACATGAATAATCAAGACTTTATCATAAAAGTTCATAATGAATATGAAATATCAGAGAAAGCAAATGGATGCCAAAGTCAGCCTGATTTTCCAGTATACTGAAATGTTTCTATTGTTTCTATTATTTGCACATAAGTCACTGGCCCCTATCAAAACCTGCTGGGGCATTCAGTGCATGGGTGCCATCTGTGTTTCCTTCTGATAGTAGTGCATATAATAAAAACGTACATATATGGAAGCCGATTCAATAACTTTCTATAGGTTTTTCCACACATTTCATCATTTGAATTAATTATAAACTGCAACGTAAAATTACATCATGAATCCTAGGCCACTATATTTAAAGTAAATGCTAAATAAATTAAACTGACGCTTCTTGGCGCACTCCGGGATGATCCGGTAGACTTTGTATGGGTCTGAGATGTCCAGCTGACTTCGCTGCACGAGCTCCTCGAAGTCGTTACTTTTGTTGAGCGCGCACCGCAGGCGAGTCTTCCACGTTGGCGGGTCCAGTTTGTCGATGCCCTCCCGAAACTTGCCTTTAAACAGCGCCCAAGCCTGCAGAAAAGTCACATAAAACGGAGTCGTCAGACACGGGTAATGAGTCACCGGTGCCGTTGTGCATAAATTTGTAAATCCTATGCATAATGGGTTTGGCACCTCAACCTACCCAAAGCTTAGTGGAAGTTAGTAGTTGTAGCAGTAGCTTTTATTAGTTGATGGCCAAGTAGTTGTAAAACAACTTTTTTATGGTGTTAATTAAAGTTTTTTATTATTATTTCATTGTTATTATTACAAGACAGTAGTTGCTATATTTTTCTTGTTACTAAGTATTTAAAATATATATTTATATTTGGACACTTGAAAACGAGATGCTACCGCTACAACTAAGTCTGTTATCTAACCTGTTGCCTAGTCACTTTACACCTACTTTTTTTACATAGCTACCTCAATTACCCCGTACCTCTGCACATCGACTCGGTACTGTTACTTCCTGTATATAGGCATGTTATTTTTACTCGTTATTGTTATTCACTGTGCATTTTTTCCTCGTGTCATTTATTTTTTATTTTTTTTATCTTTATTTTTAACTCTGTGTTGTTGGGAAATGACCCATAAGTAAGCATTTCACTGTTAATCTACACCTGTTGTTTACGAAGCATGTTACAAATAACATTTGATTTGATTCAAGTTATTTTATCCTGCACAAATTTCAAATAAATAAAAAGCACCTACTTAACTCATCACTAAACTAATTGTACTGTGTGTAGCTCCTTGTGTGGCTCAAATGTATGCACTCACTACTGTAAGTAGCACTGAAGAAGAGTGTCTGCTAAAATATTAAAATGTAATAGCCTACACATCTCTCGCACATGCAGTGTGTAAATGCAGAATGTTGGAGACATTCATTCGAGGCCCCGTACCATACAGTAGCCTACCTTGAAGAGAGCGGCATCCTCGTCCCGGTTGTAGTCCTGCTTGCCCGCGTGCTTCCATGGTATCCTGAAGATGCTCTTTTCTTCGTTCTCCCAGACCAGGCCCTGGTACTTCCCGGTATCCACCTGCTCGATTAGCCACGAGCGGAGCTTTCCGTTCCCACAGCTCACCGTAGACATCCCGTAGTCCGACTCAGGGTTCATCTCTAGCCAAGAGACAGGTGCATGGTCAGGACAGTATAGGCCATATTGGTAAATATTATAGAGACTAAGATATTTAGACTACAAAGTATCCATAACACATGCATTTGCCTAAAAATATCTGCGAAAATGTTATTGCTGGAGTTTTTTGTGACAAATTGCTTGCGTATACGAAAACTGCATACCAATTATGTAAATTTTATTCAAATAATTTAAGAATAGGCTACATTCATACATACTTTTGAACACTTACTTGCATGTAAACGTATTTCTTTGCTGCAGGTAGCCTATAGATTTGAGCGGGAGCAGAGCAAATGTCCTTGACTTACCGCTGAAACTCGAAACCCCTTTGAGTTTTGAAATCAATCAGTCTTGAAAGATCATAATGCAGCGTGACAACTCAACTTAAATCAGTTGTAGATGGGGGCGGGGCGAAATGAAGTCGAGCGTGGATGCTGGGCTGTTCGCTTCTGTGAACCTTCATGCTGCGCATGCCTCCCGTAAACGGCAGGGGAAACCCTCGCGAACGTCAGTCGCAGAAAAAGACACCCGCAACGCTGGAAAGTGGAGCAATCTGTTCACCAGTCGAGAGCAAAGCAATTCTTTGAAATTATATAAACCAATGATATAGGCTAATTCTACATCCTGTCACGGAAAGCCTAAGTCTATATTATTTTCATGATAAAATCTGTCTCCGATAGGCTATAGATGAAGGCTATAAATCGAAATCCAACTTTCAAATAAAGACCCAACAAACTTAATCAGAGACCAATTTTTTAATAAGTAACCTATGTAATCATTATAATTCCTAAAGTCATAGGCTATTTATCATTGTGATAAAGAATATTGCCTAGTGGGGATAACATGAAAATGTGGCTGTGCTTGGTGATATTGCCTAACTTTATCCACCTCTATATGCATGGTAACAGTAGACACATTTTAAGTGCTTTTTATATGCCATGGTCAAGAAAAATCAATCAAAATTTCTGTCGGTCTACAAAGATACAGTGCTGCGTTTCACATAACCTTTAGGCCTATGAATATACAGAGATGTATTCCTCGTAATAGGCTAAACACAAAGCACACACATACACAAACCCACACACGCCACACTCAGAGGGGGGGGAGTGTGTATGGACAGGAGTGGGGGAGATGATAGAAGTTAGTGGTTTACTCTCTCTCTCTCTCTCTGTGTGTAATGTCGGCTTGTAATGTATCTTTCCTGAGCATTCAGATTGACTGCTCTTGCATGTCTTTTGACTGTTAAGGGAGAGCAAGAACCCAGTCGCACACAGGGACCACTGAGAAATCCCCCTCATGACAACCTGTACATTTTTTTTTTGTAATCAACATTTTCCAGTTGGTCTAACCTACAGTTGGTTGAACTGAATAAGAAACTCAGTCCCACCAATATATATTGAAGTCAGAAACAGTGATTGGCTGGGCATTGGGTGAGTGACAGCTGTCTGGCATGGGCTGAGCAGGCAGGAGACCATGGGGTCATGTGTTGCTGGTGGCTAGCTGAGCCGCCGTTGCCGTGGCCGTTGCTATGGACTCACTGATGGCCTGAGACTTCTGCCACAGAAGGGCTCTGATCTCCTCTTCATCATTAAAATGGTTCTCCTTATACCTGTCCTTAAACCATTCCCTATACTGAGGACAGAGAAGGAGACCGGAGAGAGTGTCAGAAGCGTGGGAGAGTTGAGAGGAGGAGAGAGTCAAGAGAGGGAAAGATGAGAGGGAGCAGAAAAAGACATTGATTGAGAGAAGACCCAGGAGAGAGTAGAGAACTTATGTGATAGCGATTGTGTGAGAGAGATAAGAGGAGGAGAGAGAGAGAGAGGTAATACTCAGTGGGTTAAGAAGAGAGAGAGTGAAAGAAGACTGTCACTGACCTGTGCCAACTCTAGATTCTCAAAGTCCTCTAGCTGCCTTAAGAACCCCACGTTAGGTCCAGCACACGGCCGTACCACCCTCACCGCAGCTAACGACTCCACCCAGCCTCGCCCAGTAACTGTCATGATGTACACCACCACCAACGTAACGCTGCGAGACACACCTGCAACACTGGGAACACATCAGTCAATCAATTACAAAAATTAGAATGTCATCGATACATTCAATCAAATATCAGTACATAAAAAAATTCTCACCAGTGGACCAGGCAGCCTTTCCCTTTGAGTCTGGACTCGTGGATGAAAATGATGCTGTCCTTAAAAAACTGGGTCCTGAAGACAGACATAAAGCTTGGACTAGGGCTGCGGTTTGAGCTAATAAACGATCATTTAGGGGATATAAAGTCGCGTGACGTTCCTCATTTGTTAATTAACCACGCAAACACACCAGCGCACCTGGCGCGTACACACACATCGCACGTGCATGCAAACACAGACACTTACAGGTTTTGTTTGGAGGCATCCGCAGCAGGGATGCAGAGGTATTTCATCTCCTGTGGAAGAGGACAACTGGAGCTGAACAACAAGCCCAACAACATGTAAAACATTGACATACCCAATTGGGCATTTGACATGATGCATTTGGGTCTATAAACACTGTGTCGTACTGCAGTATGCCAACATACTATATCTAGTGATGAGGCTCTTTTATCACTTCAGTTTGAACTCTGTGGTGTTGGGGTCTTCTGCTCTCTTCCTCTTTCAGGTCCTAACAAGGGACAAACCCCATGCAGTAGCGCATCATGACAATACAGGTTTACTCTCTCTCTCTGTGTGTGTGTGTGTGTGTGTGTGTGTGTGTGTGTGTGTGTGTGTGTGTGTGTGTGTGTGTGTGTGTGTGTGTGTGTGTGTGTGTGTGTGTGTGTGTGTGGTGAATGTGCACCTGACAGCTGATGGTGAAACATGGCCTCAGCAGGCAGAAACGAACCGTCACGTTATGACTGCGCCTCGGCAAAAAAAGAACCTCTGCGATATAGAGAGCCACGGTAGTCCTCCAACTGGACAGGTCAGACAGACAGACAGCCGCCCAGTAGAACACAGTTGGGAGCAGTCCCAAATCTAATTTCGACTTGATATTTTCTAATAAACTCATCTCAACTGGTCACCCAAACAATGAGTCATCACAATCAGCGTAGCTACCCACAACACAACACTGTCAAGATCAATAATCATCAAAGCAATTTGTCATGACCGCAATTTACCACACAACTCTAACCAAAACTGTGTGCAACGAATTAGATTTAGAAAAATACACCGCAATTAATACATAGAATACTAATCCTGAGAAACATTACCAATTTCTGCGAAAATTGCCCATGTCAACTTCACCAGGTTGTTAACTAACCTCTTCCCTCTTCAAAACTACAGAGCCATCTTTGCAGGAATCAATTAGTACAACCATACAAGTTGACTGTTGGGTATGCAAATTGACCCTCCATCTGGCGTGCCATTAGTCTGCAAAGAGCTGAGTCATAGAGGCTTGCTTGCTAATCAGTTGATCAGCTGATTTACAGGTAGAATGATAACGCATTCTCTAGTAGTGTGACGACTCGCCGATGCGTTTCAGCTGCATGGCCTTCGACAGGGAATACTCCCTGGTCTCCCTGAAACTTTGTTTCCATTGAACATGCCATACAAATAAAGGCATTTTAGTTAGTTATATGAAGAGTGCCTTGGTCGTCCTTTCTTTTTGATAACCAATTCACCCCTTTTATCAAAGAGCACCTTCTGTCTACCAAAATATACTATTGTGTATCTTAATACTGTATTAGAAGTTGCCATTCTCTCTCCAGCATAATAATAGTGAAAGCACACTACTGTACGCACAACAACTAACTGAGATGCTGTCACAGGCTGATAAAGTGTAAAGAGATTGATACATGGTTTCCAGGCTGGCTTTCAATGAGAAAATATTAAAGTTCAGAGACAATAGTTGTGTTTGTACATAAATATGGTGTATTTGGTATTTTATTGCTTTTCAGTGCAACTGAAACAGCTGCAGTCAACAGCACTGAAGGAAAACTAGTTGCTAACCGCACAGCTCATTTTAGCATTCTCAGTTTGAGATTTGTCCTCTCCCCATCTGTACTTATCTCACACAAACACACCTTTCCCACTCTCTCATATAGAAACATATTTGAACATCCGAATGAAGCCCTATCTGAAAACCCAGATAAACATTTAATACAGTCGTGAAGAGGGCACGACAAAGCCTATTCCCCTTCAGGAAACTAAAAAGATTTGGCATGGGTCCTCAGATCCTCAAAAGAGCAGCAACATTGAGAGCATCCTGACTGGTTGCATCCCTGCCTGGTACGGCAACTGCTCCGCCTCTGACCGAAAGGCACTACAGAGGGTAGTGCGTACGGCACAGTACACCACTGGGGCTAAGCTGCCTGCCATCCAAGACCTCTACACCAGGCGGAATCAGAGGAAGGCCCTAAAAATTGTCAAAGCCCCAGCCACCCCAGTCATAGACTGTTCTCTCTACTACCACACGGCGAGCGGTACCGAAGTGCCAAGTCTAGGACCAAAAGGCTTCTCAACAGTTTTTACCCCCAAGCCATAAGACTCCTGAACAGGTAATCAAATGACTATCCAGACTATTTGCATTGTCCCGCCCTCCCCAACCCCCCCCCCCCAACCCCTCTTTTATGCTGCTGCTCCTCTCTGTTTATCATATATGCATAGTCGCTGTAACTATACATTCATGCACATACTTCCTCAATTAGCCCAACCTACCGGTGCCCCCGCACATTGGCTACCTGGACTATCTGCATTGTGTCCCACCACCCAGCCCCTCTTTACGCTACTGCTACTCTCTGTTGTTCATATATGTATAGTCACTTTAACTATACCTACATGTACATACTACCTCAACTAGCCTGACTAACCAGTGCCTTTATATAGCCTCGCTACTGTTATTTTTCACTGTCTTTTTACTGTTGTTTTTATTTCTTTACTTATCTATTGTTCACCGAATACCTTTTTTTTACTTAAAAATTGCACTGTTGGTTAGATCCTGTAAGTAAGCATTTCACTGTAAGGTCTACACCTGTCGTATTTGGCGCACGTGACAAATAAAGTTTGATTTGATTTCATAGTTGCACTTTCATGTAATTATGAATATGCAGGCAGGTCACCCGTGATACAAGTCAGTATTCAACGTCCATCCATGTTCGAGGATGTCGGGAGATTGTGTGAAAACTGGCCACTAGGGGCAACGGTGAGCACTGTCACCTTCAAGTAAATTTCGGTTTTGCTAGGGTGTTGTGCATGGGCGTAAGTAGTGTTGTTATGTTTGATACCGGAGCTCCGAGGCATGCGTCAAAATTGCTAAGCAGCTAACTTTGAAGCAGTGTGTCATTGCGTGTATCAGTTTATCAGAAGCATTGTTTGATCACGTGCTTTTTCAAATCATGTGTTGCAAAATGCGAGCTCCCACAGATTTTGCTGTGGTTCAAGTGATTTTTTTTTTGTTATTCCAAGCTACTTTCAAACATCGACCTCTAGTGGACACCGTACTTACAAATATAGTTTGGGTTTTGTACAAAACATTTCACCTAACCGGTAGTTTAGCAGGTACATAGAGGAGGGAAGTAAGGAATATTCATGAAGGTATGAGTTTGAATCCTGTTAAAGGCACACTATTTTGAAAATGGTTCTTTCTGCACTGTTGTTCAAATTATTTGCTTTATTTAGTGTAGTATAAGCTTCTGTCTGAAGCATCCTAAATCATGCCTTCGATTCAGTTTTATTAAATAGTGAACTTGAAAGCAAAAAAAGTGTGGTAACTTTACAAGGATTATCCACATGCATTTCAATGTTCATTGCCTTTACTTGCAAACTACAAAATAAAGGGCTACAGCCATGTAACAAAGGTTGAAAACAGGAGAGCGATACACCCAACTCAACATGAGGTAGTGTTAATACTGTGCCAACTCTATGTGATGACATCACAGGGGGGGTAAGGTCACGGTCAACACCAATGTCCATAATAACCATGCTCCCATGAATAGTAATAATACTGTACTGCAGTTAAGTCCACCACCTATTCAGTAGGAATTATTTATATAGTGTCCACTCTATAGCAAAAAGGAAGCATGGTGTAACCCTTACATGTTTTTTTTATTTTTTTAACCAGGCAAGTCAGTTAAGAACAAATTCTTATTTTCAATGACTAGGAACAGTGGGTTAACTGCCTGTTCAGGAGCAGAACGTCAGATTTGTACCTTGTCAGCTTGGGGGTTTGAACTTGCAACCTTCTAGTTACTAGTCCAACGCTCTAACCACTAGGCTACCCTGCCGCCCCCGTACCCATGTACCATTCGAGGTTAATGACTAACCTTAAGAATTATGAGTTTATGCCTAAACTTGACCTTAAACACTTCGATATTTGACATTTGGAACAACTTCGAAATCTGACGTTTCCGAAACATGGATGATCGTCTCATTCTGACGTGAGACTGTTAAAGCTTGTAGGAATATAAGGTTTCAATAATGTCATCAGAAAAGGCAGAAATCTAGCTGCAAAATGATGCATGCATGCCTACATTTTGATTTTTAAAAAAGTGTAGAATAATTTCTACTCACCAACAACTCCACCTTGAGTTGCATAACATGAGGTACACTCTTTAAAAAAAGATGCTATCTAGAACCGAAAAGGGTTCTTTGGCTGTCCCCATAGGATAACCCTTTGAAGAACCCTTTTTGTTTCCAGGTAGAACACTTTCCACATGGTTCTACATGGAACCCAAAAGGGTTCTACCTGGAACCAAAAAGGCTTCTCCTATGGGGACAGCCGAAGAACCCTTTTGGAACCCTTTTTTTCTGAGTGAAGAACCCCATTGTCTTGTGAGTGATACCAGAAGTCTAATACTTTCCATATAACAATTGAAAATGGGGATAGGAAAGTTCGACTTTCAATACAACTTCAGGTTTCTATTTCAGGAGACGTAACAGAGAAGTGTGAATTGGTGACATAATGAACATTGTATGAGTATTTGACTCAGTACACAGCAACAATTACTTATGGGTATTTTCTTTCATCCACAACTATCTGAGAACCATTATTATACAGGCATTGAGGCGTAGAACCTTTGACTAGAATACACTGTTTACAAAACACATAGAAAGAACAGAACACTTTCCAACTGTCACAATGTAATGATTATATCAAGTTCAGCCCTTGTATTGCTATTGGCGAAATGACTGTGATCAAGTGGGATTAAGTGGGTGTTAGTTATTCAAGATCAAGCATAGCCTCCCAAGGTTATTATATAAGTAGAGTAGGATCAAAAATGATCTATACTTATCGTTCCATTCAACTACTGCAACCAGATATCATTCCATGCTAATATAACAAGGCAGGCAGTAGACTGACTGGTCAGGTTATACTGCTGATTCTAATATCACACAGGTCATAACTCAAAGGGCTGGTTCCCTGGACACAGATAAAGCATAGTCCTGGACTAATATACAATTTCAATGGAGAATCTCCATCTCCAATCCAGGACTAGGCTTAGTCTGTGTCAGGGGTGGGCAAGGCATAGTCTCACCTCTAGAATGGGGGCAGCGGTGTCATGGATGGAAAGGATGTGGGTGATATTGTGCTTCGCCAACAGCTCCTTGTCCCGCGCATCTGAGAATAGAAGTCATAATAACATAACATATGTCATTTAGGATATGCTTTTATCCAAAGCGATTTACAGTACAGCGAGTCCCAACGTTTTAAGTTTACTGTATGTACATGATCTCTGCAGGAATCGAACCCACAACCCTGGAGTTGCTAGCGCCACACACTTACCAGCTGATAAAAAATCACGTAGGCCCTGTCCTCAAATTACAAAGACCCTAGGCGCCCCTGTCCTAAATAAAGAGTTTTCTGCTCAACAACAACAACAACCAACTCCCCAAGGATCTCCAAGCAAATAAGCTTCTCACAAACAGGTTAGTCTTCATTTGAACTGAAAGAAAAACCGGAAAACCAGTGTTTCTAAAAGAGCACAAAAGCAAGAAACAGTAAATCTTCTAATCAAATTCAGTCTTTAAAAGGAAGCTAAAGGTTCTCTACTTAGGTCAGATGTGCCAAGGGCATGTTTTCTCACACTGGGTTGGTTTACTGAATGGTGAGGTGATATACATATGGACGAGAAAGGACTCAGGAAATTAGGCCCAAGCCTGATTATGAAATGACGTCCCACCCAAACCATGCACAGTGAATTGATATTGGCTGGTGTAATCTATTATATAATAACAATCATCAAATGAATTATTTAGAGCAGGATAGCACACACACACACACACACACACACACACACACACACACACACACACACACACACACACACACACACACACACACACACACACACACACACACACACACACACACACACACACACACACACACACACACACACACACACACACACACACATACAGTGGGAAATTATTGACACCCTTGATAAAAATGAGCAATAATGAATATATAAAATAAATAATTCAAATACTGAGCTGTATTGTATGCACACAAAAAAGGGGAAATTCTGTTATTTTATACTAATCAATTGTAGAGAAAGAGATTTTGTTTAACAAGTAATACTTTTTTTCAAAAAGGTAGGGGTAAAAAGTATTGACACCCCTAAAGATTCTAATAAATAAAGTAGTCAAATGTTAAATATTTGGTCCCATATTCCTTGCACACAATGACAACATCAAGCGTGTGAATCTCCAAACCTATTGGATGCATTTGTGGTTCAGATAGGTTGTGTTTCATTATTTTGTTCCCAATAGAAATTAATGGTAAATAATGTTTTGTGTCATTTTGGAGTCACTTTTATTCTAAATAAGAATATCATTTGTTTCTACATTATACTTCTACATTAATGTGGATGCTACCACGGTTACGGATAATCCTCAATGAATCGTGAATAATACGGAGTGAGAAAGTTACAGAGGGTTAAAGATCATAGCCCCAAGAAATGCTATAACCTCTCCTTCTCGCCATTACCAATAACAGGGGAGGTTCGCATGTCTTGGAGGTATGATCTTTGACCCTCTCTCTCTCATCATTATTAACGATTAATTCAGGATGATCTGTAATCATGGTAGCATCCACATTCATGTAGAAGTGTTCAGGAACATATTCTATTCCTATTTACAATAAAAGTGACTGAACATTTCACAATGCATGATTTACCATTTCTTTCTGTTAAAAAAATCATCTAAAACACAAACAAAACGAACTGCAAATGCCTTTTTTCATCTTTATCAAGGGTGTCAACAATTCCGGACCCAACGGTATATGCTTATTACACAAGCATACAGTCTTATTAAATAAAGACACCCTCATAACTGTGCTTGAGCAGATCTTTGTAGGGACCTGGAGAACTGAACAGCAGGTGTGGGACACCCACTGCTACACACATGCCTTACACACACACACACACACACACACACACACACACACACACACACACACACACACACACACACACACACACACACACACACACACACACACACACACACACACACACACACACACACACACACACACACACACACACACTGTGAGGGAATGACTTTACCTTTGAAGTTTCCCAGATAGAGATCAGGCAGCACCTACATGGTGAAATGCATGTTTATTCTCAAATTATTCTGTATAGCTTATAATAATAAAGAGTCGGCTAATTGTGGCCTATGTACTGCAGTCTATCTTTGAGCCATTGTATTTAACTGAATTTCTATAGCTTATCCTTTCTCACAATCAAAAGCAGATGATGTTATTCCGAGAAAGCGTCGGGACACACACGTGCTCCATTTGACATAATTATTACCGCTACCTTGTTTATTCCATTCCCCATGTCCTGGGAAGAAAATATCCCTCTGCCAGACGCTTCAATCTAATGCTTAAATGTCTTATTCAAAATAGATAGCATAGTAGTCTGAACAGCCTGTTTGAAATGGAGCCAATATTTTCGGGATAATTTATCTCCCAAAAGCAGGTAGCTGGTGCCAAGCCCTCTCAACAGGCAGATAGTAGTCTTTCCTGTCGTGTAGTTTTCAGGCCATTCAATCTTCTCCTGTTCCTAACTCGTTATCTATTTAATGAGATCATGGAAGTTCTCATAGAGTGTGCGTGGCACCGGGTTTGCCCGTTGTGGTTATGGCTGCAGACAGTCGATTCATCTAACTGTTGGTCATTAATAATGACGCAATGTGACCTTAACCCTGCTATGTGACTGTTTTGGTATGTGGCCATCCCGTGGCCACTGCTCTCTGGGGCTAAATATATGTCTCAGTGGAGTGGAGTTAAGATAGACAGAGAGATCCAGGGGGCAGAAGAGGCAAGCCCATATCCCATACCTACAATAGCCTACATAACTCACAGAGCTCCAACAGAGCCCCAATAATCCATCTCTCAGTTGATCTGAACTTTTAACCGTCTACTCACCACAAAGCAAATTCTCCAGTGCTAAATTAACACTGACCATTTTCAATTTGACACTTGGCCAGTGTCTATACAAGTCCACACTTCTGAGTGTTAATATTTGTGTTGTGGAGAAAATTACCAGGCTGGAAACAGGAGTACAGTTTGGTTCAGAACAAAACCTCTCGTGCTCCACAGCCCACCCCAATTGTGTGCATGTGCCTTACCAATTAGGTGTCGTAACATAACACTGTCGTAATACATTACCGCTAAGTAACAGCATAGTAACTAATATAAACAGATATACACTACCGGTCAAAAGTTTTAGAACCCCCTACTCATTCAAGGGAGGCCATGTAGTGTAGATCACCGATTCTACAGTGAGTATTTCTCCTTTGGCAAGATAATCCATCCATCTACCAGGTGTGACATATCAAGAAGCTGATTTAACATCATGATCATTACACAGGTGTATCTTGTACTGGGAACAATAAAAGACCACTCTAAAATGTGCAGTTGGCATGCTGATTGCAAGAATGTCCGCCAAAACTGTTGCCAGAGAATGTAATGTTAATTTCTCTACCATAAGCCACCTCCAATGTCATTTTAAGACCACGTGTAACCACGTCAGCCCAGGACCTCCACATCTGCATGATCGTCATCCTCACATATTAGCATTTTCTTACAAGTCTTTATTGACACGTGCTTCTATGTCACATTTACAAAGACATCTGAAGTGGTAGCCAATATGTTCAAACATTGATTAACATCAACCTAGACCAATTAAACTGGTATAACACTTTCACTCACAGGTGGCCAAAAATAACTAATTCAAAGCCACTCCCCGACTAAGCCATGCCTCCAATATAATTTCCCAGTGTGACTTGCCTTTTTGAGTAATTTGTAGCGTTACCACCCATGTCAGCATTTGTTCGTGACAGAGACAAATTTATTCAAATCCAATTTTATTTGTAACTGTAATGCCCGGGTTGTAGTGGAGCAAGAACTCAGGCGCAGGAAATAGAGAGTTCAAGGTAGTGATACTTTTAATTCACCGCACAGGTGAAACCGACACCAACCCAAACAAATGCCCCAAAACACGGGGAACTAAACAGTCCAGACAATACACACATACGCGGACAACCGTGACCTACAGTCGTGCACAAATGTACACCGAGAATAATCCCGCACACCCAGTAGGAGGGCCGACTGGATAATAAAGCCCGACCAATAAACCTAATTAATCACAGGTGTAACTAATAAACAGACAAGGGGGAAAAAAGGATCAGTGGCAGCTCGTAGGCCGGTGACAACGACCGTTGTGCGCCACCCGAACAGGAAGGGGAGCCACCTTCGGTGTAGACCTTAATGTGAAATTCTTACTTATAAGCCCTTAACCAACAATGCAGTTTAAAAAAAAATAAGAGTTGAGCAAATATTTACTAAATGAACTAAAGTAAAACAATTACTGAGTAACAATAAAATAACAATAACGAGGATATATACAGGGGGTACCAGTACCGAGTCAATGTGCAGGGATACAGGTTAGTCAAGGTAATTGAGGTCATACATATATAGGGGTAAAAGGACTATGCACTTTGTTGAATTTGTTCATTTTCTGTCCTGTGGACTTCACCACATTAGTTCTTACTGTTGTTGAATGTTATCATTACAAGTAAAGTGATTATGACAATACGTTACATATATCATGAGGCTTTACTTTGATGTCCAAGATGAACCCTAACACAGTGGTGTTAGGAACCTCCTGGGTGACATGCCGCATAGGGCCAGCAAGTCTGATTATGTTGGCTTACAACATGATGTGTAATTCCAATTGGAATCCAGCCAAAGTTAAGACATCCAACAGTTCTAATTTTCATACACCCACAACCTGCATTCTGAATGTCTATCATTAGGAACTGTAAGGGGTGCGTAACTGGTGGTAGGGAAGTCAGACGCAGGAGAGCAGAACTAGGTAATAGCCGGAGCAGTTTAATTCCAAAACCAACGGCATCAAGAAAATAACAACTTGGGTACAAAAGCCAACTTGCACCAGTCAACATGTGCACAAGTACTTACAAACAAACAATAACACACAAAGACATGGGGGGAACGGAGGGTTAAATACAGAACACGTAATGAGGGAATGAAAACCAGGTGTGTGGGAAAACAAGACAAAACAAATGGAAAGGCGATGGCTAGAAGGCCGGTGACGTTGACCACCGAAACACTGCCCGAACAAGGAGAGGAACCGACTTTGGTAGAAGTCATGACAGGGACATTGATAAAAAAGACTACCTAAACCATTTAAACTAGAACTACCATTTTAGTAACAGGTGCAATAAATCTAACTAACTGATTGAATTAGTTTAGAAAAATGTATGTTATTTATCTTTGTGTAACATAAGCTCAATCAATCAATCAATGTACATGCAACAACACAAATATTAAAAACAATCCTAAAAAATCTAGCTGCATATAGCAGATAATGATGGTGAAACAATGTGATTTTCATGGTCCACAGAGTAAAACTGACCCAATCACACCCTCACACTCAACACTGATTATTAACATCAACACTGGGGTTATTTTACACAACTGTTGTTAATTTCACTGTTAGATAGTTCATTTAAATCCGGAATCAACACGTACACAAAAAAATCTACATTAAGTAACACAATTTGCTGTGCAGATACATGCATTTGCAGTAGGTGTTCAACCACATTAGGTCTATAAATTGAAGAAAGAAAAACATTTTTGGACGTCCAGTAGGCCCCGTGGTTTGGCCACAAATCTGTTTCTCACAAAAATGGACTATAGAGTATTCATTCATTATATTCTGTTCTAATTCAATATGCTTCTGCTGCTGTTGTCATTGTGGTAGGTTATTCTATTAAATGTTTTTATTCATGTCAATTACAGTAACCTTTGACGTTAAACATTGTTTCACCCCCACTGTTCTGATGATGCATTTTTAGCAGAGCTTTGGGTCTAGCATGTTCATGCGTGTGGTTTGTGTGTACAGCAGGAGATGGCACGCAGCTGAGAGGAGAGGCGTTCACAATAAAACAGAAGTTTCATGAAGAGAAACATCCATAGAGATATGACGGATGTGTGGGTGTATGGTACAATGGTACTTGGGGGTGAAGAACTCATGCACAGTGCAGAAGTATGAATACCGACACTGGTGAAAGTAAGGGGGTGGAGAGGGTGTTGGACACAGTAATGAGGGAGGTCATGTTCGAATCAACCTAAAAGAAAATGACTTCAACTGGTTACAAGTAAATGAGTTAGGTTCTCTCAATTGAACAAAAACTAAATTTGTTGAAGCCAAATATAGGATTCAATGCCAAATGTTATTTGAGTATTTAGAAACCTATATTTCAATTTGCAACCTATTTCGTTCAACATTCAACTTACTTTTCCTCTTTGTTTAAATCTAATAAATTACACAAACAAACTAATATTTAATTTATAATCAACTAATCTTGTTTTAAGTTCACTTTTTACTATGGAATGTTTAAATTTCCTCAATTCAGTAAGGAGCAATTATAAACAGCTAGCCAACCTCTACCGAATTGAACTCCAACTACCCGGTCAACATTCCGCGTCGCTCCACAGGTAGTATCACATTTTCATTTCACTTCATTACAGTACAACGGTTTGATTTGTTTGATCGTAGCTAGCCAGCTACATAGCCGTCTTTGTATCTAAGACAATTGTGTAGTCTAGAGCGATTTTCTAGGTTAGCTGGCCAGCTATTGTCGTTCTTTTAACGTAGCTAGCCAGCTAGCCCCCGAATAGCAGCACTGTAGTAACTATTACAGTACAACGGTTTGTTTTGTTTGATCGTAGCTAGCTAGCTACATACCCGTCTTTGTATCTAAGACAATTGCGTAGCCTAGAGTGATTTTCTAGGTTAGCTAGCCAGCTATTGTCGTTCTATTAAGGTAACGTAACGCAATCAACCTGCTAGCTAGCCAGCTAGCCCCCGAATAGCAGCACTGTAGAAACTATTACACTCGACGGAACGACTTGATTAGTGTAGTGTCAACATCGCAGCCACTACCAGCTAGCCTACTCCAGCAGTACTGTATCATTTCAATCATTTTAGTCAATAAGATTCTTGCTACGTAAGCTTAACTTTCTGAACATTCGAGACGTGTAGTCCACTTGTCATTCCAATCTCCTTTGCATTAGCGTAGCCTCTTCTGTAGCCTGTCAACTATGTGTCTATCTATCCCTGTTCTCTCCTCTCTGCACAGACCATACAAACGCTCCACACCGCGTGGCCGCGGACACCCTAATCTGGTGGTCCCAGCGCGCACGACCCACGTGGAGTTCCTGGTCTCCGGTAGCCTCTGGAACTGCCGATCTGCGGCCAACAAGACAGAGTTCATCTCAGCCTATGCCTCCCTCCAGTCCCTCGACTTCCTGGCACTGACGGAAACATGGATCACCACAGATAACACTGCTACTCCTACTGCTCTCTCTTCGTCCGCCCACGTGTTCTCGCACACCCCGAGAGCTTCTGGTCAGCGGGGTGGTGGCACCGGGATCCTCATCTCTCCCAAGTGGTCATTCTCTCTCTCTCCCCTTACCCATCTATCTATCGCCTCCTTTGAATTCCATGCTGTCACAGTTACCAGCCCTTTCAAGCTTAACATCCTTATCATTTATCGCCCTCCAGGTTCCCTCGGAGAGTTCATCAATGAGCTTGATGCCTTGATAAGCTCATTTCCTGAGGACGGCTCACCTCTCACAGTCCTGGGCGACTTTAACCTCCCCACGTCTACCTTTGACTCATTCCTCTCTGCCTCCTTCTTTCCACTCCTCTCCTCTTTTGACCTCACCCTCTCACCTTCCCCCCCTACTCACAAGGCAGGCAACACGCTCGACCTCATCTTTACTAGATGCTGTTCTTCCACTAACCTCATTGCAACTCCCCTCCAAGTCTCCGACCACTACCTTGTATCCTTTTCCCTCTCGCTCTCATCCAACACTTCCCACACTGCCCCTGCTCGGATGGTATCGCGCCGTCCCAACCTTCGCTCTCTCTCCCCCGCTACTCTCTCCTCTTCCATCCTATCATCTCTTCCCTCTGCTCATACCTTCTCCAACCTTTCTCCTGATTCTGCCTCCTCAACCCTCCTCTCTTCCCTTTCTGCATCCTTTGACTCTCTATGTCCCCTATCCTCCAGGCCGGCTCGGTCCTCCCCTCCCGCTCCGTGGCTCGATGACTCATTGCGAGCTCACAGAACAGAGCTCCGGGCAGCCGAGCGGAAATGGAGGAAAACTCGCCTCCCTGCGGACCTGGCATCCTTTCACTCCCTCCTCTCTACATTTTCCTCCTCTGTCTCTGCTGCTAAAGCCACTTTCTACCACTCTAAATTCCAAGCATCTGCCTCTAACCCTAGGAAGCTCTTTGCCACCTTCTCCTCCCTCCTGAATCCTCCTCCCCCTCCCCCCTCCTCCCTCTCTGCAGATGACTTCGTCAACCATTTTGAAAAGAAGGTCGACGACATCCGATCCTCGTTTGCTAAGTCAAACGACACCGCTGGTTCTGCTCACACTGCCCTACCCTGTGCTCTGACCTCTTTCTCCCCTCTCTCTCCAGATGAAATCTCGCTTCTTGTGACGGCCGGCCGCCCAACAACCTGCCCGCTTGACCCTATCCCCTCCTCTCTTCTCCAGACCATTTCCGGAGACCTTCTCCCTTACCTCACCTTGCTCATCAACTCATCCCTGACCGCTGGCTACGTCCCTTCCGTCTTCAAGAGAGCGAGAGTTGCACCCCTTCTGAAAAAACCTACACTCGATCCTTCCGATGTCAACAACTACAGACCAGTATCCCTTCTTTCTTTTCTCTCCAAAACTCTTGAACGTGCCGTCCTTGGCCAGCTCTCCCGCTATCTCTCTCAGAATGACCTTCTTGATCCAAATCAGTCAGGTTTCAAGACTAGTTATTCAACTGAGACTGCTCTTCTCTGTATCACGGAGGCGCTCCGCACTGCTAAAGCTAACTCTCTCTCCTCTGCTCTCATCCTTCTAGACCTATCGGCTGCCTTCGATACTGTGAACCATCAGATCCTCCTCTCCACCCTCTCCGAGTTGGGCATCTCCGGCGCGGCCCACGCTTGGATTGCGTCCTACCTGACAGGTCGCTCCTACCAGGTGGCGTGGCGAGAATCTGTCTCCTCGCCACGCGCTCTCACCACTGGTGTCCCCCAGGGCTCTGTTCTAGGCCCTCTCCTATTCTCGCTATACACCAAGTCACTTGGCTCTGTCATAACCTCACATGGTCTCTCCTATCATTGCTATGCAGACGACACACAATTAATCTTCTCCTTTCCCCCTTCTGATGACCAGGTGGCGAATCGCATCTCTGCATGTCTGGCAGACATATCAGTGTGGATGACGGATCACCACCTCAAGCTGAACCTCGGCAAGACGGAGCTGCTCTTCCTCCCGGGGAAGGACTGCCCGTTCCATGATCTCGCCATCACGGTTGACAACTCCATTGTGTCCTCCTCCCAGAGCGCTAAGAACCTTGGCGTGATCCTGGACAACACCCTGTCGTTCTCAACCAACATCATGGCGGTGGCCCGCTCCTGTAGGTTCATGCTCTACAACATCCGCAGAGTACGACCCTGCCTCACACAGGAAGCGGCGCAGGTCCTAATCCAGGCACTTGTCATCTCCCGTCTGGATTATTGCAACTCGCTGTTGGCTGGGCTCCCTGCCTGTGCCATTAAACCCCTACAACTCATCCAGAACGCCGCAGCCCGTCTGGTGTTCAACCTTCCCAAGTTCTCTCACGTCACCCCGCTCCTCCGCTCTCTACACTGGCTTCCAGTTGAAGCTCGCATCCGCTACAAGACCATGGTGCTTGCCTACGGAGCTGTGAGGGGAACGGCACCGCAGTACCTCCAGGCTCTGATCAGGCCCTACACCCAAGCAAGGGCACTGCGTTCATCCACCTCTGGCCTGCTCGCCTCCCTACCATTGAGGAAGTACAGTTCCCGCTCAG
This sequence comes from Oncorhynchus masou masou, assembly GCF_036934945.1. Lineage (NCBI taxonomy): Eukaryota > Metazoa > Chordata > Actinopteri > Salmoniformes > Salmonidae > Oncorhynchus > Oncorhynchus masou. The sequence goes on along the minus strand of NC_088226.1, from coordinate 38,259,896 downwards.
CCCAGTCAAAACTGTTCGCTGCTCTGGCCCCCCAATGGTGGAACAAACTCCCTCACGACGCCAGGACAGCGGAGTCAATCACCACCTTCCGGAGACACCTGAAACCCCACCTCTTCAAGGAATACCTAGGATAGGATAAGTAATCCTTCTCACCACCCCCCTTAATGATTTAGATGCACTATTGTAAAGTGGCTGTTCCACTGGATGTCAGAAGGTGAATTCACCAATTTGTAAGTCGCTCTGGATAAGAGCGTCTGCTAAATGACTTAAATGTAATGTAAATGTAATAAACACTAACGGTCAAAAGTCTTAGAACACCCACTCATTCAAGGGTTTTTCATTATTTTTAAAATGTTCTACATTGTAGAATTATAGTGAAGACATGAAAACTATGATATAACACATTTGGAATCATGCAGTAACCAAAAAAGTGTTAAACAAATTCAAATATATTTTAGATTTTAGATTCTTCAAAGTAGCCACCCTTTTGCCTTGATGACAGCTTTGCACACGCTTGGCATTCTCTCAACCAGCTTCACCTGGAATGCTTTTCCAACAGTCTTGAAGGAGTTCCCACATATGCTGAGCACTTGTTGGCTGCTTTTCCTTCACTCTTCTGTCCGACTCATTCCAAACCATCTCAATTTGGTTGAGGTTGGGGGATTGTGGAGGCCAGGTCATCTGATGCATCACTCTCCTCCTTTGTAAAATAGCCATTACACAGCCTCGAGGTATGTTGGGTCATTGTCTTGTTGAAAAACAAATGATAGTCCCACTAAGCCCAAAACAGATGGGATGGCGTATCGCTCTAGAATGTGGTAGCCATGCTGGCTAAGTATGCCTTGAATTCGAAATAAATCCCAGAAAGTGTCACTAGCAAAGCCCAACCACACCATCTCACCTCCTGCTCCATGCTTTACGGTGGGAAATACACATGTGGAGATCATCCGTTCACCCACACCGTGTCTCACAAAGACACAACGGTTGGAACCAAAAAATCTCAAATTTGGACTCCAGACTAAAGGACAGATTCCCACCAGTCTCGTGACCATTGTTCATGGTTCTTAGCCCACGCAAGTCTCTTCTTATTATTGGTGTCCTTTAGTAGTGGATTCTTTGCACCAATTTGACCATGAAGGCTTGATTCACACAGTTTGCTCTGAACAGTTGATGTTGAGATGTGTCTGTTACTTGATCTCTGTGAATCATTTATTTGGGCTGCAATTTCTGAGGCTGGTAACTCTAATGAACATATAATCTGCAGAAGAGGTAACTCTGGGTCTTCCATTCCTTTGGCGGTCCTCCAGAGAGCCAGTTTCATCATAGCACTGTATGGTTTTGCGACTGCACTTGAAGAAACGTTCAGTTTTTGAAATGTCTGTATTGACTGACCCTCATGTCTTAACATAATGATGGACTGTTGTTTCTCTTTGCTTATTTGAGCTGTTCTTGCCATAATATGGACTTGGTCTTTTACCAAATAAAGCTATCTTCTCCATACCCCCCTACCATGTCACAACACAACTGATTGGCTCAAACACATTAAGAAGGAAAGAAATTCCACAAATGAACTTTTAAGAAGGCACACCTGTTAATTGAAATGCATTCCAGGTGACTACATCGTGAAGCTGGTTGAGAGAATGCCAAGAGTATGCAAAGCTGTCATCAAGGCAAAGGGTGGCTATTTGAAGAATTTCAAACATAAAATATATTTTGATTTGATTAACACTTTTTTGGTTACTACATGATTCCATATATCTTATTTCATAGTTTTGATGTCTTCACTATTATTCTACAATGTAGAAAATTGTAAAAAAAAATAAAAATAAAGAAAAACTCTTGAATGAGTGAGTGTTCTAAAACTTTTGACTGGTATTGTACATTCCTTGCACAATGAGAAGTACCTTTTTGTCCAATGTGAAATAATGTTTCCAAACTTACTCTGCACCTTTACAGTAAGCAACCATAACTCCATAAATAAGTAACGACTACCTTAACACAGAAACCCTATCAGGGTCATTATCTTCACATGTAATTATGCAAGAATTACAAAGTGTAAAGATGTCAGTGGATAACAAATACAACAGACCACATTAACTAGAATGACATTAGTTTTCATGGGTGGGCAAAAAAAAATTGGGAAGCCAGGCCCTTGTGCATTGAACAGAGGTGGGGGCAATGTAGCAGCGGCAGTTTATCAGAATAGTTGGAGGTGTGGCTTATTGGGGATAAGCCACACCTTCAACTATTCTGATAGACTGCCGCTGCTACATTGCCCCCACCTCTGTTCAATGCACTTGTGCATGAGGTGTTGAAAGCAATTTAGAAGCTTTCACTACATTTTTTAAATCAAACTGATAATGCAGATTCCTTATTTCATTTCAGACAAATTTAATTGAATACGTTCAACAAACCCAATTTTCCATTTCAGTAAAAGCACTTCAGATGAACAACAGCACCATCCCACATTGTACAGTGTGAGGTGGCAGAAGAGGGTAGTAGGTTCATAAGATTTGAGGAAATGATTATGAAACAAGGAAGAGGGGGCATTTTCTCTAAGAGTTGGAGGTAAATGGAGAACAGAGGTACATTTCCCACCTAGGAGTGTGTTTCAATAAATAAAGCTTAAAATAAATGTAGGCTACAGAAAGGCATGTGAGAAAGGACTGTACAACAGGCCTATAGGCTACTCGTATGGAAGATCAAACCTGCCATAATTAGAAATGAATAAATAAATAAATGCACACTTAAATAAGTAAATGAGCAAGGAAATACAAAACTACTGACCTACATACAGTATATATTTGTATTAAATGATTGATCTACTATCATCAAACGTCTGTGGGTGGTATCTAACACACCATTGGTTGGTTTGTCCTAAAAAGTAAACATTTGAACTACACACACAAATCAAATCAAATGTATTTATAGAGCCCTTTTTACATCAGCAGATGTTACAATACTTTAGGAGATCACTGTAGCTACAGTAGCCCAGTTCTTCTGGCAGGTTGTACAGCTGCAAGTGATAACAGAGTGTCCTGGTGCAGCACACCATAGATAATAACCCTTTGGGCAATCATAATCATACTGTTTTCAACTGGTCGTTCAGTACAGTACCGTTTCCATTTAATTAAACATTGAACACCCTGCTGTCCTACAGAACGCACCCCAGGCAAATCCAAATTGAGCAGAGCGCCGTGACATTGATCAAGCAATTGTCTGTTAGATATCACCCACATATGTTTTCTTGACAACCCCTCATTGTCATTTTGGATGAAGCAAAGTAAAAATAAATAAATTAAGAAATAATATACATTTTAAAAAATGAATGAAAGTGGGAATAATTACTCTATATGTGCATTTATTTATTTATTTATTTATTCATGTATTTATCTATTTATCCATTTATTTATTCATTTATTTGTAATTATGGCAGGTTTGATCTTCCATAGTATGAAGGCCAGGTATTGAAGATGCATTTGACAAAGATTTGTGGAGCTTTGACTAACATTTACCAGTAATTCAAAACTATTTGATTTTTCATGTCTTTATTTCTATTTAATCGTTTACATATTTTCATGTTATTTCAAAATATTTTTTTCTGAATCAATTGTTATTTTATTAACATAGTTTATTTGCTCAATTGCAGTAGAATTAAATTATATTGTAATTACATGTTAGGCTAATTTGAGCTAGTGAAAGATTCCCGTCCGTACTTTAGCCAAAACGCACACTTGTGTCGGCAGGAACTTCAAGCTATTGATTCAACAAAACAAACTTTACTTTATACGTTAACCTGATGATAATTGTGAGTCAAGTGTAAACCGTTCAAAGTGATTTAGAAACATTTTTGAAAATTGCTTGTTATTGTGGGGGAGAGGACTTTGCAATACAGTTAGCAAAAAAAAAGCTGTGCATGGTCCAGCTCTACTGGTAATTAAAATGAAGTGTTCGTGTCAGTAAATATGATGTCCATTCTACAGTAGCTAGCTTGCTAACTCTTTGCAAATACTGCAGTGTTCTATGTTTGTGGTTAGCAGTTCACTACCTAGAATAGTCTATGGCACCAACACAGCTGTCATGCTTGTTGTCTGGCTTTCAGTGCAGTTTCATTTAGGGACAGGAGATGGTGTTGTTCACTCAGCTCAGGCTTCAGTTGCGTTGTTTGACAAGTAATAACAATTTGATTTGTGATACTTCTATATGTCATATATTTCCACTTAAAATACATACGAATTGTCAGTATTATTCATCAAGTAGATATCTAATTGTTTTTTGTTTTTTTCCCACATAGTACCTCAGTGGTATCAGGCAGACCGTGTGTGAATGGAGTGGATCTCTTCTACCAGCAGGCTGGAACAGGAAAGCATGCTGTTTCACTACTTCCTGGAGCTCTGGGTAGGTAACAACACTAGTAACATGGTCCCCAGGCTATAAGTGTCTGGTGCACAACACTCTGACCTGTCACTTCATCCAAACTTGTCCATTAACTGTCTAAAGTTGTAGATGATGAGCTCTTTCAAACGTAAAGTAGCCTAAATCATGAATGTCGCACTACTGATTAAGGCGTCTGCCCATCAGAGCATCAACACTAATTATAGTGACTTTGATGCTGAGAGGTGACTGATGTTGAGAGGACCTCAAACCTATTAGCCTACAGTTTGACAACTTCATAAATACCATTTTTTTCTGCCCTCAACAGTAGAATAGAAACCTTTGTTTGTTACCGGTGTTGTGCGGGTTAAATGTTCTGTGAAGCTGTGTGTGTTCTTATCACAGAAAGTGCTCAGACTTACTTTGGGCCGCAGCTCAAGACTGTTATAGTTTTTATTGATTGCTTAGGCACTGTCTTTGAAGCTATAGGCTATTTTTGCAAAACTCTACACACAAACCAGAAAACCTTACACCAAACCAGCAAAACATTATACATCTCTTGCAAAAGCAAACAATTCTTGCAAAACTCTTCAAACTCTTTTTTTAAAAATTGTGTTTTTGTATCAATACAGTACACACAAACCATCAATTGAATAAGCACACAAAGCACCAACTACGCATTTGATAGTATAAATGAAAAACACTTGTGGCTTTTTCTTTTTCTGTGTGCAGGGTATAGCAGTTTGCAAGTTTTGTCATACATGAGGTTCTAAAAATGTTCAAACACTCCTCAAACGACAAAAGCACAGTAGAAGAAAACAAAAACATTTGTGCTAGAAAGAAAATAACAGAATAGAATGAGGCTACATCTCGCCTTCTTTGTGGGTTTGGCCATAAGACTTCATCCACATCACATGCGATGTTGTCTTGAGCTAGTCAGCGTGGAAAGTATCGCCTGGAGTGCCTTATCCAGGCCTGGCATGACCCCTGACCGATGTCTCCACAAGCCTTCTCTATTGCCTGTAGAAAGAGTATGTGTTGGTGGGGCTGGAGATCATACACCTTCCAATGCCATGCAGAGAATAATTATTCTATTGGATTCAAGAACGGAGAGTATGGGGGGGGATTGAGTGCGATGAAAAGTGGGTGACTTGTGAACCAATTGCGGACCACAGCAGCCCGGTGGAAACTAACATTGTCCCAGATGATAACGTACCTGGGATGCTCTGGCCCCTGGTCATTAGGGATTAGTCTGTTGTGGAGGGTGTCCAGAAATGTGATAATGTGTGCAGTGTTGTATGGGCCTAGAATTGCATGATGGTAAGGATGCCATTTTGACTAATAGCCGCACATATTATGTTGCCACCACGTTGTCCCGGGATGTTGATGATGGCACGGTGTCCGATGATATTTCTGCCGCGGGCCCTTGTTTTTGCAAGGTTGAAACCTGCCTTGTGCACTTATATTAGCTCATGATGCACTTCTAGCTCCATGTCTCTCTGAAAGAGACAAAACAAAACAATGTAGCACAGTATGAAAAGACAGGCATCAGTCAATATGATGTAGCACCATACACTTCCAGATGCAGTACCAATGACAGGATAGTATAGCTTACCTGCACATATTCATATCTAAGTTGTTTAACACGGTCTGAGTTTCTTTTTCGAAAGGAACTCTGTATAGCTGCTTCATCCTAATTATGTTGCGTTTCAGTAGACGAGACAGTGCATAGAGACTCACTCTGTTGACGTTTTGGAATATGGTGTTATATGCCATTATGTGGTCCTGCAGTTCTGAGTCTGATGCAGTTAATTACAATGACCATATTTACAATGTGGGTCTCCTGCTCTGGGGTGAACAGTCGACCTCTTCCACCAGTTCTGTAAAAACATTTGAATGGTTTTAGTGATCCTTCTCATTATGGAAGTACAATACATATTACTGTACCAGTAAGACTACAGCACTTACAGTTACTTACCGGTTCTCATTTAGAAATACCCGGATGATACCTGCAACAGTATAGCGGCTCAGATTTGGTTGAGCCCATTGCACAGCCTCCCTCATGCTCATCCCATGGTTGACAACATGGTCAACCACAGTCACTCTGATTTCATCAGTTATTGTGTTCCTGACTCCCCTTCCTCTACTTCTCCCCTGTCCTCTTCCTCCTCCTCGTCCTCCTTTAGTTCTCACCCCTCTTACTCTTTGTCCAATATTGGCCTCCATTGTTGTCCAAACCAAATGTTTACCTGTGGCCTATTTATAGTGTTCTGATTTGTAAGTGAACTCATTATCTAATAGTGTTTTCACATGTGTCAATGTGGAAAGGCAATTGGCGAATAATATAGGCTCTTTCTGGTAATACATTTTCTTATCAAAAGTTACAAGTACAACGTGATATTGTTTACTAATTAAAAAAGCTTTCACTTTGTGACTATTCATATGCTATTCCTCCCAAGATGGCGTAGCAGTGCAGACGTAGTTTGTCGTCCTCTTGTTTACTTTTGGTATTTTTCATATTTTTTGTATATATTTCAATTTATTTTTCAATCTCTTTTGAAATTTTGAAATTAAATATACCTTCCGGTAACCTGCCTCACTCAATGTGACACGGACCCGCTATATTTTTTAGACCTTATCGCCAAAACCATCAGAAGCTCGCCATCAGCAGCTAACCAGCTAATTAGCTACTAGTTATTTAGTCATTGTTAGCCATTGCTAGCAGCCTTTACCTTCTGCACAAGCACCAAACGTTTTTTTTAGCCTGGATAATACCTGCCAGCCTCGGACTGTTTTTCTCCTACAATAACGCTGGATTCCTGCCGTAAATCCTGGACCATTACTCCTGATCATCACAGCTGGCTTGCTGCCACCGAGTGACCCAGCCCCGAAGCTAGCCCTGAGCCAAGCCCACCTCCCGGGCTACTCAGCCGATGCCTCCCGGACTCTACCCCCAACATGGCTAGAATCCACTACTCCACCGGATACTTGCCGTAAGCTCTGGACCTTTGCATTGGATCATCGCTGCTAGCTAGCTGCTACCGAGTGGCTATAGTGGCTAACGCCCCTGCCCAGAAGCTAGCACCTGTTAGCCGCAAGCCAGGCGCATCTCCCGGCTAGCAAAAAAAGTTACTACAACTACAATACCTCTTTCGCCATCTGGACCGGACTCTTTGTCGACATGGCGCCCCGCCGAACCACCACGACGGGTCCGCAGACGTAATTCCATCCACTGTGCCCACAACCGGCCTTTGCCTGAGGTCGGAGCAGACGATTCTACTTACCGCGGCCTGCTAACTTCAAACGCTGTGTCTCCCACGTGCTAGCGTAGTAACGACTACCCCGTGACTTCCCTGTTCCATCTATTGTTGTTCACTGGACCCTGTGATCACTTGGCTACATAGCTGATGCCTGCTGGACTGTTCATTTATCCCGGTACTCCACTTTGTTTATTTGTTGTTTATCTGTTGACCCTAGCCCCGAACTCAGGCCCTGTGTGTAGTTAACCGACCCTCTCTGCCCATTCATCGCCATTTTATCTGCTGATTAGCTGTTGATGTCTTACCCATTGTTGTCTTAGCTAGCTCTCCCAATCAACACCTGTGATTGCTTTATGCCTCACTTTATATCTCTCTCAAATGTCAATATACCTTGTATACTGTTGTTTAGGATAGTTATCATTGTTTTCGTTTACTACGGAGTCCCGAGTCCCACTCTACATGCCTCAGATACCTCCTTTGTCCCGCCTCCCACACATGCGGTGACATAACCCAGTATAACCAGCGTGTCCAGAGATGCAACCTCTCTTATATCATCACTCAGTGCCTGGGCTTACCTCCACTGTACCCCCACCCCACCATACCCCTGTCTGCACATTATTCCCTGAATCTGTTCTACCACACCCAGAAACCTGCTCCTTTTATTCTCTGTCCCTAATGCACTAGATGACCAGTTTTGATAGCCTTTAGCCGTACCCTCATTCTACTCCTCCTCTGTTCTCCGGGTGATGTGGAGGTTAACCCAGGCCCTGCGTGTCCCCTGGCGCTCTCATTTGTTGACTTCTGTAACCGAAAATGCCTTGGTTTCATGCATGTTAACATCAGAAGCCTCCTCCCTGTTTAACTCACTGCTTTAGCAGACTCTGCCAACCCTGATGTCATTGCCATGTCTGAATCCTGGCTTTGCAAGGCCACCAAAAATGATTAGATTTCCATACCCAATTACAACATTTTCCGTCAAGATAGAACTGCCAAAGTGAGAGGAGTTCCAATGTACTGCAGAGATAGCTTGCAAAGTTCTGTTATACTTTCCAGGTCTAAGCCCAAACAGTTCGAGCTTCTAATTTTAAAAATGAATCTCTCCAGAAATAAGTCTCTCACTGTTGCCGCCTATTATAGACCCCTCTCAGCTCCCAGCTGTGCCCTGGACACCATATGTGAATTGATTGCCCCTCATCTATCTTCAGAGTTCGTTCTGTTTGGTGACCTAAACTGGAATATGCTTAACACCCCAGCAGTCCTACAATCTAAGCTAGATGCCCTCAATCTCACACAAATTATCAAGGAACCCACCAGGTAAACCCTCAATCTGTAAACATGGGCACCCTCATAGATATTATCCTGACCAATTTGCCCTCCAAATACACCTCTGCTGTTTTCAAACGGTCAAACGACCACCCCTCATCACTGTTAAACGGTCCCTAAAACAATTCTGCGAGCAGGCCTTTCTAATCGCCCTGGCCCCGGTATCCTGGAAGGATATTGACCAAATCCTGTCAGTCGAGGTTGCCTGGTTGTTCCTTAAAATTTCCCCACCATCTTAAATAAGCATGTCCCTTTCAAAAAATGTAGAACTAAGAACAGATATAGCCCTTGGTTCACTCCAGACCTGACTGTCCTTGACCAGCACAAAAACATCCTGTGGTGGACTGCAATAGCATCGAATAGTCCCCGCGATATGCAACTGTTTAGGGAAGTCAGGAACCAATACACGCAGTCAGTCAGGAAAGCAAAGGCTAGCTTTTTCAAGCAGAAATGTGCATCATGTAGCTCTAACTCCAAAACGTTTTGGGACACTGTAAAGTCCATGGAGAACAAGAGCACCTCCTCCCAGCTGCCCACTGCACTGAGGCTCGGTAACACGGTCACCACCGATAAATCCATGATTATCGAAAACTTCAACAAGCATTTCTCAACGGCTGGCCATGCCTTCCTCCTGGCTACTCCAACCTAGGCCAATAGCTCCGCCCCCCCCGCAGCTACTCGCCCAAGCCTCTCCAGGTTCTCCTTTACCCAAATCCAGATAGCAGATGTTCTGAAAGAGCTGCAAAACCTGGACCTGTACAAATCAGCTGGGCTTGACAATCTGGACCCTCTATTTCTGAAACTATCCGCCGCCATTGTCACAACTCCTATTACCAGCCTGTTCAACCTCTCTTTCATATTGTCTGAGATCCCCAAGGATTGGAAAGCTGCCGCAGTCATCCCCCTCTTCAAAGGTGGAGACACCCTGGACCCAAACTGTTACAGACCTATATCCATCCTGCCCTGCCTATCTAAGGTCTTCGAAAGGCAAGTCAACAAACAGGTCACTGACCATCTCGAATCCCACCGTACCTTCTCCACTGTGCAATCTGGTTTCCGAGCCGGTCACGGGTGCACCTCAGCCATGCTCAAGGTTGTAAACGATATCAGAACCGCCATTGATAAAAGACAGTACTGTGCAGCCGTCTTCATCGACCTTGCCAAGGCTTTCGACTCTGTCAATCACCATATTCTTATCGGCAGACTCAGTAGCCTCGGTTTTTCTGATGACTGCCTTGCCTGGTTCACCAACTACTTTGCAGACAGAGTTCAGTGTGTCAAATCGGAGGGCATGCTGTCCGGTCCTCTGGCAGTCTCTATGGGGGTGACACAGGGTTCAATTCTCGGGCCGACTCTTTTCTCTGTATATATCAATGATGTTGCTCTTGCTGCAGGTGATTCCCTGATCCACCTCTACGCAGACGACACCATTCTGTATACTTCCGGCCCGTCCTTGGACACTGTGCTATCTAACCTCCAAACGAGCTTCAATGCCATACAACACTCCTTCCGTGGCCTCCAACTGCTCTTAAACGCTAGTAAAACCAAATGCATTCTTTTCAACCGTTCGCTGCCTGCACCTGCACGCCCGACTAGCATCACCACCCTGGATGGTTCCGACCTAGAATATGTGGACATCTATAAGTACCTAGGTGTCTGGCTAGACTGTAAACTCTCCTTCCAGACTCATATCAAACATCTCCAATCTAAAATCAAACCTAGAGTCGGCTTTCTATTCCGCAACAAAGCCTCCTTCTCTCACGTCGCCAAACTTACCCTAGTAAAACTGACTATCCTACCGATCCTCGACTTCGGTGATGTCATCTACAAAATAGCTTCCAACACTCTACTCAGCAAACTGGATGCAGTTTATCACAGTGCTATCCGTTTTGTTACTAAAGCACCTTATACCACCCACCACTGCGACCTGTATGGTCTAGTCGGCTGGTCCTTGCTACATATTCGTCGCCAGACCCACTGGCTCCAGGTCATCTACAAGTCCATGCTAGGTAAAGCTCCGCCTTATCTCAGTTCACTGGTCACGATGGCAACACCCACCCGTAGCACGCGCTCCAGCAGGTGTATCTCACTGATCATCCCTAAAGCCAACACTTCATTTGGCCGCCTTTCGTTCCAGTTCTCTGCTGCCTGTGACTGGAACGAATTGCAAAAATCGCTGAAGTTGGAGACTTTTATCTCCCTCACCAACTTCAAACATCTGCTATCTGAGCAGCTAACCGATCGCTGCAGCTGCACATAGTCTATCGGTAAATAGCCCACCCAATTTACCTACCTCTTCCCCATACTGTTTATATTTATTTACTTTTCTGCTCTTTTGCACACCAACATCTCTACCTGTACATGACCATCTGATCATTTATCACTCCAGTGTTAATCTGCAAAATTGTAATTATTCGCCTACCTGCTCATGCCTTTTGCACACAATGTATATAGACTCTCTTTTTTTCTTTTTCTACTGTGTTATTGACTTGTTAATTGTTTACTCCATGTGTAACTCTGTGTTGTTGTCTGTTCACACTGCTATGCTTTATCTTGGCCAGGTCGCAGTTGCAAATGAGAACTTGTTCTCAACCAGCCTACCTGGTTAAATAAAGGTGAAATATATCTATTTTTTTTAACTAATAAAAAACACTCTTCCATGTTTTCTTTAAGGAATTTGAACAGTACATTAAGACCATTCTACATTCTTTCAAAAGCAAGCTGTTAAAACAATCAATATATGTGTATCTTTTAAGGTCTTTGTATAACCTGTAATTTGTTGTACAACCTAGCATATGTTATCATTGTCTGTTTGTATACTTATTGTACGTATGTATACTGATGTTTCTGCAATAATAATAAATAAATATATATATATAGTACCAGTTCAAAGTTTGGGCATACCATGTAGTTACCAAAAAAGTGTTATATTAGAGATTCTTTGCCTTGATGACAGCTGTGCACACACTTAGAATTCTCTCAACCAGCTTCATGAGGTAGTCAGCTGGAATGCATTTCAAGTAACAGGTATGCCTTCTTAAAAGTTAATTTGTGAAATGTCTTTCCTTCTGAATGCATTTCAGACAATCAGTTGTGTTGTGACAAGGTAGGGCTGGTGTACAGAATATAGCCCTATTTGGTAAAAGACCAAGTGTTATGTACTTGAGTGAAGACCCAAAAGCGGTTTTAACAGAAAACAGAGTTCTTTAATGGAAAAACAGGAATGGCATAAATCCTCTTCCAACGTAGTCAATGGAACAAAAGAACGTAGTATAATGCAGGATGCACCTGCCAGGCAGACTCCGACAGGATAGGACAAGGTGGAAGCAAACGGGACGACAGCTTGCTTCTGGTATCAAAAACACAAACAAGAATCAGACACTGAAAGTAGCAGGAACAGAGAGAGAAATAGAGACCTAATCAGAGGGGGAAGAGAGAACAGGTGGGGAAAGAGTGAATGAGCTAGTTAGGGGAAATGTAGAACAGCTGAAGAATGAGAGACAGAAAAGGTAACCTAAAAAGACCAGCAGAGAGAGACAGAGTGAAGAGAAAGGACAGGAACAGACATAACAAGACATGACAGTACCCCCCCACTCACCGAGCGCCTCCTGGCGCACTCGAGGAGGAAACCTGGCGGCAACGGAGGAAATCATCGATCAGCGAACGGTCCAGCACGTCCCGAGAGGGAACCCAACTCCTCTCCTCAGGACCGTACCCCTCCCAATCCACTAGGTACTGATGACCACGGCCCCGAGGGCGCATGTCCAAAATCTTACGAACCCTGTAGATGGGTGCGCCCTCGACAAGGATGGGAGGGGAGGGACGAGCGGGGGGCGCGAAGAACGGGCTTAACACAGGAGACATGGAAGACCGGGTGAACGCGACGAAGATAGCGGGAGAAGAAGTCGCACTGCGACAGGATTAATGACCTGAGAAATACGGAACGGACCAATGAACCGCGGGGCCAACTTGCGAGAAGCTGTCTTAAGGGAAGGTTCTGAGTGGAGAGCCATACTCTCTGACCGCAACAATATCTAGGACTCTTGGTCCTACGCTTATTAGCGGCCCTCACAGTCTGCGCCCTATTACGGCAAAGTGCCGACCTGACCCCCTTCCAGGTGCGCTCGCAACGCTGGACAAAAGCCTGAGCGGAGGGGACGCAGGACTCGGCGAGCTGAGAAGAGAACAGCGGAGGCTGGTACCCGAGGCTACTCTGAAAAGGGGATAGACCGGTAGCAGACGAGGGAAGCGAGTTGTGGGCGTACTCTGCCCAGGGGAGCTGTTCTGACCAAGACGCAGGGTTACGAAAAGAAAGACTGCGTAAAATGCGACCAACAGTCTGATTGGCCCGTTCGGCTTGACCGTTAGACTGGGGATGAAAGCCGGACGAGAGACTGACGGAAGCCCCAATCAAACGGCAAAACTCCCTCCAAAATTGGGACGTGAACTGCGGGCCTCTGTCGGAAACGACGTCAGAAGGAAGGCCATGAATACGGAAAACATTCTCGATAATGATCTGAGCCGTCTCCTTAGCAGAAGGGAGCTTATCGAGAGGAATGAAATGAGCCGCCTTAGAGAATCTATCGACAACCGTAAGAATAACTGTCTTCCCCGCTGATGAAGGCAGTCCGGTGATAAAATCTAAAGCGATGTGAGACCACGGTCGAGAGGGAATGGGAAGCGGTCTGAGACGGCCGGCAGGAGGAGAGTTCCCAGATTTAGTCTGCGCGCAGACCGAACAAGCGGCGACAAATCGACGCGCGTCACGTTCCCGAGTGGGCCACCAGAAACGCTGGCGAATGGAAGCGAGCGTACCCGAACGCCGGGGTGGCCGGCTAACTTGGCAGAGTGGGCCCACTGAAGAACGGCCGGACGAGTAGGGAACGGGAACGAACAGAAGGTTCCTAGGACAAGCTCGCGGCGACGGAGTGTGAGCGAGTGCTTGCTTTACCTGCCTCTCAATTCCCCAGACAGTCAACCCGACAACACGCCCGTCAGGGAGAATCCCCTCGGGGTCGGTGGAGACCTCAGAAGAACTGAAGAGACGAGATAAAGCATCAGGCTTGGTGTTTTTGAGCCCGGACGATAAGAAATAACAAACTCGAAACGAGCGAAAAACAGAGCCCAACGAGCCTGACGCGCATTAAGTCGTTTGGCTGAACGGATGTACTCAAGGTTCCTATGGTCAGTCCAAACGACAAAAGGAACGGTCGCCCCCTCCAACCACTGTCGCCATTCGCCTAGGGCTAAGCGGATGGCGAGCAGTTCGCGATTACCAACATCATAGTTACGTTCTGACGGCGATAAGCGATGAGAGAAAAACGCGCAAGGATGGACCTTGCCGTCAGAGAGAGCGCTGAGAAAGAATGGCTCCCACGCCCACCTCTGACGCGTCAACCTCAACAACAAACTGTCTAGAGATGTCAGGTGTAACAAGAATAGGAGCGGATGTAAAACGATTCTTAAGAAGATCAAAAGCTCCCTGGGCGGAAACGGACCACTTAAAGCACGTCTTAACAGAAGTAAGGGCTGTGAGGGGAGCTGCCACCTGACCGAAATTACGGATGAAACGACGATAGAAATTAGCGAAGCCCAGAAAGCGCTGCAGCTCGACGCGTGACTTAGGAACGGGCCAATCAATGACAGCCTGGACCTTAGCGGGATCCATCTTAATGCCCTCAGCGGAAATAACGGAACCGAGAAAAGGGACAGAGGTGGCATGAAAAATGCACTTCTCAGCCTTCACATAAAGACAGTTCTCCAAAAGGCGCTGGAGGACGCGTCGCACGTGCTGAACATGAATCGAGAGAGACGGAGAAAAAATCAGGATATCGTCCATGTAAACGAAAACAAAAATGTTCAGCATGTCCCTCAGGACGTCGTTAACTAGTGCCTGAAAGACAGCTGGAGCGTTAACGAGGCCGAAAGGAAGAACCCGGTATTCAAAGTGCCCTAACGGAGTGTTAAACGCCGTCTTCCACTCGTCCCCCTCCCTGATGCGCATGAGATGGTAGGCGTTACGAAGGTCCAATTTGGTGAAAAACCTGGCTCCCTGCAGGATCTCGAAGGCTGAAGACATAAGAGGAAGCGGATAACGATTCTTAACTGTTATGTCATTCAGCCCTCGATAATCCACGCATGGGCGCAGGGACCCGTCCTTCTTCTGAACAAAAAACCCCGCTCCGGCGGGAGAGGAGGAGGAGACTATGGTACCGGCGTTGAGCGAAACCGACAAATAATCCTCGAGAGCCTTACGTTCGGGAGCCGACAGAGAGTATAATCTACCCCGGGGGAGTAGTTCCCGGAAGGAGATCAATACTACAGTCATACAACCGGTGTGGAGGGAGAGAAGTGGCCTTGGAACGACTGAACACCGTGCGCAGATCGTGATACTCCTCCGGCACCCCTGTCAAATCGCCAGGCTCCTCCTGTGAAGAAGAGACAGAGGAAACAGGAGGGATAGCAGACATTAAACAGGTCACATGACAAGAAACATTCCAGGATAGGATAGTATTACTAGACCAATTAATAGAAGGGTTATGGCGCACTAGCCAGGGATGACCCAAAACAACAGGTGTAAAAGGTGAACGAAAAATTAAAAAAGAAATGGTTTCGCTATGATTACCAGAGACAGTGAGGGTTAAAGGCAGCGTCTCACGCTGAATCTTGGGGAGAGAACTACCATCTAAAGCGAACAAGGCCGTGGGCTCCCCTAACTGTCTGAGAGGAATGTCATGTTCCCGAGCCCAGGTCTCGTCCATAAAACAGCCCTCCGCCCCAGAGTCTATCAAGGCACTGCAGGAAGCAGATGAACCGGGCCAGCGGAGATGGACCGGAAAGGTAGTGCGTGATCCAGAAGGAGAGGCCTGAGTAGTTGCGCTCACCAGTAGCCCTCCCTTTACTGATGAGCTCTGGCTTTTACTGGACATGAGGTGACAAAATGACCAGCGGAGCCGCAGTAGAGACAGAGGCGATTGGTGATTCTCCGTTCCTTCTCCTTGGCCGAGATGCGGATACCCCCCAGCTGCATAGGCTCAGCATCCGAGCCGGCGGAGGAGGGTGGCAGTGATGCGGCAGGTGGCAGTGATGTGGAGAGGGGAGCAACGGAGAACGCGAGCTCCTTTCCACGAGCTCGGCGACGAAGATCAAACCGTCGCTCAATGCGAATAGCGAGAGCTATTAAGGAGTCCAGACAGGAAGGAACCTCCCGGGAGAGGATCTCATCCTTAACCTCGACGAGGAGACCCTCCAGAAAACGAGCGAGCAAAGCCGGCTCGTTCCAGTCACTAGAGGCAGCGAGAGTGCGAAACTCAATAGAATAATCCGTTATGGATCTATTCCCCTGACATAGGGAAGACAGGGCCCTGGAAGCCTCTCGCCAAAAAACAGAACGGTCAAAAACCCGTATCATCTCCTCCTTAAAGTCCTGATACTGGTTAATACACTCAGCCCTCGCCTCCCAGATTGCCGTGCCCCACTCACGCGCCCGTCCGGTAAGGAGAGAAATGACGTAGGCGATGCGGGCTGCGCTCCTGGAGTAAGTGTTGGGCTGGAGAGAGAACACCACATCACACTGAGTGAGGAATGAGCGGCACTCAGTGGGCTCCCCAGAGTAACACGGCGGGTTGTTGATCCTGGGCTCCGGAGACTCGGAAACCCTGGAAGTGGGCGGTGGATCGAGGTGGAGTTGGTGAACCTGTCTTGTGAGGTCGGAGACTTGGACGGCCAGGGTCTCAACGGCATGTCGAGCAGCAGACAATTCCTCCTCGTGTCTGCCTAGCATCGCTCCCTGGATCTCGACGGCGGAGTGAAAAGGGTCCGGAGCCGCTGGGTCCATTCTTGGTCTGATTCTTCTGTTATGTACTTGAGTGAAGACCCAAAAGCGGTTTTAACAGAAAACAGAGTTCTTTAATGGAAAAACAGGAATGGCATAAATCCTCTTCCAACGTAGTCAATGGAACAAAAGAACGTAGTATAATGCAGGATGCACCTGCCAGGCAGACTCCGACAGGATAGGACAAGGTGGAAGCAAACGGGACGACAGCTTGCTTCTGGTATCAAAAACACAAACAAGAATCAGACACTGAAAGTAGCAGGAACAGAGAGAGAAATAGAGACCTAATCAGAGGGGGAAGAGAGAACAGGTGGGGAAAGAGTGAATGAGCTAGTTAGGGGAAATGTAGAACAGCTGAAGAATGAGAGACAGAGAAGGTAACCTAAAAAGACCAGCAGAGAGAGACAGAGTGAAGAGAAAGGACAGGAACAGACATAACAAGACATGACACCAAGTCCATATTATGGCAAGAACAGCTCAAATAAGCAAAGAGAAATGAAAGTCCATCTTTACTCTAAGACATGAGGGTCAGTCATTATGGAACATTTCAAGAACTCTTAAAGTTTTGTCAAGTGCAGTCTCAAAAACCATCAAGTGCTATGATGAAACTGGCTCTCATGAGGACCTCCACGGGAAAGGACGACCCAGAGTTACCTCTGCTGCACAGGATAAGTTCATTAGAATTACCAGCCTCAGAATTTGTAGCCCAAATAAATACTTCACAGAGTTCAAGTAACAGACACATCTCAACATCAACTGCTCAGAGGAGACTGTGTGAATCAGGTCTTCATGGTCGAATTGCTGCAAAGAAACCACTACTAAAGGACACCAATAAGAAAAAGACACTTGCTTGGGCCAAGAAACACGAGCAATGGACATTAGACCGGTGGAAATCTGTCCTTTGGTCTGATGAGATCAAATGTGAGATTTTTGGTTCCGACCGTCTTGTCTTTGTAAGACGCAGAGTAGGTGAATGGATGATCTCTGCATGTGTGGTTCCCACCATGAAGCATGGAGGAGGTGGGATGGTGTGGGGGTGCTTTCCTGGTGACACTGTCTGTGATATATTTAGAATTCAAGGCACACTTTACCAGCATTGCTACCACAGCATTCTGCAGCAACAGGCCATCCCATCTGGTTTGCGTTTAGTAGGACTATCCTTTGTTTATCAACAGGACAATGAACCAACACACTTCCAGGCTATGTAAGGGCTATTTGACCTATTTGAGTGATGGGGTGCTGCATCAGCTGACCTGGCCTCTACAATCACCCAGCCTGAACCCAATTGAGATGGTTTGGGATAAGTTGGACCACAGGGTGAAGGAAAAGCAGCCAAAAAGTGCTCAACATATGTGGGAAGTCCTTCAAGACTTCAAGACAGCGGAAGAAATTTGAGAAAGAGGACAATGATAAGTCACCATGACTCGGCGTAAAATTGCTGGAGAACGAGTCCGACGAAATTCACACCATTCGTGAGGACGTCAACATTCACATTACCCACGCCCTCACTCAAATCCCTGTCCAGGGAACACTTGATCTAGTTGATTAGTTGAACACTTGATTAGTCTAAGAGTTTAACCACGTGGTATGGTTAAAAGATTCAGCCATCTACTCAAACCTTAGCTTATACTCATGTTTATGGTCTCTACACAAACCTCTGCCCTCTCATGGTAAGCTGGTCTGCAACCTTTAGCCATCCCGTAATTGAGCTCGGTCTGGTGATAGAAAACCCAGGTGGGGTTTTTATTTGGGACATAGAAAAAGGCTGTCTCATGACGCCAGGTCCCTGTCTGTGCCCCTGAGGGTGTGCCAATGACTTGGTGAAACTTTTTAGGGAATTGGAGTGTCCTTCATTAAACAGTCCAAAATCACATTACACAACTTCACAAACAGTATCATCCTCATTCATTCATCTTATACAACAATTAGATGTAAGCCTCATAACTGAGGCTATTGTATAAACAGTGTTATGGTAATGTGGCCGTATTTGTCTCCCAGATAATCAAGGAATGCAACATTATGTACAGTGTTCCCGTGTGGCCCATTTTGAAACCAACGGGTAAATTGAGTCTTACCATTGACTATAGACAACTCAACAAACTGGTTCCGTTGTCTCATTGGCCAATGGAACAGCTCGACCAAGAGTTGCCAAAGGTGGCAAACGCCAAGGACTTCTCCACCCTCGATGTGGTGAATGGTTTCTGGACCATGACAGTAGACCCTTGTGACCAACACCAGTTGGTTTTCTTTTTCTCTAACAAATCAAATCAAATGTATTTATTAAGCCCTTCTTACATCAGCTGATGTCACAACATGCTGTACAGAAACCCAGCCTAAAACCCAAAACAGCAAGCAATGCAGGTGTAGAAGCACGGTGGCTAGGAAAAACTCCCTTGAAAGGAAGAAACCTAGAGAGGAACCAGGCTATGAAGGGTGGCCAGCCCTCTTCTGGCTGTGCCGGGTGGAGATTATAACAGAACAGGGCCAAGATGTTCAAATGTTCATAGATGACCAGCAGGGTCAAATAATAATAATCACACTGGTTGTAGAGGGTGCAACAGGACAGCACCTCAGGAATAAATGTCAATTTGCTTTTCATAGCCGATAATTCAGAGTATCTCTACCGCACCTGCTGTCTTTAGAGAGTTGAAAACAGCAGGTCTGGGACAAGGTAGCACGTCCAGTGAACAGGTCAGGGTTCCATAGCCAGAGGCAGAACAGTTGAAACTGGAGCAGCAGCATGACCAGGTGGACTAGGGACAGCAATGAGTCATCAGGCCAGGTAGTCCTGAGGCATGGTCCGAGGGCTCAGGTCCTTCGAGAGATAGAGACTGAGAGAAAGAAGAGAGAGAATTAAAGAGAGCATACTTAAATTCACACAGGACACCGGATAAGACAGGAGAAATACTCCAGATAACAGACTGACCCTAGCCCCTGACACATAAACTATTGCAAAATAAATACTGGAGGCTGAGACAGGAGGGGTTGGGAGACACTGTGGCCCTGTCCGACGATACCCCCGGACAGGGCCAAACAGGTAGGAAATAACCCACCCACTTTGCCAAAGCACAGCCCCCACACCACTAGAGGAATATCTTCAACCACCAACTTACCATCCTGAGACAAGACCGAGTATATTCCACGAAGATCTCCCCAACGGATTCGCCAATGTGGACAGGACAATCACGTCAGTGACTCAATCCACTCAAGTGACGCACTCCTCCTAGGGATGGCATGGAAGAGCACCAGTAAGCCAGTAACTCAGCCCCTGTAATAGGGTTTGAGGCAGAGAATCCCAGTGGAGAGAGGGGTACCGGCCAGGCAGAGACAGCAAGGGTGGTTCGTTGCTCCAGTGCCATTCTGTTCACCTTCACACTCCTGGGCCAGACTACACTTAATCATAGGACCTACTGAAGAGATGAGTCTTCAATAAAGACTTAAAGGTTGAGACCGAGTCTGCGTCTCTCACATGGATAGGCAGACCATCCCATAAAAATGGAGCTCTATAGGAGAAAGCCCTGCCTCCATTTGTTTGCTTAGAAGGGGGACAGTAAGGAGGCCTGCATCTTGTGACCGTAGCATACGTGTAGGTATGTACAGCAGGACCAAATTGGAAAGATAGGTAGGAGCAAGCCCATGTAATGCTTTGTAGGTTAGCAGTAAAACCTTAAAATCAGCCCAAGACTTAACAGTAAGCCAGTGTTGAGAGGCTAGCACTGGAGTAATATGATACAATTTTTGGGCTCTAGTCAAGATTCTTGCAGCCGTGTTTAGCACTAACTGAAGTTTATTAAGTGCTTTATCCGGGTAGCCGGAAAGTAGAGTATTGCAGTAGTCTAACCTAGAAGTGACAAAAGCATGGATACATTTTTATGCTGCATTTTTGGACAGAAAGTTTCTCATTTTTGCAATTTTACATAGATGGAAAAAAGCTGTCCTTGAAACAGTCTTGATGTGTTCATCAAAAGAGAGATCAGGGTCCAGAGTAATGCCGAGGTCCTTCACAGTTTCATTTGAGACAACTGTACAACAATCAAGATTAATTGTCAGATTCAACGGGTCTCTTTGTTTCTTGGGACCTAGAACTAGCATCTCTGTTTTGTTCGAGTTTAAAAGTAGAATTTTTCCGCCATCCACATCCTTTTAAACACAGGCTCCCAGGGAGGGCAATTTAGTGGCTTCACCATGTTTCATCAAAATGTACAGCTGTGTGTTGTCCACATAGCAGTGAAAGTTAACATTATGTTTCCGAATGACATCACCAAGAATAAAATATATAGTGAAAACAATAGTGGTCCTAAAACGGAGCCTTGAGGAACACCGAAATTTACAGTTGATTTGTCAGAGGACAAACCATCTACAGAGACAAACTGATATCTTTCCGACAGATAAGATCTAAACCAGGGCAGAACTTGTCCATGTAGACCAATTTGGGTTTCCAATCTCTCCAAAAGAATGTGGTGATCAATGGTACCAAAAGCAGCACTAAGGTTTAGGAGCACAAGGACAGAAGCACAGAAGACATTTCGTATACATTGTTTGTCTTCAGGAAGGCAGTGAGTTGCTGCACAACAGCTTTTTCTAAAATTTGAGAGGAATGGGAGATTCGACATAGTCGGGTAAAGGTTTGGCTTTTTCAAGAGGCTTTATTACTGCCACTTTTAGTGAGTTTCCTACACATCCGCTGTATAGGGAGCCGTTTATTATGTTCAACATGGGAGGGCCAAGCACAGGAAGCAGCTCTTTCAGTAGTTTAGTTGGAATATGGTCCAGTATGCAGCTTGAAGGTTTAGAGTCCATGACTATTTTCATCAATGTGTCAAGAGATATAGTATTATAAAACTTGAGTGTCTCCCTTGATCCTAGGTCCTGGCAGTGTTGTGCAGACTCAGGACAACTGAGCTTTGGAGAAATGCGTCAATTTAAAGAGGAGTACGTAATTTGCTTTCTCATGATCATGATCTTTTTGTCAAAGAAGAATTTATTTATGAATTTATCACTGCTGAAGTGAAAGCCATCCTCTCTTATGGAATTCTGCTTTTTAGTTATCTTTGCGGCACTATCAAAAATAAATTTGGGATTGTTCTTATTTTCCTCAATTAAGTTGGAAAAATAGGATGATCGAGCAGCAGTGAGGGCTCTTCGATACTGCACTTCGATACTGAACAAGCTCTTCACGTTCAATCATTGCCCGTTCAGGTATGCGAACTCCCCCTCAGAGTTCAACATCTTCCTGCACCAGGCAATGCCAGACGCAGCCACCAGGGGGATGATAATCTATGTGGACGTCATTCTCATAAGGAGTGAGACTTGGTCACATCACCTCAATGAGATGGACCATGTTCTTACCCAACTCGAGGCAGCAGGGGCTAAGTTGGCCATCATGAAAGGACAATGGTGCAGGACAAAGGTAAACTACGTTGGACTTCTGATGGGTGCTGGGGGCATCCTGCCACAGTCTAATAGAATCCAAGCAGTCTGCAAAATCAAAACACTTGCAAACCTTCATGAGGTGCGCAGCTTCTTGGGAGTATGTAATTACTCCCGTCAATTCATCGATAACTACATGTATGTCGACTTGTCGAAGCCTTTGACCCGTCTTCTTCAGAAAGACACCCCGTTCGTTTGGGATGCCACTCACGACGAAGCTGTAACTTCCTTGAAAAACCTGCTTTGTGAGGCACCCTGCCTGGTATACCTCAACAAAGATGTTCTTTTTGAATGTTGGTTTCTCAGAGCACTGCCTTAGTGCTGGCTTGTACCAAAAATATGACCAAGACAGACATGGGGTTGCTTACGCAAGCAAACCACTCAACCCTGCCGAACACAAGTGCTCAGACTGTGGAAAAGCGCTGCTGTCAACCGTCTGGGTGGTCAAGCACTTCACCAGTTATGTCGGCGGACAGAAGGTGATCATAGAAACATGTCACCAGCTGGTGACCTTTCTGAAAAGCCAACAAATCTGTGAAGGTGCTGTACTCAACAGCAGAATAGCGGCTTGGCTTATGATGCTGCAGAGCCATGAAGTGATAGTCAACTCCGCAAAATAAAAAAACCTGCCTTTGGGCGGGGCTTTGGCGGTCTGATGATGATGAAACCAAATTTGCACCATTCTTGTGTAATGTAGCTCCGCCGTTGCCTTCGAACCATCACTACTTCAAACAGAATGTGTGTCTCGGCATGCCGATGGCATTTGTGAATGGCTGTTCTTACCGTCATCTAGAAGTCTTGCAAGCTGGTATGGGATTGGTATGGCACCTCGACATTCCATGCAAACCTCTTTAATTTCAGCTAGGCAACAAGACCAGCTTGTTGCAGAAGTTGCTGGCGTACTTATCACACTGCAAACGGCAGTGAAACACGATTTTCAGAACTAGAAATCTGCACTGACTTAAACTACGCCAGACTCACCTTCTTATGCCACTTGGTGTTTTGGAAACAAAAGCACATGACTACTTCAAGAGGCAAATAAGTGAAAAACACAGAGCTAATTCTAGCTTGTGATGACCTCATAACCAAACACGACATAGAGGTGTATTCAAGTCAAGGGACACTCCAAATTACCTGGTCGTGACAAACTTGCCAACGACCATGCCGACAGTATGGCGAAATCTGGTGCAATTCACTGCACCCTAGGGTGTTCGATGCTCGAGACGCAATGATCACCGAGGTGCCCATGGTGTCTGCGGTAACGCGTAGCCATGTAGCACCGCGGGAAACATCTTCGCACGAACATAATGTGTTTTCAACTCATTCATTCCTGAACGGTGAACTGGTAGCAATGCAACACCAAGATGAGTCCCTCACCACTTTGATGGCTTTCTTGTCTGATCCTGTCAATCACCCAATGTCCGAACTGGCTTTGGCAGGCTCACACGACTTGCATTCGATGTACGCAACTAAACAGCACCTCACACTTGTAGATGACCTACTGGTTTATGTTTCAGAAACCGACGCCACACAAAGGTGGGTGGTTCCTAAAACACAAAGGGGGTTAATGATACCTCATGCCCACAATGAGCCATGTGGAGGCCATAGGGGAGTCAAGGCTACATGTGAAACATTGTAACAGGTGGCCCACTGGCCTCACATGGAACAAGACCTTCCACCCACTTCCTTCCACCCACTCCACAGAGCACCATTGCGTCTTACCCCTGGAGCTCGATCCAGATCGACTGGGTTGGCCCAGTTGCTAGGTCGGTAAGAGGCAAATAGTATCTCCTCACAGTGACGTGTGCATTCACCAAGTGGGTGGAGTGCCTGCCCGCAACCAATGACACAGCGGAAACCACATTTTCAGCCGTTTCGGGCTTGCCAGGAGAAACCGTGGACTGCAACAGAGGAACCCACTTTTCGGAAGCTGTAATGACCAAACTGTGGCGGCTACTGGGAGACAGAGTTAACCTCCACATCTGGCACCACCCTAGGAGCTCCGGCAGGGTAGAAAGGAGCCCCCAGACAATCATCAGAATCCTGAGGAAATACATGGCAGCCAACCACAGAGATTACGACGTCAAACTCCCACTGGTACTGATGGCGATCAGAGCCACAGGCAACAGGTCTACGGGAATAACACCATTCAAGATGATGACAGGCCAACAAATGATACTTCCACTGCATCTTCTGTACCAACAGGGGCATGTCGCCGCAGCCACCGCCTACACGACTCATCAATACGTGATGGACTTGTGAACCCACCTCCAGTCTTCCATTGCGCACGCTCAAGGAAGGTTGGAAAGAAGTTCAAAAGGTGACACGACCCATTACGACAAAAAGGTCTCACACCACGTGATCGAGGTTGGGGATAAGGTGTGGTACGTCATATACACCAAACCTGTGGGCGTCATGACAAAGTTCCTGCCCCACTGGACGGGGCCACGTGAGATTTTGGTGAAACAGTCACCTGTAGCTTATCAAATCAGAATCAGCAAAGGTCGACAAAACAACACGTTCAAGTGGGTCCACAGGAATCAAATGAAGTTGTACACTCCCCCCATGGGAATAGAAGGGTTGCAAGCCAGCACCGAATAGATAGAAACCTAGCAAAGTCAGAGGTACTAAGAAAATTGCTAAGTGTCCTCAGCTGATCCCTTCAAGGAGATCAATAAGTTGCACCTTACCTTCTCTTCCCAGCTACAAGATATACGTTCGTTGTCACTGTTGATATTGTACTGCCCTGTGCTGTTCGAAATAAGGAAATCGGCAACATTTGTTGTGTCACTACGTTTCCGTTTACAAAAACCAAACCACTGAAATAATCAAACAATATCTCTAATTAATCGTTTTTTGTAGGATGGCGTTCCTTTGGCTGATTCTGACACTGCGCCCTAGTCAAAACCAACCCAGCAGATGTACTCACGAGCAGACCCCCAAAGGGAATCGTTCTCCGTGATAATCTAGGACTCCTTATAACCAACTGCAGAGTACACACACAGAGGTTGTATTTTTACTGACGTTGCCGGTTGTTGAACTGGAGAATATCTATAGATTGAAAATGGTTCTAAATGTAGGATTTTGGCACGACAGCACCGTTGTGAAAATTGCCACACCCGCAGTCGTAGCTTATCAGGAACACAATGGGGGGGTGGATGTGGGGGTTTTATGACACCTCACTCGATCGTAAACCATAGGCAGCAGACGATTCCTTTTGGTGCCTAGTTTGGGTGATTGGAATGTCTGTGTGCCTTATGAAGAGTTCACTGCCCAAGAACTTCAACATCAAACAATGGACGTCGGGAAAATATATTTTATCCTCCGAATGTTAGTAATTATGAGAAATGGAATGTGAAAGATTATTGTCTATTTTGTGAGATCATTAAAAGTAATGTCAACATTTTCATGTTGAAGGGTATATCATGTTTACATAATATCCAGGATAAAGAGAATGTTTTTCTGATGATAAGACTGTGATTTTACTTCTCTGACAAGATCATTGTAAATTGTGATACCTTGCCTCGTAACTAGACACGCCTCAGGGAACCCAGAGAGCATGTCAATGTGGTGTAAACGCCCCCTTTTTAGTTGAGAATTAGCATATCAGACTAGAAGGGCCACAAGCTGCAGCTGAGGTCTATGATTAGTCACAACCCCGAAATGCAACACAAGGTTGAAGAAGACAAAGGAACCTCTTAACAATCAATGCTATGGTTGAGTAGCTGTACTATATCTAAGATGGTGAATTTAAGCAGGACCATCTGGTTATTCTCTTCAAATCATTGTTTGTCTATGCGGCTTTCATCACCACTCTGGGATCATCGACACGGCTGATTAGCCGTCCTCAGGAGACCACTCTTCCAGAACGAGTGCAATTAAACAGACAACTAAGAAGGACAGTGCGACATCTTGTGGACAATCAGAGACTTACACCCGCGAATGAAGGAGAGGGCCATCTAAAGAACAAGGCCTCCATCGAACCCTTATTACCAAGCGCAACCTAGCCCACGAAGGCCTGGGCCCAGCAGAGATATCCGATGAAGACCTTCACGTAAATACATGCATTACGTCTTACCCATAATAGCGGCAATTCGGGGCAAGTTATTAGGGATAAACAAAGCTTAGTTACAAATGTATCCAAGTGTTATTTCTCTTTCTCTCTCTCTTTAAATCTCCATATTGTGTAACCAGTGTCATATTACACTAGTCCGCTAGCGACTCGACATCAAAGAATTGTTACCGAAACCAGAAGAGAGCCGTGAGTTGTAATGATTTAGTTATAAAAGATTCCCACGGAAGTCATTTCAATTTCTGTTTATGTCCTAAAAGAAGAGGACATCTAAAGTGTGGACTTTTCAGTTGTTTGACATAAGCATATACACTGTTAATAATTAATATTTAGGCCTAATTAGCCATTCGTAGGATAATTATATTACCGCAGACTACTTCTATTATTTTAGTCCCTTCCAGCCCTCATACAGACTCCATGAACACAGTAATGGGTGTCATTCTTTAATTTTTATTTGTTTCTTTGTTATTGGGATGATATAAATGCTGTAAGACTGCTAAACTCTTTGCTATCGTTTCGTTGGTTGTATTCAAGCTGCATATAGTGAGTTATTTGTAACTTTTCACCATATACTATAAAATTGTAGACCTGCACCAGGCTGGGAAGACTGAACCTGCAATAGGTAAGCAGCTTGGTTTGAAGAAATCAACTGTGGGAGCAATTATTAGGAAATGGAAGACATACAATACCACTGATAATCTCCCTCGATCTGGGGCTCCATGCAAGATCTCAATGAAGGAGTGGCTTCGTAAGAAGCATTTCAAGGTCCTGGAGTGGCCTAGCCACAACCACATAGAAAATCTTTGGAGGGAGTTGAAAGTCCATGTTGCCAAGCAACAGCCCCAAAACATCACTGCTCTAGAGGAGATCTGCATGGAGGAATGGGCCAAAATACCAGCAACAGTGTGTGAAAACCTTGTGAAGACGTTTGACCTCTGTCATTGCCAACAAAGGGTATATAACAAAGTATTGAGATAAACTTTTGTTATTGACCAAATACTTATTTTCCACCATAATTTGCAAATAAATTCATTAAAAATCCTACAATGTGATTTTCTGGATTTTTTTTCTCATTTTGTCTGTCATAGTTGAAGTGTACGTATGATGAAAATTTACAGGCCTCTCATCTTTTTAAGTGGGAGAACTTGCACAATTGGTGGCTGACTAAATACTTTTTTGCCCCACTGTATTTGGGTATACGAGAATTGAGTTAAGAGTTACAGGGTGTGTTGAGTGGTGGTTTCCCAGGCAGGCCATTGGTATGGTGCAGAAACAGATGGGGTGAAAGTAGTAGTGGAATGGGGTAGTGGGATTTTAATGAGTGTAAGTGCCAGCTGCAGAGAAGTACCTGGGTGTATGAGATTTTACTGCGGGAAGAGTTATAAGATGGTTCTCAGATTTTTATGAAATAGTGGTATATCGGTGTAGGGTTGGTTGGTGGTGCAATTATTAGATATATATTTTTCTTCCTTTTTATTTTTGTATCACAAATGTAACGTGATTGATCACACACTACCGCACAGTAGGATGGCGGCATGCACAAACAAAATGTGTGAACGCTACAATACCAAAAAATGTGGATAATGGTACACCACAGGGGAGCGTGATTAGTCCTCTGTTGTTCTCAATCATGGTCAATGATGTTTACTCTCAGGTACAGCCAGATATTGGGAGGTTGTTATTTGCAGATGACGGGGCCTTATGGAAGAGGGGAAGAAATGTGCCAAATATAGTCAGGAAGGTACAGGAAGCAATTGATGAGGTTGAGCGGTGGGCATTAATGTGGGGATTCAGGTTCTCTGTAGAGAAAACTCAGACAGTGTTCTTTACCTGGAGGAAGGTGGATGATGAGATATGCTTTAGGGTATATGTCAGAAACTTGGAGAGGGTGGGGGCCTTCAGGTTCCTTGGGGTATACTTTGACACTAGACTGACCTGGGCAGAACACATTGTGAGAGTTGTGGGAAAGTGTAAGAAGGTGCGAAATGTGATTCACTGTCTGATGGGGAAGGAGTGGGGGGCTGGGCATTCCTCATTGAGGACCATGTACGTTGCATTGATCCGACCTGTAATAGACTATGGCAGTATACCGTATGGTTCGGCAGCCCGGACATCATTGGAAAGGCTAGATGTCAAACGGGCAAGGACTATGTAGTGGGGCATTTCGGACATGCCCAGTGGCTGCACTACAGGTGGAGATGGGGGATATGCCATTGCAGATTACTATTGACCTTGCAGTGAGTGGAGGAAGTCAAGCCAGACATAGTAGTTATTTGTTCTGATTCATGTGCAGTGTTAATGAGTCTCCAGTCCTTTAGGTTACGTAGCAAACAAGATCTGTTTTATGAGGTGCTACAAACCCATGGCAGGATTAGACAGATGGGTATACAGATAAGATTTACTTGGGTCCCAGCCCATGTGGAGGTGGAGGGGAACGAGGCAGTTGATGTGCTGGCTGATGTACAAGCACTTAGAAGTGGGGATGTTAATGTTTTAGTTTCGATGAGCAAGACAGGGGCAAAAAGCCTGATATGGACAGTGATGGTGCAGAGATGGCAGGAGCAGTGGAATAGAGATACTAAGAGCAGTCATTTATTTCAAGTACAGAGGAAAGTCGGGGAGGGGAGTACGGCAGGAAGAGAAAGAAGAGAGGAGGCTATTTTTACAAGATTAAGGGTGGAACACAACCAGTTGAATAAGTCCTTAATTGTGATAGAAAAGCTTCCAACATGAAAGTGTGATTACTGCTTGGAAACAGAGACCGTGGAGCATGTATTACTACAGTGTGGGAAGGATCAGAGGGAAAGAGAGAGGCTGAGATCTAGTATGAAGGAGAAGGGGATACAGGAAATTAGTTTAAAGAGTATATTTTGTTATTTTAGTTTCCCTGTCTCTGGCCCACACTCCACTACAGTAGGTGGCGGTATTGCAACTTTACGTTGGATGCCAACCACCGATAAACCCAACCTTAGAAGAATACCAACGACGAAGAAAACAAGGAAGTGACTTGTTGTTTATGGACGCACATGAGGTGGTTGAAATAATGGTCTGGTATCATTGTCTTCATATAAACATCTATTCAACATGAACATAGCAGAAAGTGGAGCAGTAGGCGATGCCATTACAGTGCACGATTTCTCCGAGAAGATTCTCGAGCAAACGGTTCACTTTCACGTCATAAAACTCAATGGAGGATTTTTCCTTTGGGTGGGCTCGAACCCCGTCTTGTCCAACTTGGCTGTTTCAATGGAAAGTAAATTTGTGAGTAGTCTACTGTAAATATATTGTTTTAAATCAGACTAGCTAACAGAGATGGATTGTTAGTTAGCTTCACCGTGCAATGGTGTTAGCTAGCTACGCTACTATAACGTTATTCTAACGGCTGATGATGCTATTTGTAATTTAGCTAACCTAACCTGTGTTTATTTATATATATATATTCAGGATTCGATGCCGCTGTCTACGTTAGTCCTGGGGGACCCATCGGACACCACTCCAAATTCACTGGCCCAGAGATTGAGTAAGCACCCTTTCATCCTGTCAATATCATATCTCTCTCATGGGTACTTGTTGTCTCTGAGAGCAAGAGGTTTTACTCTGCTCCAAATCTGGCCACGGATTTTTGTATGGGGGTCAATGTGTGTCGAATTTGGTCAACAAAAAATGTTATAGCTATTTGATCAAATTAAACGTTCGTGATGGTTAGGCAACAACTTGAGGTCAGCAGATTATGATTTTTCAATGCAGATACCAATTATTGGAGGACCAAAAAAAGCAGATACCGATTAATCTACCGGTGTGTGTGTGTGTATATATATATATATATATATATCTCTCACATTTTGTCAGTATCAGGCCAGTGGTGTCTGAGATTGCATGTGACTTACATATGTACTAACGTTTTACATACGGAGACGGACAGATCGATAGTCCTCCTCAATTTCATTATGGGGGACAACAAACCACCAATTCATATACACTCACACATAAATACACACAAGCACAGTCTCTGTATGTCATGAATTTCTAGATTTTGGTATTTGCTGAGTTAGTTTGTTCAAACTCATCCAAGTAAAGAATGGGAAGCTAGATATTTAATCCCTGACGCCTCTATTGTTACCCAACACGAGGCTACTAACATCAAAATGATCTGATGGCAATTTTAGGCTGCCACAACGTTGTTTATACGGTCAAATCTGTCTAACCATCAATTATATAGGGATTTCGTTGATAGCTATATGTTCTTCAGAACAATAAGCATCTAGCTTTCGGTTAAACTACTAACCAGTATTATGTTCTATTGTTGGTGTCAGTTTTCACCATCTGAAACGCCACTAACCCAGCTGTCCTCCGTCTCCTTTGTGTTTCAGCTAAAAGGACTAAGAAACAGGTGTATGTGAGCTACTGCCTGCCCACGACTGACTCCAACCTGTCTCTGCTGGTAGAGAACAGGATAAAGAAAGAGATGGAAGTTCACCCTGACAAGTTTTAACCCCCCCCCTTATTTTTTTTTACTAGTTTAATTGTTTTGTACCAAAATAAAACAATGGAAAGAAAAACAACATTACCTGTCTGGAATGTTCTGTCGATTGCTGTTTTAGCACTCATGAGTGAGATCTAACCAGAGACGTCTCTGTGTCGAGGCTGCAGGCACACTATATTTTCTGTGCCCACTGCCCACAAACTCAGTCTACAGACATGTATCCCCTCCAGTAGTTCATTTATTTTACATAATCAACAAGTTCATTATCAAAACAACATTTATGGCTTTAATATAGCAAATGCATCATATATAAAAAATAAACACGTACAAAATATTAGTGGTTGACAATCGATCACTCATGGAAATTCATTTTATTTACCACAACATTTCATTGCTGAAAACATTTGCAAATAAACCATACAAGGTGTCAAAATATGTGCCATTTGCTTCAAATATAGTTCATGGTAGAAATGTATAGAGTGTATACTTGGCCTTTTTAAGGTCATCTATACGTGTGACAAAATGTGCTATGAAAACTATTTGATATGCATAGTACATAAAATGTATGATAGTCCATGCATTGTCAATGGATGGCACATTAATACATACCTTACATTTGGTATTCAATCATTTGTAAGAGTATAAAGTTTGTATACAAACACTGTCAGCCACAGCTATTCTAACTAGATCATTCTATTGCATTCTAACTTAATCTATTCTAGACACTAACCATTTCAAAACCCCTATAGACATTGTGATTCATGGCATGGCCAGACATTATTTAACCGTGCTAGAGAGCGGTTTAAACAAGTACTAAAAACAGCAATATACAACTAACGTTTTTTACCAGGTGAAAATTAGCTTAAACTAGAGGTATGTCAAGTGACAATAATCCCCTTGGCAACATGACAAAAAATAAATACTGAATTACTGATAGATTATTTTCAGTCACCTGTCCAGTTGAAATCAGAGGATTTTTAAAACTGAACAACCATTGTGATAAAGCCATTCAATAATTGAGATGTTTCATAGTGGTAGCAGTAGACAGTCTGCATCCCAAATAGCACTCTATTCCCTATGTAGTGCACTGCTTTTGACCAGGGCCCATAGTGCTCTGGTCAAAGGTCAAAAGTAGTGAACTATGTAAGGAATAGACTGCTATTTGGGACGCAGACACACTACTAACTAACTGGACATTAGTATTGTCCACTCAACACTCGATGCCTTTGATTTTTCCATAGAATATGGAAATAAAAACACAAAAAGATTCAAAGTCCAAACTCATTTCCTAAGCCATCACAGTTTCCTTAGGTTTCCGGCTGTCATTCACCAACATTTAATAGGGGCTGCAATTCTCAGTTTTCTTAAGTATTTACATTGATTATACTACTACTAAGGATAAAGTGCCAACTTGGACTTTTGACAGGGGGGTGGAGGCAGAAATTCACAATTGAACCCATCAAGTAGGCTTCAGTATATAGGCCTGACCTCTCCTTTTATTACACTTAGAGTGCAGCAGTTTCACCCAAAACCAGTGTCTCAAATGAGCTGACTGGCACATTTTGATTACATTTGATTGAACTTTGAATTTTAGTGCAAAAAAGTTACGCTAATAGAATTTGAAATGCATAGAGCACACATCACCGTTGAAAGACATTTCAAATGAAACATGTCTGCTCTGCTGCTCTATATGTGTCTCTCTATGTCTTTAGAGTACACCACTCTGCTTATAACGTACAACTGACACCATGACATCCCTCCCCAGCATGGGACCATGGTACCCATAGACACACTGCCAACCCGTGGCAACAACTACCCTATGGGCACAAATAGATGTAAGTCATTGTAATGAGTTTCTGTTCATTGCAAAGACATACACAGGTGTGTGAATAACTCCATCGTTCGTTTCAAGAATATCCTGTTCTATTGCAGGCCCTCAAATACTTCAGAAATCATATTAATAAATCATATTGAGTGTCTGAGGGTGATAATGAGAGGGTCATCATTTCTCGATTAAACCAAACGGAAGGTTTTTTAAAGTTTAAAAAAATGAAAGAGTTCCTCATGGAAGAATCTTACCAGCAGGACTGAATGAATCAGACCAGTCATGATAGTGACCAGGAGTGGGACAGTTCAAGATATCCCCACAGCACAGTCTTGTCCTATCCTCGGTCTGTGTGTGTCAGGGGGTGGGGTGTTTGCTGCTACAATGACCCTCCCACGCCATTCACCACCATACTATTACTGATCACCTCTCCTCCGGTAGCGTACGCAAAAGACGTAGGCACTGCTGCAAGAGCAGTAGCAGCTGCTGCTGTGGCGCCCCCGGTGGCCGTGAGACGCAGCGGCGTATCACGGACGCGGGAGTATAAGTCCCTATCCCCAGGCTTGGTGAGAAGGAGGTGCTGTTCTCCAGGCCGGTGGATGAGCAGGGGCTGGCGGGTGTAGCTCTCCCCGTCCACGAGGCTCTCTGGCAGGGGTTGGTTGCGCGGCTCAGGCAGCAGTAGCAGGCAGATGATACACAGCAGGGTGCAGGCGGCGAAGATCATGTGGTGCAGGAAGTAGCCCTTCTGGTTGTGAAGCTCCATGATAGGGGCCGTCAGCATGCCGAAACCAGCACTGGCCAGGACCAGACCCAGACCACCACCCCTGACGAGAGAGGGAGACAAAGAGGGAGAGTCTAGTTTCAGAAACGGCTAGCCAAACACTGAAACCAGACAACATAAAAAAAGATTATCAACCTGGAATCGGGTACAAGTAACATTGTAATAGTAAATCGGCACACTCCAATTAGTATGATATGTTACGTTTCGTATGGTATCTTAGCAATTTCTTCTTAGCTAGCTACATAGCCGTCTTTGTATCAAAGATAATTGCGTAATTATCGCATTTCGTCGTCCTAACGTAGTCTACACTGCTATCTGCCCAGCAGCTAGCTAACGTCCACCGTCTACTAGCACTGTAGAAACTATTACACTCAACTGAACGACTCGATTAGTGTAGTGTTAGCTAGCTACATAGTTGTCTTTGCTGTCTTCGTATCAAAGATAATTGTGTAGTTTAGATTGTGTAGACTTAGAGTGATTATCTTAATTTACCGAGGTTAGCTAGCCAGCTATTTGTCGTCCTTAACGTAGGAGATACTGCTAGCTAGCTAGCCAACAGCTAGCCAACGTCTACCGAATTGAACTTCAACAACCCGGTCAACATTCCGCTTCGCTCCACAGGTAGTATCACATTTTCATTTCACTTCATTACAGTACAACGGTTTGATTTGTTTGATCGTAGCTAGCTAGCTACATAGCCGTCTTTGTATCTAAGACAATTGTGTAGTCTAGAGCGATTTTCTAGGTTAGCTAGCCAGCTATTGTCGTTCTTTCAACGTAACGTAACGTAATCAACACTGCTAGCTAGCCAGCTAGCCCCCGAATAGCAGCACTGTAGAAACTATTACACTCGACGGAACGACTTGACTAGTGTAGTGTCAACAATGCAGCCACTGCCAGCTAGCCTACAAAGTCAACAACGCAGCCACTGCCAGCTAGCCTACTCCAGCAGTACTGTATCATTTCAATCATTTTAGTCAATAAGATTCTTGCTACGTAAGCTTAACTTTTCTGAACATTCGAGACGTGTAGTCCACTTGTCATTCCAATCTCCTTTGCATTAGCGTAGCCTCTTCTGTAGCCTGTCAACTATGTGTCTATCTATCCCTGTTCTCTCCTCTCTGCACAGACCATACAAACGCTCCACACCGCGTGGCCGCGGCCACCCTAATCTGGTGGTCCCAGCGCGCACGACCCACGTGGAGTTCCAGGTCTCCGGTAGCCTCTGGAACTGCCGATCTGCGGCCAACAAGGCAGAGTTCATCTCAGCCTATGCCTCCCTCCAGTCCCTCGACTTCTTGGCACTGACGGAAACATGGATCACCACAGATAACACTGCTACTCCTACTGCTCTCTCTTCGTCCGCCCACGTGTTCTCGCACACCCCGAGA
Source organism: Oncorhynchus masou masou (assembly GCF_036934945.1). Lineage (NCBI taxonomy): Eukaryota > Metazoa > Chordata > Actinopteri > Salmoniformes > Salmonidae > Oncorhynchus > Oncorhynchus masou. Next base: position 38,225,123 of record NC_088226.1, on the reverse strand, counting down.
GCTTCTGGTCAGCGGGGTGGTGGCACCGGGATCCTCATCTCTCCCAAGTGGTCATTCTCTCTTTCTCCCCTTACCCATCTGTCTATCGCCTCCTTTGAATTCATGCTGTCACAGTTACCAGCCCTTTCAAGCTTAACATCCTTATCATTTATCGCCCTCCAGGTTCCCTCGGAGAGTTCATCAATGAGCTTGATGCCTTGATAAGCTCCTTTCCTGAGGACGGCTCACCTCTCACAGTCCTGGGCGACTTTAACCTCCCCACGTCTACCTTTGACTCATTCCTCTCTGCCTCCTTCTTTCCACTCCTCTTCTCTTTTGACCTCACCCTCTCACCTTCCCCCCCTACTCACAAGGCAGGCAATACGCTCGACCTCATCTTTACTAGATGCTGTTCTTCCACTAACCTCATTGCAACTCCCCTCCAAGTCTCCGACCACTACCTTGTATCCTTTTCCCTCTCGCTCTCATCCAACACTTCCCACACTGCCCCTACTCGGATGGTATCGCGCCATCCCAACCTTCGCTCTCTCTCCCCCGCTACTCTCTCCTCTTCCATCCTATCATCTCTTCCCTCTGCTCATACCTTCTCCAACCTATCTCCTGATTCTGCCTCCTCAAACCTCCTCTCTTCCCTTTCTGCATCCTTTGACTCTCTATGTCCCCTATCCTCCAGGCCGGCTCGGTCCTCCCCTCCCGCTCCGTGGCTCGACGACTCATTGCGAGCTCACAGAACAGTGCTCCGGGCAGCCGAGCGGAAATGGAGGAAAACTCGCCTCCCTGCGGACCTGGCATCCTTTCACTCCCTCCTCTCTACATTTTCCTCCTCTGTCTCTGCTGCTAAAGCCACTTTCTACCACTCTAAATTCCAAGCATCTGCCTCTAACCCTAGGAAGCTCTTTGCCACCTTCTCCTCCCTCCTGAATCCTCCTCGCCCTCCCCCCCTCCTCCCTCTCTGCAGATGACTTCGTCAACCATTTTGAAAAGAAGGTCGACGACATCCGATCCTCGTTTGCTAAGTCAAACAACACCGCTGGTTCTGCTCACACTGCCCTACCCTGTGCTCTGACCTCTTTCTCCCCTCTCTCTCCAGATGAAATCTCGCTTCTTGTGACGGCCGGCCGCCCAACAACCTGCCCGCTTGACCCTATCCCCTCCTCTCTTCTCCAGACCATTTCCGGAGACCTTCTCCCTTACCTCACCTCGCTCATCAACTCATCCCTGACCGCTGGCTACGTCCCTTCCGTCTTCAAGAGAGCGAGAGTTGCACCCCTTCTGAAAAAACCTACACTCGATCCCTCCGATGTCAACAACTACAGACCAGTATCCCTTCTTTCTTTTCTCTCCAAAACTCTTGAACGTGCCGTCCTTGGCCAGCTCTCCCGCTATCTCTCTCAGAATGACCTTCTTGATCCAAATCAGTCAGGTTTCAAGACTAGTCATTCAACTGAGACTGCTCTTCTCTGTATCACGGAGGCGCTCCGCACTGCTAAAGCTAACTCTCTCTCCTCTGCTCTCATCCTTCTAGACCTATCGGCTGCCTTCGATACTGTGAACCATCAGATCCTCCTCTCCACCCTCTCCGAGTTGGGCATCTCCGGCGCGGCCCACGCTTGGATTGCGTCCTACTTGACAGGTCGCTCCTACCAGGTGGCGTGGCGAGAATCTGTCTCCTCGCCACGCGCTCTCACCACTGGTGTCCCCCCGGGCTCTGTTCTAGGCCCTCTCCTATTCTCGCTATACACCAAGTCACTTGGCTCTGTCATAACCTCACATGGTCTCTCCTATCATTGCTATGCAGACGACACACAATTCATCTTCTCCTTTCCCCCTTCTGATGACCAGGTGGCGAATCGCATCTCTGCATGTCTGGCAGACATATCAGTGTGGATGACGGATCACCACCTCAAGCTGAACCTCGGCAAGACGGAGCTGCTCTTCCTCCCGGGGAAGGACTGCCCGTTCCATGATCTCGCCATGACAACTCCATTGTGTCCTCCTCCCAGAGCGCTAAGAACCTTGGCGTGATCCTGGACAACACCCTGTCGTTCTCAACTAACATCAAGGCGGTGGCCCGTTCCTGTAGGTTCATGCTCTACAACATCCGCAGAGTACGACCCTGCCTCACACAGGAAGCGGCGCAGGTCCTAATCCAGGCACTTGTCATCTCCCGTCTGGATTACTGCAACTCGCTGTTGGCTGGGCTCCCTGCCTGTGCCATTAAACCCCTACAACTCATCCAGAACGCCGCAGCCCGTCTGGTGTTCAACCTTCCCAAGTTCTCTCACGTCACCCCGCTCCTCCGCTCTCTCCACTGGCTTCCAGTTGAAGCTCGCATCCGCTACAAGACCATGGTGCTTGCCTACGGAGCTGTGAGGGGAACGGCACCGCAGTACCTCCAGGCTCTGATCAGGCCCTACACCCAAACAAGGGCACTGCGTTCATCCACCTCTGGCCTGCTCGCCTCCCTACCACTGAGGAAGTACAGTTCCCGCTCAGCCCAGTCAAAACTGTTCGCTGCTTTGGCCCCCAATGGTGGAACAAACTCCCTCACGACGCCAGGACAGCGGAGTCAATCACCACCTTCCGGAGACACCTGAAACCCCACCTCTTCAAGGAATACCTAGGATAGGATAAAGTAATCCTTCTCACCCCCCCCTTAACTGCTTTAGATGCACTATTGTAAAGTGGCTGTTCCACTGGATGTCAGAAGGTGAATTCACCAATTTGTAAGTCGCTCTGGATAAGAGCGTCTGCTAAATGACTTAAATGTAAATGTAAATGTGGTATGTATTCATTTGTGGATGTCCATAATCCGTTTGTCCTATGAAATGTTAAGAAGTATAATTCATATGATATGTTACGAATTCCAATTTGTTACGAATTTGCAAAACATATATGTTACGAATTTAAATTTGTTGTGGCTAACAATTTCTCGGCTAGGGGTTAAGGTTAGGGGAAGGGTTAGCTAATATGTTAAGTCGTTGCAAAGTAGCTAAAAAGTAGTAAGTAGTTACAAAGTTGCTGATTAGCTAAAATGCTAAAGTTGTCCGTGATGAGATATGAACATGCAACCACTCTACCATCGTTTTTGCCTTAAGTAACCTTCTGTTTTTTGTAACCATAGCAAACGTAACATATCATACTCATTTGAGTGTCTCAGACGTATGTTTACTATATTACCAGTCTAGTCTAAGAGACCAGGCTGATATTCCTGAACAATAATAGTCTGTCAAATTGCATTTATATGACACATACAGACTACACCACAAGATGGCGCTAGTAAGCCATTCTAACACAAACATACTTGGCGGGACATCATTTTACCAAATAAGTGCGTTATAGGAATCCAATAACTGTTGGTGTGGGTGCGGTCAGACCATACATAGTGTGTGTGTGTTACCTGATGACGGTGGGAGTGATCTCAGCGCAGAAGAAGATGCTGAGGGTGCTGACGGCGTGAGAGGAGAACATTCCGATGATGGAGAATGCCACCGAGAACTTCCTGTTTAGTGTGTCCCTCAGAACTAACCAGGCAAGAAGGATGAGAAACATGAGAGAGAGAGGAGGTGAGACACATAATGTACATCATAAATATACAAATGTCAATTACTGGGTCTAGTCATAACAGAGAACTGATAACGGAAAACAGTTGGTGTACTGGCCAGCCTTTCATTTTGTTTAACGACTGTTTTGTTGATTCTACCACACAACATCAACAGATGGAGCATGAGCCTGGCCTGTGGAGCGGCAACCCAGAATTTTATAAAGTCAAAGTGTACCTGTGTCATGGCGAAGGCTGTACTTCCCAATCACTGCATTCAAGGCAAGGTCAAGGGTGGGGGAAGAAAAACAGTGAAAATGAGTACAGCCATGAGAAAATCTCATGATTTTTCTGACCGATACAGATCTGATATGAGGACAACAGAGGCAATGATCGGGAAAAGGGCATTCTGGTAGTGACTCCTCTGAATCACTGAAATAACTCCATTATCAGAGTACGTCCTTTGTGTGTAACAGGTTTGGGATATAATGAGATGTTGTGGCTTTGTAATTTCCATGTAAACAACTCTTTGGGGATGATGACTATGAGGGGGATGCCCACATTGCTCACTCATTAAAACATCTGACAAAACGTGGGCTTTCAAAGGCCGGCGGTTGACCTAAAGGTTTATTTCTTGGACATCGAATTTCCGTGTGTGTGTGTGTGTGTGTGTGTGTGTGTCACGTGTGTTAAATGCACAACACATGTCTGTACTCTACTCACAGTTTAGCAGGCCCAGCTGCAGCAGTGATGCCAGGGCGGTGATGATCATGAAGGTGAGGAGTCCGCCCCGACGTCCCATGAACGCCACGGCCGGGCACAGTGCCAGGCAGGTTGCTACGGCGATGCCGGCCATGGTGTAGTAGTCGGCATTAAACATGGCCGATACAGGGGCCTCTGGGTCCATCATACTGCGGGCAAAACAGTGGTGGATACCGTACCCCGTCAATCTACAGAGATACACACATAAACACATTATTGGTAAGAGCAAAACAGTGGTGGATACCGTACCCCGTCAATCTACAGAGATACACACATAAACACATTATTGGTAAGAGCAAAACAGTGGTGGATACCGTACCCCATCAACCAGCAGATACACACATAAACACATTATTGGTAAGAGCAAAACAGTGGTGGATACCGTACCCCGTCAATCTACAGAGATACACACATTAACACATTATTGGAAAGAGCAAAACAGTGGTGGATACCGTACCCCATCAACCAGCAGATACACACATAAACACATTATTGGAAAGAGCAAAACAGTGGTGGATACCGTACCCCATCAACCAGCAGATACACACATAAACACATTATTGGAAAGAGCAAAACAGTGGTGGATACCGTACCCCATCAACCAGCAGATACACACATTAACACATTATTGGAAAGAGCAAAACAGTGGTGGATACCGTACCCCATCAACCAGCAGATACACACATAAACACATTATTGGAAAGAGCAAAACAGTGGTGGATACCGTACCCCATCAACCAGCAGATACACACATAAACACATTATTGGAAAGAGCAAAACAGTGGTGGATACCGTACCCCATCAACCAGCAGATACACACATAAACACATTATTGGAAAGAGCAAAACAGTGGTGGATACCGTACCCCATCAACCAGCAGATACACACATTAACACATTATTGGAAAGAGCAAAACAGTGGTGGATACCGTACCCCATCAACCAGCAGATAGAGAGAGACACATGTAGTGGAGGTGAGTGGGATTGACGCTAGTGCGATGAAGTAACTTAAAATCAGTGTCACCCTCCTCTTGGTCTCAGGGTTATGACATTGGTTTTCCAAGTGGGAGACCTGGGCTCAGATCCTACCAGTTACACACACACACCATCAGTACTAGAAGCAAGACGCTGGTACGGAGCCTTGTCTTCGTGGGGAACCGAGCTCATGTGTAATTCATGTTCTGTTTGGCACATTGCCCTCTGCCTTTTAATACGATTTTTACTCTGCATTGTTATTCGTCATTTACTGTGTATTTATTCCTCATATCACTATTTTTATTATTTTTTATCTTTAACTCTGCATTGCTGGAAAAGAGCCGTAAGTAAGCATTTCACTGTTAGCCTACACCAGTGGTTCCCAAACTTTTTATAGTCCCGTAACCCTTAAAACATTCAACCTCCAGCTGCGTACCCCCTCCAGCACCAGGGTCATCATGGTAAGCCTGCCACACACACACTAGATACGATACATTTATTAAACATAAGAATGAGTGTTAGTTTTTGTCACAACCCGGCCCGTGGGAAGTGACAAAGAGCTCTTATAGGACCAGGGCACAAATAATAACATAACGATAATCAATAATTTTGCTCTTTATTTAACCATCTTACATGTACAACTTTATTTGCTAATCGGAAATTGTGAATAACTCACCACAGGTTAATGAGAAGGGTGTGCTTGAAAGGATGCACATAACTCTACAATGTTGGGTTGTGTTGGAGAGAGTCTGTCTTAAATCATTTTTCCACACACAGTCTGTGCCTGTATTTAGTTTCCATGCTAGTGAGGGCCGAGAATCCATTCTCACATAGGTACGTGGTTGCAAAGGTCATCAGTTCCTTAGCAGGAACATCGGGGGCATCAATTCCTCCACTATGTCATGGCTGTTGCTCCATCAGTACAGATACCAACATTAGCAGCAGCTACATTTGGCTACATACGGACCGTTAGTGGAATTCCCGCGAGAGAGTAACGGTTAATGTGATTGGATGTTCATTATTTGACGAGGCTACCTGTATTTGACATTGTGTTGTTATTTCACTGAACACTAGATAGTTTAATTTTATTTTTGGCAGTGAAACGAGGCTACTCAGGCGAGGGACAAAAATTCACTCAAATGTATACCCCTGTTGGAAAATATTAATGGACTGTTTGAAAATGTGAAGGGAAAAAAAGTACACTTGTTTGTATTTTATTTGGCGTACCCCCGATGGCAGTTTGGGAATACCTGGTCTACACCAATTGTTTGCCAAGAAAAACAAGATTTGACTTGATTTTACTCAGCTGCACACAGAGAGAGAGAGAGACTTACGAGTTGACACAGAGCACCACGATGTTCTTCCAAAAGTTTCTGGTGCTGGTCATCTTGATGATGCAGGTCCTCTTTGGCTTCTTATGCAGCTCATGTTCCAGTTCTGGTGGTGAGACACAACATGCTGTAAGACCTTCCCACTGGCAGGGCAATACACACACACACACACACACACACAGACACAGACAGAGCCAGCCAGCCAGCACCTCGGGAAATCCACACCACACAGACTCTTTGGTAATGTTCTTCTGTTGGTGGACGTGTGTGTATGAGATCTGAAATAAAACACTTTCTTTTATTGATCTAGCAGTACCTATTAATCTGCTACCAGCTTTAAAATATTTTCTCAGATTTTATATCTGTGTGTGTGTCTGGGATTAAGCTGTGCAGATATTTCATCAAATTTAACTAGAGTCCTGCAGTTGCACATGTTAAAACGAACGTGCATAGTCCGTGTGTGTCACTGTGTTGGAATGACTGAATCCATTGCATAGACATTTCATAACTGAAATCAGAGACCTGCTGCTGCATGTTGTGTATAACCACAATACAATCCGTGCAAATGCAATTGACAATGTGTTGTTGTGAGTCTACGTGTGACATCCCATACGTACGGTTGGAAGTTTACATACACCCTAGCCAAATACATTTAAACTCAGTTTTTCACAAATCCTGACATTAAATAAAATTTTAATCCAAGTAAAAAATGACCTATTTAAAGTCAGTTAGGATCAACACTTTATTTTAAGAATGTGAAATGTCAGAATAATAGCAGAGAAAATGATTTATTTAAGCTTTTATTTCTTTCATCACATTCCCAGTGGGTCAGAAGTTTACTTAAACTCAATTTGTATTTGGTAGCATTGCCTTTAAATTGTTTAATTTGGGTCAAACGTTTCGGGTAGCCTTCCACAAGCTTCTCACAATAAGTTGGGTGAATTTTGACCCATTCCTCCTGACAGAGCTGGTGCAACTGAGTCAGGTTTTTATGCCTCCTTGCTCACACACGCTTTTTCAGTTCTGCCCACAGATTTTCTATGTGATTGAGGTCAGGGCTTTTTGATGGCCACTCCAATACCCTGACTTTGTTGTCCTTAAGCCATTTTGCCACAACTTTGGAAGTATGCTTGGGGGCAACTTCCTGACTGATGTCTTGAGACGTTGCTTCAATATATGCACGTCATTTTCCATCCTCATGATGCCATCTATTTTGTGAAGTGCACCAGTTCCTCCTGCAGCAAAGCACCCCAACAACATGATGCTGCCACCCACGTGCTTCACGGTTGGGATGGTGTTCTTCGGCTTTCAAGCCTCCCCCTTTTCCCTCCAAACATAACGATGGTCATTATGGCCAAACAGTTCTATTTTTGTTTCATCAGACCAGACATTTCTCCAACAAGTACGATCTTTGTCCCCATGTGCAGTTGCAAACCTTAGTCTGGCTTTTTTATGGCGGTTTTGGAGCAGTGGCTTTTTCCTTGCTGAGAGGCCTTTCAGGTCATGTCAATATAGGACTCGTTTTACTGTGGCTATAGATACTTTTGTATCTGTTTCCTCCAGCATCTTGACAAGGTCCTTTGCTGTTGTTCTGGGATTGATTTGTACTTTTCGCACCAAAGTACATTCATGGAGACAGAACGAGTCTCCTTCCTGAGCGGTATGATGGCTGCGTGGTCTCATGGTGTTTATACTTGCGTACTATTGTTTGTACAGATGAACGTGGTACCTTCAGGCGTTTGGAAATTGCTCCCAAGGATGAACCAGACTTGTGGAAGTCTACAATGTTTTTGTTCTGAGGTCTTGGCTGATTTCTTTTGATTTCCCCATGATGTCAAGCAAAGAGGCACTGGGTTTGAAAGTAGGCCTTGAAATACATCCACAGGTACACCTCCAATTGACTCAAATTATGCCAATTAGCCTATCAGAAGCTTCTAAAGCCATGACATAATTTTCTGGAATTTTACAAGCTGTTTAAAGGCACAGTCAACTTAGTGTATGTAAACCTCTGACCCACTGGAATTGTGATACAGTGAATTATAAGTGAAATAATCTGTCTGTAAACAATTGTTGTGAAAATGACTTGTGTCATGCACAAAGTAGATGTCCAAACCGACTTGCCAAAACTATAGTTTGTTAACAAGAAATTTGTGGAGTGGTTGAAAAACAAGTTTTTATGACTCAAACCTAAGTGTATACTTCCGACTTCAACTGTATATTCTGCATGGCCAGCTACAAACCAGAGGTGTGTGTAGACACTGATGGAATAAGTGTGGTTCTGTTTAACTCAGGGTTTTTCCTGCCTCTCCATCTCTCCTCTTTCTGTCTACTTCTCCATATCCCCTCGTTCTCTCCACCTCTCCCATCTGTGTATCATCACCTACCACGTCTCTAGCTCTCCATCTCTCTTCTTTTTCGATGTCTGTCTACATTTCCCTGTCTCTCCATCTTCCTCACCTGCTAGAATACCGCTGGGTTCAGTTGTTATGTCGACCTGGTTCTTCCTGGCGATGCGGAGCATCATGGCTTTAGAGCAGCCGTAGTGCTGGGTGGCCAGGAGCCAACGCAGAGACTCTGGGAAGATCCTACAGAGAGAAGAGGAGGAGGGGGGGAGTAAACATGAGAAAGAGAGAGAGAGAATGACAGAAGGAAAGTGAGAGAAAGATTGTATTGTCTGAGACTGCAGTGTGCAGTGTACTGTTCAAGCCAAAACCTGGTCCTGATGAGCAAGTCTTTATAGGCTAGTGGCAAGGTCCACCATATTTTTAGATACCCCTACCCGAAGTAGAACAATACACGACCATGTATTTTTACACCCCTAATGTCTCCCATTTATGAAATGGATATTTGTGTAAAGATATTTGACTGCAAAAGTGGTTAAATTGATAGATATTGTGCCACAACCCCTAAATTCCAAAAGTGCAGAATAATGCCTGGCTGGAGGGGGGAAGGACACCAAAAGCTGTAACCTACATACACAAATAAACAGCATTAGGGTATCTTAATGCATAGGCCTGTCACCCCACAGACACAACAGGCGGAAATGTCAACTATGAATATTTAAGATGAATGTATGCTTTACTTTTTGTGAACTGGTTAATAGACAACCTTCCAAGTCAGATTGTCTCTCATTCACTGCTGTATGGTCCTGCCTGACTACATACAGTTACACATGTGTTTTGTTGTTGTGGCTATGGTAATCTGCTATAAGGAAATCAAGTGGGTTCAGACATAGTCATTTGATTTTTGGGGATTCAAGGTTCCTTCCCAGTGGGCATAGACGTCAATTCAACGTGTATTCCACGTAGGTTCAACGTCATTTCATTGAAATGATGTGGAAACAACATTGATTCAACAAGTGGGTGCTCAGTGGGTTGAACGATTTTGTTATTTAAGGCCCTACTCTTGTAATTTAGTCAGGGTCGAATGGCCTCCTGACCTTTGGCAGTCCAGTTCCATGGTGTCTCTGTCATTATTAACTGCCAGAGGGGAGGAATTATTATGGAGTGGGCCTATCGAGAACAGTTCTGGGAGGTTCAGGATAAGCATTGACATTCGAGAGGTGCAATTCCTACCATAATATGTGAAGGCCTCGTAAGTTGATGGCATTTCTTGTCAATGAGTGTCAGATTGTGTCGGTTCATTATAGTGAACACCTGCCTTATGTGCTTCTCATCATGTGTGGTTGCATTCTACACACACTCCATAATGTCACCAAGTTAACATACAGCACCTCCATGGCAGACAGACAGGATGGGGGACATGGTTTTCTGGAAAAAGCAATGTGCCAGCTCAACCTGAATAGCATAAGAGTGCCCCCCCCCCCCGAACATCCCAATGTGGACCACTAATGCAGTGAGCCAGCGGAGAGTCATGTTGGATTCAGGAGGCCGTAATGGACTAGTCGTGAATCAAAGCTCCCTTCTAAATGATAAAGAGGTGACTTAAAGAGCTCAATACTGGAGGCACAAGTTATACCACAGTGGGGGAAAGATGTAAAGTTAGGGAGAGGGTGTCAAGAGTCCAGGGTTGTATTTGCTCTCCTTACGCTGGAGCCTCCGAGTTGCCTCATTGATCCCCAAAGAGGCTATTAACTTTGACAAATTAATGTTGCCATGCCAAGCAGTCTGTTGCCCTTTCTTCACTGAACAAAAATATAAACGCAACATGTAAAGTGTTGGTCCCATGTTTCATGAGCTGAAATAAAAGATTGAAGAAATGTTCCATACACACAAAAAGCTTATTTCTCTCAAATTTTGTGCACACATTTTACATCCCTGTTTGTGAGTATTTCTCCTTTGCCCCAATAATCCATCCACCTGACAGATGTGGCATATCAAGAAGCTGATCATTACTTGTGCTGGGGACAATAAAAGGTAACTCTAAAATGTGCAGTTTTGGCACACAACACAATGCCACAGGTGTCTCAAGTTTTGAGGGAGCGTGCAATTGGCATACTGACTGCAGGAATGTCCACCAGAGCTGTTGCTAGAGAATTGAATGTTAATTTCTCTACCATAAGCTGCTTCCAACGTCGCTTTTAGATAATTTGGCAGTACGTCCAACTGGCCTCACAACCGCAGACCACATGTATGGCGTTGTGTGTGTGAGCGGTTTGCTGATGTCAAGGTTGTGTACAGAGTGCCCCGTGGTGGCGGTGGGGTTATGGTATGGGCAGGCATAAGCTACAGGCAACGAACACAATTGCATTTTATCAATGGCAATTTGATTGCACAGCAATACCGTAATGAGATCCTGAGACCAATTTTTTAAAAGATATCTGTGACCAACAGATGCATATCTGTATTCCCAGTCATGTGAATTCCATAGATTAGTGCCTAATACATGTACAGTGCCGTGCGAAAGTATTCGGCCCCCTTGAACTTTGCAAACTTTTGCCTCATTTCAGGCTTCAAACATAAAGATATAAAACTGTATTTTTTGTGAAGAATCAACAACAAGTGGGACACAATCATGAAGTGGAACGACATTTATTGGATATTTCAAACATTTTTAACTAATCAAAAACTGAAAAAGTGGGCGTGCAAAATTATTCAGCCCCCTTAAGTTAATACTTTGTAGCGCCACCTTTTGCTGCGATTACAGCTGTAAGTCGCTTGGGGTATGTCTCTATCAGTTTTGCACATCGGGAGACTGAATTTTTTTCCCTTTCCTCCTTGCAAAACAGCTCGAGCTCAGTGAGGTTGGATGGAGGGCATTTGTGAACAACAGTTTTCAGTTTAGCGCCTCTTCAACCTCAGGAGGCTGAAGAAATTCGGCTTATCACCAAAAACTAGAAGCACAAGCATTTCGCTACACTTGCATTATCATCTGCTAACCATGTGTATGTGACAAATAAAATTTGATTTGATTTGACTACTCTCTTCACAGAACAGCGCAAACTGGCTCTTGCCGGAATAGAAACGGAGTGGGAGGCCCCGGTGCGCAACTGAGCAAGAGGACAAGTACATTAGAGTGTCTAGTAGGAGAAACAGACGCCTCACAATTCCTTAACTGGCTGCTTCATTAAATAGTACCCACAAAACACCAGTATCAATATCAACAGTGAAGAGGCGACTTCGGGAGGCTGGCCTTTCTAGGCAGAGTTGCAAAGAAAAGGCCATATCTCAGACTGGCCAATAAAAAGAAAAGATTAAGATGGGCAAAAGAACACAGACACTGGACAGAGAAAGATTGGAAGAAAGTGTTATGGATAGACAAATCTAAAGTTTGAGGTGTTCGGATCACAAAGAAGAACATTTGTGAGGCGCAGAAAAAAAGAAAAGATGCTGGAGGATTGCTTGATGGGATGATCTGGGGGTGCTTTGGTGGTGGTAAAGTGGGAGATTTGTACATGGTAAAAGGGATCTCGAAGAAGGAAGGCTGTCACTCCATTTTGCAACGCCATGTCATACCCTGTGACGGAGCTTAATTGGAGCCAGTTTCCTCCTACAACAGGACAATGACCCAAATCACAGCTCCAAACTATGCAAGAACTATTCAGGGAAAAAGCAGTCAGCTGGTATTCTGTCTATAATGGAGTGGCCAGCACAGTCATTGGATCTCAACCCTTGACTGTATGGTACGTAAGAAGTGCCCATCAAGCCAATCCAACTTGTGGGAGGTGCTTCAGGAAGCATGCGGTGAAATCTCTTCAGATTACCTCAACAAATTGACAACTAGAATGCCAAAGGTCTGCAAGGCTGTAATTGCTGCAAATGGAGTATTCTTTGACGGAAGCAAAGTTTGAAGGACACAATTATTATTTCAATTAAAAATCATTATTAACAACCTTGTCAATGTCTTGATTATATTTTGCAACTCATTTCATGTCTGTTTTCATGGAAAACTTGCCTAGTTAAAAAAAAAAAAAAAAAAAATTGATCACAATAGCCACAACTTTAAGAAAACGTAAACGTACCTATTTTTGTCAGGACCATACAACAGTGAATGAGAGCAACATTGACTTGGAATGTTGCCTTTTAATCTGCTACCAAAAAGTAAAGCTTGCGTTCATCATAAATATTCATAGATAGATATTTATGCCTATTGTATCTCTGTGTTTACAGGTCTATATTTCCAAGATGCATTAAGATGTCCTAATGCTGTTTTTTGTTTATGTAGTGTATTGTATTTCACATTTGAGCAATGTCAGAGCTTGCAATATTGGGTTACATGAGATTATGTGGCCAATCCCCCCTCCAGCCAGGCATTATTCTGCACATTTTGAGTTTAAGGGGTGTGTCACAATATCTATCAATTTAACCACTTTTGCAGTCAAATAAATTTACACAACCATCCATTTTATAAATGGAGACATAAGAGATGTGAAAACATGGTTGTGTTTTGTTCTACCTCGGGTAGGGCTATCCTTTTTGAGGACTGGCCACTAGCCTATTAATTATCCTGTAACCCCACAGCATGGTGGAATCCCTGGGATTTTCTCATTTGAGCAAAAGTCTGTCCTCCGTCCTCTTTGCTTCGTCCTCTCCTCTCTCTTCTGAGTGGTCGAGGAGAGTGTCAATTTGTTAGTAGGCAAACGGAAGAGGGTCCTCCCCTCCTCGATAGCCACCTTCCATCGAGGATAGACTACTCATGTGTATCATACCAATGAATAGTTTTGAAATCTGCCACACCCCCTCTGAATCAGCTTTTGTTTTGTCAAAGGAGAAAAACATGCACACATTTAAAATCAATATGCTACTTATTGTTTTATCTATGAACTGTCTTGCATTACTAACAAAGAATGTTTTTAAGCACTTTACACATTTATTTTAGGTCATTTGCTTAATGACGCGAGAGTGGAGTGGAACAGTCTCATTTGAAGAAAACGCATTTCCAACCACATTCACTCTTCTCGGTTAACTTAGATTTTTTTTTAAAAGGATTTCGAGAGGGGACGGAGGTGAGAGGACGCATGAGGTAAGCAAATCTAATTGATAAAAGACCCCTCAGTGTGCTGAGCTACTTCATGAGTGGGAGGAGCCACTCCCTAAGTGGGTGTGGCAATCCCCTTAGTGGGAAGGACTCCATGGTACATTTAATTTCAACCTCTAACTCTCGGATGATTGTCTCAACAGAATGGTGGTAACATGTAAGACATTTGGGCGGGGCTCTTTACCAGACGTAGGGCAGCATCAGGATGAAGGGGCAGATGATCATGATCTGCAGGACCTGCCAGTCATCCTGGTCCGGCCAATCACGACACAGAGCAGCCACCCCGGGCATTACCAGCTGACCGCCCACCATGAGGAAACTGGCCACCATGGTCATGGAAAAACGCCAGCCTGGCAGGCACAGCTCAATCCCTATGGGGGAGGGAGTGAGGAGAGAGAGAGGGGAGAGAAGTTAGACATATAGTCACCATGGCCATGGAGAAGTGCCAGCTTGGCAGGCACAGCCCAATCTCCATAGAGAGAGAGAGGGAGCGGGACAGAAGTTACAGCCAGATAAATTGGGCGGGTTCAGTGAGTTCAGTCTCGGGGGTTTTTGTATGTTTTTGCTCTTAAGGGCTTTTCATCCTACTGAGACGAACCTAGCTGAGCCCAATTCAAACTGTACTGAGCTGTCCTGCTTACAAATCCACCATTGTTGCTGAAACAGTGCTGAAAAGGACAATGTGGGGGGATAAGAACAGTTCTGTTCAGGTAGCCACGATAGTGTGAAAGGGGTAGGGTATACTGGCATATATTACTGAGGTATAGTGCTGTTGCTCTTTGATGTAGCTTAGGTGTTCAACCTACAGCTCATTCCCTCAATTAATAATTGAATACCTATCTGTGTCACTAAATTCCCTCAGAAGCCGGCAGTTAACCAACCGTTAACAACCAGTTTAGAACCAGTGAACCATGAGCTCGCCTTTCTGTCAGAAATCCACACTATGGCCATTCTCAAGGGTTCAGTCAGTTCAGTCAGTGAGCCATTTCACAGTCACCGCCCATCTCTTCCCTGATTGGGCTGTCATCTCATCCCTCTACCGGCTACCCCGTGGTACAGACCAGATGGTCCACTCCAGATGGCAAGGTCTATTTGAATGCGACCAGTAGGGGGGTTTAGGAGAGGGGGGCGGGGGGGTTCTATGCTGTATGCTCACTAACCAGGGCTCATGTAATGTCACTTCCCATAGCAGAGATGACAGAGAGGAGGGAGAAAGGAAAGAATGCAGAGGTTGCAGAACACATATAAGTCCCTCTCTTAAGAGGAGAGGAGAACTTCCTCCATTCATCAGCTCATCACTGGTTGAATAATAATAAACCAGAGAGAGGGAGAAAGAGAGAGCGAGAGAGAATAAAAATTGGTCAGTCCTATTCTCATTTCTCATCTCCTCCGTGACCTGGAAACCAATAAATGGTTGAGGAGTGTGTCAATTAGTTAGTAGGCAAACGGAAGATGGTTCTCCCCTCCTCGATAGCCTCCTTTTGGCAGGGAAGCACAAGTGTATCCTACCGTGGAAGTGTTTTGATCCACACCCTCTTTGAACCAGCTGTTGTATTGTCAGAGGAGAAATGCATGCACACATTTCAAAACGAAATGCTACTTTTTTAAATTTTTATTACATTACATATTTATTTTGGGATCCACCCCTGTAAAGGGGAGAAGAAGCTTCAAAGCTTCTCATTTCATACAAGAGCATTTTCGTCCATGTTCTCTCTCCTTGTCACCTCTCATCGATTACCTTTGACCTTTTCAAAAGGAGGCGAGAGTGGACCCAGGAGTTTAATTGAGAAAATGCCATAGAGACTGAAAAGGGGGAGAAGTGTATTGCAGCAGGGGAATATCTCCCCTTCCTCCTCCCCCTGTCATTTTCTCTCTCTAACTACACTAGGGAGGAGAGCTAGGAGTCAGCTGATACCTGAAGATTGAGAACACCCACTCCTCTCCCCTGGAGCCCAAACACAAAGTTCTCTCTCTCGCTCTCTCTTTCTGTGTGTGTGTGTGATGAAAGTCTGCCCACTCAGCACAGCCCCCTCTGTTCAAACAGAATAAGACCCAGAGCCCAAGTCCAAACCACCTCCTCATTAGACAGATACTGTAGCAGTCTGTATTACACTAGTTTCATGTACTGCTCACAATAAAGATGTCTCTAGAAGAGCCTGGTATATAATTACTTGCTAAATATAGCAGTAACCCCTGCTGCCTCCCCAAAAATGTAACCCCTTAGGGAGGTGTCATTATTTCAATTTGTATTTATTTAAAAAAAAAAATCTTTATCTTTAACTGTTTATTGTTGGAAAAGGACCGGTAAGTAAACATTTCACTGTTTTTCACGAAGCATGTGACAAATACAATTTGATATGGCACACACACACACACACAAACACAGCACTGTGAGTCAGGCAGGGACTTTTGTTCCAGCTTAAAGGGAGAAAGACTCCTCTTGTGTCGATTACCTCACTGACCCCCCTTCTCTCCTTTCTCTCCTCCCCTCCTCTCCTAATCTCCTCTGCTCTCCCTCCCCTCCTCTGCTCTTCCCAAGGCTGATCCCTCTCTCTCCCTCCCTCCCCCACTTCTCTCTTCTCAGCTGAAGTGACTCTACCCTCAAAAGCTCTCACTCCCGCCCTGTCCTCTTCCCCCACCCCCTGGCCTTGTTCCCCTCCTACTCCTTTCACAAGGAGGCAAACCTCTGACTAAGGCGGAAATCGATCAGCTGCAGAGAGAAGAGAGAGATAGACCTATGAAAAGACTTCCACCCTGCTACCATACAGCGGGTAAATGCAAGCACTCCCATGACTGTGCCTCAAAAACCCAACGTCTACCTGGCCCACCACTCAACCCTGGACTTGCACAGCCTTTATGACCAGGTCCTCCTCTACAAAGCAGCAGTGTTCACCTTCGCCTAGGCCCTAAAGACATCTGCATGCTTCCCAGTTGAAACAGTTGTGCATATATTAGACTCCGGAGAGGTTTCTTTGGGTTGTTCGGGTACACACATTTTTTTCTGGAGGCAAGCCGAAGTTCGGAGCCTAAGTGTTTGCCCCTCCGTCGGTAATTGGTCAAAAGTAGGGATTTTTCAATAGAGTCTTTGTTGATAGACGACTTGTTTTCATGCACATTTTTTAAATGAAAAATACTGCACCAAACATCTTAGTTAAAGCTCTAAAGCAAAAACTTTAAAATGAATGACTTATTTAGTAAATAATGTTTCTGCTCCCGTCTCTTATGACCAAAAAGAGCTTCTGGATATTAGAACAAAGATTTTTTCATTAAGTCTGACGCTAAGAATATACTGCTGCTCACGGACCAGGCCCAAATCCCAGTAGATCCAGGTGCCTTTTGAGAATTTGTTGGCGAATGGGTAACCCACCTCTACATCTGTCCTATTGACCAACATGCAATCACTGGAGAATAAACTGGATGAGCGCCGTTTGAGACTATCCTACCAACGGGACATTAATAACTGTAATATCTTATGTTTCACCTAGTCGTGGCTGAATGACGACATGATAATATTCAGCTCGCTGGGTTTTCTGTGCATCAATAAGACAGAACAGCTACCTCCGGTAAAGCGAGGGATGGTGGTGTGTGTCTATTTGTCAATAACAGCTGGTGCGCGATCTCTAATATTAAGGAAGTCTTGAGGTGTTGCTCGCTTCGAGGCCATCAACACTGAAGTATGCATGAGAGCACCAGCTGTTCCGGAAGACTGTGTGCTCATGTAGCCTATGTGAGTAAGGCCTTTAACGACAAAACCTTTTTCCTCCCCAGGAGACTGAAAAGATTTGGCATGGATCCCCAAATCATCAAAAAGTTCTACAGCTGCACCATTGAGAGCATACTGACTGGTTCCATCACCGCCTGGTATGGCAACTGCTTGGCATCTGACCGTAAGGCGCTATAGAGTACATCACTGGGGCCAGTATCTGTAATACTTTTGTAAAAATGTCAATATAACAGTTTTTGCCATGTCATTATGGTGTATTGTATGTAGATTACGGAGTTTTTTGAATATTATTTTTACTCCATGCTGTAATCGCTGCCGAAGGTGCTTCAACAAAGCACTGAGTAAAGGGTCTGAATACTTATATAAATGTGATATTTCTGGGGAGTTTTATATACATTTGCAAACACTTCTAAAAACTAATTTTGCTTTGTCATTATGGGGTATTGTGTGTACATTGACGAGGGGGACATTTTTTAAATCAATTTTAGAATAAGGCTGTAACGTAACAAAATGTGGAAAAAAGTGCTATGAGTCTGAATACTTTCCCCCGGAGGCACTGTGTGTCCTACAAACACATGCTGAGTACTGTTAGAAGCGTAAGAACTGTGGAGCCGATGATAACAGTCTGAGATACAGCCGGTCCAAAGAAACCTAAAATGTACTTATTTTTTATCCCCATTTTACTGTTCATAAAAAGGTTTGATCTTTTACCTTTTTGCAACTTTCCATGCCTTCATTTTTTTCTATCTCTCCTTGTTGTAAATATATATCCCCCGTCCAATTCACAGTTTGTCCACTAGATATCAGTAGGAGATCACATGATGTTGAGAAGTTGCTAACACTAAGATTTGAATCAAATTTCCAAAAAGACAAGGGCTGTAGCTTTCAAATTATATGTAACTTTCTATTTTCTTGCAGGGCCCAAACAAGAGTTTAAAAGGTTAAGAAATGCTGATATTAGAGAAAGAACCTGATCAGGTGAAAAAATGTAATGGCAGAGTTTTTAGCAGAAGTCATGATGGAGGGAAAAAAAACGCTTTGTCAGCCTCCCTTCTAGTATGGCCTGGTATCAATGACCTCTCACACACACACACACACACACACACACACACACACACACACACACACACACACACACACACACACACACACACACACACACACACACACACACACACACACACACACACACACACACACAGAGAAAACATGACTTAGAGGTTTTAGACAGTCCTTTGTTTGATGCCTTCTGAGACAAACACACAAACGACACCAATCTAAAGACAGCATCCACTTTGCGAATGCGAGGCTACACATTCACAAACACATGCATAGTACACAACAAAACGATTTAAACTAGAAATCCTATATTCATCACATTTTAGCCTCAAAACCATCTCCCCCCTTAGCCCCAACCTCAAACTGACTGACTAATCTCTCTGGTGATAAAAGGCCTAGGGGGCAAGGGAGATGAGTGGGGGGTTGGAGGTTAGGTGGTAGATGGTGTAGGAGGTAGTAGGATAGAATCCCAGGCATCGCTGTAGATAAAGGACAAGATAGACAACACTGATGTCCCCATCAAGGGGTGGGGTGTCAGTATGCCAGACTTTGTCAAGGTCCCCCCATCAAAGACCATTAAGTGATAGTTCATGCTAATCATATTATTCATGCTGTGTATTTAATCGAATTAGACATTGTTGATGCCTTATCAAAGCCCATTGAGGTTTAAAACGAATTTGCCCCCCCCCCCCTCCATCTATAAGGAGCTTCTTGAACAAGGGACCAACAAAGCTCTAATTTACCAAAGCACATCTATCAATCTGATACAGGTAGGAAACAGGAAGCAGAACGTCTAGAGCAGGAAGTATGAAGTAGATACCAGGAAGTGGAGGTGCCCTACTTACTCAGTATGTAGAGGGAGAGAGTGAGGCCAGCTAGACAGAAACCCTCAAAGAAACGCAGTGTGCTGAACATAGTCACGTTGAAGGAGAACGCTACGCTCAAACCAAACACCAACATGAACAGCACCGAGACGATCAGAACAGGTTGACGACCGAACCTGAGAGAGGGGGAGACGGCGGGAGAGAGAGAGGGGGGGGCAGACATAGAGAGAGAGAGAGGGGGCAGACATAGAGAGAGAGAGAGGGGGCAGACAGAGAAACAGAGTGAAAGTGAGAGAGATGGCATGAAATGGAAGTGGAGAGGAAGAAATTAGTATTTTGGTCTGGAAGAGAACATTCCAATCCTCTACAGTCTGTTTGGTTCAGAGGTCAGCAGGTCATTGGGTCAGAGTTGTGAACCAGTTATTCTATAGCCTCTGTTGCCTACAGACAACCTCAACACGGAGAGCAGTGGGTGTTTTAACACAAGACGATGCTCTATTCTGAGATGTATGGGAGGAGGGGATGCAGCCACAGATGTGAAATGAAAGAAGGGGACAGTGCAGGGTAGTGTACCAGTCGGCTACGACTCCCATCACCAGGTAGCCGAAGATAGATCCCACTAGGAAAGAGAACTTAGCGATGTGAACCTTCCAGGCTGAATCACACACCAAGTTCCACTGCAGGGAGAGAAAGAGAGAGAGAGAGAGGAAATTAAATATATTGTTAACAATATGAAATAATACCTCAAACAGCCTTGTTGGTTATGAGTATTTTGTATCACTTTTTACCCCCAACCCATCTTATAATTCCACTAGTTCCTGATCCAACAAAAAATCTATATTTTCATGGTAAATTTATTTGGTGGTGAAAGAAAGAGAGGGACAAACATACACCATATATCTATCAACAGCATTATATCCCACCGCAGACAGCACAACAGGAAGAGTAATGAGTTATTCGTTAGAAATAGAGAAAAACAACTAAAAGATCCCTATGCACAATTTGGTTGGAGTTTTTATACCCTGAGAACCTGTGTGCAGATGGAAGGCACAGACAGCACAGAGTGGTGTGATTTATCAACACTGTCTGTCTCTCTTTCTTCCTCGCTCTCTCTCTCTCTCTAATTCTCCCTTTGTCTCTCACACAGTCTTTCTCTATCTCTTTCTATCCCTTGCTCTCTCTCTCTCCCTCCCTTTCGCTCTTTTTTTCTTTCCCTCTGTTATGCTCTGAATGTGTTGATTCTTCATGAAGGTCGATTTGGAGTTTTGAGTGTGCAAACATGTTGTAATCTCATGTGTACCATTCAAACATGCCCCACAAGGAAACCAGAGATTTTGTGTGTGTGTGTGTGTGCATGTGAGGGAGAGTGATATATGAAATGATAGATTGAGAGTGAGATTGAGAGTGAGAGAGCTTTAGTGTGTATATCCATGTCTCGGACCTGGGCAGCTTTTCCAAAAACAGCTTTTTGGAACAGTGGCCTGTGAAGGTGTGTGTGTGTGTGGGGGGGGGGGGTGTCTGTGCTTACTTTCAATGTGTGCATTTTGGTGTGTGTGTGATGTCAAGCAGCTGTTAGTGAAGGAGTATGGCTGTTTAACAGTGACTCACACCCTGCTGAGCCCCCAGCTTTGTTCCAGAGCAGAGGGAGTGAGAGAAGAGGAGGGGGAGAGGAATGGAGGGAAAGATAGAGAGAGGGAGGGACAGAGAGAGAGAAGAGAGGGATATAGAGTTGGAGGGAGAAATGGAAGAGAGAGAGAGAGCAGGATGGGAGAGGGAGCAGAGAGAGGGATGATAAAGAGCAATACAGGGATTGAGAGAGATGAAGAGAAAGAGGGAGATGGAGATAGATGGAGGGGGAGAGGAAAGAGAGGAGAGAGCGGGAGGGAAGGAGAGAGAGAGAGAGAAGGAGAGAGAAAGAGACAGAGAGAGAGAGAGGGAAAGAGAGAGGATAAGAAGGAAAGAGAGATGATTATTGGGTATGAGTGATAAGTCTGCAGTGGCCTGGGTAGTGTGAGATAAAGAAAGACACAGTCTGTAATAGGTGTATCTAATGGCTATTTAAACTCAGCATTATCAGAGAAAGCAGATGTCTGGCACTGTACACACACACACACACACACACACACACACACACACACACACACACACACACACAGTAAAACACTCATAAAGGATCACACACACTGAAACCTTATCTCATAGAAGTTTAAGATTCAATTGATTGTTTGTCAAACCTGCTCATATGCTGGTTCATGTGTTGGGGTAACAAGAGACAGCGTACACCTACTCTTCTCCTATGATGGATCGCTGAATAATCACATTTCCTGCTCTCATTAGCACCACAGAGGCTACACTGCCACATATATCACATTAAACACTGAATAACTAAATTAGCTTGCATGGATAATTATACTCCAGAGTGCAGTGTGTTTTTGATCATGCCAATTCAGGTCACAGGATAAATTAAAGTGGTTTGAAAATGAGTTACCGTGTGCTCTGAGAGCAAACTGTGACCTGTTTTACAGTAGGCCTATGGCACAGAATGGAACACTGGACAGAGTGCATGCGCTGTCCATGGTGCTGGGTAGGCTACATTTCTTTGAGAATTAGCTTGTGCCCGCCCTATAGTTGCATAGGATGCAGTGTTGGTGATTCTGATGATTATGCCTATTATGTATTTTCAGATGCAGAAATTATCAGAAGGAAGGTATGGTATATGGAGCACACGTTACCTTGGTAACCACGTTCTGACTGAGTCCCGTCTGCAGCTCGAGTTTCCACTCCTTGCACTCGCACTCCATGCCGCCGCTGTAAGGCACGGGTTGACCAATGTCTCCGTTCGTGGCGGTCACCGGTAACTTTGAAGAACCAACAGTCCAATTACTTCCATTAACAAGAGGCTGCACGCACGTGCCTTTTGGTTGCGCCAAAAGGAAATAATCCGAAAACTGGCTAAATCCGATAAATAAAGCCGGTATCCACGTCAGAACAACGAGCTGTTTTTGGTGTTTCCCAAATCCCCCGAGAGACGGTAGTACCGAGCCGTCGACGTGCGGCAGGAGTCTAGGTGCCTGTGTCTGCTCCAGCGGCATGAAGCCATTCTCCGGTGGCGGTTGTTCCCGGTCCTGCGGCTGCGCCTCCGCCACCGGCCGCTCTGGTCCCGCTGCCATCTATACAACAAAGAGATGCCAACCCCCACAGCCAAACTCCGGGCGCTCTGCGTAAACCCTTTGTTACAAAGGAAACCCCGAGCGCAGGCAGACCAATCTTGTGTGTCCAACAAAGACGCATAGAATGAGGTCTGGAAGATTACCGAGCGGTTGGTCATCTCACCATGGTGCTCCGGTTAGAATGGGCCGACCGAATAACATTTTCAGGTGGAGCCTGGGTCTCAGGGGGAAGCCGAGGTGAGGACACAGGCAAGGTGGTGGCTCGGAGAGGCAGGCATGCTTACATGTGCTTTGTGTTCCAACCAGGTATAGCATCCATGTGGGGCTAACACACAGGCAAAGAGGTGTGGGGGACCGATCAGTCTAAACTCCAGGCTGCACATCTGCTAGCCCCTCCACGCGCTCCACAGGTAACACACCTGTCCAATCCTTGACCCCTCGCAGGTATTGTGATGGTGGTGGTCATTGCTCCAGTTTACAGACAAAGCCAACCGTTATCCTACATCTCGTCCGGCTCTCAAACAATAAGAGATCACCGTTTGATTTCCATGAACAGGTAGCCTATTTCTCTATTCGTCTGGGTCTCCAGTCCTGAACAATTCGATCCCACACCCAGTCTCTGAGATAGAATCAAGCCCCGCCCGCCCTGGTCGTGCACCGCGCTGTGATTGGTCAGTGTTTACGGGGCGATTGCACCACTCACGCGCAATTGGGCATCGGTGCCGTAACCCAGGCATACCAAACCGCAACAAAGATCTCCTTTGTTTAGCCCATGTCCCATTTCCCATAAAATAATAAAATGAGTTTATGCGAAATACTACAATTACTGTTTATTGCCGATGAGGGTAGATTAACTGAAGATGTGTTGGAAGCTATAATGATTTGTGTCAACTAAAGCGAGCGAGGGGCTCCCAATCACAGTCTACCGAGCACCCCATATGGCTCAGTTGATTATAATATCCATGTCAGAATGTCTGACTCAGAAATAGATAATAACGTTTGCCTTTCTGGAGATGACAATAGCCTGTCACTCAGGTGGGTTGCAGCTGCAGCCTACTGTACAATTATCACATTGTCGCCTCCGCAAGGTGATGTGTGGATAGTATGACGCCAGAGGGCGCCAAATGATCACAAACTAAGGGCGAGTGCAATCAGAGATCAGTACATAATAACGAGATACTCGTGTCTCCGCCCTAACAATGGTAGTCGTTTTTCTAAAGGCGGGAAGGCAGGCGAAACGTTTTGGTCCAAAATACGTCGATAGAAACCGAATTGGGCTTATATTTGACATATTTTGGCAAGAGTGAAACCTTTCTCTTCGCCTCTTCCTCTCTGGTATAATGCATTGCCTAATGTTTGACAGTAGGCAGGTTCCATTGACCCAGGTTTAAAGCCAATTTATGCTTGCTTGGAAATGTGGTCGCAGGCGCCTATGGAGGGTGTGACGCAATGACGGAGCCCCTGTCGGCATGCAGAGGCCAAATTGAGCTCCGTACCACATCGCTGTACGCCTTCCAAATTTGTAACAATGCGGAGGGCTCCATATAGCGCCGTATAGCTCCACATTGACATGACTGGTAGGAGGGGGCGGGAGGTCCTGTATAAAACAAATCTCAATTGACAACTTCCTTCACAACAGCTACAGCTCACATCACCTTAAACGCTGCACAGACAAAAGTCGGCAGATATATGTGACGGATGTGAAATAGCTAGCTCGTTAGCGATGGTGCGCGCTAAATAGCGTTTCAATCGGTGACGTCACTTTCTCTGAGACCTTGAAGTAGTGGTTCCCCTTGCTCTGCAAGAGCCTCGGCTTTTGTGGAGCGATGGGTAACGATGCTTCGTGGGTGACTTTTGTTGATGTGTGCAAGGGGCCCTGGTTCGCCCCGGATATGGGCGAGGGGACGGTTAAAAGTTATACTGTTAAATATAGATGAAGACTTTTTCTAAAGATCAATGACATTTTTATCAGTTCAACAAGGGTGGATTTTCGTTTTTGTTAGAGTGAAAAATTATGCTGGCTCATCTAACCAATAGGCGGCACTATCACAGGTCCTAGGTTGGTAACTGTTCTGTAAGCAATAGAGTTAGTTAGTTGAGTATTGGTCTCCATGATAGATAGTGGTGTAAATCAGTTCCTAATAAATGACAAGTAAAGATTTCATCCTGTGTTCTCCAATCATATGTTGGTCTATTCGATATACTACATTTGGCCACGAGACAAAATCGGGAAAGAGGTTTTCGGTGAGACTACAGAGTTTTATGAGTTATGAACGGTGAAACTACTGTGAGTGAATATTAGCATGCTAGTTAGCTAGGAAAGGCTAAGCGAGGGAGAGCTATCGACATGGGGAAGCTAGCAAATACTTTGCCTTCTTTTTGGAAGCAGTGACTGGACGACAAAACGGATGGCAGGCACAGTAGGATTGGTGGCACCATTTGACAACAAGACACAGTTGTGGGAAGAATATTGCGAAGTTTTCAACCATTTTTTTGTTGTTGTTGCAAATGAGATCGCCAACGCAGCAAAGCAAAGGGCCATTCTACTGAGCTGTGTGGGCGTGCAAACCTACACTTCGATGAGGAATTTACTGAGCCCGGCAAAGCCAGGAGAGAAATCATTTGAGGACTTGGTGAGTCTACTGAATACAAATGTCAATCCTAAACCGAGTGAAATAGTACAAAGGTGGAAATTAAACTCAAGAAATAGGAAAAGTGTTATTAAATATGTGGCGGAGCTAAGGAAGCTAGCACAGGACTGTAACTATGGAGACACCCTCACAGTGATGCTACGTGACAGATTAGTATGTGGGGTAGATAGTGATAAGATACAGTGGAGCCTTTTAACTGAGAAGATTTTGACATTTGACACAGCGCTAAGGAAAGCGCAGGCTATTGAAGCAGCCGACAAGATCATGAAGGATTTGAACTGTCTGAGCGGAGGGGGGCGACCGGCGACAGGGACAGTTTACAAAGTGGACGAGCGCGTGAAGAAGCAGCAGGAGGGAAAATGCTACAGATGTGGTGAACGCAACCACTGGGCAAATTAGTGCAGGTTCGAGGGAGAAAAGTGTCACAACTGGGGTAAGATGGGGCACATAAAGAGGGCCTGCAGAATTACAGTCGCAGACAAAACGAGCACGCAGGCTCATAAAACGACTCAAGGGGAGGGGG
Source organism: Oncorhynchus masou masou (assembly GCF_036934945.1). NCBI lineage: Eukaryota > Metazoa > Chordata > Actinopteri > Salmoniformes > Salmonidae > Oncorhynchus > Oncorhynchus masou. Next base: position 38,199,127 of record NC_088226.1, on the reverse strand, counting down.
GAGACATTCGAAAGGGCAAATTTCATACAGGAAGAGGAAGAGTGTAGTGAGGATGTGTTTACTATTCACAATGTGGACACTACCATTACTAAGGTACCTCTGCTTTGACAGTATTTAACTGTACAGGAATGTGAGGTGAAATGTGAGATAGATACTGGCTGTAGTGTAACAATAATAGCACAGTCAGAGTATGCTAGGCTAGGGTAGAAAGTAAAGGTTCCAGAGCTAGGTACATGTTTTATCAGTCTGAAAACATATACCGGACAGAAAGTGGACATTGTAGGTCAGCTAATGTGAAAGTTGAATACAAAGGAATAGTCAAAGAGCTACCAGTTGTAGTTGTAGCGGGGTCAGGACCAAAACCTGCTGGGGCGAGGGTGGATCACCATGTTGGATGTGGACTGGCATACCATGAATAAGATGCATGACAGCAAATATGCTCGACAGGAAGTGTTAAAGAAAAATGAGGAAGTGTTCAAGGATGAGTTGGGCACATTGAAAGGATTCACAGCAAAGATTCATGTATCACATGATGCCACACCCCATTTCTTCAAACCAAGGTCAGCAGTGTTTGCAATGAAAACTAAGATAGAGGCTGAGTTAGATCGTTGCCAGGACAACAAAATCATGGAACCAGTGAAGTTCTCAGACTGGGAAGCACCCAGTCTGAGTGTGTGGTGATTATAAAGTAACGGTAAACAGTGTCATCACTAGAACAGTACCCCATTCCTAAAATGGAGGACATGTTCATGTCCTTAGCTGGAGGAGAAAAATTCAGCCAACTGGACATGAGTCATGCTTACCAGCAGACTGTGCTAGATGAAGATTCAAAGAAATATGTCACAGTGAACATGTTCACCTATGCCAGGTTACCCTTCAGAGTCAGCTCCAGTCCCGCTATCATCCAGCGCACTATGGAGGAGATTCTACCATGTATCTTGATGATATTCTCCTGACAGGAAGAAATGATCAGGACCACATCCGAACACTGGACAGAGTGGTACAGCAACTGGAGGAGGCTGGGTTATGCTTGAAACGGAGTAAGTGCAGCTTCATGGAGAAGGAAGTGACATTCCTAGGACACAGGGTGGACGCTACTGGATGGCATCCATTGCCAGAGAAAGTAAAGGCAGTGCAAGATGCACCAATGCCTACCACAGTCACAGAACTGAAATCGTATCTGGGCCTATTAAACTACTATAAGAGTTTCCTACAGAATCTGTTGACACTATTGGCTCCTATACACAACCTGCTGAGGAAGGACGAGCCATGGTCCAACAACAAAAGGCCTTCAAACTGTCAAAATAACTGTTCCAGTCGAGCAGAGTGTTATGATGAAGGAAAAGAACTGATACTTCCCTGTGATGCCGCACCCTACTGGGTAGGGGTGGTATTGTCTCATCGCAATAGGGTTTGTATCACACACTCTCTCACCTGCAGAGAGGAACTATTCACAACTTGATAAGGAGGGGTTAGCTTTCATATTTGGGGTGCAGAAGTTTCATAAGTATCTATATGGGAGAAAGTTTGAAATCTGTACAGACCATAAGCCTCTTATCAGTCTGTTGAATGAAATGAAAGCAGTGCCACAGATGGCTTCTCCTAGAATAATGAGATGGGCAGTAACACTACGAGCATATGAGAATGTTATTACTTACAGAGCAGGCAAGGACAATGGTACTGCAGATGCTCTCAGCTGCCTCCCTCTCATAGAGTGTCCAAGCAGTCTGCCACCGGAGGAACGAGTGCTGATGTTGGACCAGGAAAACAGCCCACTGATGACCTCTCAGCAAATCCAGAGCTGGACAGCGAAGGATCCAGTCCTATCGAGGGTCCGTGAGTACACACTGAGGAGGTGGCCAGATCACAATGTCGGACCTGAGTTTGCGCCATACAAACAGAGACAGCACGAGCTCAGTGTCCAGGACGGCTGTGTGCTGTGGGCAGCCAATGTCATTGTTCCAGAGTGAGGACACAGCCATGATGGAGCAGCTACATCAGAGTCATCCCGGCATGACCAGAACGAAAGGTTTGGCCAGGAGCAACATGTGGTGGCCTAGTATGGACTCTGACATTGAAAGGAAGGTAAAGTCATGCACCACATGTCAAGAGCAAAGGAAAGCACCTGCTAGTGCACCATTCCGTCCATGGGAGTGGCCCAGTAAGCCCTGGAGAAGGCTACACATAGACTATGCAGTTCCTTTCATGGGGAAGATCCTTTTGGTGATTATAGACGCTCACTCAAAATGGCTGGATGTATATCCAGTGAGCTCAGCTCCATCTGTGCCTCAGGAACAGTTTTAGTATTCATGGCATTCCAGAGATGATTGTTTCAGACAACGCTCAGGGTTTTGTGTGTGAGAAAAGTAAGGAGTTCATGGCAAAGATTGGAATCACACATGCCACTTGGGCACCATACCATCCTGCGCCGAATGGTTTGGCAGAGAGAGCCGTTCAGACGACCAAAGGGCTAATGAAAAGAGTGCAGACGACTGTTTGGAGACAAAATTGAGTAGAGCCTTGTTTAGCTATCGTGTCACGCTATAGTCAACCACCGGACTTTCACCGGTTGAGATTTCACAGGCTGAGATGATGAAGTTGAGGTGCACGTTAGTCTTGATACATCCAGACCTAAAGAGTAAGGTGCAGGCTAAGCAAGCAGGACAGAAAACTTAGCATGACAAACATGCAAAACCTCGCAGTTTTGTAGTCAGAGACTCAGTGTATACCAAGCAGAGGTGGGACCAAGTCATTGTTTTACAAGTAAGTCTCAAGTCTTAGCACTCAAGTCCCATGTCAAGACAGGCAAGTCTAAGTCAAGTCTCAAGTAAAGACCATAAGGCTCAAGTCCAAGTCAAGTCTCAAGTCCTAAACTTTCACTAGCAAAGTTCTGAATGATATAGCTGTCAGCTATATTAGCCACGACTTACCATTCTTTGTGCAGCTTCAAATGTCGAACAAAGTTGGAAGTTGTTCCGCCTCCGTCTGTCATTTTCTTCCAGTATGTTTTGCAAGTTGCAATCTGATTTTGTTGATATAGTGTAGTCTTTGTTTCCGAAAATAATAATTTGGGGTATCGTCTTTCCAAGCGCTCCATCTGAATTCACCCGCCAACGTTCCTCTGCAATGCCACGCACAACTTTTTCTCAGCTGGCGCAATTTGATTGGCTGCTGTCCAATACAAACTGTAATCCGTTAAATGAATTGTTGATACGCTGCACACTTTTTTTAATAGCACATTTTTTATATTTGGGCTTGGGGAGGGTATCAAGTCAGGTCGAGTCAAAAGGCTCAAGTCCAAGTCAAGTCACGAGTCATTGGTGTTATAGTCAAAGTCGAGTTGCAAGTCATCATATTTGTGACTCGAGTCCACACCTCTGACACCAAAATCTTTGGGTATGGGCCTAAATGGATACCTGGGCTGGTTCAAGAAATCACAGGGCCTGTGTCATACACTGTGTTAGTAGGGGATGGTAGAGGAGTACGTAGGCACGTTTATCAGCTGTTCAGCAGACAGGAAACAGATTATGCAGAGCCAGTGACCGACAACAGAGACGAGGACAGCAGACAGGAAGAGGACTATGCAGAGCCAGTGACATTCAGCACAGAGCTCAGTCCAGCAAGCGAGGAGTTACCACATGACACAGGTACTCCACGGCCACCAACGGACAATGCACGTGTTAAGGGAAACAAAAAGGTTCACCTAGAGGGGAATTGTGATGCTCTCAAAGAGTTAGGAAACCTCCAGCTCATTTTGGAGAGTTGGAAAAGTAAAGGAGATATTTGTTTCTCATTGACTAGAATGCACCCAAATCTCCTTTAGGAAGAAAGGGTCTAAACCATCTGACCCAGAACCTATTTGGGGTCAAGTTTCAGGAGCTCCTTTAGCACCTCGGATTCAGTGACTGCCTGCAGGGAGAAACTTTGTAGCGGGCAGGGGAAAAAGAAGGAGAAGCATCGGGGATAGTCGCATTAGAAGGGGTGGGAGATGAGGAAATGTTGGACAGGCAAGGAGGCATGGTTGAGTCAAATAGGAATCCTGACATAATGAAGTGGTGATTAAAGAGCTCAGCCATGTATCAGGTATCCCGCAAAAAAACAACATGGATAGAATGCAAGAATTGACATATATTTGCCATATTCTAATAATTCTCATGTGCCAACTTATCGCAATGGTCCGTGCATTGGTGAAACTTGCACTCAAGCAGGCCTAGATGATCTGAAACAATTTGATGGTGAAACTTCAAATTTCAGTGCGAAGCAATTCAGGTATTCTTGAAAGTTAAGACAATCCATGTTCTGCAAAGAAACATTATTTTTTTATTGTTAAATAAATGGATTTTGCAGGAATTAGGCATTTAGAATAACACTTGGAGTGGAGCTTTATAGTTGATAACATCATGTACCCCGTGTACCTTCAAAATTATTTCACAATTTTGAAAAACAGTTTCCATCATCATTTGTCGCAATAAAGAAAGTTAGACAAAACTGTCATATCTTCAATGACAAACATATAATTGGAGGACACAGGATGCAATCTTTACATGTAATTTATTAGGAACTGATTTACTCCACAATCTATAATGGAGACCAATACTCAACTAACTACAGTATCTCTATTGCTCACAGAATGGTTACCAACCTAGGACCGGTGACAGCGCTTGCCTATTGGTTAGATGAGCCAGAATCAATTATCACTCTGTAACACTCCTCCCCCCCATAAATCTGAACTAACTCTTGGATAGTTTAACATTTTCAGATTTAACACCCACTGTATGAGTATTCCACAAACAATAACAGTTACCATTCTCATTGTAACTGGTAAGAATCTCTTCACTTAGCATCAATAACATAACCTTACAGTGTGTTTCTTATATCAACTGAATAACTGATTCAATGTTTGCATTGTCATTTCACTTTTGTTTATTGAAAGCAAGGGTAGACTACTTTACTTCTTTAAGGTTGCTGCCCCCATCATCGCCAAGCCTACCTCAAACCTTTTTAACCTGTCTCTCCTTTCTGGGGAGGTTCCCATTGCTTGGAAGGCAGCCACGGTTTGTCCTTTATTTAAAGGGGGAGATCAAGCTGATCCTAACTGATAGGCCTATTTCTATTTTGCCCTGTTTATCAAAAGTGTTGTAAACACTTGTCAATACTCAACTGACTGGCTTTCTTGATCTCTATAGTATTCTCTCTGGTATGCAATCTGGTTTCCGCTCAAGTTATGGATGTGTCACTGCAACCGTAAATGTCCTCAATGATGTCACCAGTGTCAAAAAAGCAGAGCATCTCTTTATTACGGACAGACCTCTCCCCATCTTTACAATCATTGAATCTATATGTTTTGACCATGACAGTTTACAATCTAAGGTAACGCCAAGTAATTTAGTCTCCTCAACTTGTTCAGCAGCCAAACCATTCATTGCCAGATTCAGCAGAGGTCTAGAATTTAGGTAATGATTTGTACCAGATTCAATGCTCTTAGCTTTAGAGATGTTCAGGACCAGTTTATTACTGGCCACCCATTCCAAAACAGACTGCAACTCTTTGTTAAAGGTTTCAGTGGTTGCTGATGTGTATATGGTTGAATCATCAGCATACGTGGACACACATGCTTTGTTTAATGCCAATGGCAGGTCATCAGATTAATTTTTAACATTACCTCAGTAGCTATGTTTCCATTAACTTGTCCAGGGATTTTATGTCGACATTTAAAAAGGTTGCATAGAAATTAGACACTACCATTGCCTGCCATGGTGCGTTTCCATTGAACTGTCTTGTGTCGATTAAAAACAGCTGGACATAATAGACGGGTTAGCTGACAACTTCACGAAAACAATGGGGCAGAAGTCCGTGTGTTGTGATTCTGGATGATCAGATAGCTAGCAACAATGACAAGAAGCTGCCATGTGGGGAATCGTAGGTGGCTCATTTTAAAACTATACTGAACAAAAATATAAAAGCAACATGCAACAATTTCAAAGATTTTACTGAGTTACAGTTCATTCAAGGAAATCAGTCAATTGAAATGAATTAATTAGGCCCTAATCTATGGATTTCACATGAATGGGAATACAGATATGCATTTGTTGGTCACAGACACCAAAAAAAAAACAGAAGGTAGGGGTGTGGATCAGAAAACCAGTCAGTATCTAGTGTGACCACCATTTGCCTCATGCAGCGCGACACATCTTGTCACATCCTGACCTTAGAGATCCTTTTTATGTCTCTATTTTGGTTTGGTCAGGGTATGAGTTGGGGTGGGTATTCTATGTTCTATGTTGTGTAGATCTATTTTTTGGCCAGGTAGGGTTCTCAATCAGGGACAGCCTTCTATCGTTGTCTCTGATTGAGAACCATACTTAGGCTGCCCTTTATTCCACCTGTGTTTGTAGGAAGTTGACTTTGTTTAGGGCACATAGCCTTTGAGCTTCACGGTTTGTTTTTGTAGTGTTTATTGTTTTGTTCAGCGTCATTTTGATTAAATAAAATAAAATGTATGCTCACCACTCTGCACCTTGGTCCTCTCCTTTCAACAGCTGTGACACACCTTCACATACAGTTGATCAGGCTGTTGATTGTGGCCTGTGAAATGTGGCCCCACTCTTCTTCAATGACAGTGCGAAGTTGCTTAATATTGGTGGGAACTGGAACACGCTGTCGTACACATCAATCCAGAGCATTCCAAACATGCTCATTGGGTGACATGTCTGGTGAGCATGCAGGCCATGGAAAAACTGGGACATTTTCAGCTTCCTGGAATTGTATACAAATCCTTGCGACATGGGGCTGTGCATTATCATGCTGAAACATGAGGTGATGGCGGTGGATGAATGGCATGACAATAGACCTCATGATCTCGTCACAGTATGTCTGTGCATTCAAATTGCCATCGATAAAATGCAATTGTGTTCTTTGTCCATAGCTTATGCCTGCCAATACCATAACCCACCGCCACCATGCAGTCACTCTGTTCACAACGTTGACATCAACAAACCGCTCACTGACACAACACCATATATGCTACCTGCCATCTGCCCGGTACAGTTGAAACCGAGATTCATCTGTGAAGCGCACACTTCTCCAACGTGACAGTGACTATCGAAGGTGAGCATTTGCTCACTGAAGTGCAGTCAGGTCAAGACCCTGGGGAAGACGACAAGCAGATGAGCTTCCCTGAGACGGTTTCTGACAGTTTGTGCAGAAAGTATTTGGTTGTGCAAACCAGCCACCTGGACTGGTGGCTGGTGTCGCAGGTGAAGAAGCCGGATGTGTAGGTCCTGGGCTGTTTGGACGTACTGCCAAATTCTCTAAAACAACGTTGGAGTCGGGCTTATGGTTGCGAAATGAACATTCACGGGGCCAAGAGACCAGAGGTGGTGGAACGAAGTGCTCGGGTTGGGATGTAGCATTTGAGCATAGCCTGAAGCTAAAGAGGTGCTGGTCCCCTTCTGCTCCGTTGGCAAGCACAAGGGTCTTGAAGATGATACGAGCTCCGACTGGAAGCCAGTGGAGTGTGCGGATGAGTGGGGTGACGTGGGCTGTGGCATTCTAAATAAGTTGCAGGGGTTTGATGGCACGAGCGGGGAGCCCAGGCAACAGAGAGTTGCAGTAGTGTTGACGGGAGATGACACGTGCCTGGATTAGGACCTGCGCCGCTTCCTGTGTGAGGAAAGTTTGTACTCTACGGATGTTGTAGTGCATGAACCTGCAGGAGCAAGTCACTGCTTTGATGTTTACAGAGAACGACAGGGTGTTGTCCAGGGTCATGACAAGGTTCTTTGCACTCTGGGATGGGGACAATGTAGAGTTGTCAACCATGATGGAGAGGTCTTAGAGCGGGCAGGCTTTTCCCGGGAGGAAGAGCAGCTCTGTTTTGTCGAGGTTGAGCTTAAGGTGGTGGTCTGACATCCAAGCTGAGATATTTGCCAGGCACGCAGAGATCCGTGTTGCCACCTGGATGTCAAATTGAGGGAAGAAGAGTAGTTGAGTGTCATCTGCATAGCAATGATAGGCGAGACCACTGTAATGCTGCCCATGTTTTGCCCATGTTCCTGTTGCTGTACATTTCAAAAGTGCTGAACAAATGGTTATATTGACTTACAGTCCTAGCTTGCTCATTAATGTCTTAATCGAAATTAGGGATAAAACCCTTATAATAAATATCAAAGCTCCACAGTAAAGGGTGTCAATTGGTCTCAAACACTGAGCGGAAGCATTCATATATAAAATATCACATCTAGTTTAGGCATAAATGTAGCTGAAACGAGCCTCCTTCTGGCTTCAAAATAAATGGTCAACAATTTACAAAAAAATTAAAGCTGAAGTTGGGATTTTATTTTAGGAATAAGATCTGTTTTTCATCTCTACCGCCATAAGAGCAAGATGAATAAAACCACTGATCTAGGAGGATGAGAACAGTGAGAGAGAGTCGGTCCACTTCGGAAGAGCGGCGAGCCTCTGTGAGACATTCAAGAATTCAATGTCTCAAGAATTCAAGATTTATTTTCCACCATAATTTGCAAATAAATACATTAAAAATCCTACAATGTGATTTTCTGGATTTTTTTCCCTCATTTTGTCTGTCATAGTTGAAGTGTACCTATGATGAAAATTACAGGCCTCTCTCATCTTTTTAAGTGGGAGAACTTGCACAATTGGTGGCTGACTAAATACTTTTTTGCCCCACTGTATGTTTTCAATAAACATTGGAGATGAAATATAGTTTACATGTAGTCAACAATCTAAGCCAACCCCGTCTGTTTCACCCCATAGTTGCAGACGTGTTGGTTTTGCTGCTTAACAACCAACCCTTCCTATAGCCTAGTGATTATAAGGGCGGTACTGAATTGGTCTTCTACACGAAAAAACTCCAAGACTCGATATAGCTTACATGAATCAATCCACCCACACTGCTGCTATTAAAAGTTTGACACTTCTGGAAATGGAAGGAAGGATTCGGGTTGATAAAGAAAGGGTGGTTTATGCATATGTTGCTCTGCATTTCCATGACAACAAGCATAGGGGTCATAACCCAGGTCTCCAACAATAGGCCTCACAGACCTCACACACATAGGAGCAACATTCTGCAGTTACATGTTTGAGCTAATGTGAGACACACAGTCTTGCAATAAATGAATTATGCACACACACTGTACCCTGACAGTCAATCATCATAAACACTCACTTATGCAAGCAAGCACACACGCACTCACACACACACAGTCACACACACACTCACACACACACAGTCACACACCTACACACACACACACACACACACAGAGCTGTGAGATTCCTCAGAGCCTGCTGAGTTCGTTGGGATAGAGTCGTTCTGGTCAATGTCAAGTACAGAGGCCAAGGCTGTTCAGTCTGTGTACAGTGTACAGGATAGAGGATAGGCTACCCCACATGGTACACAACACATTACTGCAACATCATATTCAGAATTGACAACATTTGAGACCAAGACACATTACTGTTAACTTTTTAGAAGAGCTCATGCCTAGTGGTGAAGATTGAATGTCTTCATATTATCTTTATATCATCTTTAAAGGGGCATTCAGCAGTTGCTACATCTATATTTGGACTTGTAAATGAATGATAATTACCCATTGATTCTTGAAGAATACAACATATAAATGCCTAATGAACTTAGTTCAACTGTCTTACTCCATCAAATCAAAGTTTATTTGCCACGTACGCCGAATACAACAGTGAAATGCTTACTTACAGGCTCTAACCAATAGTGCAAAACAGGCATTAGGTGAACAATAGGTAAGTAAAGAAATAAAAACAACAGTGAAAAACAGTAGCAAGGCTATATACAGTAACGAGGCTATATACAGTGGCGAGGCTATATACAGTGGCGAGGCTATATACAGTAGCGAGGCTATATACAGTAGCGAGGCTACATACAGACACCAGACACCATCAGAACCCAAAATATAAGCTTGTCTTACTCCAACACTTTGTAAACAAAGAAAATGTTAACAAACACTATATATGGTTAAAACTATAATTGTGATATCATGGATGATCCGTCCTTGCATCCAAAGCTTTGTCTATGAATTTGAGAGAGTGTACATGTCTCCAGCGCCATCCCTCAGCTTTTTACTGAACCAGGGGCAGGGAAACGCCTTGTTATTGTTTCTACTGCTGATTGCCGCTTTAAAGATACTGTAAGATGATAAGATGGAAAGAGGTATAATTCATTCTTTATTGTGCTGATTAAAATCAGTAAGATTGACTTCCAGGTTCTCTCGACAAGTGACAGAGTGCTGTCAAACTTGTTTTTCCTGTGGACACCACCCATTGTCTTGGATGAGGGATCTGCATATTGTTAGTGTCTAGGCATGTGTGTTACAGTGATAAAAAGTATTTACCAAACTAGGTAACACTTTACTTGACACCCAGTGCCTTTTAACACATTATGTCATGCTCATAACCATGCCATAATATGTCATAACAGCTGACATAACATGTCATAACCTGTCATAATATAGTCATAACACTGTCATGACCCATATATTTACACCTGTTGTGACATATATTGCGTTACTTTATGGTTGGTTATGGCCTACATGAGCTTGAGTTTGTTTGTTTTTCCTGCCAAGAAGTTCCCTTTCGTTTAAAAGTTTGTTTCTTACCTCCTTTGTCATAAAGTGCATTTTCCACAAGTTATTTACAATATGATGAAAACAAATGACTGTAGAGAATCTATTACAACTACAACACTGTCATGAAAAAAATACAGAAAAGAAAATACAGAAAGAAAGAAAGAAGAAAAAAAAAATACACTTTATGACACTGTCAAGAAGCATTATGACCATCCTGTGTCACTTTACTTGGACTAAGAAAATACACTTTATGACACTGTCAAGAAGCATTATGACCATCCTGTGTCACTTTACTTGGACTAAGAAAATACACTTTATGACACTGTCAAGAAGCATTATGACCATCCTGTGTCACTTTACTTGGACTAAGAAAATACACTTTATGACACTGTCAAGAAGCATTATGACCATCCTGTGTCACTTTACTTGGACTAAGAAAATACACTTTATGACACTGTCAAGAAGCATTATGACCATCCTGTGTCACTTTACTTGGACTAAGAAAATACACTTTATGACACTGTCAAGAAGCATTATGACCATCCTGTGTCACTTTACTTGGACTAAGAAAATACACTTTATGACACTGTCAAGAAGCATTATGACCATCCTGTGTCACTTTACTTGGACTAAGAAAATACACTTTATGACACTGTCAAGAAGCATTATGACCATCCTGTGTCACTTTACTTGGACTAAGAAAATACACTTTATGACACTGTCAAGAAGCATTATGACCATCCTGTGTCACTTTACTTGGACTAAGAAAATACACTTTATGACACTGTCAAGAAGCATTATGACCATCCTGTGTCACTTTACTTGGACTAAGAAAATACACTTTATGACACTGTCAAGAAGCATTATGACCATCCTGTGTCACTTTACTTGGACTAAGAAAATACACTTTATGACACTGTCAAGAAGCATTATGACCATCCTGTGTCACTTTACTTGGACTAAGAAAATACACTTTATGACACTGTCAAGAAGCATTATGACCATCCTGTGTCACTTTACTTGGACTAAGAAAATACACTTTATGACACTGTCAAGAAGCATTATGACCATCCTGTGTCACTTTACTTGGACTAAGAAAATACACTTTATGACACTGTCATGAAGCATTATGACCATCCTGTGTCACTTTACTTGGACTAAGAAAATACACTTTATGACACTGTCAAGAAGCATTATGACCATCGTAATCATATATACCAGATAGGCCTATCACGCACACTTATATCAGTCATCAGTCAAAAAGAGGGTGTCTTGTCCTGCTCTTGCATTCATCCCAGTCACCAGCAACAGAGCATTGGGGTAGGTGCATGTCTGACATCAATGTGTGCACAATTACAAGGACAATTGATTATGGTAATAATATATATATATATATATATATATATATATATATATATATATATATAAACATGCTGTTGCCATGTAGGCTATGGTGTAATGGAATGTTTTGCCTTGTGTGGTAGGTTTTGTGCGTTTTGACACTCTTATGTAGGTGTCATAACCAGTCATAAAATAACGCAATATATGTCACACAGGTCTAAATATGTGTCACGAGGTTATGACACGTTATGTCAGTTGTTATGACATAGTTATATCTGTGTCATAACATGTTATGATGGTGGGTATCAAGTAAAGTGTTACCAAAAACTGTTATAATGAATACTGTTATGAATGCTGTTGTAATGAATGTCTCATTGGTGATGAACTGTCACAATTGTCTGCAACATACATACATAACTGTTTTTTAAAGATGACCGATATTGGATCGCCTTCGATATGTTCATTAGCCAGGGGCCCTAGTCTCTTACTCCATTGATTTCCTCAATAGTGATCTGTTGGAAAGAAACAGTAAACATTTCAGTGTCAAGACTTCTTCAGTTTGACCTTCAACAACAGACTGAAACACTGAGAGATAATTAGCCTACCCTCCCACAGAAAACACAGGCATGCACGCACACACACACACACACACACACACACACACACACACACACACACACACACACACACACACACACACACACACACACACACACACACACGTTTTGTTCTTCTATCCTCGTGTGGACATTCAAAATTGTATTTCCCTAACCCCTAAACCTAACCCTTACCCTAACCCATAACCCACAAAACCTAAATCCTAACCCTAATTGCTAACCCCTTACCCTAACCCTAACCCTAATTGTAACCCTAACCCATAAACTTAAAATATCCTTTGTCCTCATGGGGACATGTCCCCACGAGGTAGATTTTTCCTTGTTTTTACTATCCTTGTGGGGACTTTGGGGGATTTTAGGTGCCCACAAGGATTGAAGAACCAAACCAAACACACATACCACTGATCCACCTAGGCTGGGCTACGGAACATACATATCATACTAAATGGAAGACAACAGATTTACGTTTACTATGATACATCTCCCCCTGAGTACAGGTTGAGATAGAGGAGGGCCGGGACGTGGAAAGAAAAAAACTCTAAATTAAAATATTTTTCTAGGCAAGTCGGTTGATGAAAGGTGTGGTCTGTTTTGTTTGGCCAAAAACGATACTTTCCCGTGTTCCAGATCAAGTCGGTGCTGCCTAGGGACTCTGCTCCGCAGACAGGTGCAGCAGGGATCACCAACCGCTTCAGACAGTCCCCTCTGCGCACTGCAGCCAGGATTGCAAACTCTTCGTCCACCATTTTTCTCCAGCGGAGTTTTATAACTTTTTGGATCCAGAGATGAGTCTATACGGGTCCCAGAGGGGGCTTTATGTCAGTCGCAGTATCGGGTCCAGGCCCGATCTGAGCGGGGGAACTGGACAATATTCCCTGAGCGAAGTGCACGGTGGTAGTGGATACGGACAGGAGTACATGGACGATAACAATTACAGCTACTCAATGGCTTCCATGCGAGGTGGTGGTGGAGGACAGGGGTAAGAATTGTTTTTCTTCAAAAGGCCCCTATTCTGCTGTAGAGTACTGTGTTACACAATTGCGTTCACTTGCCCGTATACATTTGAACTAGGCTACAACTCCATTGCCACTGAAGATAAATACAATGCACTATATAACCGTGTCATCTAACACATTATTTCAATCTAGTTCATTATTTTTTTTTTTATGTCAAGGTCTTGATTTTGTCGGGGGGATAATTATAGGCCTATGTGTCGTTGTCGTATATATATAGCCTAGGCTATGGCAGGGGCGAATATTATCTGTGAGTGCCGACCCAGTTAATAATTTATTAGGCATCATTGAGAGGTCTTTGTTTCCAAGAATAACGATCTGCTCTCTTGAACCATGTGACAACCCCAAAAAATACAGAAAATGAACCACAGCAAATTCTTCAGCGTTAAATCAACACTGACATTCAGTGTTACATTTAACTATGGGCCAGTGTCTAAATGGGTCCACCCTTTTCATTGTTAAATTAAAACTGTTCTTAGAGCTGACACTGTTACACTTTTTCAGTGTTAAGGAATGAACACTTTTAGGGTTACGCAATACCACCTCATATAGTATTTTTAACACTAGGAAGTGTATATAGTTTACACCAATGGTGTTATGCAATTAATATTTAAAACTCAGGATGGATCAACAACATTGTAGTTACTCCACAATACTAACCTAAATGACAAAGTGAACAGAAGGAAGTCTGTACAGAATATATTTTTTCCAAAACATCCATCCTGTTTGCAACAAGGCACTGAAGTAAAAGTACAAAAAATGTGACAAAGAAATGGGCTTAATGTCCTGAATACAATGTGTTATGTTGGGAGCAAATCCAACAAAACACATCACTGAATACCGCTCTTCATATTTTCAAGCATGGTGGTGGCTGAATCATGTTATGGGTATGCTTGTCATCGGTAAGGACTAGGTTGTTTTTTTAGGATAAAAATAAACAGAATAAAGTTAAGCACAGGCAAAATCCTGGAAGAAAACTTGGTGGTCTGCTTTCCAACAGACAGTGGTGAGACAAATTCACATTTTAGCAGGGTCATTAACCTTAAACTGAAGGCCAAATAAACACTGAGTTGCTCACCAAGACAACACTGAATGTTCCTGAGTGGCCTAGTTACAGCTTTGACTTAAATCTGCTCAAATCTATGGCAAAACCTGAAGATGTCTGTCTAGCAATGATAAACTATCAACTTTGTAAGTCGCTCTGGATAAGAGCGTCTGCTAAATGACTTAAATGTAAATGTAACTTGACAGAGCTTGAAGAATTTAAAAAATAATAAAGTGCAAATATTGTACAATCCAAGTGTGCAAAGCTCTTAGAGTCTTACCAGAAAGACTCACAGCTGTAATCGCTGCAAGGTGATTCTAAGATGTATTGACTCTGGGGTGTGAATACTTACAGTACCAGTCAAAAGTTTGGACACACCTACTCATTCCAGGGTTTTTCTTTATTTTCACTATTTTCTACATTGTAGAATAATAGTGAAGAAGTCAAAACTAGGAAATAAAAAAAATACGAAATCATGTAGTAACCAAGAAAGTTAAATATATTCTCTTAACCAGCTTCACGAGGTAGTCACCTGGAATGCATTTAAATTAACAGGTGTGCCTTGTAAAATGTACATTTCTGGAGTTTCTTTCCTTTTTAATGTGTTTGAGCCAATCAGATGTGTTGTGACAAGGTAGGGGTGGTACACAGCAAATAGCCCTATTTGGTAAAATACCAAGTCCTTATTATGGCAAGAACAGCTCAAATAAGCAAAAAGAAAGTGTTATACATCGGTTTAAAGATGAACTTCTTGTTAATCCAACCACGGTGTCAGATTTCAAATAGGCTTTACAGCGAAAGCATGCCATGCGATTATCTGAGAACAGCGCCCAGCAGACAAAAAATTACAAACAGTTACCAGCCAAGTAGAGGAGTTACACAAGTCAGAAATAGCGATAAAATTAATCACTTACCTTTGATGATCTTCATATGGTTGCACTCACAAGACTCCCATTTACTCAAGAAATGTTTGTTTTGTTTGTCCCTCTTTATATCCAAAAACCTCTTTTGTTTGCACGTTTTGTTCAGTAATCCACTGGCTCAAAGGCAGTCACAACAGGCAGACGAAAAATCCGAAAAGTATCAGTAAAGTTTGTAGAAACATGTCAAACGATGTTTATAATCAATCCTCAGGTTGTTTTTAGTCATAATAATCAATAATATTTAAACCGGATAAAAGTTTCATCAATATAAAAGGAAAACAAGAAAGGCGCATCCTCGGTTGTGCGCATGAAAAACCTATGGGACACTGCAGGGTCCACTTACTCATTGAGGTCTTACTCCCTCATTCTTCAGAAGACAAGCCTGAAACAATTTCTAAAGACTGTTGACATCTAGTGGAAGCCATAGGAAGTGCAACTTGAGTCCTAAATCAATGGAATCTGTATAGACAGTCAATGGAAAACTACAAATATAAAACAAATCCCACTTTCTGGATGGGTTTTTCTCAGGTTTTCACCTGCCATATCAGTTCTGTTATACTCACATACATTGTTGTAACAGTTTTGGAAACTGTAGAGTGTTTTCTATCCAAATCTACCAATTATATGCATATCCTAGCTTCTGGACCTGAGAAACAGGCAGTTTACTTTGGGCATGCTTTTCATCCGGAGGTGAAAATAGTGACCCCTACTCTATTGAGGTTATAAAGGTCAGTCTATGCAGAAAATTTCAAGAACTTTGAACGTTTCTTCAAGTGCAGTCGCAAAAACCATTAAGCGCTATGATGAAACTGGCTCTTATGAGGGCCGCCACAGGAAAGGAAGGCCCAGAGTTACCTCTGCTGCAGAGGGTAAGTTCATTAGAGTTACCAGCCTCAGAATATTGCACACCAAATAAATGCTTCACAGAGTTCAAGTAAAATACACATCCCAACATCAACTGTGCAGAGGAGACTGCGTGAATCAGGCCTTCATGGTCGAATTGTTTCAAAGAAACCTCTACTAAACGACATCAATAGGAAGAAGAGACTTGTTTTGGCCAAGATACACATGCAATGGACATTAGACCCGGTGGAAATCTGTCCTTTGGTCTGATGAGTCCAAATTGGAGATTTTTGGTTCCAACCACCATGTCTTTGTGAGACGCAGAGTAGAGTTGGGGGTGTGTGGGGTTGTGTTTGCTGGTAACACTGTCTGTGGTGTATTTCGAATTCAAGGCACACTTAAGCAGCATGGCTACCACAACATTTTGCAGCGATACACTATCCCATCTAGTTTGGGCTTAGTGGGACTATCATTAATTTTTCAACAGGACAATGACCCAATGCACCTCCAGGCTGTGTAAGGGCAGATTTACCAAGAAGGAGAGTGATGGAGTGCTGCATCAGATTACCTGGCCTCCACAATCACCTGACCACCCAATTGAGATGGTTTGGGAAGAGTTGGACTGCAGAGTGAAGGAAAAGCAGCCAACAAGTGCTCAGCATGTGGGAACTCCTTCAAGACTGTTGGAAATGCATTCCAGGTGAAGTTGTTTGAGAGAATGTGAAGAATGTCCAAAGCTGTCATCAAGGCAAAGGGTGGCTGCTTTATAGAATCTCAAATATAAAACATATTTTGATTTGTTTAACACTTTTTTTGGTTACTAATTGATTACATATGTGTTATGTCATAGTTGTGATGTCTTAGTAAAAACAAAGAAAAACCCTTAAACGAGTATGTGTCCAAACTTTTGACTGGTACTGTATGCAAATGAGATACCTCTGTACTTCATTTTGAATAAATGAGCAAACATTTCTAAAAACATGTTTTCACTTTGTCATTATGGGATACTGTGTGATAGATGGGTGAGACAAAACACAGATTTAATACATTTTTTTTACTCCGGCTGTAACACAACAAAATGTGGAATAAATCACAGGATATGAATACCTTCTGAAGACAATGTAGGTCTGTATCTCTTGACAAGGTCACCCGTGTTGGATTAAGGACATTCCAATAATGTTTACGAGTCTTTAGTGCCACACACTCTTATGTAAGCATGTGCAAAGACTTCAGAACTGGTAGCGGACATGCTCAAACTTGAATTAGCATAACCAAAGAGCCCTTCAACTGCTACAACACTTCGACTTGCATGTGGCCAAAAACAATGACTTGAAAGCCACATCCACACCAAGCCACAGCTCCACTATAATTTCCCCGGTGTGCCTTGCCTTTTTGAGTGAATTGTTGATTTTACCACACCATGACTGTATTTGTTAGTGACAGAGACATGCTTGTTGAATTCCTATAGACTGAAATTTCGCCCATGAAATAAATATACATGTCATATAATGTTAGAACTAATGCATAAATATTGCATGTCAAATTGGCTAGCAAACGAATAACAGATCACGTCAATATGGCTAGTTAACGGGCTATGATCATAAACAGCGTGCAGTTACTTGCTGAATAACTCTAATGACAGAGCTAAATGTGGAATAATCGGTAATGTGTTTTTGACTATGCTCTTCAAGAGGTGATGATATTAAAACCAAGTAGTTGTCAATGGTTTTAGTGGACCGAGGGGATCGTCTCCTTGCTCCCCCAGCAGCCAAATTGAACTCTCTGCACCGTATTGTGACGTTTTATTGATATCAACCTATACAATTCTATAGAGTCTACAGTATGGAGGTCATGGTTACAGTTGAATATGTATGTGATGACACAGGCAGCCCAATTCTGATATTTTCCCCCACTAATTGGTCTTTTTGACAGTCACATCAGCTCTTTTCACATCAGATCTTTTTCAGAGCTGATCTGATTGGTCAAAAGACCAATTAGTGGGGGGAAAAAAGATCAGAATTGGGCTCCCTGTGTAAATGCAGCCACTGTGTTGTTGTGTTGCAAATGGCTTAGGGAAAATGTGACAGTTCTCTTGACTCACATTTCCCCTTTGTCTATCCCTGCACTCATGCTCAATTCAACTAGGGCATAGCGGAATCATCCTCGGATAACTAACGACTTGCTAATTGCTACACTAAGATAATAACTCATTACAGTAAACCTTTGGGATCATTGATGTACATAGCAGAAAGTGTAATTGATGATGGGGATATTGATGATGAAGCTGACTACAATGTTGTTGTTTGAGGATGAAGATGATCATGATAACGATGTTTATATTATCGATGATGTTGACATATATACTGAGAACAATAATGATTGTCATGAAACTACTTTAAATGCCAAGATAACAAGTAACAGTTAACAAAGTTTTTGTTTTAAAAACACCTAAGGGGAGCAGTATCTGAGAATGAGGGGACCAGTATCTGAGAATGCAACAGAAACGGCCATATTTGATATGCGTCTAACTCTGACTTAAACTGCTCCAGGCTAAACCCTGTTACATGCAGGTCCTAGGCCTCAGGTAGCCTATAACGCAACAGCAACAACACAACCGGTTTACAAAATATTATTTGATCGATTTTGGTGGAAGCCTGTTGAATGTGAACTCTGCATGGACTGGTACCCTAACATTGACCTGTTGGATTACAGGAAGGTGTTGATTATAACCCTCCCCTCCATGTCTCCTACAGACAGTTCCCCCTCAGTGGCCTCCACCAGAAGGCGTACATCCTGCAGGGCCAATGTCAGGACAACCTGAGGAAAGCAGAACACTACCTACAGTCTGTGAGTAACTTCATGTCCTGTCTGCTTTGAGATACTGGCTTTGGTTATGATGTTAGTCTAATTACACTTCGTCTCATGTCTGGCAACAGTAAATGTAATCAGACACTCTGACTAAAACATGTACTGCACCTGTAGACTGAGGTATGAACGCTGAGATTACTATACCAGTCCTGCAACCAAGCCCCCGCTGACTTGCTTTAGTGGAATTGTGGTGTGTTAGTACAAGTAGGCCTATGCATTTAATCAGCAAAGGAACATGACTGTTAGGTTTCTTCAAGGGATACTGCGAGATTTTCAACTTAGGCATTTGCCTCGTTACCCAGGATCAGATGAACTCGAGGATGTCATTTGCATGTCTCTACGTGCAGCATGAAAGAAGTTACAGGTCGTTTTGTGAGCTAAAGCTAACTAGAGTTAGCAAAATGACTGGGAAGTCTACCGGTACAGCTCGTATGGCCAAAGTCTCCTGTTATCCCTTTAAATGTCAGGTCTATTATATTATAATAATGAGATGATCCATAACAGGTCATTAGACTGGACACACTCATTCTGATGATGAGTCCTCACAACTGTGTGTCTGTGGTTGGCTGAGGCATTTGTGAAATATGCTCTGTCAGGTGTGACTCCGCCCTTCCGCTTCATGCGCGCAAAAGATCTTCAAACAACTTTTAAATACGTTCAGCCTGTCAAGCCACGTCTTGTCAGATTATATATCTCACCTGTCTCTGCCATATTTGGCATGTTCAGCATGTTCGTTCCAGGCATTGTCGACTCAGCATGTGTGTGCGTTTTGGTCACGCATGAAGTGAAAATAAGAAGTGCATCTTAGTGTGTGTCTGGCACACAGTCAGCAGTAAACCCAGGAATTATCTTTAAACACACACCAACAGTGAAAACAAACCCAGGGAAAGTGTTCATTTGGCCGTGACCTGTCACAGAATGTACTCTTTTAACTATTAAAGTACACTACTGTACCAACAGTCAGTTAGCCTACAGATAGAAGATATCTGGACAGAAAGATCATGCATGGCATCCTCATGATCTACAGTGCCTTGCGAAAGTATTCGGCCCCCTTGAACTTTGCGACCTTTTGCCACATTTCAGGCTTCAAACATAAAGATATAAAACTGTATTTTTTTGTGAAGAATCAACAACATGTGTGACACAATCATGAAGTGGAACTACATTTATTGGATATTTCAAACTTTTTTAACAAATCAAAAACTGAAAAATTGGGCGTGCAAAATTATTCAGCCCCCTTAAGTTTATACTTTGTAGCGCCACCTTTTGCTGCGATTACAGCTGTAAGTCGCTTGGGGTATGTCTCTATCAGTTTTGCACATCGAGAGACTGAAATTTTTTCCCATTCCTCCTTGCAAAACAGCTCGAGCTTAGTGAGGTTGGATGGAGAGCATTTGTGAACAGCAGTTTTCAGTTCTTTCCACAGATTCTCGATTGGATTCAGGTCTGGACTTTGACTTGGCCATTCTAACACCTGGATATGTTTATTTTTGAACCATTCCATTGTAGATTTTGCTTTATGTTTTGAATCATTGTCTTGTTGGAAGACAAATCTCCGTCCCAGTCTCAGGTCTTTTGCAGACTCCATCAGGTTTTCTTCCAGAATGGTCCTGTATTTGGCTCCATCCATCTTCCCATCAATTTTAACCATCTTCCCTGTCCCTGCTGAAGAAAAGCAGGCCCAAACCATGATGTTGCCACCACCATGTTTGACAGTGGGTATGGTGTGTTCAGGGTGATGAGTTGTGTTGCTTTTACGCCAAACATAACGTTTTGCATTGTTACCAAAAAGTTCAATTTTGGTTTCATCTGACCAGAGTACCTTCTTCCACATGTTTGGTGTGTCCAGAGTGATCATGGGCCTCTTGGCTGCATCTCTGATCAGTCTTCTCCTTGTATGAGCTGAAAGTTTCGAGGGACGGCCAGGTCTTGGTAGATTTGCAGTGGTCTGATACTCCTTCCATTTCAATATTATCGCTTGCACAGTGCTCCTTGGGATGTTTAAAGCTTGGGAAATCGTTTTGTATCCAAATCCGGCTTTAAACTTCTTCACAACAGTATCTCGGACCTGCCTGGTGTGTTCCTTGTTCTTCATGATGTTCTCTGCGCTTTTAACGGACCTCTGAGACTATCACAGTGCAGGTGCATTTATACGGAGACTTGATTACACACAGGTGGATTGTATTTATCATCATTAGTCATTCAGGTCAACATTGGATCATTCAGAGATCCTCACTGAACTTCTGGAGAGAGTTTGCTGCACTGAAAGTAAAGGGGCTGAATAATTTTCCACGCCCAATTTTTCAGTTTTTGATTTGTTAAAAAAGTTTGAAATATCCAATAAATGTCGTTCCACTTCATGATTGTGTCCCACTTGTTGTTGATTCTTCACAAAGAAATACAGTTTTATATCTTTATGTTTGAAGCCTGAAATGTGGCAAATGGTCGCAAAGTTCAAGGGGGCCGAATACTTTCGCAAGGCACTGTATACATTATGGTTCTATCTTTGACTGGGTCTTGAACTGAAGGATTTACCTGACTGAATATGGTCTACCGTATTCCCGTTTGAGAAACACAGAACGGCAAGTTGAGGCTCGACTGAACCTGATGTACAAAGTCATAATGTGTGTCTGACATTTCCCCGTGTGTCCTGCAGGGCAGCGATTCTGGGCGCAGCACAGTGGAGGCAGATCACTACATGGCTCTGGCCAGAGAGACCATAGAGCAGCTGAAGGCCTGTGCTCTGGACCTCAGACAGATGGGACAACCCAATAACAGCGTGGTCCGAAGGTTAGACACACTATGAGATGACCACCACTACCGCATACAGATAAACCAATATCCATTCTCCTTGTTTCTCTCTCTATTCCCTGTTCCCTCTCACTGTTTGAGGTCAGACACGCAAACAGATGACTAATATTGCTCCGCACAATATACCTCTCCTTCACTTCTCTCTCTTTCCCTTTTTCCTCTACACTGTTAGGGTTACGCAGGTGTTTCGTTTATTATTTATGTCATCTTATTTTACCAGGTAAGTTGACTGAGGACAAATTAGATTTTACAGCAACGACCTGGGGAAGAGTTTCGGGAAGAGTTTAACATTGACATTCGCTCCCCCTTCTCCCCCCGCTCCCCCTACCCCCTCCATAGTGTGGAGATGTGTAGGGACCAGTTGACGGGAGTCCACATGGCCATAAACGGAACCATGCAGAGGCGGAGCCGGGGGAGCAGAGGGAGTGGCGCTTGGGAGGAAGCTGGGTGGAGCTTCAACGAGGCCATGGCCTGGATTGGACACCAGAAGGTAAGGAGAACCACACCCTACAGGACAGATGTGTCACGCCCGTGTAGGAAGGCATATGCTACAGGATTGCATAATATTATTGCTACCACCTGTTCCCCTTCAGATGAACTGCCTGCAGTCATATGTGTAATGCCAGTGCAGGAAAGCGTATGATACATATGAGTTACATATGATTGCACAACGTCAATGTTGTGTACCTGCAACCTGCCAGGAAGATGTAATATATTTGTTTTTAGTATTTTTCAATACTCTATATGGACATTAACATATTACATGTTGCACTTACCGGTAGATATCATTTTTAGTGTGAGACAAAAATGGTTCTGACAATGTGTTGCAAAACACCCCCAGTTCATATAGTATTAAAGTCATAATTTTGAAACACTTGAACCTTTGACACTTTTGGGAATTTTCTCCATTCCCCCACACATACAGTGGCAAGAAAAAGCATGTAAACCCTTTGGAATTACCTGGACTTCTGCATAAATTGGACATAAAATTTGTTCTGATCGTCATTTAAGTCACAACAATAGACAAACACAGTCTGCTTAAACTAATAACACACAAACAATTATATCTTTCCATGTCTTTAATGAACACACCGTGTAAACATTCACAGTGCAGGGTGGAAAAAGTATGTGAACGCTTGGATTTAACTGGTTGACCCTCCTTTGGCAGCAATAACCTCAACCAAATGTTTTCTGTAGTTGCAGATCAGACCTGCCCAATGGTCAGGAGGAATTTTGGACCATTCCTCTTTACAAAACTGTTTCAGTTCAGCAAGATTCTTGGGATGTCTGGTGTGAACCACTCTCTTGAGGTCACAGCATCTCAATTGGGTTGAGGTCAGGACTGACTGGGCCACTCCAGAAGGCATATTTTCTTCTGTTGAAGCCATTCTGTTGTTGATTTACTTCTTTGTTTTAGGTCGTTGTCCTGTTGCATCACCCAACTTCTGTTGAGCTTCAATTGGCAGACAGATAGCCTGACATTATTATGCAAAATGTCTTGATAAACTTGGAAATTCATTTTTCCATTGATGATAGCAAGCTGTCCAGGCCCTGAGGCAGCAAAGCAGCCCCAAACCATGATGCTCCCTCCACCATACTTTACAGTTGGGAGGAAGTTTTGATGTTGGTGTGCTGTGCCTTTTTTTTCTCCGCACATAGTGTTGTGTGTTCCTTCCAAACAACTCAACTGTAGTTTCACCTGTCCACAGAATATTTTGCCAGTAATGCAGTGGGACATCCGGATGCTCTTTTGCAAACTTCAGACATGCAGCATTTTCTTATTTGGACAGTAGTGGCTTCTTCCATGGTGTCCTCCCATAAACACCATTCTTGTTTAGTGATTTACGTATCGTCGACTCGTCAACAGAGACGTTAGCATGTTCCAGAGATTTCTGTAAGTCTTTAACTGACACTCTAGGATTCTTCTTAACCTCGTTGAGCATTCTGCGCTGTGCTCTTGCAGTCATCTTTGCAGGACGGCCACTCCTGGGGAGAGTAGCAACTGTGCTGAACTGTCTCCATTTACAGAAAATGTGTCTTACTGTGGACTGATGAACATCAAGGCTTTTAGGTATACTTTTGTAACCCTTTCCAGCTTTATGCAAGTCAACAATTCTTAATCTTGGGTCTTCTGAGATCTCTTTTGTTTGAGGCATGTTTCACATCAGGCAATGCTTCTTGTGAATAGCAAACTCAAATTTTGTAAGTGTTTTTTTATAGGACAGGGCAGCTCTAACCATCATCTCCAATCTTGTCTCATTGATTGTCCTCCAGGTTAGCTGACTCCTGACTCCAATTAGCTTTTGGAGAAGTCATTAACCTAGGGCTTCACATACTTTTTCCAACATACACTGTGAATGTTTAAATGATGTAGTCAATATAGACAAGAAAAATACAATCATTTGTGTGTTATTAGTTTAAGCAGACGGTTAGTCTATTGTTGTGACTTAAATGAAGTGACTTAAATGTACTTGTTCTTGCCACTGTACATGAACTGGTTAGTCCTGGAGGGCAGGTGTGTGTCTGAGAAGTCAGTGCAGATAACACTCTGACACTCAAACTTCATTTAGATCTGAATTCATCTGAAATGGCACACACACACACACACACACACACACACACACACACACACACACACACACACACACACACACACACACACACACACACACACACACACACACACACACACACACACACACACACACACACACACACACACACACACACACACACATACACACAATCACACGCAGTACTGTAATTGTCTTAAAGTAACCTTAACCCTCCCACTGCAATGTACAGTTCCCACAACCACAGGTGATGAACGTCATCCTTGCAATTGAACACCTTCCACTGCCAGCTTTTTGCAAACTGGAGAACGAACAGAAAGGATAGAGCAGGTTGTGTTGGTGGTTATGCCTGCTTTGACACTTGTACACACATGCAGAAGTCACGCTAGAGGCTAGACGTAGTGTAACTGTATGTTAAGCATTGTACCAAGTAGAATACTTTGTACACACACACGCTCATACTATGCACCCCCCTTTGCACAAACCTAGGTGAAAGCTAGGTTATGTTCTGGTGTTAGTGGCCCAGACTCCCTGTCTATTGGTGAATTCCTGACATACCACATTTTCTTCTTGGTTGGTTTTTAGTGTTAGGCTTACAGAGGGTAAGCATTTACCGTACTTCACACTACTCTATCACCACCTAGTGGCAGTGTTCTAGCATGGGAGCCTACTCCCTATGGTTGAGCTGTGTGGGAGTGTGTGTTGTGGTCGAGAGTGTATTTGTGTTATTGTTAAGGTGTGTGTTGTGGTTGAGCTGTGTGTGTGTTGTAGTAGAGATGTGTATTTGTGTTATGGTTAAGGTGCTTGTTGTGGTTGAGCCATGTGTGTGTGTGTGTGTGTGTGTGTGTGTGTGTGTGTTTGTGTGTGTGTGTGTGTGTGTGTGTTTGTTTGTTGTGGTTAAGATGTGTATTTGTGTTAAGGTTAAGGTGTGTGTTGTGGTTGTGAGGTTACAATGTATTTGAGATGTAGTTATAATGTATTTGACATGTAGTTATAATGTATTTGAGATGTAGTTGTAATGTATTTGAGATGTAGTTATAATGTATTTGACATGTAGTTATAATGTATTTGAGATGTAGTTATAATGTATTTGAAATGTAGTTATAATGTAATTGAAATGTAGTTACAATGTATTTGACATGTAGTTATAATGTATTTGACATGTAGTTATAATGTAGTTGACATGTAGTTATAATGTATTTGACACGTAGTTATAATGTATTTGACATGTAGTTATAATGTATTTGACATGTAGTTATAATGTATTTGAAATGTAGTTATAATGTATTTGAAATGTAGTTATGTATTTGACATGTAGTTATAATGTATTTGACATGTAGTTATAATGTATTTGAGATGCAGTTATAATGTATTTGAAATGTAGTTATAATATATTTGAGATGTAGTTATAATGTATTTGTGATGCAGTTATAATGTATTTGAGATGTAGTTATAATATATTTGAGATGTAGTTATAATGTATTTGTGATGCAGTTATAATGTATTTGAGATGCAGTTACAATATATTTGAGATGCAGTTATAATATATTTGAGATGCAGTTATAATGTATTTGAAATGTAGTTATAATGTATTTGAGATGCAGTTATAATGTATTTGAGATGCAGTTATAATGTATTTGAGATGCACTTATAATGTGATCGTAATGTGTTTGTATTCCAGCATCTGATAGAGACCGCTCAGTGGGGAGATAACTCTGCAGACATTGAGCAGCAGCTGATCAGCCACAGCAAGTTCCACAGCTCGATACAGAGAAGCCCCGAGGTGGACAAGGCCAAGGTTGAACTGGTGGGTACGCACATACACACACACACACACACACACACACACACACACACACACACACACACACACACACACACACACACACACACACACACACACACACACACACACACACACACACACATATTCACCTGTCACAAACACAGACACAGTTACTTTCACACCGTCTCTCATACACATTCTATTTCTGGGAGTGTGTTTGTGTGTGATTCTGACTAAGTGTGTGTGATTCTCTCTCAGTGTTTGTGTGTTCCTCCCTACAGATTAAGAAAGGAGACAAAGCCAACCAGTATGCTCTGGATCAGGAATGGGACACGTTGCAGGTGACAGAGGCTCTGGGGAAAACACACGTACACACCGCTGCATTACTGTATAATACGGTTGTTGTACTATTATATCATCTTTCTTTAGGTTTGTGTTGTACTGAACATCTTTGTTTTCATTCGTCTGTCTATGTTAGTCATGCCACAATGGATTTGTGACATTATTGATTCTACCTAACTACTGATGAGTCTCACCATGTTTATCGCTCTGTCAGAAAATGTCTCATGGTCGTAGCAACCAGCTGAGGGAGTTGCAGCAGATCATTGAGGCGATCAGTAGACAGATCATGTGGGTGAACGTGAGAGAGGAGGAGGAGCTGGTGTTCGACTGGGGGGACAAGAACATTGACCTCTACATCCCCAAGAAGCAGGAGAGCTACTCGGTAAGGACTGGGTCAAGGGTTAAAGATCAAGCGTCAGAGGGGGAAGTGTCACAGTGGGAGGGTGGAGAGGCTAATTGATGATTCCCATAGAGGCCATACAGGCTGACTGCATCCCAAATGGAACCCTATTCCCTATATAGTGCACTACTTTTAACCAGGGCTCTGCACTAATGTAGGGAATAGGGTGACATTTGGGACGCAAACTAGCTGTAATTGTTCTTGTTCATTGGTGATGTTTGGCAGTCTCTAGTCCCGTGACGTCTAGTGTATTGTGTGTCTGTATATCATTATGTGTTGTTAATCTGTTTTGCATTATGTACCCTAGGGAGGTATAATGCCAATTGCCAAACCTCTGAGACTTGTGCAATGAAACCACATATCATTTTTCAGTCCCAATGGGTCCCCAGGGCCAAACAGTCATTCTATCTCTCCAGTTTTGCCCTAACTGTGTTGTCTGTAAACGGTGTTGTTTTTCTCTGTCAGAAACTGATGAGTGCCTTGGAGGAGAAGGATAAGGACCTGAATAAACTGAAGCTGAAAGTGGACAGCCTTCTGAAGAACCCCCACCCTGCCTCTGACAAGATTGAGGTTAGGAGATGTCTGTCTAGAAGAATATCTACTTGATTATTTGGATCGCCATTAGCTGTTACAGTCGCAAAAGCTACTCTTCCTGGGGCCCGTGATATCTAGCAATGTCTAGCTATCTAATTTGCTGGGATGGTTATTTTGATATGAGTTCTCATCTTCCTTTCAATCCCCCTTTTATTCGTTCTTTAATCCCTCTATTCTTCTTTTTTAATTTCTTACAGGCCTACATGGACACTCTGCAGACCCAGTGGAGCTGGCTCCTCCAGATCACCAAGTGTATCCATGTCCACCTGAAGGAGAATGCTGACTACAGCGAGTTCTTCAAGGAGGCCAATGAGATGTACAATAAGCTGCAGAAGGCGCATGAGAACATCCGTAAGAAGTTCACCAGCGACAGAAACACGCCCCTTGAAAACTTGCTGGAACTACTCAAAGGCATGGAGGTAAGACATGTACATCTTTGAAGGTACCACAGATATACTGTACAATGTTATATCTCAAACACCCAATTCTGCATATAGTGCACTACTTACAGACTGTACTGTACACTCTTGGAAAAAAGGGTTCCAAAAGGGTTCTATGGCTGTCCCCATAAGATAACAATTTTTGGTTCCAGGTAGAACCATTTTTGGGTTCCCTCTATAGAAAGGGTTCTACATGGAACCCAAAGGGGTTCTTCCTGGAACAAAAGGTTCTACCTGCAACCAAAAAGGGTTCTTCAAAGAGTGATCCAATGGGGACAGCTAAAGAACCCTTTAGGGTTCTATATATCACATATTTATTCTAAGAGTGTAGTCTCTCTGGTGAAGAACTAGTTCACTATGTGTGGAATAGGAAGTCATTTATGAAGATAGAATAGAATTGCTCCCCCTTTCCTCTGGTAGAGATATTGACCTCTGACCCTTAACCTCCAACAGAAAGAGAAGGAGCGAATCATGGAGAATAAGAGGCAGGTGCAGCACCTGGTCAACAAGTCCAAGAGCATCGTGAGGCTCAGACCACGTAACCCTGAAGAGGAGAAGAGCTGTAGTCCTGTTATGGTACAGGCCCTGTGTGACTTCAAACAAGACCAGGTCCGAGACATGAACATACACACACACAAGCTCTCTCTCTTACATGCATGCACACACACTCCTGTCTAACATTGTGCATATCCCTCTATAGAAGGTGATTCTGAAGGGCAACGAGGGCATACTGAAAGACAACTCCCAGCGCAGTAAGTGGCAGGTAACAGGACCAGGAGGACTGGACATGCTGGTGCCCTCTGTCTGTCTGCTGGTGCCACCACCCAACTCCCTTGGCATCAACCTGGCCAACAAGTAAGAACACACACATGCAGACACGCAGTGCACACACACACACGCACGCACGCACGCACGCAAACACACACACACACACACACACACACACACACACACACACACACACACACACACACACACACACAATGTGAGAATTAAATCACCATCTGTGTTATGTGGTCCATCAGGAATGAGCAGTACTATGAGGCCATCCTGTCTGTGTGGAATCAGCTCTACATCAACATCAAGAGTCTCATCTCCTGGCAGTACTATGTCCAGGACCTCACACGTATCAACTCACTCACCGTCACCATGGTAAGTCGATAAGTCACTGCGGTAACCACTATCATTGTCACCACCATCATCTCCGTAAACACAGTGTGTCAGGGTTGCGCTTTGCTATACAGCCCACTGTTTACTTATACTAAGATTTCAAAAAAATACCTAAAAATGGTAATAACAATATATAACCTAAATAAGTATGCCCTTTGAAAAAAAATTGAACGAGAACTGCATTATTGTGTCCTTTCAGCTGTCCCGTATGCGTCCCGAGGAGTACCGCAGCATCCTGAAGAGTCTGGAGGCACACTACTCAGAGTTCACCCACTGTTGCCATGGCTCCGAGATGTTCAAGGACGAGGACAAGCGGAGCATCGAGAGCCAGTACACTGGAGCCCATGCTCACTACGACCGCCTGCTGGTCCAGCTACCTGTTTACAGTGAGAAGATATACACCTGTCTACTCTGAGTGCATGTCAATAGTCTACATTGGATCTGTACCTCACAGTAAATGACACCAGCATTTCATCTCTCTGTCCCTAGCTGCACAACAGACCGGCAACGAGGAGAAGATCAAAGCAGAGGAGGAAGCCAGGATACTGGCGGCCGAGAAAGAGGAAGCCAAGGTAGTGGGGACTAAGCAAGATCATGTGAGGAAGGTAGTGGTGAAGAAGAAGGTGGCGTCGGTGACATCACAGAGCCTGACGGAGCTGCACGAGCTCAGACTGAGACTGGAGGGGGCAGAGGCGGGGCTTACTCAGCACATCCACATCTGTCTGGCAGAGGATGGGGCACACGACTGTGGCCTGAGGATCACACAGCTAGAGGTACTCACACACACACACACACACACACACACACACACACACACACACACACACACACACACACACACACACACACACACACACACACACACACACACACACACACACACACAGATAGAATATACCTAGGAGTGTACTTTACTAGGAGTACAACTGCGTATATAGGTTTGGGTTTGTGGATGTGACTAAGTGTGTGTGTTTTCCCCAGTCTGTACAGCGGGACGTGGACTCTATCCGTGAGGAGTACCTGCGTCTAAATGAGCGTGTTCTGAAGGAACTGGAGAACATGACTGACTCTGACAAAGCCACGTTCCTACACAGCCAACTCGGCCTCATCAACGAGAGACTGGGCAGTCTGGACGAGTGCTTCGCAGCATACCTACAGAGGTAAACATTATACTGTAGCATCCAGTATGAGCATACACCCACAGCCTGAAAAGGTTACCTTACCAGTATACCCATAGTGGTGCTCTAATAACAGACAAACGCGTCCATACACACTCACCACTCATTGCTCAAGTGGAACTAATTTGTTTTGACAAATTCTCTCTCTCCATCTCTCTCTCATTCTTTGTATCTCTCCCCATTCTTCTCTCTCTCTCCTCTGTCCTCCGCCCCTCTCTCCCTCCCAGGCTGCGGGCTCTAAGGGTCCTCCTGCAAAGTGTGTCCAGGGCTGAGGACATCATTAAGGTCCATGAGGCCAGACTGACAGAGAAGGAGACCACATCCTTGAATCCTGCAGAGGTGGGGGACTACAGGTCCACTCTGAAGGTAACAGTTACTGTATGACACACAAGCCCAAAGAATGTGGGAATTGCATGTGGTACTTCTAGGATAAAATGGTCCGTTTGTAAATTAGGGCCCAATGAAATCCGTGATGTGGAAAACGAGTACGGAATCCAGACATTAAAACGGAATTGAACAATTTATTTTTTATTTTATTGATGTAGCCCTAAGCGATGAAGCTAATGACAACCGTCTTCTGGTAGATGGAAAGGCTTTCCAAAAAATGATCTCAATTAAATGTAAATTACAAAGTAGTCTATGCCTATCTGGCAGAATGATATCATGATTATTTGCATCAATCCAGTGGTGATTTGTTTAGCAAACTCTGCACTCACATGTGTGCTACAGAAACACTGCTAACCAAGCAAGTCTCTTCCTGGTGTGCACTTGAATTAAAGGGTATAATTTCTTAGATCTTTCCCACACCTCAAAAGTGCTCTCCTGATGTGGTTTAAGCACTGTTGTGAACTTAGAACATCCAATTTTATTGTTTTCCGTTTAAAAAAAGTGATTATTTGTTGTATTTTTTTTATTAGATGAGTTTATTAGTCACGTGCACAGGGTCACTGATGTCATCTCAGGTTTAAGTGAAATGTTTATGCTCTGAGCTCCTACAGTGCAGGACAAAAAAAAGATGTGATGAGTCAAAAATAATAATAATATACTGTTTACACATTCACAACTGTAGCAATGATAAATGTCCATTGGGGATGTGGGAGGGTAAGTGTCCATTTTGAGAGTGAAAACCTGAAACGGGGAAAAATCTGAAACTTGGAAAAACAAAACTGAGAAAACGGAATTTGGAAAAAAAATAAACGGAATTTGCCAAAAAATAAAATAGATTTTATTGGGCCCGAGTAAATGTTTTGAAGTCTGTGAGTTTTGTGGTTATTTGGGTTCTTGGTATGTACTCTAAAAGGGACAGTTAACTTTCTGATTAAAATCTAGGATGTTCTGTTCTGTTGTGTATATGTGTGTGTGTGTGTGTGTGTGTGTGTGTGTGTGTGTGTGTGTGTGTGTGTGTGTGTGTGTGTGTGTGTGTGTGTGTGTGTGTGTGTGTGTGTGTGTGTGTGTGTGTGTGTGTAGAGTATGAGGGCGGAGCTGGAGGGGAAGAGGGCCGTCCTGGTCTCCATGGAGACGGAACTGGGGAAGGTGGTCCACTGGAATGGCCAGGTGGGCGGAGCCTTCCACAGGTGTGACGTGGACCTGTCCATATACAGCGAACAGGTCAACCAGCTGTCTGACCGCTGGAGACGCATCCAGAGCCAGCTAGACTCTAGGTATGGATCTATCTTTACCTTATCTATCTACCCCTTTTCGGTTTCTTATCTCATTCCCACTACAATAGACCTGCAATAGACATATCCCAAACCATGAAAAACAGCCCCATACCATTATTCCTCCTCCACCAAGCTTTACAGTTGGCACAATGCATTGTGTAAGGTAGCGTTCTCCTGGCATCCGCCAAACCCAGATTCGTCCGTTGTACTGCCAGATGGTGAAGCATGATACATCACTCCAGAGACCACGTTTCCACTGCTCCAGAGTCCAATGGTGGCGAGCTTTACACACCTCCAGCCAACACTTAGCATTGCGCATTGTGACATTAGGATTGTGTGCAGCTGCTCGGCCATGGACACCCATTTCATGAAGCTCTTGATGATTTTTTTTGTGCTAACGTTGCTTCCAGAGGCAGTTTGGAACTCGGTAGTGAGTGCTGCAACCGAGGACAAGCGATTTTTGCACACTTCAGCACTTGAAAGTCCCGTTCTGTGATCTTGTGTGGCCTACCACTTCGCGGCTGAGCCGTTGTTGCTCCAAGACGTTTCCACTTCACAAAAACAGCACTTGACCGGGGCAGCTCTAGCAGGGCAGAAATGTTACGAACTGACTTGTTGGAAAGGTGCCATCCTATGACGGTGCCATGTTAAAAGGCACTCAGCTCCTTAGTAAGGCATTTCTACTGCTAATGTTTGTCTATGTAGATTGCATGGCTGTGTGCTAGATTTCATACACCTGTCAGCACCGGGTGTGGCTGAAATAGCCAAATCCACTCATTTGAAGGGGTGTCCACATACTTTTGTAAATATAGTGTGTATCTCACTCCGTAGGTTGATCTGTTTTGGTGTGGGGTCGTCCCTCTGATTCTTGTTTACAGACTTCCTGTTCTCCACACCAAGAAACTTTTTTTTTTTATCCGCCCTTCCTTTAAATTTCGATTACTTAAAAATACATACTTTTAAATCATCTATTTACAAAAACTGTATCTCGCTTCCCCTCTCTCTCAGACTGCAGGACCTGGAGGGGTTCCTCCATCTGCTCCAGCAGTACACAACTACGAGCTCAGTCCTCAGTGAGTGGATTGGTGCTACTCGTCAGAAACATGACGCGCTGCAGGCCACCAAGATAGATAGCATCACAGCCCTGGACGAACACCTCAACCAGCAGAAGGTTAATCAATAAAAAAAAAACAGTCCAGTTGTTCAGTGTCTATTGGAGTCAATTTAACCCAACATATGAATGTATGTGTCTGTCTAGGTGCTGAACTCTGAGATCAAGGGGAAGAGGGAGAGTGTGGTGAGTGTTCTTGGAGACACTGACGCCTGCGTCAACTCCATCAAGGTACAGACCATTTCTGACACATTATATCTAACAGTACCTGTCTGTTTTAACATTTTTGTGATGTAATAAAATATGTTTGTTTGTACATTTGTTTTAATGTGACTTTATGTTTTTAGGACTATGAGCTGGAGTTGGCCTCATACAGTGCTGGTCTGGAGACTCTACTAAACATCCCTATGAAGAGGACCATGCTACAATCTCCTTCTACTAAACTCACTGAGGAGGTAAAGAGTAATCACAACATCCAGTCAACAAAGATACTTTAAAATGTGTCTAAACTCAGCAAAAAATAAACATCCTCTCACTGTCAACTGCGTTTATTTTCGGCAAACTTAACATGTGTAAATATTTGTATTTACACAACAAGATTCAACAACTGAGACATGAACTGAACAATTTCCACAGACATGTGACTAACAGAAATTGAATAATGTGTCCCTGAACAAAGGGGGGGTCAAAATCAAAAGTAACAGTCAGTATCTGGTGTGGCCACCAGCGGCATTAAATACTGCAGTGCATCTCCTCCTCATGGACTGCACCAGATTTGACAGTTCTTGCTGTGAGATTTAGAGAGTTACCCCGCTCTTCCACCAAGGCATCTGCAAGTTCCCGGACATTTCTGGGGGGGAATGGCCCTAGCCCTCACGCTCCAATCCAAAAGGGCCCAGACTCTTCGCTGGCCATGGCAGACCACTGACATTCTTGTCTTGCAGGAAATCATGCACAGAACAAGCAGTATGGCTGGTGGCATTGTCATGCTGGAGGGTCATGTAAGGATGAGCCTGCAGGAAGGGTACCACATGAGGGAGGAGGATGTCTTCCCTGTAATGCACAGCTTTGAGATTGCCTGCAATGACAGCAAGCTCAGTCCAATGATGCTGAGACACACCGCCCCAGACCATGATGGACCCTCCACCTCCAAATTGATCCCGCTCCAGAGTACAGGCCTCGGTGTAACACTCATTCCTTCGAAGATAAACACAAATCCGACCATCACGCCTGGTGAGACAAAACCACGACTCGTCAGATAAGAGCACTTTTTGCCATTCCTGTCTGGTCCAGCGACGGTGGGTTTGTGCCCATAGGCGACATTGTGCCGGTGATGTCTGGTGAGGACCTGCCTTACATACAACAGGCCTACAAGCCCTCAATCCAGCCTCTCTCAGCCTATTGCGGACAGTCTGAGCACTGCTGGAGGATTGTGTTTTCCTGGTGTAACTAGGACAATTGTTTCTGTTGTTTCTGCCATCCTGTACCTGTCCCGCGGTGTGATGTTCGGATGTACCAATCCTGTGCAGGTGTTGTTACACATGGTCTGCCACTGCGAGGACGATCAACTGTCCATCCTGTCTCCCTGTAGCTCTGTCTTAGGCGTCTCACAGTACGGACATTGCAATTTATTGCCCTGGCCACATCTGCATTTCTCATGCCTCCTTGCAGCTTGCCTAAGGCACGTTCACACAGATGAGCAGGGACCCTGGGCATCTTTCTTTTGGTGTTTTTCAGAGTCCGTAGAAAGGCCTTTTAAGTGTCCTAAGTTTTCATAACTGTGACCTTAATTGCCTACCATCTGTAAGCTGTTAGTGTCTTAACGACCGTTCCACAGGTGCATGTTCATTAATTGTTTATGGTTCATTGAACAAGCATGGGAAACAGTGTTTAAACCCTTTACAATGATGATCTGTGAAGGAAGTTATTTGGATTTTTATGAATTATCTTAGGGTCCTGAAAAAGGGTCTGAAAAATGGTCTGAGTTTATATCTCTGTTACACAACCACACACAGCCCACTCAGTATCTACAGTGACTTCAGAAAGTATTCACACCCCTTGACTTTTTACACATTTTGTTGTGTTACAAGGTGGGATTAAAATGGATTTTATTGTCCTTTTTTGTTAACGATCTAAACAAAATACTCTGTAACGTCAAAGTGGCCGAAAATTTTTAACATTTGTAAAACAAACAAAAAATCTAATATAAAAAAATAAAACACCAATATATCTTGATTACATAAGTATTCAACCTCCTAAGACAATACATGTTAGAATCACCTTTGGCAGCGATTACAGCTGTGAGCCTTTCTGGGTAAGTGTCTAAAAGCTGTGCACGCCTGTATTGTACAATATTTTCACATTATTCCTAAAACAATTATTTAAGTTCTGTCAAGTTGGTTGTTGATCATTGATCATTGCCATAGATTTCCAAGACAATTTAAGTCAATACTGAAACTAGGCCACTCGGGAACATTCCATGTCAAATCAAATCAAACTTTATTTGTCATATGCGCCAAATACGACAAGTGTAGACCTTACCGTGAAATGCTGACTTACAAGCCCTTAACCAACAGTGCAGTTCAAGAAGAGTTAAGAAAATAATGACCAAATAAACAAAAATAGTAACACAATAACATAACAATAACGAGGCTATGTACAGGGGGTACCGGTATCGAGTCAGTGTGTGGCATTAGCGAGTAGCATTAGTGTACAAAACACTTGGGGGGGTCAATGTAATAGTCCGGTGGCCATTTGATGAATTGTTCAGCAGTTTTATGGCTTTGGAGTAGAAGCTGTTAAGGAGACTTTTGGTCCTAGACTTGGTGCTCCGGTACTGCTTACTTACTTAATGACTTTATTTTCCCCATGGGGAACTGTATTGTCCCCATGCAGTGTTAAATGTACACATTTAAAGTGGCGTTTAAATACAAAACAAAATTCTAACCTCTAAAGACTAACCTGCTGTTCTTACTGAGTCCTTAGGAAATGTAGCCTGAGCTATTTAGGAGGGATATCACACCTGGCACAAATGATTGTCTAGTTCTATTTTTCCTGCTGAGGGGTGCCTTATACCTGTGCCCAGAGGGGAGTAGTTCAGTCCGTGTACAGGGGGTGACTTGGGTCTAAAATGATTTTGTGAGCCTTGCGGAGGGTCCTGACCTTAAAGATCTCATCCAGGCCTGTCTGTTTGACTCCAAGTACCTTACTTGCTGTGGTGATAATCCTTCTCTCTCGTACGGTAGCAGAGAAAACAGTCTTTGACTTGGGTGACTGGAGTCCCTGACAATTTTATGGGCTTTCCTCTGACACCACCTATTATATAGGTCCAGTAAGGCAGGAAGCTTGGCCCCAGTGATGTACTGGGCTATACGCACTATCCTCTGTAGCGCCTTATGGTCAGATGCCGAACAGTTGCCATACCAGGCGGTGAAGCAACCAATGTCATCTTGGTAAGCAACTCCAGTGTATATTTGGCCTTGTGTTTTAGGTAATTGTCCTGCTGACAGGGGAATTTGTCTTCCAATGTCTGTGAAAAAGCAGACTGAACTGATTTTTGTGAGTTTAGTTCTTCCTATTCAGTTTATTTCTATCCTAAAAAAAATCCTTAGTCCTTGCCAATGACAAGCATACCCATGACATGATGTAGCCACTACCATGCTTGAAGATATGAAGAGTGGTACTCGGTGATGTGTTGGGTTGGATCTGCCCTAAACATAACCCTTTGAGAAAAACAAAAGAAAAACAATTCCACTTTGACAGAATGGGGTATTGTGTGTCGGGTGTCAAGTCAAAATCTTCCCAGAGTGAAATAGTGACTTCATGTTGTAAAATTACCACCGTGTGCGTCTCTTTATGTGGATGGCTGAGCTAATGTGGATGTTTCTCTCACACCCTCCCTCGCCCTTGTTTTAGCTATCTAACTAACAAATACAGTATATGCACTGTCAATCGAAAAAGTAGCGCCCAAGTCTTTGCAATCGCAAAAAATCTCTTTTCACATCAACCCTCAGCACTTTGATGCACAAATCTGGGTATTTAATCGTTGACCTTATGCCTCAACAAGCTTCTGATTGGTCAGTGTCAATACTCCAGGCCAACATTGATTGGCAGAGGTGTGAAGCGTATGCGCTTGCCCACAGAATAGTTTTTTGAGGTCGAGGGAGTGTGAGAGGGATTCATCCGCACGAGCTCAGCCATCCACATAAAGAGATACATGTCCAATTACTGAAACAGGAACATTTTCACGCCCGGGAGAAATTTTTCAGCATGACGTCACGATTAGAACACGATCAGAACGATTGGGAACGATTTCACGCCGGGAAGATTTGTTATATTACAGTGACACAAAATCTCAATGTAATCCATTTGAAGTTCAAGGGGTGTGAATACGTTCTGAAGGCACTGTATGTCTCTGTCTCTTAGTGGTTTGTGTCATATTGTGTGTCTCTATTATTTAACAGTGCATTGTTGACTTCCTTTCCCAGACTACGTTGCTGCAGACCCGTTACATAGAGCTGCTCACCCTGTCTGGTGACTACAACAAATACCTGGGAGAACTACACCATAACATGGAGACGCTCAAGGTACTGAGAGGAACCACATGGAACTGGAGATTCAATCTGTTCCGCTGTGTTTTTACAACAATGAGCTTTTAGACCACGTGTCAAACACAAAGCCCGCGGGCCAAATCCGCCCCGTGACACGGGTCTCATCCGGCCCGTACAATGATTTGGGTTGTCAATTCATTTTGGCCCGCTTCCATACAGCCCGCGACGCGCTGCATTACTATGTCACAGCAACCACTACCAACGTCCTGCATGCCAAATAGCATTGCCATACACACACCCCTCCTCCCAAACACACACACACACACACACACACACACACACACACACACACACACACACACACACACCTACTCACAATCTTATCATCACTAATGGCACTGACCCGGCCTGAAAGTTTAAAGGTGTTGTAGGCTAAATGACCATGCCAGGTTTTGGTTCCG
This sequence comes from Oncorhynchus masou masou, assembly GCF_036934945.1. Lineage (NCBI taxonomy): Eukaryota > Metazoa > Chordata > Actinopteri > Salmoniformes > Salmonidae > Oncorhynchus > Oncorhynchus masou. The sequence goes on along the minus strand of NC_088226.1, from coordinate 38,160,781 downwards.
ACCGGTCATTGCTGTAGCCTACAGAACATGTCATGTTTGGTGTCAAAACGTAATAAAATAAAGGATTTACATGCGGGTATAAATTACTACTAAAGGACAATAGGATACACAAGCGAGTATAAATGAGTCAACAGTTGAGTGATCTACTTCATGAAATTACAGCCTGATGTGCTCCCATTGGTGAATTCAAGGCAACATTACAGCAACGTTTGAGCAGTTGCCTCGGCTGGCTACTCAGCGACAAGACATTTTGAGTGGCCATACAGCAATACTGCATTCAACCGCACCAGTGATCCAAGCAGTGCAAAAAAAAAAAAAAAAAAACTTTTGAGTTTACATTTTTACAACAACCTAGCTATGTTTTTGTTATTTGGAGCTATTAAATACTTTTTTTGGTTAGGGTTGCAGCATGTTATGCACATCTGCAAGGATAGCAGCAAAAGCTGGACAAATATAATGTATCTCTTTGGTTTTAATATGTTAAAAAATGCTATATACAGGATCATATGTACAGTCTTTGGCAAAACTATTGGCACCCTTGCACTTTTTTTCTGATAATGCACCATTTCTTCCAGAAAACTGTTGAATTCAAACATATTTTGGTATCCACAACTGTATGTATTTGGTTTGCAATTGAACAACACAAAAAAAATCGGAATAATTTACTAAATGTTAGCTTATACAAAGAAATCCTAAAATGGCCTGGGAAATATTATTGGCACCTTCTAGAAGTATTTAGAAAATAATTTGATTTCAAACAAGTGATTCTTCTTTACTTTGGAATTGAACTCACCTGTGGTGAGTTGCAGGTGCCTCCAATATAAACATCACTCATTCAACCAGTTTGTATAGAGAAAAGGACTCATTCTCCTGTTTTGTGTCACTGTGTGTACCGCAACAAGCATGGAGAAAAGAAAGACAACCAGAGAATTATCTGAGGAGGTCAGACACAAGATTGTAGCCAAGGATGGACAATTTCAAGGCGACAAGTCCATCTCCAAGGTCCTTGATGTTCCTGTTTCCACCGTGTGTAATGTTATCAAGACGTTTAAGGCCTGTGCCTGGACCAGCCAACCACCCTGGACATGGCCGCAAGAGAACTTGATGGAAGATTGCAGCGAAGGATTGTTTGAGTGGTGGAGAAAGTGCGTCGATCAACTGCCACACAGATTCAAGCTGACCTTCAGACACAAGGTACGACAGTTTCAACTCGCACCACCCGTCGCCAACTCAATGAAAGGCGGTTATATGGTAGGAGACCAAGGAGGACCCCACTGAGTAAGAGACATAATAAAGCCTGATTTGCCAAAACACACCTGCACATGCCAAAATCCTTCTGGGAGAATGTCCTGTGGATAGATGAGACCAGCTTTTTGGTAAAGCACACCATCTCTATGTTTACAGAAAACAAAATGAAGCCTTCAAAGAAAATATCACCTTCCCTACAGTCAAACAGCTGTGACGTTTTGGGGCTGCTTTGCTGCCTCTGTCACTGGGTGCCTTGAACGTGTGCATGGCATTATGAAATCAGGAGAATACCAAGGCATTTTAGAGCGTAATGTCCGACCCAATTTCAGAAAACTGGGTCTCCATTGGTCATAGGTCTTCCAGCAGGACAATGACCCCAAACACACTTCAAAAAGCACCCAGGAATGGTTCAAGATAAAACACTGGACTGTTCTGATGTGGCCAGCAATGTGTCCAGATCTAAATCCCATTTAAAACTTGGAGAGAACTGAAATCAGCAGTTGAGAGAAGGCACCCTTCAAATCTGGGAGAACTGGAGAAGTTTGCACAAGAGCAGTGGGCCAAACCGCCAGTACAGAGGTGTAGGAAGCTCAGTGAAGGCTATAGGAAGCAGTTGATTGCAATTATTTTGACCAAAGGATGTGCTACCAAATATTAAGACTAGGGTGTCAATTTTATCAATGCCATTTCGGTTTATTTTCTGATTTAAATGGATATATTAATTTCTGTAAAAAAAAAAGGTTCTGTAATATTAACAGGGAAATAAAGAATTGTGGAGACCAAATATTTTGGTCTATGCTGATTGAGTTTGACACCCCTGTTTTAGACCTCGTAGTAGGACTTTCATTATAGATTCAAGTTTATTTGCCAAGTTGCAAATATTATTATCCACTCTACTTGACCATAATCCTTCCTTCTCCACCCGTAGATGCGTAACACCAGGATCGACCTGTTGGAGGAGGAGCTACGGCTGCTCAAAGAGGACATTGAGGACCACAACGCTAAGAACAGTTCTCTGGAAGAGGCGTTAGTCCGCTACCGGCTGGAGCTGTCCCAATCGCAGGAGCAGCTCCTCTCTGTGGAGGAGGTGAAGAGGAGCACGGCCCTGCAGTGCAGCGCCACTCAGGACTCCCTTGCCTCCACCCGCGGCCAACTGAAGGAGCTGCAGGAGCAGGTGACCCGCCTCAACTCCCTCGTCGAGGAGGAGAAGAGGAAGAGGAGGATGGCGGATGAGCGCTACGGGGAGCAGCAGGATGAGCACGAGCAGGTGCTGAGGAGGAGGCAGAAGGAGTTGGAGCAGGCCAACTGGGCAAAGATGGAGGTGGAGAAGAGCGTGGGGACCCAGGAGAGGGAGGCAGAGCGGTTAAGGAAGCAGCTGGAGGAGGAGGAGCAGCGCTTCAAAGAGCTGGAGCAAGAGCTGTCTAAGGTAAGGAGACAATGCAGTGTGGAGATCAGTAACCTAAAGCTCAGCTACGAGTCCCAGATTACCATCTGCAGGACGGACATCCAGCACCTGTCTTCCCAGAGGGAGGAGGTGGACCAGGGCATCAAGTTGCAGTGTGAACGGCTAGAGGCTGATAGGAGGGACCAGGAGGACCAGCTCAGAAGGCTGAATGTGTCTCTGAGTCAGGCCGAGGAGCAGAGGACGATGGCGGAGGAGGAGGCCCATTCTCAGAGATCTGTGGTCACAGAGGAGGTGCGGAGGAGAAGGGAGCTGGAGGCGCAGGTGGAGATATTAGTCAGGCAGAGAGGGGAGGACAGTAGTCAGTATAGAGGTGAGGTGTCAGAGCTCACCATGGCCCTGCAGGACAGAAGCAGCCAGCTGGTCCTCCTCACACACAGCCTGGGCGAGGAGCAGAGGAGGAGGAGAGCATTGGAGGAGGAGAGGACCAGGATGGAGCTGCTCCTGGGGGAGATTCAGGGCAAGCAGACCTCCTCCTCCCAGGCTGTGACCCGGCTGAGGGAGGTGGAGGAGGAGCTGGTTAGTATCTGTACAGAGTTTAAGAAGGTGAGCGGTGAGAAGAACAAGGCAGAGCAGAGTGTAGCCAGGTTACAGGGATGCATCAAGGAGCTGCAGGCTACTCTTGAAAGGAAAGATGGGGAGGTGGAGGCTTTGAGGAGAACCGGCCAGGAGGAGGTGATCAAGAGGAGGCATGTGGAGACAGAGCTCCAGAAAACCAACCACATCATGCGGGAGTACACCAGCACCATCACCACCCTGCGTCGCAGTCAGGAGGAGGCCAAAACTGTGGGGAGGAGGGGAGAAGAGGAGCACAGGAAACTCCAGGAGGAGCTAGAGAGGAGGTTGAAGGAGTTCAAAGCCTCCACGGAGTGTCTGGCGTCTCTGAGCTCCGAGCTGAAGTCACTCCAACAGCATCTCCTCCAGGAGCAGGCCAAGGTCCGCGAGGCTAATCTCCGTAACGAAACACTCTTCAAGACAATCGAGGAGAAGAGCCGAGTGCTCAACGAGAGCTCGGTAGAACACGAGCGTCTCCAGACCCTGACCCAGACCCTGACCAAAGAGCGATTGCGGCTCGAGGAGGAGTTGAGGGGGGTGAAACATGAGAGGGAGGAGCTGCTGAGGACCAGACAAGGGGCTGATGACGAGCTGGTGGCCCAGATCACTGTCCTGGAGCTGCAGCTTAAGAGCAGCTCGGGAAGCAGCCTGGATACCCAGAGCCTGGTGGCAGAGCTCTCTTCGGAGAGGGAGAAACTCAGGATGGAGATAGGGCAACTCCAGAGTCAGGTCTTTGAGGTACTTGTCTTGAACCTCAGAGGTTCCTGTCGGACTGTTTTGTGTTTCTTCAAATCAGACTATACTGATTTAGTTAGTTGGTGGAATAGCTTTAGCTGGCTGCAGACAATCCGTTTATCTTGCATGCTGGCAAACCTCATGTAGATGCCTGCCTTTGCTTGTTTATTGTGAAACCCATGCAAGGCGTGCATCCTTGTATGTGTTGTGATTTGCATTTTCAATTGAAAGATTGAAGAAGAAAAAAGGAATGCAAATGCAATCTGTGCATCCAATGTGGTTGCCTTCACCATACTGCTTTCTCACACCCCTGCCCACAACTAGATACTCCCTCTGTTGATTTATACCAATCATCATGCTTTTTGTCTTGGCTTTGTTTTGTCTCCAGTGATCTACAGTGTTGACATCATCACTGATCTTGTCCTCTGGTCTTAATCTAGTCTCTGTCTTTGTAATTATTGTCGTGTTCATGTATCTAGTAATATTAGTAGATAGATTCTCGTTTGTCTAGTCTAGTAAACTGGTAATCAGTCTCTGACAGTATCTGTCTATTTCCTTTGAATGTACAGGAAACCAATTGCACTCTTGTTTCCATGTTGGGGAATTCTGGTAATTTATTACTTTAGTCGTATAATTTGAATTGACCAATGATAACTGCTTATTGTGGGTAAGTTATTGGAGCTGTGTTTTGTTTTTCAATAACAGAGCATGCTGTTCTTACTGTAAATGCCAAATCAGTGAATTCTGTGACATTTCCTAACAAAATAATTCATAATTATTCTAAAACTAATCACTCAACTAATATTTTGCAGGTGGACATTTATTGTCATGAATCTTGTCCTGGAGGCAGAACTGAGCGATTTCTGCTTAGCTAGGCCAGCTGCAAAATCAAAATGGGCTACATTGTAAATATTTATGAAAACTAAGCTTAATTCAAGGTTAGGGGAACCACTAGGCATTTGGGTTAGCAGTATGGTTAAGGTTAGGTTTAAAAAAAAAAAACTGTGCCAGTTAGTGACCACCCTGCAGAGATGCCTCAAGAACAAGATTCATGACGAAAAACGCTAACCTGCTAATATTCTGCCCCTTTGTCTATCTGTCTATCTCACATTCACCCCTCTGTCCCTCTCTCTCCTTCTATTCCGCTCTCTCTCTCCCTTGACCCTTCTGCCCCCCCCCCCGTCTCTCCCCATCCAGACATCCTGTCTGATTCAGTCCACTGAGACCCAGTACAACGAGATAGAGATGGAGAGAGATGCTCTGCTGTCCAAGCTAAAGCAGACAAACCAGGACAGAGCTCGCTCTCAGAAGCTAGAGGAAGAGCTGAACCTCATGAAAGTCTCTCTTGAGTCCGAGTCACGCATCAAGCTGTGCCTGCAGGAGGAGAACGAGAAGGTGTGTATTGTTGATTTCACTATGCTGTCTGGAGTCAATCTTATATATGTATTTTAAATTTCATTAATTCATTCATTCATTCCTTTATTTATCTATCCATCCATCCATTGATTCATTCATTTATGATTCATATTAAATGAATTTGTATTATTATCATATTTTTTTAAATTTTGTATTATTATCGGATTTTATATTATTTATTCATCCATCAATTAATACATTTATTCATCCATTCAGGTCAAGAAGGACTTCCTGTACTGGAAGGGCCAGTACGAGTCCAAGGAAGGCGAGGTGAGGCAGTTTAACTCGGAGAAGGAGAAGCTGGAGCGGGAGAGGAGCTCTCTGAAGACTGAGATAGAGCGGTTGATGAGAGAGCTGAGGGAGGTGGAGGAGGGTTATAAGAGCAGGCAGCTGATCGCCCAGACCCAGTTCTCTGAACTCACCTCCGTCAGAGACTCCCTGGAGGCAGAGTTGAGTAAACTCAGGGAGAGGCCCTACGCCTTCGCCAAACACACCCAGACGGACGAGAGCGGAAAGAAAGACCTGGACCCCGCCACGCTGGTCTTCGAAGGTGTCCGCAAAATGGTGACGGCCAAGCAGCTGCTGGACTGTGGGGTCATCAACAAACTGACTTACGGCCAGCTCCTGAACGGTCAGAAGACCGTCCGCGAGGTGTCTGTGGACATCAAACTCAATCTTAAGGGGACTGGTAGTATCTCTGGTGTGGCTGTGGGACCTCAAGGTAAAATGTCCCTCACAGAGGCCAAGAGAGAGAACATCCTCTCTGAAGACAGCGCCATCTTGCTGCTAGAGGCCCAAGCTGCCACAGGCCACATTGTGGATCCCAGAGCCAACGAGAAGATGACGGTGCAGGAGGCGTGCAAGAGAGGAGTGGTATACGAGGAGGACAGAGAGAGGCTGCTGATTGCTGAGGCTGCATGTCTGGGGTACCGTGACCCCAACACCACCAAGCTCTTGTCAGCAGGCCAGGCTATGAGGAAGGGCCTGATCGATAGAGTCTCAGCTCTGCGGATGCTCCAGGCACAAGAATCAGTAGGGGGAATCATAGACCCTGTCCTCAGTGTCTTCCTCCCTAAAGATGCAGCCATGGACCGGGACCTGATCGACGAGGATCTGTACCGAGCCTTGAACCAACGACCTGAGTGTTACTTGGACCCAGACACCCAGCTGGGAGCCAGCTACGTAACCCTGAAGAGGAGATGCAAGGCCGAACCCACCACAGGTCTCCTGATCCTCCCCGCTCCAGAGAAGCCCATGACAGTGAAGGGTCTCAGGAGAGAGGTGTCTGTCACAGACCTGATGAGTGCTAACCTCTTGGAGAAATCTGACATGGACCAACTGAAGGAAGGCAAACTGACCAGCCAGGACATCGAGCACCGGTTGAGGTCGTACCTCCGTGGCTCCACCTGTATTGCGGGGGTCTACAACGAGGCAAACGACAAGACCTTGTCCATCTACCAGGCCATGAAGGAAGGGTTACTGAAGCCCAGCACCACCCTGGAGCTCCTCGAAGCCCAGGCCGCCTCTGGATTCATGATTGACCCCGTCAACAACCTCTGTCTGACCGTGGTCGATGCCTACAAGAGGGGCCTGGCTGGGCCGGAGTTCAAAGACAAACTGTTGTCTGCAGAGAGGGCCGTCACTGGGTATAAAGACCCAGGCACGGACAAGATCATCTCCCTGTTCCAGGCCATAGAGAAGGGGCTGATCGAGAAGGGACATGGGATCCATCTACTCGAGGCTCAGATTGCCAGTGGGGGCATCATCGACCCCAGACACAGCCACCGCATCGAGGTGGTGACTGCCTATAAGAAGGGCTACTTCAGCAAGGAAATGAACCAGATCCTGACAGACGAAGGGGACAACTCCAAGGGCTTCTTCGATCCAAACAACCAGGACAACCTAACTTATCTCCAGCTAAAGAAACGCTGCATCATAGACCAGAAGACTGGCCTGGTTCTCCTCTCCATCAAGAAGAAGAAGGAACCGCCTCAGCCCATCACCCAGAAGAGCACACAAAGGAAGAGGAGGGTGGTGATTGTAGACCCAGACACCAATAAGGATATGTCGGTGAAGGAAGCGTACGACAAGGGGCTGATCGACCACGAGATGTTCCTGGAGCTGTCGCAGCAAGAGTGTGAGTGGGAGGAAATCACTATCACCACCCAGGATGGATCCAAGAGATTGGTCATCTTCGACAGAAAGACGGAGATCCAGTATGACATCAGAGAGCTGCTGGAGAAGAGTGTGATCAACCAATCATTGTACGACCAGTACAGATCGCAGATGATTACTCTCACACAATTTGCTGACATCGTCACCAGCAAGACCAAAGCAAACAGATCCTCTGCCTCGTCTTCCTCCTCATCAACATCATCATCCAAAGCCAAAGCAGAAGCAACATCAGCAGCAGCATACTCATCCCTGCTGTCTTCAGCAACCACCTACTCACCACGGATCACTTCAACATCATCTACTTCCATCAAGGCTGAGAAGACGAGCTCCATTATTGGCAGCTCTACCATTGGACCCTCCTCCATTGGCGACTGCTCCACCATCACCAGATCCACCACCAGCAGCTCCTTTACCCAGCCCGATGGCCCTTCCTCTCCCAGCACTCTGAAGCATATCGCCAGTATCTCTGTCTCCCTGGCTTGCCCTGCTGAAGCTGTGGTCTTGGATGGGGAGCAGAGCCCCGTGGGCGCCATCTTTGACATGGAGGCCCTAGAGAAGATCTCCATCTCCGAGGCTCACAAACGTGGGCTGGTGGACAGAATTTCTGCCCAGAGACTACTGGAGGCCCAGGCTTGCACCGGAGGCATTGTAAACCCTTCCGATGGACGGCGCCTGTCCATCCAGGAGGCCTCCAGCCAGGGGATCATCGAGAATGACATGGCTACCAGGCTGAAGCCCGCCCAGAAGGCCTACATCGGGTTTGAAGACATCAAGTGTAAACATAAAATGTCTGCTGCTGAGGCCATGAGGGAGAAGTGGCTTCCCTATGAGGCGGGCCACCGCTTCCTGGAGTTCCAGTTTGTTACCGGAGGCCTGTATGACCCAGAGCTGGGCCGCAGGAGGACCATCAAGGAAGCTCTCAAAGAGGGCTGGCTGGATGGAAGAGGTGCCCAGAAGCTCCAGGACACGAGGCATCATACCAAGAACCTGACCTGCCCCAAGACCAAGCTGAAGATCTCTTACAAAGAAGCAATGGATAACTGCTTGGTGGAGGAGAATACAGGAGTCAAGATGCTCCAGGCTGCCTCTGCCTCCTCCAGAGGGATCAGTAGTCCGTACAACTCATCCACTCCCGGGTCCACATCGGGCTCCAGGACCGGGTCGAGGGCGAGCTCTCGGAGAGGCAGCTTGGACCTGGGATCATCTGGCTCCTCCAGACGATACAGCATCGTCAGCAGCACCACCTACAGCCGCACCTCCTTCAGTTCCAGCTCCATGTCGTAGGGTGATGGAGAAGAGGAAAAATAGGGATAACTATTAATTAGTTACATTAACTTAGTCTTTGTCTTAACCTCTGCATACTTTTAGTTTTTTGTTTCACATATTACCTTTTGCTTTACTTATGTAAGGAAGCCCTGCTTATTGGTCAGTTAGAAATGTGTCTGTCCTAAATAAAGAGGTCCCATCAAATGTTGTATCTTCTCTTTAAAGTGGCTGCAGACTGATAACAATGAAACAAACATTCCTGGGTGTTTGAATGGAAGAAAAATACTTCATGTAAATTGTATTGGTTCTCTCTGACATCATGATACGAGCATTATGCCGCCAGATAATATTTTTTAAAAAACTGTTGTACTACAGTAGAAATGTATAATTTTGATGACAATAATGTAACAAATTTACAAATGTATAAAAAGTTGGATGGGAGAGGGTTAGTGTCTTATGTGTGTTTTGGGGGAAATTCCTAATAGGTGTGATGTACTGTTTTGTGCATGGGATGTGAGAAGGTGTCATAATAACATTGCTTAGTGTTTATACTGTTAGTGTAATATGGGTCTGTCTTCTTTTAACACAATGTAACTATTTTTCTATTTCTCAAAATAAATTGTTACATCCTTGCTCTTTGGTTTCTGTGTGAAATAGCCTATTTATGGTCAGTAAAATTATGTAATGGTCTTTGTACGAGTACATAAAAAATACCACGCTAAGCCTACAATAGGCCAGTGTCCTTAGAGCATCGAGACATGTATTCATAGTCATAACTATTGCGTGAAATAAACACATAAATCATCAATGATCATTTAGAATGTGCCAGATGGCCCTCACATAAAGCCTAAACTAATCTGCAGTTCAGAGAGAGCAGTTTTGACATCTGGTTTAGAGAATATAACTACAGAACGATCAAATCATGAATAGTTTATCCTTACAATGTTAAACTATACAAGTGAGCCAAACTATACTGAACAAAAATATAAACGCAACATGCTACAATTTCAAAGATTTGAATGAGTTACAGTTTTCATATAAGGAAATCAGTCAATTTAAATCAATTCATTAGGCCCTAATCTATGGATTTCACATGACTGGGAACACAGACATGCATCTGTTGGTCACAGATACCTTAAAAAAGAGATAGGAGCGTGGATCAGAAAACCAGTCAGTATCTGCTGTGACAACCATTTGCATCATGCAGCGCGACACATCTCCTTCACATGGATTTGATCAGGCTGTTGATTGTGGCCTGTGGAATGTTGTCCCACTCCTCTTCAATGGCTGTGGGATGTTTCTGGATATTGGCGAGAACTGGAACACACTGTCGTACACGTCAATCCAGAGCATCCCAAACATGCTCAATGGATGACATGTCAGGTGAGCATGCAGGCCACGGAATAACTAGGACATTTTCAACAGAATTTGTGTATAGATCCTTGCAACATGGGGCCGTGCATTATCATGCTGAAACATGAGGTGTTGGCGGCGGTTGAATGGCACGACAATGGGCCTCGGGATCTCATCATGGTATCTCTGTGCATTCAAATTGCTACTGATAAAATGCAATTGTGTTCATTGTCCATAGCCTTCACCATAACCCCGCCGCCACCACGGGGCACTCTGTTCACATCGTTCAAATCAGAAAACCGCTCGCCCACACACCACCATACACATGGTCTGTGGTTGTGAGGCTGGTTGCACATACTGCCAAATTCTCTAAAATGATGTTGGAGGTGACTTATGGTAGAGAAATGAACATTCAATTATCTAGCAACAGCTCTGGTGGACATTCCTGCAGTCAGCATGCCAATTGAACGCTCCCTCCAAAGTGTGTGTTGTGTGACAAAACTGCACATTTTAGAGTGACTTTTATTTTCCCCAGCACAAGGTGCACCTGTGTAATGATCATGCTGTTTAATCATTATCTTGATATGCCACATCTGTCAGGTGGACAGATTATATTGGCAAAGGAAAAATGTTCACTAACATGGTTGTAAACAAATCTGTGCACAACATTTTTAGATTGTTATAGTTTTTTGTGCGAATGAAAATTTTCTGGGATATTTAATTTTTTCTCATGAAACATGGGATCAACACTTTACATGTAGCGTTTATATTTTTGTTCAGTGTAGAATGGCAGTAGACCGTAGTGTAGGCCGTCATTGCAAATAACGTGTTCTTAACTGATTTGCCTAGTTAAATAAAGGTTAAATAAAATAAATAAAAGTAACATTGAATGTTTGTTACCCAGCTACAGAACACCCTCTATTGGCAGATATCTGTAACTACAGCAAATAATATAATGTTCATTGCCATCTGCTGGTTGCACGTGCTGTCGATGAGGAAATGGTCAACATGTTATGAATGGATCAATAGCCTGCGTTTCACTTTCTCATTGCTGGGCATGTGATTTCTGTTATTCAAACATCTTTGGTATTGCTAGCTTGGGTTCCATTGCTTGCATAGTGACGTTGATATACTTATATGAGAAGGAGATGTACCAATAGTGGTTACAGTCTCTAGCTAGAGCGATAGCTAGCAGGTTGCAGACAGTCGTGTAGGTCGCGCCCGGCTTCAGAGTTCCTTCCCCGGTGACTGCAAGCTGGAAAGGACGTGGATGCGGTGAGGCCCACGGAAACAACAAGGTAGGAGGCTAAATAAGCTTGACATAAAGCACATTCTAACAGTAAACTGTACTTCTGTTACGTTATTCATCCAACAGTTTAATGGTTTTCAGTAAAGTGTCATTTTTACACTGTCACAGAAAATACTAGAAACTCAAGTTTAGCGCTATCATGGATCCTTGGGACGTCCATACCCTAAACCTAACTTTTAACCTCTAACCTTAACTATAAACCTTACCTAAAACGAACCTTAACCCATAAAGGTCCCGCACAGTCATCCTATTTCTCAAGTAAAAATAGCATTTGAATGACCAACACATCACCCATAATATTTTTAAGCTATTAAAATGGTCAGAATTGAAGAAATTGTATACTTTCTTGGATCTTTAACTATCAGGAAACCTTAAGGAAATGCTGAGTGGGGTGGCAGTTTATATTCATGAGATCGCATTGACTGACAGTTATTGGAATTGCCCATGTGGTCGTTTCCAGGTACCAAGATAAACAATGGGCCACATGTCATTGATGACAAGTGAAACAATGGGCCACATTGCATCCAGATCCTAATTGGTATGACTCAACCCATTTTCTCTGAAAAATGCTCAAATCAAATTTTATTTGTCACATACACATGGTTAGCAGATGTTAATGCGAGTGTAGCGAAATGCTTGCGCTTCTAGTTCCAACAATGCAGTAATAACCAACAAGTAATCTAACTAACAATTCCAAAACTAATTTCTTATACACAATGTAAGGGGATAAAGAATATGTACATAAAGATATGAGTGATGGTGCAGAGCAGCATAGGCAAGATACAGTAGATGGTATCGAGTACAGTATATACATATGAGATGAGTATGTAAACAAAGTGGCATAGTTAAAGTGGCTAGTGATACATGTATTACATAAGGATGCAGTAGATGAGATAGAGTACAGTATATACGTATACATATGAGATGAATAATGTAGTGTATGTAAACATTATATTAGGTAGCATTGTTTAAAGTGGCTAGTGATATATTTTACATAATTTCCCATCAATTCCCATTATCTCTCATGGTCAACTGAGCTATTCATGGGCTGTTGGATAGCAGACAAACAGCAGCAATACACAATTGCATTTCTATTGTTTTGTAATTACACTGAACAAAAAACCAGATAATCACTGCTGCTACTCGCTGTTTATTATCTATTATCTATACATAGTCACTCTACCCCAACCTACATCTATAGTACTAGTCAAAAGTTTGGATACCTACACATTCCAAGGTTTTTCTTTATTTTGACTATTTTCTACATTGTAGAATAATAGTGAAGACATCAATTTTTGACTGGTACTGTAGATATTACCGCAATTACCTCAACTAACCTGTACCACCGCACATTGACTCGGTACCTATAGCCTCGCTACTGTAATTTTATTGTTGCTATTTAAAAAAAACTTTATTCAGTAAATATTTTTCTTAACTGCATTGTTGGTTAAAGGGTTGTAAGTAAGTGTTTCACGGTAAGGTCTACTACACCTGTTGCATTCGGCGCATGTGACAAATAACATTTGATTTGAAATATAAATGCAACAATTTCAAAGATTTTACTGGGTGACAGTTCATATAAGGAAGTTAGTCAAATGAAATGAATTCATTAGGCCCTAATCTATGGATTTCACATGACTTGGAATACAGATATGCATCTATGTCGTTAGTGTATGCCACATGATGGACTGACTGTATCTGATGTGAGAATGTAGGTGTGTCATTATTTTAATGGAAGGTGATGCCGAAGAAAAATGGCCATCCTGGATAGCCAATAAAGTTGTATTGTATTCTATCTCCTGGTCACAGATACAGTACCTTAAATGAAAGGTAGGTGTGTTGATCAGAAAACCAGTCTGTTTCTGGTGTGACCACCATTTGCCTCATGTGGTGCTGCAAATCTATTGTTGCATGGAGTTGATCAGGCTGTTGATTGTGGCCTGTGAAATGTTGTCCCTCTCCTCTTCCATGGCTGTGCAAACTTGCTGGATTTTGTCAGGAACTGGAACAGGCTGTTTTACAATCCAGAGCTGCCCAAACATGCTCAATGATTGACATGTCTGGTGAGCATGCAGGCCATGGAAGAACTGGGATATTTTCAGCTTCCAGGAATTGTGTACAGATCCTTGCGACATGGGGCCGTGCATTATCATGCTGAAACATGAGGTGATGGCGGCGGATGAATGGCACAACAGGATATCGTCACGGTATTTCTGTGCATTAAAATTGCCATTGATAAAATGTAATTGTGTTCATTGTCCGTAGCTTATCCCTGCCCATACCATGACAGTTTGTGCAGAAATTCTTTGGTTTTGCAAATCAGCTGTCTGGGTGGCTGGTCTCAGACGTCAGACGATCCCGCAGGTGAGGAGGTCCTGGGGTGGTGTGGTTACACGTGGTCTGCGGTTGTGAGGCCGATTACTGCCAAATTCTCTAAAACAAGGTTAGAAGTGGCATATGGTAGAGACATTAACATTCAATTGTCTGGCAACAGCTCTGGTGGACATTCCTGCAGTCAGCATGCCAATTGCACACTCCCTCAACTTGAGACATATGTGGCATTGTGTTGTGTGACAAAATTGATATGCCACACTTGTCAGGTGGATAGATTATCTTGGCAAAGGCGAAATGCTTACTAACAGGGATGTAAACAAATGTGTGCAAAATTTGAGAGAAATAAGCTTTTTGTGCATATGAAACATTTCTGGGACTTTTTTTATTCCAGCACAGATACATGAGACCAACACTTTACATTTGCGTTTACATTTTAGTTCAGTGTAATTCTAGAATACAGTTGACTGATAGACTTCTTCGCAATATTTTGTAAAGCAACTTCTGCATCTTAGAAGCTTAGACATACAGTGCCTTTGGAAAGTATTCAGACCCCTTGACCTTTTTCACATTTTGTTACATTACAGCCTTTTTCTAAAATAGATTAAATAAAATAAAAAATATTCAGCAATCTACACACAGTACCCCATAATGTCAAAGCGAAAACAGGTTTTTAGAATTTCTTGCAAATGTATATAAAAAAACATACCTTATTTACAAAATTATTCAGACCCTTGGCTATGAGACTCGAAATTGAGCTCAGTTGCATCCTGTTTCCATTGATCATCCTTGAGATGTTTCTATAACTTGATTGGACTCATTCTTCAAGGCAAACGTGCTCCAGCTCCTTCAAGTTGGATGGGTTTCGCTGATGTACAGCAATCTTTAAGTCATATTACAGATTCTCAATTGGATTGAGGTCTGGGCTTTGACTAGGCCATTCAAAGACATTTACATATTTCCTCCTATACCACTCATATGTTTGAAACAAGCCATTAGTTTAATTTCACTTCACCAATTTGGACTATTTTGTGTATGTCCATTTCATGATATCCAAATAAAAATGAATTTAAATTACAGGTTGCAACAAAATAGGAATAATGCCAAGGGGGTAAATACTTTTGCAAGGCACTGTACAGATCTGGGGAAGGGTACCAACCCATGTCTGCAGCATTGAAGGTCCCCAAGAACACAGTGGCCTCCATCATTCTTAAATGGAAGACGTTTGGAACCACCAAGACTCTTGCTAAAGCTGGCTGGCCCGGCCAAACTAAGCAATCGGAGGGAAGGGCCTTGGTTAGGGAGGTGACGGAGAACCCGATGGTCAATCTGACAGAGCTTTAGAGTCCCTCTTTGGAGATGGGAGAACCTTCCAGAAGGAAACCATTTTTATAGCACTCCACCAATCAGGCCTTTATGGTAGAGTGGCCAGATGGAAGCCGCTCCTCAGTAAAAGGCATACGACAGCCCACTTGGGGTTTGCCAAAAGCTACCAAAAGACTCTCAGACCATGAGAAACAAGATTCGCTGGTCTAATGAAACCAAGATTGAACTCTTTGGCCTGAATGCCAAGCGTAATTTCTAGAGGAAACCTGTCACCATCCCTATGGTGAAGCATGGTGGTGCCAGCATCATTCTGTGGGATGTTTCTCAGTGGCAGGGACTGGTAGACTAGTCAGGATTGAGGGAAAGATGAGCAAAGTAGAGATTGATCCTTGATGAAAACCTGCTCAGGACCTCAGACTGGGGCGAAGGTTCACCTTCTAACAGGACAATGACTAAGCCCACAGCCAATAATAAAATATAACTTCCAAATATAATATAATTTGCGAACAACCTGTCCTTTAGGCTATTTGTATGAACATTTTCATTAATAAATAACAAAATGGCATTTTTTCTAAAAAATTATAAAACTGATATTGGACAATCAAATTTGATATGTACACTACCATTCAAAAGTTTGGGGTCACTTAGACATGTCCTTGTTTTGAAAGAAAAACATTGTTTTTGTCCATTTTTAAAATAACATCAAATTGATCAGAAATACATTGTTAATGTTTTAAATGAAATATCTACAGAGGCCCATTGTCAGCAACCATCACTCCTGTGTTCCTATGGCACGTTGTGTTAGCTAATCCAAGTTTATCATTTTAAAAGGCTAATTGATCATTAGAAACCCCTTTTGCAATAATGTTAGCACAGCTGAAAACTGTTGTGCTGGTTGAAGAAGCAATACAACTGGCCTTCTTTAGACTAGTTGAGTATCTGGAGCATCAGCATTTGTGGGTTTGATTACAGACTCAAAATGGCCAGAAACGAAGTACTTTCTTCTGAAACTCGTTAGTCTATACTTGATCTGAGAAATGAACGCTCTTCCATGCGAAAAATGACCAAGAAACTGAAGATCTCGTACTAAGCTGGTTACTACTCCCTTCACAGAACAGCGCAAACTGGCTCTAGCCAAAATAAAAAGAGGAGTGGGAGGTTCAGGTGCACAACTGAGCAAGAGGACAAGTACATTAGAGTGTCTAGTTTGAGAAACAGACGCCTCACAAGTCCTCAACTGGCAGCTTCATTAAATAGTACCCCAAAACACCAGTCTCAACGTCAACAGTGAAGAGGCGACTTCGGGATGCTGGCCTTCTAGGCAGAGTTGCAAAGAAAAAGCCATATCTCAGACTGGCCAATAAAAATAAAATATTAAGATGGGCAAAAGAACACAGACACTGGACAGAGGAAGATTGGAAAAAAGTGTTATGGATAGACAAATCTAAAGTTTGAGGTGTTCAGATCACAAAGAACATTTGTGAGACTCAGAAAAAACGAAAAGATGCTTGACGCCATCTGTCAAGCATGGTGGGGGCAATGTGATGGTCTGAGTGTGCTTTGGTGGTGGTAAAGTGGGAGATTTGTACAGGGTTAAAGGGATCTCGAAGAAGGAAGGCTGTCACGCCATGTCATACCCTGTGGACGGCGCTTAATTGGAGCCAGTTTCCTCCTACAACAGAACAATGACCCAAATCACAGCTCCAAACTATGCAAGAACTATTTAGGGAAGAAGCAGTCAGTTGGTATTCTGTCTATAATGGAGTGGCCAGCACAGTCACCAGATCTCAACCCTATTGAGCTGCTGTGGGAGCAGCTTGACCGTAGGGTACGTAAGAAGTGCCCATCAAGCCAATCTAATTTGTGGGAGGTGCTTCAGGAAGCATGTGGTTGAAATCTCATCAGACTACCTCTATAAACTGACAACTAGAATGCCAAAGATCTGCATTGCTGTAATTGCCGCAAATGGACGATTCTTTGAAGGACACAATTATTTTTTTATTGAAATAATAATTATGTGTAACCTTGTCAACGTCTTGACTATATTTCCTATTCATTTTGCAACTAATTCCATGTATGTTTTCATGGAAAACAAGGACATTTCTAAGTGACCCCAAACTTATGAACGGTAGTGTAAATAAACAAAATTCATTGAGATTAATCTTATGCTCCTGTGAAACGAGGCCCGCGTCATGTTTTTATGAAAGTACTTGTTTACAAAGCTGAAATTATCTCACTCGTTTCTTTTCCAAGTTCCACTGAAATAAGCTCAACTGAAATGCACCAATTTACGCATTATACAAATTATTACTCTATTCTAGTCTATCAATCCATTCCAAATCTTTATACTAATAGTGGGATATGTTGATGCTGCCTAGGGCGGCAGCAGAACTGCTAGGACCGGGCCTGACGAACACAATAATTTGCCTCTTTTACTTGCGTTTGCGGCAGACCTTGGCCTGCTCAAAGTGAGCCCCTGCTGTTGGGAAATCAAAACTGTCCAACACATGGGTACAGCTTGCGTGCGCATCAGCTTCGTTACTTTGTCCTCGAGGCCGTCTTTACCCTGTTTTGTAGAAAGATTCCCCTCTGCGGGCACACTGAACACCGGGATAATCAACACAATATTTTGCCCTGTCGGGAGGTACATTTTAGCTGAAGTCCCTTATGATGGCCTTGCATCTTTTGCGTGAGTAAAAATACCTGACACTAATTTCCAAGCAGCTTGTGGATTTATTAGCCTATGAAGTATATTTGCCTTTGATGTTGGAGCACTTTTATTTCCATCAATGAATAAAAAGCATTATTTTTAAATTGATTCTTTGGGGGGGGGGCAATTTGGCCGTCAATTTAATTTATTGGCTTCTCTTTTTTAAACCAGCATTTACCGGTTAACAGAAACCCTGCCATTCTGGTAGTCCTCTGGCCCTGCGGCCTTGTGAATGTTAACCTGTTTAAAGGTCTTAGTCACATCGGCTATGGAGAGCCTGATCACACAGTCGTCTGGAACAGCTGCTGCTCTCATGCATGGTTCAGTGTTGCTTGCTTCAAAGCGAGCGTAGAAGGAGTTAGGCTGATGTGACTGGGCAGCTTGCGGCTGGGTTTCCCTTTGTAATCTGCCTTTAGCTCAGTGATGATGTTACCAGTAATCGATGGCTTATGGTTGGGATATGTGTACGGTCACTGTGGGGACAAATCCGTTGATGCACTGGTCAGATTTGCCAAATGGAGGGTGATGGAGAGCTTTGTATTCATTTCTGTGTGGATTGGGAGGACAGCGGTAAATCCTTGGTAATGCCTGCCTCCTTAAGCCAAGTGTTTGACACGAGGGGAGGGGACCAGTAATTCTCTGTGTGTGTGTGTGTGTGTGTGTGTGTGTATTTATTTCTCAGAACAGAATAGATTCACGAGTTTCAGAAGAAAGTTCCTGGCCATTTTGAGTCTGTAATCGAACCCACCAATGCTGATGCTCCAGATATTCAACTAGTTAATAGAAGGCCAGTTTTATTGCTTATTTAATTAGAACAACAGTTTTCAGCTGTGCTAGCATAATTGCAAAAGGGTTTTCTAATGATCAATTAGCCCTTTAAAATGATTAACTTTAATTAGCTAACACAACGTGCCATTGGAACACAGGAGTGAGGGTTGCTGATAATGGGCCTCTGTACGCCTATGTAGATATTCCATAAAAAATCAGCCGTTTCCAGCTACAATAGTTATTTACAACATTACCAATGTCTACACTGTATTTCAGATCAATTTGATATTTTAATGGTCAAAAACCAGCTTTTCTTTCAAAAACAAGGACATTTCTAAGTGACCCCAAACTTTTGAACGGTTGTGAGTGTGTGTGGTTGTGTGTATGTTATTTCTCCCCAATTGGTAGTTTGTCTTGTCCACTCACTGCAAGACCCGTACGGACTCGGGAGAGGCAAAGATCGAGAGCCATGCGTCCTCCGAAACACAACCCTGCCAAGCCGCTCTGCTTCTTGACATTGCTCGCTTAACCCGGAAGCCAGTCGCAACAATGTGTCGGAGGAAACACAGTACATCTGGCGACCAAAGTCAGCGTGCAGGCTCCCGGCCCGCCACAAGGAGTCGCTAGAGCGCGATGGGCCAAGGACATCCCAGCCGCCCTCCCCTAACCCGGACGACGCTGGGCCAATTGTGCATCCCCTCATGGGTGTCCCGGTCACGGCCGGCTGTAACACAGCCTGATATCAAACCCAGGTCTGTTGTGACACGTCAAGCACTGCGATGCAGTGCCTTAGACAGCTACGCCACTCGGGAGGCTCTGGGGACCAATAACTTTTTGATCAAATTTGATCAATATACCAGCTAGTCATTTCTCATACTTGGGTCACCCAACTTTGAACTGGTTTCATCCATATATCAATCAATTTGATGACAAGCATGATTTTCACTGTTCGGGACCTTTTAAACATTCTGTGAAACAGAAATGTTGTCTTTTCTGGAAACGTAAATATTTAGGTTGCAGGGAGGTTCTGACAACATTTTAGTTCCCTTAATTACCTTCAATAGCCTATAATTTCTCTTCTCGGAGCGTTACTAAAACCTCCCAGGAGAACTTTCAGGGAACCAGAGTAAAATGTTCTCAACCTTGTTGCAAGCTAAAAATCAATGTAGATCATGTAGTGTTTTATCAGTGTTCTATTATAATCTAGCTAACCTGCCATGGAATTCCATAGTAATGTTACGGTGAATCACTTTAAAATGTATTTTAAAATGATTTTCAAAGTTTAACAAACCGTAGAACTATTTGCACAAGGGCTACTTTGAACATTTTCCAAAAACACATTTACAGGAAGAACTGTGCGGATACAAAGTTTGGTAACAGAGACTTTACCGGAATTCTGTTACTGAACTTTGCATCTGCAATAAATGTTTTTATAGTCTTGATTTACTGTGTAAATTGTCCAAAGTATCCGTTGTGCATAGAGTTGTGTGGATTGTTAAACCTTGAAATCAATGGTTTTTGTTTGGTATACATTTTAAAGTCTTAGCGTAACTCCATTATTGTGGATTTGCGCTTAATGTTAACTCCAGTGTCCGTAGAGATGATGTCGTTAGGCTAAGTATCTTTAGCGATCTAAGCCTGCCAGTGCCCGACAAAGTAAGTGTGCTGTGGTTTTGATGTCATTTTCAGGAGACGCTATCATTAAATTACCTTTCTTTAACACTGTGATTTTCCAGGTAACAGTATGGCTGAGGACCCTCAGAGGAACTTCCGTTCTGCCTATTATGAGAAGGTGGGTTTCAGAGGGGTGGAGGAGAAGAAATCACTGGAGATATTACTGAAGGACAACCCACTGGGTATGTACATTACAGTACTACTACTGTTACAACGGGTACATCATTGTTATTATCACTGCTGCTCTGCTTCTACCTCCAAGTCTGTTCGTATGGGTTTTTTGTGTTCCTTCGTCAGACGTGGAGAAGCTGAGCACTTTCAGTCAGAGATTCCCTCTGCCCTCAATGTACAGGATCCATGTATGGAAAGTGCTGTTGGGTAAGTCTTTTAACACAGACTACCCACAGGATTCAGAGCATATTTCACATACCAGCACGCCTCTCAGCCCATAGAAAACCCTATTTCTCACCAGACACACATACACTCGACAGGTCCGTCTGACAGACCAACCCGCTGCCGTGACTTGCTGATGTGACCCACCTTGTGTCTGTCTCTAGGTATCCTTCCTCCCCACAGTGACTCCCACTCCCTGGTGGGAGGGTACAGGAGGGAACAGTACCAGGATGTGTTGGAGGCCCTGAAGGTGATGAGGTTTGTCCACATGGCCACTCCCCAGACGCAGGTGTACCTACGCATGTTCCAGCTGGAGAGCCAAGTGCTGCCCAGACGCTCTGATACCTCAGCCCCGGTAAGAGGAGAGAGAGAGAGAGAATAAGAGGGGCCTTTAAAAATATATATATATAATAATAATAATTTAAAGGTCCAATACAGCTGTTTTTATCGCAATATCAAATTGTGAATGAGAAAGTTGTGCATCTAACTATCATACCCCCCCCCCCCCAAAAAAAGGAAATGGTAATCTCCCCCTGCTCTGTTATTGTAATGGTGAGCGGTTAGAATGTCTTGGGGGTATGATATTTGTGCGTCTAACTTTCTCACTCATCATTATTAACGATTCATTCAGGATTATCTGTAATCATGGTAGCATCCACATTAATGTAGAAGTGTTTAGAAACATATTCCATTACTATTTACTTTTAAAGTGACTCCAAAATGACACACTGCATTATTTACCTTTAATTAATATTGGGCACAATATCATCTGCAACACAACCAAAACAAAGAGTAAATGCATTGCGTGCCAAATACTTACCTGTTTACTACTTTAATACACATGTAAGTTAATTTGTCCCAATACTTTTGCTCCCCTTAAATGGGGGGACAATGTACAAAAAGTGTTGTAATCTCTAAACGGTTCACCCAAAATGGATAGACACACCCTCAAATGAAAGCTGACGGTTAACCTCCTAGTCATTGTTTGATTTAAAATCCAAACTCTTAGAGTATAGAGCCAAAATAACAAAAAATGCTTCACTGTCCCAATACTTATGGAGGGCGCTGTATATAAACCACAGGAAAATCACGTTTTTGACTGCACTGTGCCTTTCTTTGCATTTTTTAAAGTAAACAGAACGTAAACAGTTGGAGTGGGAGATTAAATTAAATCAGGTTCTTGTTCTGAACGTACAACTTACCTCTGCCAGTATCCGACACATTGTAAAAATTGTATTGGAACTGACCCTGTATCCAGCTTACTTACTTCTCATGTTCTTCTTATTTTTATTACTTGTGTGTTTTGTTCAACCTCAGGTTATTTTTTTAGCACTACATTGACATTGATTACTCCATTGTTGGGTTTAAAGCTTGCAAGAAAGTAATTTCACTGTACTTGTGCCCGTGACATTAATACTTGAAACTTGCCTGGTCCTACTCAGGAACTTGATTTCACTTTATTCTATGTTCTCAGTAGGATAGGCTATTTATGTGTGAGACTGACGGGTGTGTCTCTGTTTCAGGACGAGGAGGATGAGGACTTCCTGTCCATAGCTCGAGCCATGGAGGAGATCGTAGAAGACCCTATGGATTGTTATTGGCTGATCAAGAGCTTTGTCAACCAGTTCAACAATAAGTTTGGAGACTCCATTCCCCACCTGGTGAGCAGTGGATTGGAGGGTGGGTAAGGGGATGAAAGGGGTGGTCTGGACTACACTTGTTGTATGGTGTTGCCTTGCTCGTTGTTGTTGTTGTTACTGTTCTAGTCAAATATCCAACATAAAAATTGTACATGTAGCTGATGTGTACACTGCATCTACCACTCAACACATCTAACACCCCCCCCCCATCTGTGTCCGGTTGGTTTAGCCCAAGAGTCTGGAGCACTACCTGAGTGTGGAGGAGCCCCGGCTACTGAACCATCTGAAGAATACTGGGGCCCTTGCCATGCTGCCATACAGCCTGTGGTTCAGACGCTGCTTTGCTGGCTGCCTGCCTGAGTCCAGCCTGCAGAGGTTAGGCACACTGAGGCTGGTTTCTCTCAATAACCCAGCCACACAGGCGTGAGAGGTGTAATCTTTGCATCAACAAACCACATTTGTTGCATGAAGCACTTTGCTGTTCTGTGAGTGGCGTGGGTCTGGGACTTGGTTCGAGAATCATGTACCATTTTAGCTATGAAGCTTTCAGGAAAATCATCGCTCTATGCTGGCGTTCTGACTCATGTCATGTATTCTGCTCTTTCAGGGTGTGGGACAAGGTGATCAGCGGGTCCTGTAAGATCCTGGTCTTCGTCGCCATGGAGATCCTTCTCAGCTACAAGATCGTGGTGATGGGGACCAGCAGACCGGAGGGAGTGGTCAGCATCCTGTGCAACGTGAGTGACGTCATCATCATAGGATCCACTGGAGGTTTGAGGCTTTTCTCCCCTTTTTGTCTACCAATCACATTGATTTGTTTTTCTCCTCTACTACCAGATGCCCCAGGAGAACACTGACGCAATAGTGACTAAGGCCATTGACCTGTGGCACAAGTACTGTGGTACCCCCATGCACTCTGTATAGGATCACAGGTCTCCTGCCGGACCCTCTTGATGGGGTCATTAACATTGGGATACGCTTGGACTCAAATCGATCACATTTATTTGTCACATACTTCGTAAAACAACAGATGTGGACTAGCAGTGCAATGGTTTCTTACGGGCCCTTCCAAACAATGCAGAGAGAAAGAGCATAGAGAAATAATATAAAAGTAATAATAACATGTCTATATACACACACACACGGTGCCAGTACCAAGTAGATCTGCAGGGGTACAAGGTAATTGAGGTAGATATGTTCATATAACTAGGAATAAAGTGACTAGACAACAGTATAGATAATAAACAGTAGCAGCAGTGTATGTGATGAGTGCCTGGTACAGAGGTCCTGGATGGCAGTGAGCTCAGCCCCAGTGATGTACTGAGCTGTACGCACTACCCTCTGCAGAGCCTTGCGCTTGAATGCCAAGAAATTGACATACCAGGCGGTGATGCAGCCTGTCAAGATGCTCTCAGTGGTGTAGGTGTAGAACGTTTTGAGGATCTGAGGGCCCATGCCAAAAAATGTTCAACCTCTGACTGGAAGTGCCCCTGAGGAACCACTGTGTTGAGGGTAAGTGTGGCGAATGTGTTGATGCCTACCATCAGCACATGGGAGCAGCCTGTCAGGAAATCCAGGATCCGGTTGCAAAGGGAGGTGTTCAGTCCCAGGGTCCTTAGCTTAGTGTTGAGCTTTGAGAGCACTATGATGTTGAACGCTGAGCTGTAGTCAATGAACAACATTCTCACAAAGCTGTTCCCTTTGTCCAGGTGGGGAAGGGCAGTACCCACGTTGCAGAAAATGGCAGATTTGGGCAATGTTAAATGCCTAAATTGGAAACGCAATGGCTGTACAGTAACATGACGTCAGAGCTCTGGCTCTGCTCTTCACAGCACTGTTGGGTTTTGACTGACAGCCGTTCTGAACTTGAGCACCTCGCACGACAAGAAGTTGCCCCCATCCCTCCCGCTAATTGGGCAACTTTTGAGGGAAATTCTGTAAATTAAGAGGATTCTATGTATACTGAAAAAAATATTAACGCAACATGAAACAATTTAAAATATTTTACAGAGTTACAGTTCATATAAGGAAATCAGTCAATTAAAATAAATATATTAGGCCCTAATCTATGGATTTCACATGACTGGGCAGGGGTGCAGCCATGGGTGGGTCTGGGAGGGCATAGGCCCACCCACTGGGCGGCCAGGCCCAGTCAATCAAATTAGTTTTCCCCACAAAAGAGCTTTATTACAGACAGAAATACTCCTCAGTTTCATCAGCTGTCCAGGTGGCTGGTCTCAGATGATCCCGCAGGTGAAGAAGCCGATTGTGGAGGTCCTGGGCTGGCGTAGTTAATGGGCTGGCGTGGTCTGCGGAATTGTGTTCATTGTCCATAGCTTATGCCTGCCCACACCATAACCCCACCGCCACCATGGGGCAGTCTGTACACAACGCTCAAATCAGCAATCTGCTCGCCCATACACTACCATACACATGGTCTGCGGTTGTGAGGCCTGTTGGACGTACTGCCAAATTCTCTAAAACAACGTAAGTGGCAGCTTATAGTTGAGAAATTAACATTCAATTCTCTGGTAACAGCTCTGGTGGACATTCTTGCTGTCAGCATGCCAATTTCACGCTCTGTGGCATTGTCTTGTGTGACAAAACTGCACCTTTTATTGTCCCCAGCACAAGTTGCACCTGTGTAATGATCATGCTGCTTAATCAGCTTATTGATATGCCACACCTGTCAAGTGGCTGGATTATCTCGGCAAAGAGAAATGCTCACTTGCAGGGATGTAAACAAATTTGTGCCCAAAATTGAGGAGAAATAAGCTTTATGTGCATATGGACAATTTTGGGGATCTTTTAATTCCGCTTATCAAACATGGGACCAACACTTTACATGTTGTGTTTTATATTTTTATTCAGTATATTTTGAAAGATGAAACTTTGAGGATTTATAATAAATACCAAATTGATGTCATACAAGCAAGCCAAACACCCTTGAGTCCAAAATGTGCACTTCACATTTCCATGTCATAAAACTAGTCTTATACCGTGTCAAAGTTTATGATCACTATGTTTCATGTACAGTTACAAGATGACACGCCGTCATACCCTGGGTTATTTTTAACAGAATGATCCTCGGTTTCTCTATTGTGAAGAAAATTTGCCACAGCGCATGCACCTGAATGCGCTCATGACTCCTTTCTATGCGCACCAAAATTCTGATCTGTTTCCCTGAATTGCATTGTGAAAGCCTTTTATAATGTCTTTGTCTAACACTGTAATATCGTATTTTATACCTTTTTCTAGTCATGTTGACAATGGAACAGGCTTTGAAATGATGCCCACCTGACTCAGATTGCGATTTATAATTGACCATTTTGGATTGCGTAAGTAACTAATTGTGTGATTGCGGGGATGCAGTGTTGTTCCAAACAAAATAACTACAAGTGTGCTTGCTGCTCTAGTTCCCGAATGGCACAGCTAAGAGAGCTCCCCTTATAGTTGAAGACTCTTCTTTAAATCATAAAAGTGCATTGAAATTACTTAAACTGTGAACCCTTTAGAAAGGTGTGGCCACTTGGAGATACCAGTTAATCCTCTCACTCAAACCCTTGTAATTTATTTGTCTTATGTTGTACCTACCCCACATTTTCCAGGAATATTCTTATCGTGTTACTGAATGTATCAAGAGCATTTTCAGATTTAGTTTTCAACAAATGTGATGCAAAGGACAGCATACAGTACTAGTAAAAGGTTTGGACACACCTACTCATTCAAGGGTTTTTCTTTATTATTACTATTTTTTTCATTGTAGAATAATAGTGAAGACAAACTATGAAATAATGCATAAGGAACCAAAAAAGTGTTAAACAAATCAAAATATATTTTAGATTCAAAGTAGCCACCCTTTGCCTTTGACAGCTTTGCACACTCTTAGCATTCTCTCAACCATCTTCATGGGGAATGCTTTTCCAACAGTCTTGAAGGAGTTCTCACATATGCTGAACACTTGTAGGCTGCTTTTCCTTCACTCTGTGGTCCAACTCATCCCAAACCATCTCAATTGGGTTGAGGTTGTGTGATTGTGGAGGCCAGGTCATCTGATGCAGCACTCCATCACTCTCCTCCTTGGTCAAATAGTCCTTACACAGCCTGGAGGTGTGTTGGGTCATGGTCCTGTTGAAAAACAAATGATAATCACACTAACCGCAAACCAGATGGGGTGGCGTATCCCTGCAGAATGCTGTAGTAGCCATGCTGGTTAAGTGTGCTTTGAATTCTAAATACATCACCAGCGAAGCACCCCCCTCCACACCACACCATCACACTTCCTCAATGCTCCTACTCCATGCTTCACTGCGGAAACCACACATGAAGAGATCAACCGTTCACAAAGACACACCAAAAATCTCTTGGACTTATCAGACCAAAGGACAGATTTCCACTGGTCTAATGTCCAATGCTCATGTTTCTTCTCTTCTTCTTATTGGTGTCCTTTTAGTAGTGGTTTCTTTGCAGCAATTTGACCATGAAGGCCTGATTTCACACAGTCTCCTCTGCACAGTTGATGTTTAGATGTGTCTGTTACTTGAACTCTGGGAAGCATTTATTTAGGCTGCAATCTGAGGTGCAGTTAGCTCTTTAACTTGTCCTCTGCAGCAGAGGTAACTATGGGTCTTCCCTTCCTGTGGCGGTCATAATGAGAGCCAGTTTCATCATAGCGCTTGATGGTTTTTGCGACTGCACTTGAAACTTTCAAAGTTCTTTAAATGTTCTGCATTGACTGACCTTCATGTCTTAAAGTAATGAAGTACTGTCGTTTCTCTTTGCTTATTTGAACTGTTCTTGCTATAATATGGACTTAGCCCTATTTGGTAAAATACCATCTGCTGTATACCACCCTTGTCACAACACAACTGATTGGCTCAAATGCATTAAGAAGGAAATCAATTCCACAAATTAACTTTAAGCAAGGCTCACCTGTTAATTGAAATGCATTCTAGGTGACTACTTCATGAAGCTGGTTGAGAGAATACCAAGAGTGTGCAAAGCTTTCATCAAGGCCAAGGATGGCTACTTTGAAGAATCTAAAATATATACTTTGATTTGTTTAACACTTTTTTTGGTTACTACATGATTCCGTATGTGTTATTTCATAGTTTTGATGTCTTCACTATTATTCTACAATGTAGAAAATTGTAAAAATACAGAAAAATCCTGGAATGAGTAGGTGTGTCCAAACTTTTGACTGGTACTATATGTAAAAATGCACATAAAATCAAGTGTTATATTTGGATTCAGTATTGTGTCAGGTGAACTGTTGTCCTCACTTTGGTCTAATACTTTTTCCATAATCTCCAAACTGTTCGTGTTCAATTGCTACCATTTTCATATTCTTCTGTAAGAAAGAATTCAATTAATCCATATAGGCCAATTCCCACGAGTGTAAAGGGTTAACAGGAGAACATCCAGTCCTCTGCCACTAACACAACATACATTGAACTTGGACCCAATGGATAAAATGAATGACTGTAGAGTACAAAGGGCTGGTCCAGGGCATGTCATGGTTGAGGTTACTATGGTTGTTTCTATGGGGAAACTGGTCCTAAACCTGTGCTTAGGGAGGATTACTAAGCAGACAGGTTTGGATCGTAGCAGCAATCCACTATATTTATGGCCTGGTCTCAGATCTGTTTGTCTTGTCAATTCCAACCATGTTTGTCAACTCCTCCAACCTACTCAGTTCAGACTCCTTGAAATGAAGCCCATTTCCTTGAACATGTGTCCCAAAGGAAGGAATTTGGAGGTGGCTTTGCTTGACATGTGAACATCTAGCAGAAGATCACAGCTGAATCATGTATTTATATATCAATAAACATGCATTTAATGACAGAGAAAGTTGAGTGAATTGAAACCAGAGATATAATACTCTTCTATTTCTATTATGAAAACAGTTTGGTTTCAGTTAGTGAAGGGAAGTTATAAAGTTATATACGGTGGGATCTGAAATTGACACTTGATAAAAATAACTTCATAAAATAATTCAAATACTGAGCTATATTGTATGCAACAAAGTGTACTCATAAATTTGCTCAGAGGTAGAGATTTTGTTTAACAAGTAATACTTTTTTTCTCAAAGAGAGAGAATCATTGACACTCCTGTTTTCAATAGGATAATGACACTGAACCTTTTCTAAAGTGTTTTATGTGTTGGAGAACATATTGGGAGGGATCTTAGGATATCAAGGATCTGGAAGGATTCTGTCTATGTGCTTATGGGCTGCCCTCTTCGATTCAAACCATATGTTATAAATGATTTTTAAGTCCAGAGACTGAGATTATCTTTATTTGGTTCATCGCACTCTAGTGACTCCGTGTGCCGTGCCAGGCACCTGCAGGCTGACTTCAGTCATTAGTTGAATAGTGTTTCCTCTGACACTTTGGTGTAGCTGGTTTCCGGGTCATTTCGACGCCAAACCCACCACTGCTGTAACAGCTGACATAACTTGTCATAATATGGTCATAACACTGTCAAGACATATCTAGATAGATCTGTTGTGACATACGCCGCGTTCAAGTGCTAGTCAGAATGAGGAAACGTCTGATTTGCTATCTGGTTTCCTAGTTCTGACTAGCATGTGAATGCGGCAATATATTGCGTTCTTTTTTTGGCTGGTTATGACACCTACAAAAGTATCAAAACCCACAAACTCCCACACAAGGCGAACCAATCCATTAAACCATAGCCTGCTTGTAAACCGTATGTTTGTTTTAAATAACATTTTCAAAAATGTTACATATTTAAATATCATTGTAATTGCACATACATTGATGTCAAACATGCACCTACCCCAATACTCTGTTGCTGATGACTGGGAAAAATGCAGGAGCAGGACAAGACACCCTCTTTGTGGCTGATGACTGACATAAGGGCATGTATGTGATAGGCCTATCTGGCTTATATGAAATTAAAATAAAATCAAACATAAGTCATAATGCTTCTTGATGGTGTCATAAAGTGTATTTTCTACAAGTTATTCAAAATACAATGGATAAAAACATGATTGTAAAACAATCTTTCCAACAAAAACAAAGGATTTAACTCTAAATCGTATTATTTATTCCAATGTGGTTTTTTCCCTGCCAAGAAGTTTCCTTTAGTTAGTTTCTGCAGCCTCCCTTAAGGTCTTCACCTACAACCCATGATGCAGCAGATATAGTACTTTCTCTGAAAAGTAAAGAACAGAAATCAGAATAGAGTATTTGACAATGCAGAGACAGCTCTAAAGAAAGCTGAAAAATAAAACTTCATACTAAATACATTATGGCAATAGCAAACACTTTCTCAAATACATTACAATCCCGTTTTCTCAATGTTTTCATAAAAACAGCTCTTAACTATTAATGTAGGTAGCTAACAGTGTTTGTTTAGTTAACATTAGCATCACTATCAGTAAGGAGCGCAGGTCTGGTTTTAGAAGTGGAGGGGGAGGGGGTGTAACTTGGCTGTGGTCTGTTTAAATGTGATTAAAAAAACAAAATTGGGCAGCTAATTTCCTACATTTCTACACTATCTAATATGACCCATGGCCCTATAGCTGTCTCTATTTAGAACAAAAAGTAAGTAAAAATGCCCACAATCATCAGGTTAGGTAAGAGCAGTGGTGTAAAGTACTTAAGTAAAAAATACTTTAAAGTACTACTTTTGTAATTTACTTGACTAATTATATTTTTGGATGTTTACTTCACTGCATTCCTAAAGAAAATAATGTACTTTTTAACTTTTACTACATTTTCCCTGACTACCCAAAAGTACATCGTCATATTTTGACAGGAAAATTGTCCAATTCGCACACTTATCAAGAGAACGTCCCTGCTCATCCCTACTGCCTCTGATCTGGCGGACTCACTAAACACAAATGCATTGAGTGTTGGTATGTGCCCCTGGCATGTGCCCCTGGCTATCCATCAATATAAAAAAAGAAAATAGTTTGATTAATATAAGGAATCTGAAATGAACTACTTAATATACTTAAGTACATTTTAGCAATTCCATTTACTTTTGATACTTAAGTATATTTAAGACCAAATACTTTTACTCAAGTAGTATTTTACTGGGTGACTCACTTTTTCTCAAGTCATTTTCTTTAAAGGTATCTTTACTTTTACTCAAGTATGACAAGTGAGTACTTTTTCCACCACTGGGTAAGAGATCCTTATGTTTATTGATTGATAAGACTGAACTAGATCAATGATAATTCAATCATCAATATTGTGTTGCACCTTTAACCAATAGCCTAACAACTCTCACAAATAAAGTACAAAGATGTATCTTTTGATTGTCCATATTAAGACATCCTCTATATCAAATTGTAGCCAGACCAGCCAGCCAGCCCGAGCCGCCTGCATGCCTGACCCCACCAGTCTAGTCAATAACTCTTCTCTCTCCCCAACAACTTCCTTCCCATCTTTTTTTTTGTCTCAAGAGGAAAGGTTTGAAAAAAACAAAGTTTAATAAAAGCACCCATATACCTACACATTAACACACACAAACAGTACATCCTCCATATGATATCATAGGCCTAATAATTCTGTAGAGCTCTTTTTGTACACAATAAATCGGGGTCACCCCGTCCTGCCCCTAGGGGTCCATGGCCCTGCAGCGCCCCAACCCAACACACCCCACTCATCTTTAGGATCTTAGTGAAACATTCATTATTGGTTTCAGGTGTTTTAAACCAAGGACAGAGTGACAACCAACAGTACGACAGACCCCCTGGGCCAGGACTGAGCAGCCCAGCAGCAAGGGATTGTCGAAATAGATATCTCCCCTGATGTGGGCATGTATTCAATACAGACTCCTTTCGACTGTAACTGCTGCTGGCAACAATTTAATTACGTTCTTTTGCTGACGTTTACTGACACCAGTCATATTCAACAGGTGATGCACGTTCGTAAACTCCTCAGTTATTCTGCACTCTGGCACACTCAGAGGAATGTTTAGAAATCAGAGTAGATAGCCTGAGTGAATTTACGAACGCTGAGCCTTTTTCTTAAATATTTTATACACATGGTGTATGTGTATAAAATATTTTAGAAAAAGGCTCAGTGTTGTTATCTTTGCAATGTGAGGTATTTAAAGGTATTTAAAACATGGGTGTCAATGATTTTGACCCCTACCTATTTTTGAAAAAAGATTATTACTTAGGATAAAATAATATAATTTCCCAATTTTTGGAGCATTACAATATATCTTAATATTTTAATTATTTATTTTATACAGTAATTTTGCTCATCTTTAGCCAGGGTGACAATCATTTCGTACACCACTGTATGTATGGAATAGAGAAGGTTGAAGAAAAAAGCAGTTGTTACTGTTTTTAAATTTATTTTTTATATATATTTCCTTTATATAAGAAACTGCATACATCACAAGCCCTGTTTATACCTGGTGCTTTCATAGGTTGGTTGTCCTGATCTTTTCTACATTCTGATTGTGCCCACATTTCCAGAAATGTGTCTACACAGGCTATTAAAATGTCTTATCTGTCCACTATGTCTTTGTTGTGACCAGATTTCCTTCCTTTATTCAAATTATTTCACAGTTATTCTTTCAAAATAATATTTATTTATTGTAAGATATGTTGATGTAATCAGTCAATGGTGCCACCTCGCAATGATTTTAGACGGCAGAAAAACAATGATTTAAATGGTTTCTCTGTCCAGATCTTTCTACACAATGCATGCCTGACTACCTCCGGATGTGGGAAGAATGATCTGATCATAATCAGATCACAATGTGTCTTTTGATTTTCTACACCTGCCTAATAATGTAGGCATAACCAGAATTTGGACAAGATCCGGACAAAGGACCCAAGTTAGAACCAGGTATAAACAGGGCTATAGAAGATGAACAAATAGTTAACAATCATCACATGCAGTTTCCTTCTGTACAAAAAAGAAAAACATATTTAAATTCATATTTAAATATTTAAGTTTCTTTTCTATTATGTACATATATTATACAAAGAGTGTCCTCTTTTGTTAGTTTGGATACAGGAGAGAGGCACAGGGAAACAACACTGAGTCTTGGGTCGTGTTATGTTAGCACTCCGTTGTAAAACATTTTCCTGTTTTGTGCCTAATGAACATGTACGCACACACACACACCACAAGTCAAAGGGTTCAGACTAAACGATCAAGACCAACTCATCAACTGCATGTGTTCATTGTAAAAATAAAAGAATAATGTTTTTCCTTGTATTTTGAGGTGTCTGGCTTTTTGTGAGCAAAATGTGGTACTGTACTTTCATTCACAGCCAAAGGGTGGTCTAATATAGGTTCTCCACTATGAGGCCAAACCAGGTGGAACCATACAATTCCTGTTTTGAGAACATTGAGAAATTGAACCATTCCATTCAGAACGGATACTTACCAGTCTATGGAGCACGCTACTGAAACATTATATTGACAACGTACTTGATCAAATGTCATTCAAACAAAGTACATTTGGCAATGTTTTCATCCCTGTAAACAATACAACAGGCACAGTGACACTATACAGAGGGTTGCAAAACTCTCAACAGTCATAATGATGATCTGGGTTGCATTCAAGATCACAACAGCATTTCAAAGTGTATTTGGTATTGAGCGGGTAGCTCTCTGAAATGTTCCCAGTACTTGTTCAATTGAATGCAGCCCAGAAAGACAGACGGAGGAAAGAAAAGTTCAATTATTGCTTGGTTCACATTTCAATATCCCAACATGAACACAACATGGACAGGAGAGTTTTGTGTTGTATTTCAACGTTTTTAGAGGTAAATATTCCGATCATATTCTCCTACTACAGTTTCCTTCAGAATAGCACATACCGTGTACGGTATTGTAAAATACTACTTTAACCACAACACATTTATTACAGAATCCTATTCTGCAGTACTATCAGATTAAAAGGGTTTGGTCCCTCTGTTTTGGAAACAGCAGCCCACAATGGAAAATTGTCAAATTAATAATGTACCAAAAAGTATTAAAAAGGCAGGAACATTAACCAATGGAGGATAATCATTTTTTAACCAATCAGTTGTAGGATGTCTCTCTGTATTCCTTACGGATACCCTCCCAAACTCAATCTCGCACAATCCCAAAGTCTTGTTGGCACAGATATAGGAATAGAGTCCTTATGGATGCCCTCCCGAACTCAATCTCCCACACTCCCAAAGTCTTGTTGGCACAGATATAGGAATAGAGTTCCATAACTCCTCCGTAAGAGTACCGTCAAAAACTAAAGTGCAGTAAAGTAAACACATTAACTATCTTCATAATTAAAAAGGATAATAAAAGGCTGTTAAAAACAATACGTTTTAGTCCATATAATCTCCGTTTAGAGGAGAACCCAGTCAGTCAGTCCATCAATCTATCTCCATGTGTACTATGCTCCCTCTCCACAACCCCAACATGGCCACACTGTGACCTCTCTATAAACACAGAACCAAGATACTGTTGTGATTGGTCCAGTCTGCCCTCTCTAGATATTGGCACATATTTTGGGTCAACGCTGGAGCCTGGAGTAGTGTCAGCTGCCCAGTTCTGTACACACACCCCTCCAGGTTCAGATTACGTTTCCGGTCAGTTTCAATACATGTTCTACTCTGGTTCTAGTGTGGTTCTGGTCCAGTTCTGGTCTTGTTGTGTTCTGGTCTGGAAGCGAAGGGGTGTGGTACACAGAGGCAGTAGTTTGCGATCCAGCACTTGAGGTTATTGTAAAAGATGGCAGAAGAAGAACTACGGTCGATGAAACCTACAGGACAGAGAAAGAGAGACAGAGAGCGAGCTAATTGAAGTTTCTTTCCAAAACGCTAAATCCACCAATTTTAAACATTTGTGTTGTGTTTTCTCATCAGAAATGATTGCTTCTGGGTACCGTCATGTGTGTGTAAAATATTACTGTTCTCAGATTTCTTATTAATAGATTTTTAGATGTTGTATGAAAATGGGCTTTTTTTGCTAAATGCTATTTTCATTGTTTAGATGGAATGGAATGTTCGTATCCTGTATATTTGACTGTGATATGTGGTTGTCTCACCTAGCTATCTTAAGATGAATGCACTTACTGTAAGCCACTCTGGATAAGAGCATCTGCTAAATGACAAATGTTTTACATACAGATCTCATATTACTGTATAGAATTATTTAAAAAACATTTAAATATTGCTGTCACAAATGTAACATTTGTACATTTATTCATACATTTTGTTCCCGTTATTTACCAAATTTGACTGTGTATAACCTAGCAGGACTATTTATTGTGGTTATATAGCATTTAGCAAAAAAACTAAAATGGCGCTGAAATGAAACCACCAAGTGATACATTTTAAACAAATACATATCTGTCATTGCACAACCCTATGCCATGATTAGGTAGTGAAAAAGCACACCAATCTCTTTCAGAATTTCTTTAAACAATAAAAGCTCATTTGCCAACATTTCTGAAAATGTATATATATAGCGTTTTGGAATTAAACTCTTCAAATAGTTACTGTATACAGCTTGAGGTATGGGCTAGTGTCTTTGTGTTGTATTGCAGCTTGTAGTATGGCTGTGACATACAGTACATACCTGGTGAGATGGCGACTACCCTCATGCACTTCCATCTCTGTGTTTTTAAATTCATTGAGTTCTTTACGTATGGCAGCCTACGAGGGACAAACAGAGCCAGAGATCAGTCGGAGAAAACAGTATTTCCATAACTGTGCATTTGTGTATGTGTGTGTACACAAATGCATGTGAGTGTTATTACCTTATCAGCAGCTGTGAGTCGTGTCCAGGGTTTGTCTGCCCTCCTGTCGTAGTCCTGAGCGTCAGCAACCTCTACGTAGTCACTGAAGCGGGTCAGGATCTTAGCTTCCCTCAACTCCTCCACCGTGGGCCTCTGACTCAACTGGGTACAGGGGGGAAAAGGGTTATCAGAGTGTGCGTGTGCAGGGCCGGCCCAAGTCTTTTGGGGGCTCAACGCAAAATGTTGTTGGTGTCTGGCAATGACTGACATAACAAGAGGAACACAGCTGATGCACCACCAAATGTCAAATTTGCACCTTGTGTATTCACCTATTGTAACTCTCAACAGTAAGTTGCGACAGAGAGGAAGTGGCAAAGTGAGAGGAACAACCTCTTCTCCAGCAGGTGGCGTTTTTGTTTAAAAAAAAATGGATTGGCTTATTTGATCGAATAGACATTTTGGAATTCTTATGTTGTTACGAGTGTACTGATACAAGTAGGACGCGTGACATCCTGGCAACTTTGAGAAAAAAATACGATATATCGGCGTTTGCCAGTTGTTCAAAAGCGTATAGCCCTCTCATTGGCTAGAATGGTCCCACCTGAACTTGCCTCATCCCCACTACTTTCTATTTTTTTAAGACATTTATTTTCATCTTTAGAGTGGCCACTAGAGTATCTGGTCAATATAATGCATAGTCTGTCGAAGAGAACATGACTGCATTCCTATTTATTTTGTACAAAAATAACTGTATTTTGGGTCTGGGGCCCCCTAGCGGCCGCAAGGACCTAAGCAGTTGCTTATGTCGTTTATGCCTTGGACCTGCCAGCTGTGTTTGTGTGGTGATTGAGGGTCACCACACACCCATTCATATTTCCAATGGTCTGTCATGTAATGGAAATTGATACCCAATTCCCCCCTTTAAGCCTCTTCCTCCCCTCTCTCACCTTTCTCGACAGGCGTTTCTTGAGCTCCCTCATCTCCTCCTGCTCCTCCAGCTCATTGTGGCCTAAGATAGGGGAGAGAGGGAGAGACAGGTTAGAATAGAACAGAATAGAATAGACACTTTGTCAATTTTGTAAGAAATTAAGAAAGAAATCTAGTCTGTGCTACTTACGTTTGAGTATGTTTCTCTGTTCCAGCTCTTCTGTAGTTGGCCGTTGACTCAACCTCCTGAGGAAATAGAACTAAAGTCAGTCTGGACCATTTCCAAACGTGTTTTATTGTGTTATGTTTTATTGTGTTTTATTTGCTGATGTCAGAGCAGGTTTTCTATGAGCCGTGACTGCCTCAGATTTACATGTATTTATTTACCACCTCAACAGTCTGACACAATGATTCATACAGCAACCAGAGGGAGGGAAAGAGATGGAGAAAAATGGAGAGAGGGGAGGGAGGAAGGAGTAGGGGGAAGCAGAGTGGATGGAGAGGGAGATAAATGGAGAAAGGGGAGGGAGGAAGGAGTAGGGGGAAGCAGAGTGGATGGAGAGGGAGATAAATGGAGAAAGGGGAGGGAGGAAGGAGTAGGGGGAAGCAGAGTAGATGGAGAGGGAGATAAATGGAGAAAGGGAGGGAAGGAAGAGAGGAAGAAGGCAAGTTGTAGTGAGTGTGACAAATGAGAGTGGGAGGCAATATAAGGAATTGAAATTATTTGTGAATTCTGTTTCCTTCCTGTATTGCCCAATGATATACATATACATGAGTTGACTGATAGGGGAAGCTGGGGTTAAAGCCAGAGTCCGTACGGGAGTTGCAGTGAAGGGACAATTGGGGAGAAAAAAGTGTAAAAAAATATATGTATTTCATTTTTGTTGAAATACTGTAGAATTAAATGTTTTCATATGGAGGACCGCTCCTACTGGGCAGTGCCAATATGGCCAACCGGTGGCTTCAAAACCACTCAATGAATCAGCAATCCAGGGTTAATATACATGACTGATATTGCCACAACCCTCCTGTATTCATGTTCTGTCCACTGTGAGCGTAAAATCCCACATGAAGATGTCTGCCCTCTCACTGGCATATTCAAGATAAAAATAAATAAAAAATGTGACAGGCACTCTGCTACTCTCCCTCCATCCTCTACCTCTCATCAATTTCCCTCCATCCTCTGTCCCTCTCCCTTTTCTCACTTCCTCACTCCCAGCTTAGCTTCCTCTCTCCATTATGAGGTGTCATCTATCATGCTGTCTTAAGTAGCCCGGTCACATCTCAACCAGACCACTGCAGGGTGTACAGGTGCTGACTGGGAGATGAGGTGTGTGTGTGTGTGTGTGTTTGTGATTTCAAGCACACGTGAGTTCATCTCTCACCATAATAGCTTGTTGCTTGGCAATCAGTTTGACTGTATGCAACGTGTAAGAGCAGATGAGCCTGCGTGTGTTAGTATGCGTGAATATGACTCGCTCCATGCGAGCTTGGCGCCTATATGATAACGTGACTCAAGTCTCTCCGTTGCTATAGGGAGGGTGTGCATCTGTATGTGTGTGCGCGTGTCTCTCACCGTGTGAGCTTGGTGCCTATCTGCTGCCTGAACTCCAGTTTCTCCTGGTCTGACTGTGTGGGCAGTATGTTCTTATCCTCCAGCTCTCTCTGTGATGGACGGTTACTGATCTTAATGGCCAGGGAGTCCTTCCTCAACACCTTCAGAGCCAGGGTACCTATACACATGTACACACACACGGACACATTTTGTTTTTATAGAGAGGCCAGAATAAGATGAGCAAACTTTCCATAACATTTTGATAAAATTGGAATTACTAGCACCACAGCTAACTCATGCAGTAGCAATTCAACTGTCACAGCAGTTATCCTATCCAGTGAGAGCTACAGGATGGGAGTGTGTTCACTGTTTCCAACCCACTCTTCTGTTTACATCACCCTCTTACAGAGAGGAGAGGTGTGTATAAATACCTCATAGACATAACGGGGTTCAAATCAATTATTCAGACAACTGCTCGTGAACAAAAAGTGAAGGGAACTACTGGAACAAGGGATCTGAGGAACAGCCATGGCGTAAGTGTGTGTTGTTGACGTAACAGACATGTTAAGGAACACCTCTCATTCACACGCCACTGTCACCTCGGTGCTTTGATTGGTCACATTCAACGCTCAAATCAGGGACGTGAACCACAGCTCTGACTGGAGGGGTCCAATGAAAGGAGAGCTCTTAAACCACATATCCCAGCAGCCATTGAGGCTGTTACCAGGAAGCAGGGGCACCAAGCAGAGACCAAACGGCCACCACTGTCCCAAACCAATTATGTATAAACAAACACGTACTTGTAAAGAGTGTTTCATCTTCATCATCCTCCTCCTCTTCATCATCATCATCGTCATCTTCTTCTTCATCATCCTCATCCCTGTACGAACCAGGTAGTTCTTGATAGTCTTCCTCGTTGGGGAGGTTCTCTTTGTTGTAGTCACATGCTATCATCACCGCGGGAACCGCGTGGTGCAGCGAGCTAAGGTCAGTGAGAAAGGTAAACGGTTAGCAAGAGATGGCGGGCGTTTGTGTGTCTGTCCATCCGTGTGTGTGTGGTGTTAGACAGGGGAGTAGTTAGGTAATGTCAGGTTGTTTCCACCATCAGTTCCTATGAAAGGAGCTATGACCTATAACCTCTGGAACTCATGTAAACGGCACCTCAGCTGAGAAAACAAGACTGAAACACTGTAGAAAAACAAGCCAGCGCTCCCTTAATTGCCACAGTAAGTGGCTCCTAAAATAACGTTGGTACCTCACTCTGCCCGGGAAGCATTGCATGACTTATACTGCCTGGACGTAACGGAGATGTAAGGGAGGGATGCAGCAGACATGGTCGGCTTTAGAGGCTCACATTACCACACCTAAATCACACAGCCTGTCTCAACTATAGGGGAGACGAGAGGCACAGCGGAAACTAACTGCACACCAATCACAACTGAGCCTTGAGGCAGCGTCACAGATCAGCAAGCAAGCAGCAATCGAGCAACTGCGGAGCTCCCATAACGGAGAATAATGATCACTGTTGCTTTTACAAACTCAGTTCAGGTGTGCCCTACATAACATTCAGACAGCAAATGAGTAAATCAAAAAGGGCTACAAAAGGAATAGGATGTCTACATCTATTAGGTGCTCGGGTCCATAACCACCTGCCGGGCCACCAATTAGAGTGATGGATCATGGGAGGCCAATCTGGCGCCGGCACATCAGTCACAGAGTGTGTGGGTCGATTGCAGAG
Source organism: Oncorhynchus masou masou (assembly GCF_036934945.1). Taxonomy (NCBI): domain Eukaryota; kingdom Metazoa; phylum Chordata; class Actinopteri; order Salmoniformes; family Salmonidae; genus Oncorhynchus; species Oncorhynchus masou. Next base: position 38,121,473 of record NC_088226.1, on the reverse strand, counting down.
TGTTCTCCACGTGTGTCATGTGTCTGTGGACAGATGGAGATGTGTGTGTGGCGCCCTAAAATGGTCGGAACTGGTTAGACACCAGCCAATGATACACATACACCCAGAGGTAAAGCCAAGGCTCTGGGAATTTGTGCAGCTCTGAAGTCAACGCCAGCCATGCTGCTCTCCAGGGAAGGTTTAGATTAAATGGTCTCTGTACTGAGATGTGGTTGACCAGACGTTTCAAAATGCTGCCTAGTGCAGATGTAGGTGAGCCAGTTTTCTACAGCAGGAAAATAATCTTGCAGCAATAGTACATGTGAATTATTATGTGGATTGTAATTTATGGACATTTTTGCAGGGGTTGATTCATTTTCGGTAAGGGAAAATCATGCCAGGAAAATCATGTCAGTTTAAAAACTCAAATACACCAAGTTTTTAATTTCCTGTTGCGGGAAAGTTCTCCTGCAAAAGTGTGATCAAATTAAGATCCTACATCTGTATTGTGGCAACTCCCAATTTAACCCTACTGATTATAAACCCTTAGTCACATGATAAACAAGCTCCTTAACGACCCCATCCAACTCACTGCTGAAGTGTAGACACAGGGCAGGACCAATGGGAATAGAGTACAAGGCAGATATGTGAACCATTGAATCCATCCACATGGAGGCATGGATACATACACACAAACACACACTTCTCCTTAACCCTCACCTCTTGTATCGCTGCATAGTGAGGGCCAGGGTCTTGTTGAGTTCCTCGATGATGCGGCTGGGGGGATGTAGGGGCACAGGGAGGGTCCCGTAGTGTAGGGAGTGGCCCCCCAGGGACCCCATGTGATGGGAGGGAGGGGGGCACTTCTGAAAGGTGAGGGCCGAGGGCTCCATGCTGCCCCCCGCACCCACAGGCACACAGATCATCAGCTTCTTAGGAGGTAGAGGAGGCGACAGCTTCATGGACATACAGGGCAGCTTCACTGGCATACCGTCTAGAGGGAGAGAGAAGAGAAAAGAGAGAAGAGAAAAATCAGTCAGATACACAGATTGATACACCCACACAAGCGGCACGCTGGTGGGCTGGGGTACAGTAAAAAAAGAAAGCAAAGTAAACGCATAGAATGACACAGGGATACGCGCATAGACACAGAGGATGACAGACCTGTGATGTGGTTGGGCAGCCTGTTGAACGGTTTAGGGTGCAGCACTGGGGGTTGTTTTTTATGTTTTATGGTGTGATGTGATGACTCTGCCCCAGCCCCTTCGCCTGGATACACCATAACCTTCTTAGTGGGTGGAGGCTGGCTGGGATTCTGGGTGTGGTCTTGTGGACACGCCCCCTCTCCAGACATCTGGAACTCAACTGTACCTGGGCATGGAATAAATCAATCAGATGGTATGTTAGAACAGGGTGATTGGAAATGAACCAATAGGTGAGCGTATTGGGAGAAGGCCTGAGATTTGAGAACAACATTGACCAATCAGATGTCATGTAACAGCACAGTGAGAGACTATGAACCATTGCTTGAGTGTGTTGATAGAAGGCCTGAGACGTACCTATGGCTGACCCTGCTCCATCCATCAGCTCAGCTCCATCACATGGTGATGGATCAGACCCTCCTAATGCTGGAGACCTCCCGTTCTCCATCTTCTCCTCCTCTCCTCTCATTACTACCGCCCCATCTGCAGAGAGAGAGAGATAACATGTTCACAGTACAAATCTGGCTTGGAGTCAATCCATGTGGATGCTGTGATGCCGACTGTATGACTTGACTTAGTTTCCGCCAAAAGTATTTTTGATTACGCAACAAAGAACAACTACAACAGTTTTGCCAAAAGTCTCTGCGTTCTAACTTCCCTCTTCTCCCTCTGACCCCTCACCTTTGTCATAGATGTCCTTCATCACTCCTCTCTTGATCAGATCCTCTCTGCTCTGCCGGGTCGACATCTTCCTCTCTAGGACTGAGGGTACAGGATATGACATCACAACAACATTAACTGACATCATATGGTACAGGATTCTAATCTATTCTACTTCATCACCAACTTCACTGTGCTTATAACTGGCCAGCACAATCGGCACATTCTTTTTCAGATACATTGGTCTCTGTCTGAATCCTGTGAAATAATACTGCACAGTTAGTGTAACAGTCAACATACAGTATATTGGCTGCGAGAATATGTGTGACTGTTTGAATTATGCCAAAATGTATGCCATTATTTTAACATGCCATAATAATTCTGTTCAGAAAAAAAGCAAAACTGCAACGACAGCTGGGGGAGCAGCATGAGATTAGAAAGAAAGCGCCCCACTGGTGTGTGTGTGTGTGTGTGTGTGTGTGTGGACTACCTTGCATAACAAACCATAGTGCCGTAATTCATTTTGGTAAATTTACTGCAATAAATGTACAGTTCTATATTACGGTATAGTAAAGAGCAATGCATTAAGGGGGCTCAACGGCATTCCGCTACACTGCTGTAAAATTGTACAATATAGTACTGTGCACCTGTTTTGCTGTATGTTTACAGCAGCATACTGTGAATTATGGTGCATTGTGGGAAAATGTTGTGGATGGCGAAATAATTTCTGGCTCATGAACATATTTTGAGACGTGCCTTGTAAGAGGCTGTATTTAAGGCCCCTGTTAGTGAGAATGCTGTACCAAATGAATTGATATGTGTTAGTAGTACCTGAACAATTTAAAGTGTACAGGGGACAGATCGGCAGCATGTCTTAAACCTTTACTGGTGTTATGCCTTGTAATCACAGCCAGTTCAGAAGCCTTTGGTTAGGCCTCTAGAAATGCAAGTGATTTAAAACACGAAATATCCATTATATGCTGTAAAATACAAATACCTAGCAGCCAACCTGCTTGCATCAATCCCATGTAATTACAGTAAAATACCAATATTATGATAACAGTAGCATTTACTTTCTTACAAGTGGCTAATTTTACAGTATTGTTCTGCTTCGTTGCTCTGATACTACAGTAACTTATAGGAAGCTCATGGCAAGTTACTGTGAATATTACAGTAAAGTACTTTGCACTAGCCAGAGATGGGAAAAGATACCTTTTGATGTATCTTGTTACAAAAATACTTTGAAGACCAATGTATCCTTAACTACAACAACTTTATCAGTAAATGTTACAGAAATGTTTTACTTGCAATGACTGTGATAGGTTTGTTTTAGTTTAATGCAGTGTTTCCCAAACTGTGGGGAACTTAGTCCGGCTTTCAACTTACTCTTGAAAGTTGTAATAGTAGAATGCACAAGGTGCAATTTCAAAATTGGGTATTGCATCATACACTTTCCACTTGTCATGTCATTCATAACTTGTCAGAAATGTCCAGATCAACTAGCCCAATGTTTTTAAGCCCATATATTTTGTTGTAATGTTTGAGTCACTCAAAAATTACATGAATACACATTAGACAATTTTAAGAAAATTATCTTAAAAAAACAAAATAAAAAAATCTCTGCACCCCATTACAAAAAAGTGTAGAATGTCAGGAAATAAGCTTTAAACCTGTAACATTTTCTCTCCGCCAACAAGAGGGGTGTGGACAGTTTGTGTCACCAACAGTGCTTGTGCCCATAGAAATAGATGTGTTCCCCAATGCTGGAAGGGGGGGCTGAGTGAAAAGGTTTGGGAACCCCTGGCTTAATACACTGACTGTAAGTCACTCTGCGCAAGAGTGTCTGCTAAATGACCAAAAAGTAAATGTAAAAAAAAAATGAATACTTGCAAAGCACACTGCTGGGTATTATTCTAATGAGGTCCACCTTCAAACTATTTTTATTTTGATCAATTTTGGCCTTGTTTGGCACTAGCTGCCTGCACTGTAAATCTAACAGTTTACTAACCACTGTGCTTCCAGTAATGCAATGTAAATTATACAAATAGAGCATGTTGCTGTAGTCAGGTGTTCCAGTAATATGCTGGAAATGTGTGTTTCAGTAAAGGTCCTGTAAATCTACAGTAATTTACTGACTTCTGTGCTGCCAGTACTGTACATTTACAGTAACCTACTGGCTACTGTGTTGCCAGTCATTTACTGTAAAAATTACATTCAATGTTTTACAGTGTAGATATTATACCATAACAATGGTATAACATTATATTAGATATCTTATTTAATTTTGGATCATTATTCAATTCAAGTGACATTGTTAGCTAGAACTCCAGTATCTGCCATCAAACTGAATCTGCAAGGAATTTTCTGTCAACACTTTCACAGCTGTTTTCAACATTTTTGATGAACAAGACTGATCTTGTGTAAATGTTCTGTAGCAGTATTTGGTATTTTTTAATTTCAAATAATTTATAAAAAGGCTTAAGGGGACAATTATGCTTGAGTCTGTCTGGTCTTGCTGATGTCTAACGCACGCACACGCACATGCACACGCACACACACAATGTAATAATACCACTGTTTAAACTTTAAAGAAGAGCCTGGACATAGCTCCAGTCTCCTGTGTTATCGTTGGCCCCACTGATCTGGTTGGCGATAATATACAGCTGCAGCTGACCTACAGCATTCATGCTGATCCCCTGTTACATAACCATAATATAACTATCATACACCATGCACCTGGCTCTGATGCTTCATGGAACCTATGTGCTATAACTGCTGATCCCGTTACATAATATAACCATCAACCAGTACAGCACCTAGCTGCCCATCATATACTGTAGCATATAGCCACCTAGCACTGCCTTCTGCCTCGTGCCTCATAGTACCTACATTTGTCAACATAATGGAGTCGTACTGTTCCTGCTAGGGGGTGAGCTGGTGAGACCGTGATCTATTCCACAACTGAAGGTTGTAGCTTTAGGACATAAGAGTGCGGCTACTGTGGGGCAGGGGGAGTGCTTAAGGGGCAAGTAGAGAGGTAGAATACAAGGCATAAATCTAAGTGGTTAGATCTTAGGGCGGTAGATTTTAGGGTTAGGGGAGAGGTAGAAAGCAAGGCCTAGGGCTTCGGGGTTAGGGTTTAGGGAACGTGCCAAACTCATTCCACGGGGGGCAGAGTGTCTGTGTGTTTTCGTTCCTCCCTTAGACTTGATTGGCGAATTAAGGTCACTGATTAGGAAGGAACTCCCCTCACCTGGTTGTCTAGGTCTTAACTGAAAGGAAAAAACAAAAACCAGCAAACACTAGGCCCTCCATGGAATGAGTTTGATCCCCCTGGTTTAGGGCTTAGGGTTAAAGGTTAGATATGGTTCTCACCAGAAGATGTCTGCTTGAACTTCTCGCTCTTCTTCTTCCTCCATTTCCACGGCTTGAAGAGACGCCCCAGGGTGGCAAACTTGCTCCGCCTCCGAATGGGAGGGGTGTGTGTGCCAGGGACCAGCGAATCAGATCGCATCGCCGCTATTCGCTCCACCTCCTCAACTGGAAGAGAGGAGAAGAGAAGACGAGAGAAGAGGAGAGAAACCAGTCACATCATCCATAAAACAATACGATTCAAAGTATGTGAAACTCAGAGGAGCAATTGAAAGAATCATTCTAATTCATACATAAAGACACCATGGAATTAGACATCATTACACAAGAAATGATGAAGAGGGAATGTTTACAGATGGGGTTTACATTTTTTCTCAATATGATGTACATACACAGCCCAGTTTGGTGCCATTCAAAATTCTCAATCTCTCTTTTTTTTTTACATCTCTCTTCACTCATCTCTCCATCTCTCTCTCCCTGAGTTATGATGATCTCTGCTGTGTAAGAGAGACGTCAGACTGTTCTAAAGTAAATACAGTTGAGTCCTTACTCAATTTTTCCATCTCCACTCACCTCTAAACTCCCAACAGGCTGGAATTTTTGTTCTTGTTCAAATTCAAATAAAAATACGGACTGTCTCACTCTTACACACACCCACACCCACACACCCACACACACACACACACACACACACACACACACACACACACACACACACACACACACACACACACACAGCTCACCTCTTAGTCTGCACAAGCAGTAAGAGTGTGTAAGTGAGTGTTATATGCCTCTATGGCACTGCCCCCTGACCTCACATTCGCACCACATCATGATAAGGTGTGAGTGTTCTTAGTGATATGTGCACATTGAGGGAATTTGGTCATACTGTGTATAATAGGAGAGAACGAAAAACGAATCCATCTGCTGAAATAACTTCTGGCAGGGATATAGGAGGGTGGGTCACAGTACAGTATCAACCTACTACTTTATCTTATCTGCAGTTATAGGTGATTCTAGATCCTTCTCAATCACTATGGATATTCCGGATTGGGGCTACTTGATAAAACCACATATCAACATTATTTCAGTTAACTAGCATGTCTGTTATCTTGGTGAATCAATGTGCTCTGTGTTTGTATAGCCTACAAAGTACAATCTCAGTGAACTATTCAAAGTGGTGCTGTCTGTCTGCTTTGATGATACAGTAGAATTGCGTCACGCGGAGTGGATACATTGTTGCATGTTAGAATAGTAACAGCATACATGTAAAAACCCAGCAGAAGTATAAACGGACTATTAAAATGCTATAGCCTACATCCAATAACGTATCAAAAACAACCAATACACTCATACAGCCACATAAATATTCTGACTCCGAGTTGTGCTATTAGGATTGGGAAAAGTCTCAGCAGCCCCGTCCATCAAGAAAAACTGCCCGCGATGGGGCATATTTTTACAGGTAGTGTGCAAGGCAAGGGAGCGGTCGATTTGGAGGAGCGGCGCCAACATGAAATGGAGATCAAAACATCTCCCTCTTGCTGCTGCTGTGAAAACCTCAACACTATTCTCCCTCCACTCACCGTCCCGAGGGTCAGCGCCACGGCAGTTGCTGCATATGTGCTTGATCTCCTTCCCGATCTGGCAGTGGATTATGAAAGGCATATTGTTGTTGTTGTTTGCCACGGGTTGCTGCGGTAGCTGCTGCTGTTGCTTGCCACTGTCGTCGCGGTTCTTGGACTTCACCCGAGGCAGGCAAAATGCTCTCCTCTTCCGCGGCTTCTCCTCGGTAAGGGCTGGGAGTGGGGAGGGAGCGTCGTTACTAGATCCGGAGGAGTACCAGGGGCTCATACCGGCGTTTGCAGGACCCGCCATGGTTAGGCAATGAACGGCTGTGGGGTGGACCCGCTGATCCTGATTCCCCCTAGCTCTCAGAGATGGAGGCAGGGGAGTTTGAAACGGTCTCTCCCTTCTGCTCTAGCGCAGCAGACCTAAGATAGTCGCTGTCCAATTCGGCCAATCCTTTTGCGCACGGGGGCCAACGACGTCAGAGTTAGGGCTGCGAGATTTGTCCATCTTTATTATCGGTAGCTACATGGCTATGTTCTGTTCATATCCAGTAATTCAATGTTATTTCCCATTTTTTTACGGGTCCAATCCATAGAGATCCTATTAAATTATTTAGTTGGTTTGCCTTAAATTACTTATATAGTTTTAAATGAATTATTTCGTATTCTTATTCCTAATTGTATGGTCCAATCCCTGTTTATGAATCCTGGACGTCATGACATTTGAAACTGCCTCTCAACTGTATGGGCGTGCGGACGGTCTATTTAATCTCCACCCACTACGGAGAACTGACTTTATTCTGTTGCTACAGCCTACACACAATACTTAATATGAACATCACTATGAACACAAAAAGCCCTGATATTAAATTAAATCTGAACAACAGTGGATGTATACCTATAAAGCCATCAACATAACATTTATATATTCTATAGGCCTACACCCAATCTTTCACTGCACAAACACATACTGTAGGCCTATTCACTACACTAGTGCAGGGGCCTGAACTGCCAAAGAAGCAGATTTTCCATTTCCAGTGTTTATCCAGATTCCTCTACTCCTAAACAAACAAACAAACACACACACACACACACACACACACACACACACACACACACACACACACACACACACACACACACACACACACACACACACACACACACACACACACACACACACACACACACACACTAAATAGCTTTACAGCCCAGTAGGGAGCTAGAAATACTATACTGCCAAGCTAATGAGATTGTGTGTGTGTGCGTTTGCTAATGTAAATCTCAAAACCCTCCTCCAGGCATGTCGCCTTCCCAGCATGCAGTACTGCTATCACAGCTCCACACTTACAGTGGAGTGGGGATTATCACTGCTCAGTGTGTGGGGGTGCATTCTGTCTGGCGACATCACCGCCTGGTATGGAAACTCGGGTGAACACATGTCCCGGATTGTGTGGGACAGTACCGCATTTTGGGCCTTTGTCCCGCAACCAAACAATCACAGTAGCTGGGGTACAAAGAGCAAAAACATAAATACCAATATGGGGATGAGGTTGTTGGGTGCAGGTGCAGTGACCGGTAAGCTGCTCTGACAGCTGATGCTAGTGAGGGAGATATAAGTCTCCAGCTTCAGTGATTTTTGCAAGAGAACTGGAAGGAAAGGCAGCCAAAGGAGGTGTTGGCTTTGGGGATGACCTGTGAAATATACCTGCTGGAGCGCGTGCTACGGGCGGGTGTTGCTATGGAGACCAGTGAGCTGAGAATGCGGGGCTTTACCTAGCAAAGACTTATAGATGACGTGGAGCCAGTGGGTTTGGCGACAAATATGTAGCGAAGGCCAGCCAACAAGGGCATACAGGTCGCAGTGGTGGGTAGTATATGGGGATTTAGTGTCAAAACGGAAAGGAACTGTGATAGACTACATCCAATGAGCTGAGTAGAGTGTTGGAAGCTATTTTGTAAATGACATCACTGAAGTCAAAGATCAGTAGGATAGTCAGTTTTATGAGGGTATGTTTGGCAGCATGAGTGAAGGAGGCTTTGTTGAGAAATAGATGGCCGATTCTATATTTAATTTTGGATTGGAGATGCTTAATGTGAGTCTGGAAGGAGAGTTTACAGTCTAACCAGACACCTAGGTATTTGCAGTTGTCCACATATTCTCAGTCAGAACCGTCCAGGGTAGTGATGCTAGTCGGGCGGGCGGGTGCGGGCAGCGATCGGTTGAAGAGCATGCATTTAGTTTTACTAGCATTTAAGAGCAATTGGAGGCCACGGAAGAAGTGTTGTATGGCATTGAAGCTCGTTTGGAGGTTTGTTAACACAGTGTCTAAAGAAGGGCCAGATATATACAGAATGGTGTCGTCTGCATAGAGGTGGATCAGAGAATCACCAGCAGCAAGAGCGACATCATTGATATATACAGAGAAAAGAGTAGACCTGAGAATTGAACCCTGTGGCAACCCCATAGAGTCTGCCACAGGTCCAAACAACAGGCCCTCCGATTTGACACACTGAACTCTATCTGAGAAGTAGATGGTGAATCAGGCGAGGCAGTCATTTGAGAAACCAAGGCCATTGAGTCTGCCAATAAGAATGCAGTGATTGACAGAGTCGAAAGCCTTGGCCAGGTTGATGAAGATGGCTGCACACTACTGTCTTTTATCGATGGAGGTTATGATATCATTTAGGACCTTGAGCATGGCTGAGGTGCACCCATGATCAGCTCGGAAACCCGATAGCATAGCGGAGAAGGTACGGTGGGATTCGAAATGTTCGGTGATCTGTTTGTTAACTTGGCTTTCGAAGACTTTAGAAAGGCAGGGCAGGATGGATATAGGTCTGTAACAGTTTGGGTCTAGAGTGTCTCCCACTTTGAAGAGGGGGATGACCGTGGCAGCTTTCCAACCTTTAGGGATCTCAAATTATACAAAAGAGGTTGAACAGGCTAGTATCAAATCAAATCAAATTTTATTTGTCACATACACATGGTTAGCAGATGTTAATGCGAGTGTAGCGAAATGCTTGTGCTTCTAGTTCCAACAATGCAGTAATAACCAAGGAGTAATCTAACCTAACAATTTCACAACAACTACCTTATACACACGAGTGTAAAGGGATGAAGAATATGTACATAATGATATATGAATGAGTGATGGTACAGAATGGCATAGGCAAGATGCAGTAGATGGTATCGAGTACAGTATATGCATAGATGAGTAATGTAGGGTATGTAAACATATAAAAGTGGCATTGTTTAAAGTGGCTAGTGATACATGTATGACATAAAGATGGCAAGATGCAGTTGATGGTATAGAGTACAGTATATACATATGAGATGAGTAATGTAGGGTATGAGTTGAGTTGAGTCAGTATGTTGGCAGCAGCCATTCAATGTTAGTGGTGGCTGTTTAACAGTCTGATGGCCTTGAGATAGAAGCTGTTTTTCAGTCTCTCGGTCCCTGCTTTGATGCACCTGTACTGACCTCGCCTTCTGGATGATAGTGGGGTGAACAGGCAGTGGCTCGGGTGGTTGTTGTCCTTGATGATCTTTATGGCCTTCCTGTGACGTCGGGTAGTGTAGGTGTCCTGGAAGGCAGGTAGTTTGCCCCCAGTGATGCGTTGTGCAGACCTCACTACCCTCTGGAGAGCCTTACGGTTGTGGGCGGAGCAGCTGCCATACCAGGCGGTGATACAGCCCGACAGGATGCTCTTGGTTGTGCATCTGTAAATGTTTGTGAGTGCTTTTGGTGACAAGCCAAATTTCTTCAGCCTCCTGAGGTTGAAGAGGCACTGGTGCCCCTTCTTCACCATGCTGTCTGTGTGGGTGGACCAATTCAGTTTGTCCGTGATGTGTGCGCCGAGGAACTTACAACATACCACCCTCTTCACTACTGTCCCGTCAATGTGGATAGGGGGGTGCTCCCTCTGCTGTTTCCTGAAGTCCACAATCATCTCCTTTGTTTTGTTGAGTGTGAGGTTATTTTCCTGACACCACACTCCGAGGGCCCTCACCTCCTCCTTGTAGGCCGTCTCATCGTTGTTGGTAATCAAGCCTACCACTGTGGTGTTGTCTGCTAAATTTATGACTGAGTTGGAGGCGTGCATGGCCACGCAGTCGTGGGTGAACAGGGAGTACGGGAGAGGGCTCAGAACGCACCCTTGTGGGGCCCCCGTGTTGAGGATCAGCTGGGTGGAAATGTTGTTACCTACCCTCACCACCTGAGGGCGGCCCGTCAGGAAGTCCAGTACCTAGTTGCACAGGGCGGGGTCGAGACCCAGGGTCTCGAGCTAGATGACGAGTTTGGAGGGTACTATGTTGTTAAATGCTGAGCTGTAGTCAATGAACAGCATTCTCACATAGGTATTCCTCTTGTCCAGATGGGTTAGGGCAGTGTGCAGTGTGGTTGCGATTGCGTCGTCTGTGGACCAATTGGAGCGGTAAGCAAATTGGAGTGGGTCTAGGGTGTCAGGTAGGTTGGAGGTGATATAGTCCTTGACTAGTCTCTCAAAGCACCTCATGATGACGGAAGTGAGTGCTACGGGGCGGTAGTCATTTAGCTGTTACCTTAGCTTTCTTGGGAACAGGAACAATGGTGGCTTCTTGAAGCATGTTGGAACTGCAGACTGGGATAAAGATTGATTGAATATGTCTGTAAACACACCAGCCACCTGGTCTGCGCATGCTCTGAGGGCGCGGCTGGTGATGCCGTCTGGGCCTGCAGCCTTGCGAGGGTTAACACATTTAAACATTTGACTCACGTCGGCTGCAGTGAAGGAGAGTCCGCAGAATTTGGTAGCGGGCCGTGTCAGTGGCACTGTATTGTCCTCAAAGAAGTTATTTAGTCTCTCTGGGAGTAAGACATCCTGGTCCGCGATGGGGCTGGTTTTCTTTTTGTAATCTGTGATTGATTGTAGACCCTGCCACATACCTCTTGTGTCTGAGCCGTTGAATTGGGACTCTACTTTGTCTCTATACTGACGCTTAGCTTGTTTGTTTGCCCTCCGGAGGGAATAGCTACACTGTTTGTATTCGGTCATGTTTCCGGTCACCTTGCCCTGGTTAAAAGCAGTGGTTTGCGCTTTCAGTTTCTCGCGAATGCTGCCATCAATCCACGGTTTCTGGTTTGGGAAGGTTTTAATAGTTGCTGTGGGTACGATGTCGCCGATGTACTTGCTAATAAACTCGCTCACCAAATCAGCGTATTCATCAATGTTGTGATTTGATGCAATGCAGAACATATCCCAATCCACGTGATAGAAGCAATCTTGAAGCGTGGAATCAGATTGGTCAGATCAGCGTTGAACAGACCTGAGCGCGGGAGCTTCCTGTTTATTCTCTGTCTATAGGCCGGAAGCAACAAAATGGAGTCGTGGTCAGCTTTTCCGAAATGAGGGTGGGGGAGGGCCTTATATGCGTCGCAGAAGTTAGAATAACAATGATTCAGGGTTTTACCAGCCCTGGTAGCACAATTGAAATGCTGATAACAAGACTCCCTAAATTCTTTCAGATTAGCCTTGTTAAAATCCCCAGCTACAATGAATGCAGCCTCAGGATATGTGGTTTCCAGTTTACATAGAGTCAAATAAAGTTTGTTTAGGGCCATCGATGTGTCTGCATTGAGGGGGAATATACACGGCTGTGATTATAATCAAATTTGTTTTTACAACTCTTTCAGAACACCAGCTATCTGGATTTGGATGAAGGAGAAGCAGGAGGAGGGGGGCTTGTGCAAGTCGTTACGGGGGATGCAGAGCTGTTGGCCGGGGAAGGGGTAGCCAGGTGGAAAGCATGGCCAGTCGTAGAAAAATGCTTGTTGGAATTCTCGATTATCATAGATTTATCGGTGGTGACAGCCTCAGTGCAGTGGACAGCTGGGAGGAGGTGCTCTTATTCTCCATGGACTTTACGGTGTCCCAACACTTTTTGGAATCAGTGCTAAAGGATTCAACTTTCTTTTCAATGCTAATGCAGTACGCCACAGGATGTTTTTGTGCTGGTCAAAGGCAGTCAAGTCTGGAGTGAACCAAGGGATATATCTGTTCTTAGTTCAAACATTTTTTAATAGGGCATGCTTATTTAAGATGGCAAGGAAAGCACTTTCAAAGAACAACCAGGCATCCTTTACTGACAGGATGAAGTCAATATCCTTCCAGGATACTCGGGCCAGGTCGATTAGAAAGGCCTGCTCGCTGAAGTGTTTTAGGGCACATTTGACAGTGCTGAGGGGTGGTCGATGGACGCGGACCCATTACGGACGCAGTCAATGAGGCAGTGATTGCTGAGATCTTGGTTGAAGACATCAGAGGTGTATTTAGAGGGCAAGTTGGTCAGGATGATATCTATGAGAGTGCCCATGTTTACAGATTTAGGGTTGTACCTTGTAGGTTCCTTGATCATTTGTGTGAGATTGAGGGCATCTAGCTTAGATTGTAGGACGGCCGGAGTGCTAAGCATATCCCCGTTTAGGTCACCTAATAGTACGAACTCTGAAGATAGATTGGGGGCAATCAATTCACATATGGTGTCCAGGGCACAGCTGTGAACAGTCCAGCATGCATCAGCTGTGTAGTCGAGTGATCATAGGGTCCAATGAGCAGCAACAGGTGACTCAGGGAGGCGATCGGTAGTTGCTACTACGCTAGATGAGCGGGAGACACAGCGTTCAGAAAGTTAAGAGACCGGGGCTAGCAGATGGGTTTTCGGCAACATCGCAATGGGAAAGCCTGTTGAAACCACACCGGACGATTACGGTCGGCAGACCAGTCATGATGGATCGGCGGGGCACCGCATCGACAATAAAGGGTCCAGGCCAATTGGCAAAAGAGATATTGTAGCCCAAAAATTAGCTGGTATACTTTGTCAGCTAGCCGGGAGATGGGCCTAGCTCGAGGCTAGCTCAAGGCCAACTGGTGCTTGCTTCGGGACAGAGGCGTTAGCCAACAATAGCCACGTGTTTGCAGCTAGCTAGCTGCGATGATTTGGTGTAATGGTCCAGAGCCTGCGGCAGGAATCCATTGATGTGGTTGAGAAAAGCAGTCTGATAAGCTCATGATTGATATCGCGCCGTGCAGACTGGCAGGTATTGTCCAAGCTAAAGCTGGCTGGTGTCCGGGCTAAAGGTTGAAGACCGCTAGCAGTGGCTAACAATGACTAATAGCTAGTAGCTAGCTAGCTGGCTAGCTTCTGATGGAGGTTCCAGTTATAAGGTATAAAAATAGTAGATCCGTATCACATTGGGTGAGGCGGGTTGCAGGAAAGTATACTTAGTTCGTAGATGGAAAGTTAGATTAAAATATATATGAAAAACAAAAAACTGAAAACAGACTATTTACATGGGACAAGACAAACACACGTGCCAGTATCAAATCTCTTGAAGACTGAAACAGGATTCCCTCAAGAATTTCCCTGTATTTAGTGCCATCCATCATTCCTTCAATTCTGACCAGTTTCCCAGTCCCTGCTGATGAAAAACATCCACAGCATGATGCTGCCACCACCATGCTTCACTGTGGGGATGGTGTTCCTCTCTCGGTGAGAGGTGTTGGGTTTACGCCAAACATAGCGTTTTCCTTGATGGCCAAAAAGCTACATTTTAGTCTAATCTAACCAGAGTACCTTCTTCCATATGTTTGGGGAGTCTTCCACATGCCTTTTTGCGAACACCAAACGTGTTTGCTTATTTTTTTCTGTAAAGCAATGACTTTTTTCTAGCCACTTTTCCGTAAAGCCCAACACTGTGGAGTGTTCGGCTTAAAGTGGCCCTATGGATAGATACTCCAATCTCCACTGCAGAGCTTTGCAGCTCCTTCAGGGTTATCTTTGGTCTCTTTATTGCCTCTCTGATTAATGCCCTCCTTGCCTGGTCCGTGAGTTTTGGTGGACTTGGCAGGTTTGCTGTGTTGACATATTCTTTCCATTTTTTAATAATAGATTTAATGGTGCTCCGTGGGATGTTCAAAGGTTTGGATGTTTTTTTATAACCCAACCCTGATCTGTATTTCTCAACAACTCTGTCCCTGACCTGTTTGGAAAGCTTGTTGGTATTCATGGTGCCGCTTGCTTAGTGGTGTTGCAGACTTTGGGGCCATTCAGAACAGGTGTAGAGCTACTGAGATCATGTGACAGATCACGTGACACTTAGATTGCACACAGGTGGACTTTATTTAACTATTTATGTCACTTCTGAAGGTACTTGGTTGCACCAGATCTTATTTCGGGGCTTCATAGCAAAGGGGGTGAATGCACGCACCACTTATCTGTTTAAAAAAAAAAAAAAAATTGAAATAAGTAATTTATTTCATTTCACTTCACCAATTTGGACGATTTTGTGTATGTCTATTACATGAAATCCAAATAAAAATCCATTTAAATTACAGGTTGTAATGCAAGAAAATAGGAAAAATGACAAGGGGGGTGAATACTTTTGCAAGGCACTGTATATCATAATGTACTGGTGCGCTTCAATTAGCTCATTCTGTGCAGTGGGTGGGGGATTTTTATTTTATTCATGCAGGCTCCACAGTCTCGCAAATGTCCCTCAAAATCATCCTGTTGTCCCACATTTGAGTATTTTAAAATGTGGTCACCGCAATGTCAACTGCACCGCCCTGAGCTGCAAGGCTCTACAGAGGTTGGTTAAGACTGCCCAGTCCATCACTGGGGTTGAGCTCCCAACCCTGCAGGGCAGCTACACCAGGCAGTGTCTGAGGAAGGCCCGGGAAGATTGCCAAGGACTCCAGCTACCCAAGCCACGGACTGCTCTCTCAGTTACCTTCTGGCAGGCTGTACCGGAGCATCAGATCTCGGACTCAGCTTCTACCTCCAGGCAATAAGACTGTTGTACAGCTAACCCGAAGCTGTCTACCTGCACAAACCTGCATTCACCGTCAGAGTATTTGTACTGGCTCTCTTCAATCCTGCACCTTAAGAGACTATTCACACTCACACACACACACACACACACACACACACACACACACACACACACACACACACACACACACACACACACACACACACACACACACACACACACACACACACACACACACACACACACACACACACACACACACACACAAAATAATAAATAGTAGCAGCAATGATGACCGTATGTGTGTGCGTGTGACACACACAGTCATCATCGCTGCTACTACTTATTATTATTTATCTAAGCTGTTCAACCATGTCATTATTCACTATTGGCAAATTTCATAGTTTATACCGTATATTATTATTGTGCATATCCAAATCATGACTATTCCTCCTCTTTTTTTACGACCTTTTATTGCTTATTTGTGTATATCTTTCATCATGTGTACTGCACTGTTGAGGAGTGCTTGCAAGTATGCAATTCACTGTACTGTTTACAACCTGTATCCTGTGCACGTGACCAAAATATTTCACCTTTATTTAACCAGGTAAGCTAGTTAAGAACAAGTTCTCATTTACAACTGCGACCTGGCCAAGTTAAAGCAAAGCAGTGTGACACAAACAACAACACAGAGTTACACATGGAATAAACAAGCGTACAGTCAATAACACAATAGAAAAAAATAGTGTCTATATACAGACCCATAACGGATGCAGGCAATGAGGCAGTGATCGCTGAGATCCTGATTGAAGACAGCAGAGGTGTATTTGGAGGGTAAGTTGGTCAGGATGATATCTATGAGGGTGCCCATGTTTACAGATTTAGGGTTGTACCTGGTGGGTTCCTTGATCATTTGTGTGAGATTGAGGACATCTAACTTAGATTGCTGGGGTATTAAGCATATGGGCTTAGACTGCAGGGGTGTTAAGCATATCCCAGTTTAAGTGTTGTAGTTGGGGATGGAAATCTACAAATTATTGGTGGCCTTCCTTAGCCAGGATTCAGACACAGCTAGGACATCAGGGTTGGCGGAGTGTGCTAAAGCATTGAATAAAACAAACTTAGGGATGAGGCTTCTGATATTAACATGCATGAAACCAAAGCTTTTTCGGTTACAGAAGTCAACAAATGAGAGCACCTGGGGACGCGCAGGTCCTGGGTTAACCTCCACATCACCTGAGGAACAGAGGAGGAGTAGGATGAAGGTACAGCTAAAGGCTATAAGAACTGGTCATCTAGTGGGTTGGGGACAGAGAATAAAAGGAGCAGATTTCTGGGCATGGTAGAATATATTCCGGGCATAATGTACAGACAGGGGTGTGGTGGGGTGCGGGTACAGTGGAGGTAAACCCAGGCACAGAGTGATGATAAGAGAGGTTCCATCTCTGGAAGGGCTGGATATGCTGGGTGAGGTCATCACATGTGTGGGAGGTGGGACAAAGGAGGTATCTGAGGCATGTTGAGTGGGACTAGTGGCTCCGCAGTAAACTAAGACAATAATAACTATCCTAAACAACAGTGTGCAAGGCATATTGACATTTGAGAGAGACATAAAGCAAGGCATAAAGTAATCACAGGTGTTGATTGGGAGAGCTAGCGAAGGCAACAACGGGGAAGCCAACAACAACAGGTAAAATGGCGATGAATGGGCAGAGAGGGTCGGTAAACTACACACAGGGCCTGAGTTGGGGCAGACAGATAAACAAAAATAAACAAAATGGAGTACCGTGAACACTTTGTTCTGATTTTATTTAGGAGTGGGGAAGATAGAGAGAGGATGATAGGAGTGTAGGGAGAAAATGCGATTCTGCAGCAATATCATTCATGATTCATCCTTCTCTATATTCCTTGTTAACAGAAGATGGAGAGAAGGAAGAGGAGGGTGCAACGTGGATGATTCATCAGCTATTTCTATAGCGAATGCCATCTGAACAAAGGTAATAATTGCAGTGTATACATCTAATACATATCACTATACGAGAAAATATGGTCTTATCTGACTCACACCATGGCAGGTTGTCATGCAGTAGACCTGGTTGAGCTTAAATCATAATAGTGTTTGGTGGACCATTGCCAGTTCATTCATGCAGCGTTACTGCCCCCTGCTGACAGCTATAGCAATCACTTATTGCAGCAGTAGCTTCCTGTTATAAAAAGCAGGTGGCGATAGTTGATAGTAAATGGAGGACAGTCACAGTAGTGGCTCGTTCTGCAGTAGATTCATTCAGAGGTAACAATACACAGACAATGCTGCCTATCTAACACACATGAACACCCGAACAAGCACATACACACGCTCTCACACTCAATTCAAGTCAAAGGGCTTTATTGGCATAGGAAACATATGTTTACATTGCCAAAGCACTCTCTCTTACCTCGCTCTCCACCCCAACCCCAACCTAGTCATGGTTTTGAGTGTAGCAGTTAGGGGTGCAAAGCCAGAGAGGAGAGAAAAGTCATCAAAGCTGACTCACTCTGTGATCGCTCATGTAAACAGTCAAGATGGGGCAATTAAACAGAGGACCCTGTTTGAACCATGTGTGTGCGTGTGAGCTTGCATGACAGCAAGCATGTTGCAAGTATATGTGTTATGTGTGTCTGTGTGTGTGTGTGCCCACATGCTTGTATGACATTTAGCACAGTGTGAGCAAGTATGTGCTCTGTGTGTGCGTGCATGTCCGTGTGTGTGTGATGACATAACAACATGGTAAAAAGTCCCCCCTCCTGGCTGATGCTGACTGGCTGTTGAAGCACTGTGAGTCATAGAGCCTTTAACTCAGCCAGTGATGAACAGCGAACATAATCCTCAGTACTTTAATATCGTTGTAGCCTCTTTACCATTGCAGCACTCAATACCACTTGGTTAGGGCTATATGACATCATCATCATCATCATCTCTGCCATTTCTCGACTATCAATTGCTCAGGATAACATCAGGGCATGGACTGCTCAGAGCTCAGTGGTAGTACTGGCACCTACTGGCAGAGTGGTAGAGAAGAATAGAGATTTGGTAAAACATATACAGTATCCAGCATGGCTCAACAATAATAAGGTCTGCTTATACATTTAACTTGATCCAACGATTTGCTGACTGGTTACGAACTTGTTATTTCAAATGTGACACAGATAGGACAAGGAAATTGACCTGACCTTCAAGTAGGTTATTCAACCTTATATCCCAAATGAAATAGAGTACAACACAATATAATACCATCCTGGCTCATCAGTCATGTCATTCCCATAGAAATAGAGTCCTCTGTCTGCATTATGCGTAGGCATATTTCCGGCCCTATAGGAGCATTTATCCTCTATTGACCAACTTACATCATAACTATGAACGGAGGCAGGAGGTCTGTCTTATTGATATTCTCCTGTCATGAATGTTAAAGCATAATCAATAACCAAGTGATAACAATAACACTGTTTACCAACATGGATCTATTTCCTTGGATAGATTTTCGTGGATCTATTTCAGGCAGATCCCACACTTTCATCTGCGAGACAACGCACCATGGTGAGGGTGTATTTAGTAAGGGTGAGATTAATGAGATCGAACGGAAGTGACTATATTTATGGATGGGCGTGAAAGCAATGTAGGATATTAAAATATATTTATTAGTTCCAAATAGGACAATCAACAATTACAGAAATACAATTTTCTAGTTTATTTCTCCCACACATACTCCCCCCTAACCCAAAGATAGATAAAAGCACAACTACCAAACATGAACAGACACATACAAAAATTAAAAGGTCCTCACATTTCCAATAAAACAAATAAATAAAAAGTATAATATGCAGTCGCAGATAATGCAGATTACGCTTCAACTATAGCCAATATTCACAGGATTTTTTTTTAGAATATACAGATTCACAGCTTCCATGCTTCTACAGTATCACCGGTTTGAAAAATATCACAAAACAGATCCCAAATATCATTAAACTCTGGGGCTTTCTTTTTCACCATATAAGTACATTTTTCAAGAGCCAAGTTCATATTTTTTTTACCAATGACCAAGTGAGGGGGAACTGACATACTTCCAGTGGAAACAATTAAACATCTAGCTTGTAATAGGCAGAGGTCAACCATTTTATTTTCTCTCCCATGTAAAGTGATATTCCCTGGGTAAAGATTTAGGATGCAAAGTTTAGGGATTAATGGTACTGGAGTAGAGGTAATCTCAGAGATATAGCACAGTACTGAGCTCCAAAACTTTTGTATCTCAGCACATTCCCACAAGCATTGATACAAGGTGACTAAATGTGTGTTACATTTAAACACACAGGTCTGGGATATTAGGGTCAAATTTGTGGAGCTTAACAGGGGTGATATATGTTCGCATTATCCAATTGTATTGCAACAATCTCAGGCGGGTGTTTATTGTCTGTATCTGAGCTCTAGAGCATATCATAACCCAGTCCTCTGCCGAAATATCTTCCTGCATATCTTGTATCCACTGAAGTCTCTTACTATCAGAGTTGTCTTTATGTGTAGCTACCATTTCCCATATAATGACGTCATTTGACCTTTCCCATAACACACATTAACAGAGAGCGTTTCTCTAGTGGTCAAAGGAGGTTGTAGGGCTGATTGTTTTAGACTGGAAAGAATAAAGCTTCTCAATTGTAAGTATTTGAAAAAATGCTTTTTGTGGTAAGTTAAATCTTCCCTTTAATTCCTCAAATGAAATGGGCCCTTTTTCATTGTATAAGTCCATTCATTTAACATTACCCTTTCTTGCCCATTATTTAAACCCCAAGTCATTTTTTTTAACAGGTGTGAAATTGTCATTGCCCCAAATTGGTGTAAAACTGGAAAATACAGGGAATTCGCCCAGCTATGCTGTAATTTGTGCCATATAGTTAAGGTGTTTTTAACAAAGGGATTAGTAGTATTCTTCTTTAGTTTCTTAAAGGGAGCAGAGTACAAATATCCATCCAAAGTTAAACCTTTTGTGGACAACATTTCAGCCTACAGCCAGGGTGAGTATGGTTTCTTGGAGAACCAAAACATTGCAGCTCTAAGTTGTGCAGCCAGTAATACCACTGTAGGTTTTAAAGTTGCAACCCCCCTCTGTCAAATAAAGAAGAGAAAAGGCTAAGCCTTGGTTTTCTGTTGCTCAAGATAACATTTCAGAGTATCTTTCTGATCTTTTGGGAAAATAAAGTGATGGAGCCAGAGGAATTGATTGAAATAGATAAAGACATTTGAGTAGAATATTAATCTTAATAATATTTATTCTACCAATAACAGATATAGGAAATGATGTCCATCTATTGGTGGATTCTGTTACACATTACCAAGGGTTCATCGTTGAACTCAAGGAGCTCATTTCTGATGGGATTTTAATACCACATACGTGAAACCTTGTTCTGTATTCACAAATGGATGCTGTACAACTGGATTCAGTCTCTCTTGCTTGTTGAGGAAAAGGATGGAAGATTCGGTTTTATTAACTTTAAACCCAGAAAACAGACCAAAGTTATTAATTCAATTGGAGAGGGAAGAGATAGAATTCTTTAGATCTATTAGCTATTAAAGGGTATCATCGGCATACAGGGCCACTCAATGTTCAAAATTGGGTGGACCCTTACTGCACTTGCAAAGGGTTCTATAGCTAAAAGACAAAGTCTTGGACTGGCCGGATATCCTTGTCTTGTGCCCCAAACAAGCTTAAAAAGTTGTGAAATGTCACGAATATCACCGAAGGTGGCTCCCCTTCCCGTTCGGGTGGTGCTCGGTGGTCGTGGTCGCCGGTCTACTAGCTGCCACCGATCCCTTTTTCCCTTTTCGTTTGGTTTTGTCTAATTGTTTTCACCTGTTCCTTGTTGGGGTTTTGGGGTTGGTGTTATTTAAGTTCGATTAGCCCGCTTGTGTTTGTGCGGGCTTGTTTCTGTTATGTAGAGGTGTTCGTTATGATTGTGGGTTTTCCGCTGTCTGGTTAGATACCAGTGTGTATTTTAGGTGGAGTGTATTTACGCCTGTGTTCGGCGTCACATATTTGTAAATGTTTTGGTTGGACATTAAAGTGTGTTTTTCCCGTATCCTTGGCTCTCTGCACCTGACTCCATACCCAGTCACTCTTTGAACGTTACATAAAATCAAGTTGTTAGTGGCAACTTCTGCAGTGGGGTCCGTATATAATATCTTAATCCATTTAAAGAAGTAGTTCCCAAACCAAAATCTCTTAAGCACTTCAAATAAATAACCACTTAACTCTATCGAATGCCTGTGAGAGAGTATGGCAGTATCAGGGGACCCTTCACACATGTTTAGTACTCTCCTCACATTGTGAAAACCTTAATGGTTTTTCACGAAGCCATTTTAGTCTTTGTGTATTAGATATGGGAGCACTCTATCCAATCTCCTGGCTAAGGCATTAGCAAATATTTTAGAGTCAGAGTTCAGAAGAGAAATCAGTCTGTAACTTTCACATTCTGTTGGGGATTTATTAGGCTTCAGAATTAGAGTGATTCAAGCAGTCCTTAGAGAGGCGGGAGACAACCTTGCTGAGAGGATTCAGCATACATATTAAAAAGTGGACCTAGAAGTTAGTCCTTAAATATCTTCTAAATATCTATTGGGAGCCCATCTGGACCTGCCGCTTTACCTCCCTTCATATTAAAAATAGCATCAGATTTCTTTTGTCTTCTGAAATAAAGGGAAAATCAAGATTCAGAGTTGTAAAGTGTGTTGTATAAGGAAGCAAATGTTTGGGTTATTTCTACAGTATCCATTGATAATTGTCCTTGTAAAATTATGAATTCCATTAATGTCTCTGTCTGAATTTAACTTTTTAATGTGCCAGGCCAGCAATTTACCAGGTTTTTCACCTTGATCATAGAAGGACTTTTTCAGCCTCGTTAAGCTGTTTGCAGCCTTTGAGGTGAAAAGTTCTTCACACTGAGCTTTAAGAGCAAATACTTCCTTGTTTACTTCTACTGAGTTATCCAAAAAAAGCTTCACTCTCCAATTCTCTAATTTTTCTGTCCATCTCTCTCCTTTTCAGATTTAATTGATTTGAAACTGGTAAAACATATAATTTGCCCCCTAATATATGCTTTGAAAGACTCCCACCTATTACTCGCTGACGTTTGGTCAGTGTTCACTGTAAAATAAACATCTATATGCACTCCAATGTAATGTAAGAAGTCTGGGTCCTGTAACCATCTGGGATGCAAACGCCATCTAGAGGATCCTTTTACTAGTTTTGCATCCTTATAGAATAATCACACAGGTGTCACTCAGAACAACACTATCATATCCACTTCCTATACGAGAATATGAATTAGTATGATTCAAATGTCGACGAGTAACATGAATACTCCCTTTAACTCAGGTTCTGAGTCCTCCAAGGTTCACATAGATTCAAGTCCTGAATGAAATGCTGTAATTTCACTACTCTGTGAGTGGGAAGTGTCTAAACCAGAGGAGCGATCTAGATCAGGATCAAGAATGCAATTAAAATCCCCTGCCATTATGACTTTACCAGGAAGGGAAGCTATCGATAGAAATACATTCCCAAAGAATTTGGGATTATCATCATTAGGACCATCAACATTAACCTCTTACACTTATGGTGGCGCTATTTCATTTTTGGAAGAAAAACGTTCCCGTTTTAAACAAGATATTTTG
Source organism: Oncorhynchus masou masou (assembly GCF_036934945.1). NCBI lineage: Eukaryota > Metazoa > Chordata > Actinopteri > Salmoniformes > Salmonidae > Oncorhynchus > Oncorhynchus masou. Next base: position 38,098,180 of record NC_088226.1, on the reverse strand, counting down.
TCACAAAAAGATGCTCGACTATGCATATAATTGCTACTGTTCGAAAGAAAACACTCTGACGTGTCCAGAAATACAAATATCTTCTCTGTGCGTGCCCTTTAACGTGAGCTTCAGGCAAAACCAAGATGACTTGGCATCCAGGAAATGACAAGGATTTTTGAGGCTCTGTCTTTCATGATCTCCTTATATGGCTGTGAACGCAAGAGGAATGAGTCTGCCCTTTCTGTCGTTTCCCCAAGGTGTCTGCAGCATTGTGACGTATTTGTAGGCAGATCGTTGGAAGATTGACCATAAGAGACCACATTTACCACGTGTCCGCCCGGTGTCCTGCGCCGAAATTGGTGCGCAAAAGTCACCTGCCAGTATTTTTCCATGGGGCACAGAGAGAGAAGCAAGCTTCCACGAACTGCATGTCAATGAAGAGATATGTGAAAAAACACCTTGAGGATTGATTCCAAACAACGTTTGCCATGTTTCGGTCGATATTATGTAGTTAATCCGGAAAAAGTTTCACGTTGTAGGTGACTGCATTTTCGGTTCGTTTCGGTAGCCAGGCGCAATGTAGAAAACGGAACGATTTCTCCTACACACAGACGCTTTCAGGAAACACTGCGCATTTGGTATGTGGCTGGGAGTCTCCTCATTGAAAACATCAGAAGCTCTTCAAAGGTAAATGATTTTATTTATTTGGTTATCTGGCTTTTGTGAAAATGTTGCGTGCTACATGCTACACAAAATGCTATGCTAGCTTTGCATACTCTTACACAAATTAGTCAATTTCTATGGTTCAAAAGCATATTTTGAAAATCTGAGATGACAGTGTTGTTAAGAAAAGGCTAAGCTTGAGAGCAAACGCATTGTTTTAATTTTATTTGCGATTTTCAGAAATCGTTAACGTTGCGTTATGCTAATGAGCCTGAGGCTTAGTCACAATCCTGGATCCGGGATGGGGAGTTTCAAGAGGTTAACCAGATTAATACACTCATTCAAAATAGTTCCCTTTATCAAAATGTATCTATCAGCTGTATCAGTTACAATATTATCTACTTGAAAACGGAACAGATTTGTGAATTACAACCATAACACCATGAGAATGAGAGGAGAAACTGGATGTTATTACTTGCCCTTGCCATCTCCTGCGTACTTTAAGCAGCTCATCCTTCAACAAGTGAGTTTCTTGAAGGAACACAATAGGTGCATGAAGTTGTTGAAGCCTAGTAATAACCTGTTTTGCATTTGGGAGTCACTTAACCAAAGAGAAAGCATAAAGGCATATCTAAAATATGTTTAGTATCCACAAGGACCGCATTCATATTTTGTATTGAGGAAAATATGTAAAGAATTGTTGGAACAAACAAACATAAATCTATCCTAACAGTAAAACACTGAACCCCAATTCCCCTGTCTCACTAAGCGAGACACCCAACGCTTCCTCTCCCACCTCCCCCTAACCGTAGAGTGTAGCCTGGTGGACGACTGATCCGTTAAAGGGAGCAGTCTAACCTAAGCGACGCTAAACAAAACAGTGTCTCCTGTCTTCTCTCGGCTATTACTCCTCAAAGGCATATCCAGCGAGATGATGTGAAATATCACAACAGTATTCATTTGAAAGATAGCTAAGAATACCTCCACCTAAAACAGTAACGCTAGCTTGAGACAAATTTTTCAAGTTACAGTATGGACAGTCCAAAATAGTTGTAGATGAACAGTTGCTAGTAGCTACAAAGTAACAAAATGGCCCATAAATATAGCATTAGCGTAGTATACCATGATCAGTTTAGAAACCCTCAGAAATATCAGAGATCATAAATGAACAGACTACGTGAGAAAAAGAGATACCGTTGAATATATGCTACCTTTACCCAAAGGTCCTTCGCCCATGATGTCAGGCTTGCACGTGAGTGTCAATCATTTTAATCCAAGGATATGATAGAAATTTAAGTCTTCATATTAGGTAGTCCAAATGCTTCTCGGTGGTGCAGGATGAATGAATAAGTTCCCACTGTGCCATGGCTGGCTCACTTGCTAAACATGTGAGGTAACATTAGCCTAACATTAGCCATTTTGAGTCTGTTAACATGGAGTTAAACATCTCTGCAGGCATTTTACAGTGTTTTATGTAATCCAATGGAAGAGAATTATCAAAGTACCAAAAATAAACGTTCAATGGACAGCTATTTCGCTTGTCATATAGAAGAAACTGAGCTAAGTGATGAGCACATACAGGCTACAAATCATATAAAGAAACTTTGAGTGGGCTCGCTCACCATATTATTCACTTAACTGTTATGCTAGCTACAGTACTACAGTAGCAGCTAATACATTAACAAATGTTAGTTAGCTTACCAACAGTCACATAATCCAAGCTGTTGCGAGATGTTCTTCTTGTTTTATGAAGACTATGTAGATTCATAAATGGATGTAGACACGCCTGAAATTGTCCAAGAAAATTGCTGTTCGTGTTACGAGGATTTAAAATAAGAGATTAAAATAATTTAAAAGAAGTTTTGCCCGAAATTGTCAGGAGCACTAAAAACACATCCTCTCTCTGTTCAATGCAATAACCCCCCCCTCCCCATTAAGTCTACTTAATGAGACACTAAACAAAACAAGATCTCTATCTCTCTCTCAGATGCACACACACATAGATCACTTTTTGCTCGTCTATACTGTTTATGTCATCTAGTCTCTGTTCAGGCTCTGCTCGCTGACTCAGTGTGGCTTCTCTGAAGTGACAAGCACACCTGCAGCATGACGGAAAAGGGGGTTGTGCTGGGCTGAGTGTGTGTATGTAGTGTATGTGTGTAGCTAATGAGGTGTGTGTGTGTGGCTCCATACCTGACAGACACACTCATGCATGAGGTCTATTTGCATCCCGGACCATGCCAAACCCCTCTGCCTCCACTGAGCTACTCATCTGTGGTCCCTCTCCCTCTCTCGCTCCCCCACTCTCTCACTCCCGTAGTGCGTGTGTACGTGTATATGTGTGCATGTGCTATATCCTCGCTGCTCCTCTCAGCTCGCCTCTCTGTGTGACCTGTCTTGTTAGTGCTGGCTGTGCCAAGCTATGAGTAATCTCAGTTCTCTCTGACCATAGTCAGGGTCAAGACCAAGAAACAATCCTCACATACTGCTGCCTCAGAACAGCTTATCTCATACTCGACTTAATCTATTAGATTTGTGACTCTCGTAATTAACGCTACATTTAATGGAAAACTGTAATTTATACGGTCATTTCAAGTTACAAATTTCAAGTTTTAAATGTCTCATGCACAAGTGCAGTGAAATGACTTTCTTGCTAACTCAAAACCCAACAATGTAATAATCAATAACAATGTATTACTAGAAATGAAACACAAGAAATAAGAACAAGAAATATGAAATACACAATACACAAGTCAGTAAGCATATGTTACAATACCATGTTTACAGTGCTTTCAGATAAGTATTCAGAACCCTTCACTTTTCCACATTTTGTTATGTTACAGCCTTATTCTAAAATTGATTAAATTGTTTTTCCCCCCTCATCAATCTACACACAATACCCCATAATAACACAGCAAAAACAGTTTATATTTTTTGCAAATGTATAACAAATAAAAAAACGTATATTGCATTTACATAAGTATTCAGATCCTTTCCTCAATACTTCGTTGAAGCACGTTTGGCAGTGATTACAGCCTCTAGTCTTCTTGGGTATGATGCTACAAGCTTGGCACACCTGTATTTGGGGAGTTTCTCCCATTCTTCTTTGCAGATCCTCTTAAGCTCTGTCAGGTTGGATGGGGAGCATCACAGCTATTTTCAGGGCTCTCCAGAAATGTTTGATCGTGTTCAAATCCAGACTCTGGCTGGGCCACTCAAGGACATTCAGAGACTTGTCCCAAAGCCACCTCTGCGTTGTCTTCGCTGTGTGCTTAGCGTCATTATCCTATTGGAAGGTGAACCTTCGCCCCAGTCTGAGGTCCTGAGCGCTCTGGAGCAGGTTTCATCAAGGATCTCTCCTTGCTTTGCTCCGTTCATCTAGTCTCCCAGTTCCTGCTGCTGAAAAACATCTCCACAGCATGATGCTGCCACCACCATGCTTCACGGTAGATATGGTGCCAGGTTTCCTCCAGATGTGGCATTCAGGCCAAAGAGTTCAATCTTGGTTTCATCAGACCAGAGCATTTAGTTTCTCATGGTCCTCATCCTTGAGTGCTGCAGAGATGGCTGTCGTTCTGGAAGGTTCTCCCATCCCCACAGAGGAAATCTGGAGTTCTGTCAGAGTGACCATCGGGTTCTTGGTCAACTCCCTGACCAAGGCCCTTCTCCTTCGATTTCTCAGTTTGGCAGGGCAGCCAGCTCTAGAAAGGATCTTGGGTGTTCCAAACTTATTCCATTTAAGAATGATGGAGGCCACTGTGTTCTCGGGGACCTTCAATGCTGCAGAAATGTTTTTGTAACCTACACTTCCCCAGATCTGTGCCTCGACACAATCCTGTCTCGTTGCTCTATGGACAATTCTTTCGACCTCTTGGCTTGGATTTTGCTCTGACATGCACTGTCAACTTTTGGATCTTATATAGACAGGTGTGTGCCTTTACAAACCATGTCCAACCAATTCAATTTACCACAGGTGGACTCCCAAGTTTTGAAGGATGATCAATGGAAACAGGATACACCTGAGCTCAATTTTGAGTCTCATAGCAAAAGGTCTGAATACTTATGTAAATAAGGTATTTATTTTTTTTTTTATACATTGCAAAAACGTCTAAAAACCTATTTTTGCTTTGTCATTATGGCGTATTGTGTGTAGACTGATGAGGAAAATGTTTTATTTAATACATTTTAGAATAAGGCTGTAACGTTACAAAATGTGGGAAAATCAAGCACTCTAGGTCCTGTTTCTGTCTACAAGAGGTTTTAGAGACTATGGAGATTGCATGAGGCAGCATAATAGCTAATTATAAACTCCTGTATTGTATTCCTTTAGCTCAATAAGAACAACAAATACCCAGAAGTGGGGAGGAGAAAGGGAGTGGAAATCAATATTCTGTGCTATTCCTCTGATCTCAACTCCTGGAGAACAGGACTGGAAAGAACAGAAGTGTAACAAGGGATTAGTCATCAAAACAAGAGAGGGTAGAGAGAAAGTAGAGAGATTTAAAAAAGGGAGAGAGGAGAGAGGTGTGGAGAAACAATGTGAATATGACAAGGAGACTAAAGTGTGTTTGAGAGAGAGAGAGAGAGAGAGAGAGAGAGAGAGAGAGAGAAAGAGAGAGAGAAAAAGAGAGAGAGAGAGAGAGAGAGAGTGGGAATCTTGTTATGTTCTGATCCCTTTTGATCAGTATGTGGGCGTAACTAAACCCCTCGGCTTACCGTCAGTCTCTCATTTTGTCATATAGTAAATTAAACATTACGTTCGCTTCACATCCTATTGATTATACTGGAATCACATTTATTCCTGTGGCTGTGGTGTTTGACCCTGTCTGTTACTGTAACCCTGCAGTGCCCGTGTGTGAGTGTGTGTGTGTGTGTGTGTGCGTTTGTGTGTGTGCAGTCAGTGGGGTTAGGCGGTAGGATATTGATGTGCCATCCTGTAGGTCTGTGCCAACACCACAATCAATAGTGGCACCACTGGGCAGCTCCTGTAGCAAACCAGTCTACAGAGTGAGCTTTTTCATTGAACAGGAGTAAACTGTATTCCTCTTTCCACTATTGTGTCTGTGTTGTGCATGCCAGTCTGCACTGGGTTTAAGAACTACACAACGCACCTGTATTGAACTTTGACCAATAAAAGGCGTTTTCTGGTCGGAAGCATCAGTACTTCACGTTTCCAGAAAGATGACATCACTGTGCGATGTTAAGCTCTGAGCTGCCATCCACTGCCATCTTCCCCCAGGGCTGTGTAAAACAGACCAAGTACTTCCTTTCATCTCCTCCATGCCATAAATCAGGCCAAAGAGATTAATCTTCTTACCGTCTAACTTGGTGTGGCTAATTTAGGCTTTAAGATGAGAACATGAGTCTAGCTGAGGGTGGTAGGCAGAGGTTAAGATTGTAAAGCTTGTTCTGCATCAGAGAGAGAGAGAGAGAGAGGGAGAGAGTGTGTGAGTGAGTGAGTGAGTGAGTGAGTGAGTGAGTGAGTGAGTGAGTGAGTGAGAGGGAGAGAGAACTGTTTGAGGTTTACCCTCTACTTTTTAGGGATGGGCACAGTTAATTGAAAATCCGGATACCAACTGAAAATTAACCACCTCATTGACACAACTCTGGTATAAAGGACTCTGAAGTGTAATGCCCAGGTCCAGCTTTCATTTGAAATGCATGGAAGCGTTTGAGTGCTATGGTAAGAATGGGAGGTTGAAATAAAATAAAAATGTTTACACAGGTAAATAATTTCACGTGCATTTGACCTGGAAAGCAACAGTAACTAAGGAGGGCAGGTCTTGACAATGTATACTTAATTAGTCATTCAGTGCATGCCAAATTGTGAGCCTATAAGCTTGGTTGAATAGTAGTTCTTAAATGCACTAAAATGGTCATAAGACAATCTCTTATTTCATCATGTAACCTTGCAAGGGTTTCACGGTTGAAGAACATTCTCACTTTTAGGATGTATTGGTGCACTTATTTATTCATCCCAGGAATTAAGGCATCACTTCAAGATATGCCCATCTGCGCAACAAGCTTGAAATAACAACGACCTCGAATGTGCCCACAATTTGTGTTGACACTGACTCATAGTGACAGTACGCAAAGAACCGGGATCAAGAAGGTGGTTGTGTGGAACATCCAGACATAAGAGATTGCTGAAAAATAAGTGTTGTAGAGGAGACACTTTGTTTTGCTTTTTGGATGCAGTAATTGTGCTGGTCTATTTAGCATAGGTAGTTATCTAGCTAGCTAGAGTTTGCCAGCTAACGTAAACTCACTCAATTTTGTACATCGCCTTGATCTGTACAATTGACCTTATTTTAGCTCCCCAAAAAACGTAATACTTCCAGATCAACTGTAATGTCAATACCATTGTAAAGCACAATTTCTCCCATTTCTAACAGAATCAATTACATGACCCCCATGCTGCCCGTTTGTGCATAATTCAAGAAGGCAATGAGCCCCGTCTGGTCTTTTTAAAAAGGGCTGGTGGGGAAGCGAAATCTCGATCTGTCCAACTTATCACCTTACCGCCTCTAAAATGTAAATAAAACACTATAAAGAGTTTATATAATGTGTCATTACATACCTATTTGAAGGTTTGTGTCGAATTTGAATCAGGTTTTTAGGGCGGTGCTAAAGTGATCTTAGAAGTAAACAGTGGCTTTGAGAATGACGATCGCATGCAGTGATGACGCAAAAATGACTAGGTATCCCCCCTGACCCCAGTCACTGTCCATTTCTTGTTTTTAAAGGATGAGAGAAGTGCTACACCTGGTGGAGAGAGATTGTAAGACAGAAATAGTTGCTTTTTGCGTGCTGTACATTACGGCATGACACGTCACAATGTAATGGAGGGTCAGTTTTTTCAACGTCTCTCCAATACTATAGAGCCATTACCATGTCAATCAACGCTTGAATATAAACGTTGTTCACACCCCAGATCTTGAAGTCAACACAGTCGCTACAGTCCCATTAGTTTTCTTTGTAGCCTCGTTTAAATGTTGCAGTTACGCACATTTGTACGGAATGGGGTGAGTTTACGTTAGCTATCTTAGTGTTGGCTAACTAGCAAACGATAGCTTGCTAGCTGGAAAACATGAGCTAGCCAACTCCCTATTCTAAATCATAGCTAGCAAAGGTTAGCTGCCATTTATGGTAGCTAGCTAACTAATTAACATCTACAGAATAAACTTTCCTTGCCTTAAAAGCTAATGTTAACTAGCTAGCTACCTAAATATGGAAAATAGTTAGCTAGCCGGGCTCGATGGTCTTATCTTATATGAACCTCAGGATATCCAAGGGTATTAAGCGAGACACACCCAGTATGTTAACATTAGCTATCTATCTATCTATGTCACGGCTGTTGAAGGATGAGGACCAAGGTGCAGCGTGATGAGAGTAGCGGGCCCGGACTGGGCGACCGTCGTCGCTGGAGGCTCCAGAATGGCGACCGTCGTCGCTGGAGGCCCCGGACTGGCGGTCGTCAACTCTGGAGGGACCGGGCTGGGGGCCGTCTCTGGAGGCTCCGTGCTGGAGGCCGTCTCTGAAGGCTCCGGCCTGGAGGCCGTCTCTGGAGGCCGTCTCTGGAGGCTCCGGGCTGGACGCCGTCTCTGGAGGCTCCGAGCTGGGCGCAGGCACAGGACTCACCAGGCTGGGGAGACATATAGCAGGCCTCTTCCATGGCCGAGGCACCGGATACACTGGGCGTGGAGGCGCACTGGCGGGCTCGAGCGCAGAGCTGGCACCACCTGTTCTGGCTGGATGCCCGCTTCCACCCGGCAAATGCGGGAAGCTGACACCGAACACATCAGCCTGTGAATGGTCAGCCCATAGCACATGCTCGCCACGGTAAGCACGGGGAGTCTCCAACCTGATTCAGCCACATTCCCCGTGTGCCTCCTCCCAAACAATTTTTGGGGCTGCCTCTCGGGCTTCCTTGCACCCGTGTTCCCTCATAATGTTGCCGCTCCGCCTTAGCTGCCTCCAGTTCCTCCCGTGGACGGCGATACTCCCTAGCCTGCCTCCAGGGTCCCTTACCATCCAGGATCTCCTCCCATGTCCAGGAGTCCTCTTTACCACACTGCTTGGTCCTTTGGTTGTGGGAAGTTCTGTCATGGCTGTTGAAGGATGAGAACCAAGGTGCAGCTTACACATTACTTAATTAAAGAATGACGCCTACAAAAAACAATAAACCATACAAAACAAACCGTGAAGCTTAAGGCAATAGGGCCCGCAAACAAAGACAACTTCCCACAAACACATGTGGGAAAAAGAGTACCTAAGTATGGTTCCCAATCAGAGACAACGATAGACAGCTGTCCCTGATTGAGAACCATACCTGGTCAAAACATAGAAATAGAAAATCATAGAAACACAAAACATAGAATGCCCACCCCAACTCACGCCCTGACCAAACCAAAATAGAGATATAAAAAGGATCTCTAAGGTCAGGGCGTGACCTTAGACCTTCTATTTGTGTCAACACATCTATGAGTAGTTCCTTTTCAATGTTAACAGATAGTTTATTAGTATTAGCAAGCACCATTATTATATAGAATGAATGCTGGATAACACAACTAGGTAGCTAGGTCTAAATCCTAAATGATAGCTAGAAATCATGATAATGATGATAACAGACATATTGGAGGAAGGTTTCTATACCTTCTCTGATGATAGCTAGCTACTATAGTTGGCTAATTGTAGAGTGTCTATGCTACAATGTCATACATATTTTTTCTCTACCACAGATTCCCACAAGGTCTCAGACTCCAGGATGGGAAAGGCTTACAAGAAATAAACAGATGAATACACAGATGTTGTCAACTTCCAATGTTACTTGTAATGTTAAAAAAGGTAGAACAAGACACTCCCGTTTTCACTAGCTAGCTAATTAGGCTACTCCCCATATTATAGGCTGCAGATTTTAGTCACACCTATTAACTTCTTATGGCTGGGGGGCAGTATTGAGTAGCTTGGATGAATAAGTTACCCAAAGTAAATGGCCTGCTCCTCTCAGTTGCTAATATATGCATATTATTAATAGTATTGGATAGAAAACACTCTAAAGTGTCTAAAACGGTTTGAATGATGTCTGTGTGTATAACAGAACTCATATGGCAGGCAAAATCCTGAGGAGAAATCAAAACAGGAAGAGAGAAATCTGAGCTTGGTATGTATTCACCACAGTTCCCATTGAAGTCCCCTTGAGATATTAATGATGTTGCACTTCCTAGGGCTTCCACTAGATGTCAACCGTCTATAGAAATTTGAATGAGACTTCTACTGTGTTGTGGGACTGAATGAGAGCAGAATGTATTAGGTGTCTGGCAGTCAGCCATTTTCTGATCATGCGCATTCCTCATGGTATCCACTTGGGTTCCATTGCTCATCAAGACACAAAGGAATACTCCGGTTGGAACCTTTTTGAAGCTATATGTTAAGAATATCCTAATGATTGATTCTGTACTTAGTTTGAAATGTTTCATCGACCTGTAATATAACTTTTTGAAGTTTTTGTCCGACGTAACGCTGACCAGAATTAGCGTTTGGATATGTATGCCAAACGCGCTAACAAAAGGAGGTATTTGGACATAAATAACGGACATTATCGAACAAAACAAACATTTATTGTGGACCTGGGATTCCTGGGAGTGCTTTATGATGAAGATCATCAAGGGTAAGGGAATATATATCATGTATCATCTTGTTTATGTTGACGCCAACTTGGCGGCTATTTTGACTATTTTTCTGAGCGCCGTCTCAGATTATTGCATGGTTTGCTTATTACGTAAAGTTTTTTTTAAACTCAGACACAGTGGTTGTATTAAGGAGAGGTATATCTATAATTCAATGTGTATAACTTGTATTATCATCTACATTTATGATGAGTATTTCTGTTGAATGATGTGGCTATGCAAAATCACTGGATGTTTTTGGAACTAGTGAATGTAACGCGCCCATGTAAACTCATATATTGATATATATATGAACTTTATCAAACAAAACGTACATGTATTGTGTAACATTAACTTGATACTCCCCATCCCGGATCCGGGATCGTGAATAAAGCCTCAGGCTCATTAGCATAACGCAATGTTAACGATTTCTGAAAATCGCAATAAAATGAAAATAATGCGCCTGGTCTCAAGCTTAGCCTTTTCTTAACAACACTGTCATCTCAGATTTTCAAAATATGCTTTTGAACCATAGCAAATCAATCATTTGTGTAAGAGTATTGCAAGCTAGCTTAGCATTTTGAGTAGCATTTAGCACGCAACATTTTCACAAAAACCAGATAACCAAATAAATAAAATAATTTACCTTTGAAGAGCTTCGGATGTTTTCAATGAGGAGACTCTCAGTTACATAGCAAATGTTCAGTTTTTCCTGAAAGAATCTTTGTGTAGGAGAAATCGCTCCGTTTTGTACATCTACCGGCTACCGAAACGAACCGAAAATTCAGTCACCAAAACGTCAAACTTTTTCCGAATTAACTCCATAATATCGACCGAAACATGGCAAACATTGTTTAGAATCAATCCTCAAGGTGTTTTTTCACATATCTCTTCATTGATATGCAGTTCGTGGAAGCCTGCTTTCCCCTCAGAATCGCATGGAAAAATACCAGCAGCTGAAAAAGACGCACCAATTTCGACGGAGGACACCGGGCGGACACCTGGAAAATGTAGTCTCTTATGGTAAATCTTCCAATGATATGCCTACAAATATGTCACAATGCTGCAGACACCTTGGGGAAACGACAGAAAGGGCAGGCTCATTCCTCTCGCATTCACAGCCATATAAGGAGACAATGGAAAACGGAGCCTCAAAAATCCTGCTGATTTCCTGGTTGCCGTTTCATCTTGGTTTTGCCTGTAGCTCACGTTCTAGGGCACCCACAGACAATATCTTTGCAGTTCTGGAAAATGCAGAGTGTTTTCTTTCCAAAGCTATCAATTCTATGCATAGTCGAGCATCTTTTTGTGACAAAATATCTTGTTTAAAACGGGAACGTTTTTCATCCAAAAATGAAATTGCGCCCCCAGAGTTTCAAGAGGTTAAGTCCTATGAGTGTCATCTGATGAAGATCATCAAAGGTTAGTGAATCATTTATCTCTATTTGTGGTTTTTGTGACTGCTATCTTTGGCTGAAAAAAATGGCTGTGTTTATTGTCGTTTGGTGGTGACCTAACAATCATTTGTGGTGCTTTTGCTGTAAAGCATATTTGAAATCAGACACTGTGGTGGGATTAACAACAGGATTACCTTTAAAATGGTATGATATACATGTATGTTTGAGGAATTTTAATTATGAGATTTTTGATGTTTTGAATTTGCACTTTCACTGGCTGTTGTAATATCGGAATGTCAGCCCAAAGAGGTAATAGTTATTTTATGTTATTGTGTAAGCCTATATCTTTGTTTATTCTAATTAACCCAACAGCAAACATACTTATTCTTTGTAAGAAATGAAAGGTATTTTTACATGTTGCAATAAAGTTGACTGAACTATAAGCTCATCTTTTGTTTGTTTTCACTTGGTAATGAGTAGTAAGTAAGTATATGGTAATTGCTAATATGTAACGATATATCTAGGTAACGTACTATGTAGGTACACATAATAATTACACGTAAGTAACGCTCAAGATACACTTAATTTCAACTAACTAAATCCTGCATAACACCTAGTAATTACATTGCACAATACATTTATTGCATGTACTCTGTGGTGTACTAGTGTGTTTATCCTCCCACTCAGATAGCACTTTCCTTAAAATGAGGGCCAGGTTGTCAGGATGTGTAATGTACAATATAAGTAGACATTAAATACAAGTAAGTACCCCTCAAGATACACTTCATTTTAATTAGCTAAATCCTGTGTAACACATAGTAATTACATTGTACTTATGCAGATAGTACATGTACTTTGTGGTGTACTAGTGGGTTTATACTCCCACTTGGATGGCTAGTAGGTTCAGGTTGTCCTAATGGGTAACATACACATTAATTATAAGTAATTTGTTAAACTATAATCTGTGATGACACCCGTATAGTAGACCTCAGTCAGTGAGGTTGACCAATATTTGATTTGTTTTTGTAAAGTCAACCAAGTAAACCCAGATGATACACTTTTAGGGGGCAACTGCTAGAAACAACATTGAGTGGAGATGTTGAAGAGTGCACATCCACGGTAGGTAATTAGAGCCTATTGAACCTCCAATCTCTTTAATCTTTGTTTTCTCACATAATTAGCTCATAACATTTTTTGCATTATTACATACGGACGGAAATAAATTTTGGATATCAGAACAGTGGTAACTCACCAGCATTTCGACCAGAAATATGACTTTTTTGAATGGATCCTTTGTTCGTAACCCACAATGCGATTACACTTCCAGTATTCAGAGTGGACTTTTAGTCCGACTCAGGAGGCGTGTAAACCACCCACCGCTTCTGAGTATATTACCCGCTAATGTTCAGTCCCTCAATAAAGTAGATGAGCTCAGGGCGAGGATCCCCTTCCAGAGAGGCATCATGGACTGTAATGTACTCTGTTTCATGGAATCATGGCTCTCTCTGGATATACTGTCCCCGTCCATACAGCCAGCTGGGTTCTCAGTACACCACACAGACAGGAATAGACAGGAATAAAGAACTCTCCGGGAAAAATAAATATGGAGGTGTGTGTTTCATGGTGTGATTGTGGTAACGTACAGGAACTCAAGTCCTTTTGTTCACCCAACCTAGAATACCTCAAAATCAAATGTTGACCGCATTACTTCCCAAAATAATTAACTTTAGCCATCGTCACAGACGGATATATTCCCCCTCAAGCCGATACCAAGACGACTCTCAAGAAACTACACTGGACTTTGTGCAAACTGGAAACCGCATATCCTGAGGCCGCATTTTTTGTAGCTGGGGACTTCAATAAAGCGAATCCCCAAAACTCTTGACCATTGCTTCTTTCCCTTTTGGGATGGCTACAAGACCCACCCCCGCCCTCCTTTCGGCAAATCAGATCATGCCTCCATTCTGCGCCTCCCTTCCTATATTAAGAAACTCAAACAGGAAGTATCCGTGGTATGGACTGTTCAATGCTGGTCTGCCAAATCGTAATCTATGCTTCAAAATAGTTTTGATCACTCGGACTGGGATATGTTCCAGGTTGCCTCTGAGAATATCATTGGCGTATACATTGACACGGTGACTGAGTTCATCAGGAAGTGTATAGGGGATGTGGTTCCCACTGAGACAATTAATGCCTATCCAAACCAAAAACCGTGGCTAGATGGCAGCATTCGCACAAAATTGAAAGTGCGAACAACGCATTTAACCACGGCAAGGTGACTGGGAATATGGTCAAGTACAAACCGTCCAGTTATGCCCTCCGTAAGGCAATAAAACAGGCAAAACTTCAGTACAGAGACAAAGTGGAGTCGTAATTCAATGGCTCAGACACAATATGTATGTGGCAGGGACTCCAGACAGTCATGGATTTTAAAGGGAAAACCAGCCACGTCACAGACACAGACATCTTGCTACCTGACAAGCTAAACACCTTCTTCGCCTGCTCCGAGGAAAGCACAGTGCCACCAACGCGGACCAACGCCACTTCCGAGGATGGTGAGCTCTCGTTGTCCATGGTTGGCGTGAGTAAGACATTTAAGTGTGTTAACCCTCGCAAGGCTGCCAGCCCAGATGGCACCCCCAGCCACGTCCTCAGAGCATGTGCAGCTGGCTGGAGTGTTTATGTATTCAATCTCTCCCTATAACAGTCTGCTGTCCCTACTTGCTTCAAGATGTCCATTGTTCCTGTACCCAAGAAAGCGAAGGTAACTGAACTAAATGACTATCACCCCATAGCACTCACTTCTGTCCTCATGAAGTGCTTTGAGAGGCTAGTTAAGGATCATATCACCTCCACCTTACCCGACACCGAGATCCATGGATGACGCAATCGCCATCGCACTGCACACTTCCCTATCCCACCTGGACAAAAGGAATACCTATGTAAGAATGCTGTTCATTGACTACAGCTCAGCCTTCAACACCATAGTACCCTCCAAGCTCATCATTAAGCTCACCCACAAGCATTTCACTGCACCCGCAATAACATCTGCTAAAAATGTGTGACCAACATTATTATTTCTTTTGATGGTACAGCCGTAGGGTACTCCCGTCACTCCCATGTAACTTTGGCATCATCCTACCGACACTTTTTTTTGTCATTTCAATAAACATTCTCAGCAGTCTCACTTGTCATTATTAAACATACTTGCTTGTCACAACAACAAATCATTTTCATGATACTTATTCTGCCAATCTAATGTGTTACCCGACCTGCTAACACTGACAGTTAAGCTAGTAAAGCTGTCACATTATACTTACATCACTGTTTATTTAAAACCTAGCCTTTTTCGCCGGATAGCTGAGGTTAGCTGGCTGGCTAGCGAGAGAAGTTCATCACAATCTAATTCACTAGTCTGAGAAATGTTGCGTAACTACTTCCAGGTTTTGCCTACTCTTGAACGGTCTAGTAATTTAGAAAAGTTTAATCTTGTTGGCTTGCTTTTATGTCCTTTCAACTTGCTGGAGACCATCTGGGAATACAACCCTACCAAATGGACCAAACCAAAGTAGCCTATTGCAGTATCTACACCTACTTGGTGGAATCTCCAGGTTTGTATAAATATCAAAATGCAGAATAATTTTATAGCTGTTATTTGGATGGATGCAGCTCACTAGCCCTTACTACAAGCTAACTAGCAAGTTTTATGCAAAGCGAATTACCGATGATGAAGTGCTTGAACACACATAAATGTGTAACCGGAGCCCACAGCTTTCGATCATCATCACCGCATAATAGCCTGAAACCATGAGGTTTGTTTAACCTGGTCCTTGATTTTCTGGTCTTTTCCCCTACTATTGTTCAAACAAAACGGTACGCAACAGCTTGTTGGCATCTTTAAAGCAGGGTTAGTTAGCTTATTGAAGAAAGTGAGCACCACTCTTGACAGGTTGATCAGAATCAATTTCTGCCTCAGCTTGATCAGATCGCTAGCAGCCTCAGAGGCTGATGAGTCAGGATCTGCCTTGTAAGCTGTTTCATAGGTAAAGCTCCTTGTAGGCAGATTATCAGTCAATGCATTATGTATATGATCAAGAGTGGGTGCGCGCTGTTCCTGACAGGCTGATCAAATCACATTTTGCTGTAGACCTTACAGTGAAACGCTTACTTACAAGCCCTTAAACAACAATGCAGTTAAGAAACATACTACAAAAAGTAAGAAATAAAAGTAAGAATGAATTAAAAAGCAGCAGTAAAATAACAACAGCGAGGCTATATACAGGGGGTACAGGTACAGAGTCAATGTGCGGAGGCACTGGTTAGTCGATGTAATTGAGGTAATATGTACATGTAGGTAGAGTTATTGAAGTGACTATGCATAGATAATAACAGAGTGTAGCAGCAGTGTAAAAGAGGGGGGGGCAATGCAAATATTCTGGGGTAGCCATTTGACTAGATGTTCAGGAGTCTTATGGCTTTGGGGTAGAACCTGTTTAGAAGCCTTTTGGACCTAGACTTGGCGCTCCGGTATCGCTTGCCGTTAGGGTAGCGGGAGTCTTTGACAATTTTTAGGGCCTTCCTCTGACACCGTCTGGTATAGAGGTCCTGGATGGCAGGAAGCTTGGACCTGGTGATGTACTTGGCCGTATGCACTACCCTCTGTAGTACCTTACGGTCGGAGGCAGAAAAGTGGCGGATGCGTTGTTACCTACCCTTACCACAAGAGGGCATCCCGTCAGGAAATCCAGGATCCAGTTGCAGAGGAAGGTGTTTAGTCCCAGGGTCCTGAGCTTAGTGATGAGCTTTAAGGGAACTTTGGTGTTGAACGCTGAGCTGTAGTCAATGAATAGCATTCTCACATAGGTGTTGCTTTTGTCCAGGTGTGAAAGGACTGTGTGGAGTGCAATAGAGTGGCTCTGTTGGGGCGGTATGCAAATTGGATTGGGTCTAGAGTTTCTGGGGTAATGGTGTTGATGTGAGCCATGACCAGCCTTTCAAAGCACTTCATGGCTACAGACGTGAGTGCTACTGGTCGGAAGTCATTTAGGCAGGTAGCCTTAGTGTTCTTGGGCACAGGGATTATGGTGGTCTGCTTGAAACATGTTGGTATTACAGACTAAACACAGGGAGAGGTGGAAAATGTCAGTGAAGACACTTGCCAGTTGGTCAGCGCATGCTCGGTGTACACGTCCTGGTAATCCGTCTGGCCCTGCGGCCTTGTGAATGTTGACCTGTTTAAAGGTCTCACATCGGCTGCGGAGAGCGTGATCACACAGTCAGCTGATGCTCATATGCATGTTTCAGCGTTACTTGCCTCGAAGCGGGCATAGAAGTAATTTAGCACGTCTGGTAGGCTCGTGTCACTGGCCAGCTCTCGGCTGTGCTTCCCTTTGTAGTCTGTAATGGTTTGCAAGCCCTTCCACATCCGACGAGCGTTGGAACCGGTGTAGTACAATTTGACCTTGGTCCTGTATTGACGCTGCCTGTTTGATGGTTTGTCAGAGGGCATAGCGGGATTTCTTATAAGCTTCCGGGTTAGAGTCCTGCTCCTTGAAAGTGGCAACTCTACCCTTTAGCTTGGTGCGGATGTTGCCTGTAATCCATGGCTTCTGGTTGGGGTATGTACGTACGGTTACTGTGGGGATGACATCATCGATGCACTTATTGATGAAGCCAGTGACTGATGTGGTGTACTCCTCAATGCCATCGGAAGAATCTCGACACATATTCCAGTCTGCTAGCAAAACAGTCCTGTAGCTTAGAATCTGCTCCATCTGACCACTTGTTTTATTGATTGAGTCATTGGTGCTTATTGCTTTAATTTTTTGCTGTTAAGCAGGAATCAGGGGAAAAGAATTATGGTCAGATTTGCCAAATGGAGGGCGAGGGAGAGCTTTGTACGTGTCTCTGTGTGTGGAGTAAAGGTGGTCTTGAGTTTTTGTCCTTCTTGTTGCACATTTAAGATGCTGATAGAAATTAGGTGAAATGGATTTAAGTTTCCCTGCATTAAAGCCCCTGGCCACAAGGAGCGCCGCCTCTGGATGAGCGTTTTCCTGTTTGCTTATGGCGCTATACAGCTCATTGAGTGCGGTCTTAGTGCATCAGTCTATGGTGATGTAGACAACTACAAAAAATACAGATGAAAACTCTTTAGGTAGATAGTGTGCTCTACAACTTATCATGAGATACTCTATCTCAGGCAAGCAAAACCTTGAGACTTCCTTAGATATCGTGCACCAGCTGTTGTTTACAAATATACATAGACGGTCACCCCTTGTCTTACCAGAGGCTGCTGTTCTATCCTGCCGATACAGTGTATAACCTGCCAGCTGTATGTTATTCATGTCGTCGTTCAGCCACAACTCGTTGAAACATAAGATATTACAGTTTTTAATGTCCCATTGGTAGGATATACGTCCTTTTAGTTAATACAATATATTATTCAGCGATTGTACGTTGGCCAATAGGATGGCAAAGGCAGATTAGCCACTCGTCACCTGATCCCGAGAAGGCACCCGATCTACTTCCGCAAAATCTCTGTCTCTTTCTCCTGTGAATGAGAGGGATGGGGGCCTGTTCGGGTGTTTGGAGTAAATCCCTCTCGTCCGACTCATTCAAGAAAAATGATTTGTCTAATTCAAGGTGAGTAATCGCTGTTCTGATGTCCAGAAGCTCTTTTCAGTCATAAGAGATGGTAACAGCAACATTATGTACAAAATAAGTTAGAACAAACAAATAACAAACAAAATAGCACTGCCAATAAAACGGCAGCCATCCTCTCAAGCACCATTGAAAATAATAATAATAAAGGATAGTGAAGGAAAATATATATATATGGGGGATTGGAAGAAGGGGGATACAGTGGGGCAAAAAAGTATTTAGTCAGCCACCAATTGCGCAAGTTCTCCCACTTAAAAAGATGAGAGAGGCCGTAATTTTCATCATAGGTACACTTCAACTATGACAGACAAAATGAGAAGAAAATAAATCCAGAAAATCACATTGTAGGATTTTTTATGAATTTATTTGCAAATTATGGTGGAAAATAAGTATTTGGTCAATAACAAAAGTTTATCTCAATACTTTGTTATATACCCTTTGTTGGCAATGACAGAGTTCAAACGTTTTCTGTAAGTCTTCACAACGTTTTCACACACTGTTGCTGGTATTTTTGCCCATTCCTAAATGCAGATCTCCTCTAGAGCAGTGATGCTTTGGGGCTGTTGCTGGGCAACACAGACTTTCAACTCCCTCCAAAGATGTTCTATGGGGTTGAGATCTGAAGACTGGATAGGCCACTCCAGACCTTGAAATGCTTCTTACGAAGCCACTCCTTGCTCCTCGTTGCCTGGGTGGTGGGTTTGGGATCATTGTCATGCTGAAAGACCCAGCCATGTTTCATCTTCAATGCCCTTGCTGATGGAAGGAGGTTTTCACTCAAAATCTCACAATACATGGCCGATTTCATTCTTTCCTTTACACGGATCAGTCGTCCTGGTCCCTTTGCAGAAAAACAGCCCCAAAGCATGATGTTTCCACCCCCATGCTTCACAGTAGGTATGGTGTTCTTTGGATGCAACTCAGCATTCTTTGTCCTCCAAACACGACGAGTTGAGTTTTTACCAACGGGCCTGGACATGTACTGGCTTAAGCAGGGGGACACGTCTGGCACCGCAGGATTTGAGTCCATGGTGTGTTACTGATGGTAGGCTTTGTTACTCTGGTCCCGGTTCTCTGCAGGTCATTCACTAGGTCCCCCCGTGTGGTTCTGGGATTTCCGCTCACCGTTCTTGTGATCATTTTGACCCCACGGGGTGAGATCTTGCGTGGAGCCCCAGATCGAGGGAGATTATCAGTGGTCTTGTATGTCTTCCATTTCCTAATAATTGCTCCCACAGTTGATTTCTTCAAACCAAGCTGCTTACCTATTGCAGATTCAGTCTTCCCAGCCTGGTGCAGGTCTACAATTTTGTTTCTGGTGTCCTTTGACAGCTCTTTGGTCTTGGCCATAGTAGTGTTTGGAGTGTGACTGTTTGAGTTTGTGGACATGTGTCTTTTATACTGATAACAAGTTCAAACAGGTGACATTAATACAGATAACGAGTGGAGGACAGAGGAGCCTCTTAAAGAAGAAGTTACAGGTCTGTGAGATCCAGAAATCTTGCTTGTTTGTAGGTGACCAAATACTTATTTTCCACCATAATTTGCAAATAAATTCATTAAAAATCCTTCAATGTGATTTTCTGGATTTTCTTTCTCATTTTTTCTGTCATAGTTAAAGTGTACCTATGATGAAAATTACAGGCCTCTCTCATCTTTTTAAGTGGGAGAACTTGCACAATTGGTGGCTGACTAAATACTTTTTTGCCCCACTGTATATGGGGGATTGATCAGATTCAATAGCAGCCTCAGAGGCCTTACATATGAAACAGCCTACAAGGCAGCATCCTGACATGAGCCTATGAGGCTGCTAATTGAATCTGATCAGCCTGCTAGGAATAGAGCTCACCCACTTTGGATTATATGCATCAACCTATAAAGCGCTGACAGATAATTTGCCTGCAAGGAGCCTTACATATGAAACAGCCTACAAAGCAGCATCCTGACATCAGGCCTCCGAGGGCTTAGCTCCCCCACAAGCTCTTAGCTCACAGTAAGGGACATTTAGCTTGCTAACATTCTAACTTATATACTGACAATGAGCTCCAAACACAAATGAAAGCATGATGTTAGGATGAAATGTACCATCCCTAACTGTAGCAATCAATTAAAACGTATGCACGGATCCACCGGGGGCTTAGCCATTACTGTCAATCTATCATCAATACGTCCACTCCTATTTATAGAGTTTATCTCATGATCTCGACAAAACCCCTTTTGTTATCTCCTGATCATCAGATAAATAAGTTGTGATCTCGAAATAAGGAGGGAATCATTTTTTTATTCATATATCATCTATGGATTTTTTTTTTAGGTATGATGTAGTTTTAATGTATTTATTTATTTAGGGGTAGATAAGCTTTAATATTGCAGATAGATTGTGGGTTCTATCAATGTAATTGTTTGCATAATTTCCAATCCCCTGTATATATATTTTTCCTTTATTATTTTCCCCTAACCCTACCTCTCCCCCTCCCCCTAATTGGAGTAAACTAATGGACAACAATACTTAGGCTTCTACTTCCAGCTCATACATAGACAAGGTACACAGACACAATACAGTTTACATTAGTTATCCCTTTATAATTTTTCAAAAATCCTACTCTTCAGTTTGTTGATTAGGACGACATGGAAGTATGTTATATTTGACCAACCAAGCGTGTCCAAAATGTTTATAGAATGATACAAAAAAAGAATACAGCCGCTGTCCGGTTGTCCGTAAAGTAGGCAATTTTACATGGGAGTAACGGGACTACCTTATGGCTGTACCCTACTCGGGGCGTGGTCAGGTTAATCCATAACACACCGTGTGTATCTACGGCATGGCATGATGACACACCAGGAAATGATCACTAAGTCATGTAGAGAACACACACACACACAGTGTAGCTGAGTAAAATATGCAAATGTTCTCCCATGCCACCTTATTTACTGCAGACTATAAATTGGTTTAGAAGTGTCTAATTGGGTCAGTATCAGGGACATGGTCCTCTACTCTCCAAACCTCTCCTCTACTACACTGCTCTCCTCCTGATTTGTTGACAGTGTTAACACTCCTCTTCTATAGGAGACAGCCAGCAGTAGCTAAGGGAAGGAAATAATTCAAAACATCAAGATCTGAGAACTAGCCGAGTTGCTCTGTGGCCTCAATACTATCCCAACCGGGTAATGCATTGTGTATTAGGCATGTCTACCAGTATTCAAAGACAAAAACACATGCACCAACACAAATGTACACACACTAAACTCGTCATTAAGCTCGAGACCCTGGGTCTCGACACCGCCCTGTGCAACTGGGTCCTGGACTTTCTGACAGGCCGCCCCCATGTGGTGAAAGTAGGAAACAATAACTACACCCTGCTGATCCTCAACACTGGGGCCCCACAAGGGTGTGTTCTCAGCCCTCTCCTGTACTCCCTGTTCACCCATGACTTCGTGGCCATGAATGCTTCCAATTCAATCATTACCAACAATGACGAGACGGCCTACAGGGAGGAGGTGAGGGCACTCAAAGTGTGATGTCAGGAAAAATAACCTCTCACTCAACGTCAACAAAACAAAGAAGATGATCGTGGACCTCCGGAAACAGCAGAGGAAGCACCCCCCCCCCATCCACATCGATGGGACAGTACAGGAGAAGGTGGAAAGTTTTAAGTTCCTTGGTGTACACATCACCGACATACTGAAATGGTCCACCCACACAGACAGCGTGGTGAAGAAGGAGCAACAGCGCCTCTTCAACCTCAGGAGGCTGAAGAAATTTGGCTTGTCACCGAAAACACTCAAACTTTTACAAATGCACAATCGAGAGCATCCTTTCAGGCTGTATCACCACCTGGTACGGCGACTGCACCGCCCTCAACCGCAAGGCTTTCCAGAGGATAGTGTGGTCTGCACAACGCATCACCGGGGGCAAACTACCTGACCTCAAGGACACCTACAGCCCCCGATGTCACAGGAAGGCCAAAAAGATCATCAAGGACAACAACCACACGAGCCACTGCCTGTTCACCATGCCATCAGCCAGAAGGCGCGGTCAGTACAGGTGCATCAAAGCTGGGACCGAGAGACTGAAAAACAGCTTCTATCTCAAGGCCACTTTAATAATGTTTACATATCTTACATTACTCCTCTCATATGTATATACTGTATTCTATACCATCTACTGCATCTTGCCTATGCCGTTCAGCCATTGCTCATCCATATATTTATATGTACATATTCTTATTCATCCATTTACATCTGTGTGTATAAGGTAGTCATTGTGAATTTGTTAGATAATACTGCATTGTCGGAACTAGAAGCACAAGCATTTCACTACACTCGCAAAAGCTAACCATGTGTATGTGACCAATAACATTTGATTCTCTCTCTCTCTCTCTCTCTCTCTCTCTGAGCTGTACGTGTGATGCTGCTAGAAGTGAAAATGCAAATGAATGGAAGAGGGAGAGAATGTAAAATCATCATCAAAATCCCCTCTCACTTCACTGGCCTCAGTTCTCAATCTCTCTTCTTCCTAGTCCCTCTATCTCTCTCGTTGTGCTGAAGTAAATACAAAGTGGCAGGACAACACAGCGCTGGGATGTGTGTGTTTGCGTGTGTCAATGTGATTGGCCATGTCACTATTCCATGGCGATGAGCAACACCATCTCTTTCTTGTCGCCTTTACAGACAGACTTTACGGTAAATTAGATCTGGGTATATGCGGGTGGACGTATATTTTAATAAATCCATTGAATATACACCATTATTAATTTGTTTTAGGAAGGTCTTAAGAAACATAAGTCTAATAAAATGCATTTTCAAAAAAACAGAATGTCATATTTGGAGTTTAATTATGTTACTGTCTGTGCAGCCAATAGGCTACATGGCTGCGCCATGCACATGAAATCAATAAACAGGCAAGACACACTTAGGCCCTGATCAAAGTCCACACACATATTTTATAGTAAGCTAAGAATTTAATTGAAGTAACAGAATAAAATACAAATAATATTTTACCCACACAACTTGGGTCACGGTAATGTGTGAAATCGCTGTCATCATTTTTTAAAACATTTTGAAACAGAGCCCAAGGCAAGCCCATGCTTACATTTATGTTGTCCCACTACACCAAACACGATCACGACACGCAGGTTAAAATATCAAAACAAACTCTGAACCAGTGACATTAATTTGGGGATAGGTTGAAAAGTGTTAACCATTTATGGCAATTTAGCTAGCTAGCTTGCACTTTCTAGCTAATTTGTCTATTTAGCTAGCTTGCTGTTGCTAGCTAATTTGTCCTGGGATATAAACAGTGAGTTGTTATTTTACCTGAAATGCACAAGGTCTTCTACTCCGACAATTAATCCACACATAAACGACCAACCAAATCATTTCTAGTCATCTCTCCTCCTTCCAGGCTTTTTCATCTTTGAACTTATATGGTGATCGCATCTAATCTTTCATAGTATTACCACGACGACTGGCAAAACAGTTCATCTTTCAATCACACACGTGGGTATAACCAATGAGGAGATGGCATGTGGGTACCTGCTTCTATAAACCAATGACGAGATGGGAGAGGCAGGACTTTCAGCGCGATCTGGGTCAGAAATAGAAAGGAGTTCTATTTTAGCTCTTGGCATCGCAGATGCTCGTTGGCGTGTGCGAGCAGTGTGGGTGCAATAATTGAATAACATGGATTTCAAAATGTATATTCCGACGCACGCGCACGCGACTTGTCCAGTCTGGTCAGCATGTTAGGCTTCATTATTGCATGCTAAATGTTTCTGATCAGTGATAGATGAGAAAATTAGCTATACCACTTCCACTTATTTGGCTTCCAGATACTTTATCAAACGAATAGACAGAGATTCAGTGAAACAAAATGTCTTTGATTGATTAAGTCACAGGCTTTTGATCGAGAATAGGCTTAGGCTACTAAGCGACTATGAGGGAAGAGCAAAATAATCCCCTTGTTAAGCTAACATGCTGGCAAAAATGTTCTGATCAGTGCTAATAAATAACCTAACTAAACAAGATGATCATGAGCATCACTCACCTGAATGTACAGTCCATTCTGAAAGTATTCAGATCCCTTGAATTTTTCCACATTTTGTTACGTTACAGCCTTATTCTAAAATGGATAACATTTTTGCAAATGTATTAAAAAAACTAAAAAAATATCATAAGTATTCAGACCCTTTACTTTGTCGGCGATTACAGCCTCAAGTCTTCTTGGGTATGACGCTACAACCTTGGCACCCCTCTATTTGGGGAGTTTCTCCCATTCTTCTCTGCAGATCCTCTCAAGCTCTGTCAGGTTGGATGCGGAGCATCGCTGCACAGCTATTTTCAGGTCTCTCCAGAGATGTTAGAACAGGTCAAGTCCGGTCTCTGGCAGGGCCACTCAAGGATATTCAGAGAGTTGTCCCGAAGTCACCCCTGCGTTCTCTTGGCTGTGTGCTTAGGGTTGTTGTCCTGTTGGAAGGTGAACCTTCACCCCAGTCTGAGGTCCTGAGGGCTCTGGAGCAGGTTTTCCTCAATGATCTCCCTGTACTTTGCTGCGTTCATCTTTCCCTCGATCCTGACTAGTCTCCCAGTCCCTGCCGCTGAAAAACATCCCCACAGCATAATGCTGCCACCACCATGCTTCATCATAGGGATGGTGCAAGGTTTCCTCCAGATGTGACGTTTGACATTCAGGCCAAAGAGTTCAATCTTGGTTTCATCAGACCAGAGAATCTTGTTTCTCATGGTCTGAGAGTCCTTTAGGTGCCTTTTGGCAAACTCCAAGCGGGCTGTTATGTGCCTTTTACTGAGGACTGGCTTCCATCTGGCCACTCTACCAGAAAAGCCTGATTGGTGGAGTGCTGCAGAGATGGTTGTCCTTCTGGAAGGTTCTCCCAACTCCACGTATGAACTCTGGAGCTCTGTCAGAGTGACCATTGGGTTCATGGTCACCTCCCTGACCAAGGCCCTCTCAGTTTGGCCAGGCGGCATGCTCTAGGAAGAGTCTTGGTGGTTCCAAATTCCTTATATTTAAGAATGATGGAGGCCACTGTGTTCTTGGGGACCGTCAATGCTGCAGAATTGTTTTGGTACCCTTCCCCAGATCTGTGCCTCAATACAATCGTGTCTTCGTGTCATCTGTATGGACAATTCCTTTAACCTCATGGATTGGTTTTTGCTCTGACATGCACTGTCAACTGTGGGACCTTATGTACCTTTCCAAATCATGTCCAATCAATTGAATTTATCACAGGTGGACTCCAATCAAGTTGTAGAAACATCTCAAGGATGATCAATGGAAACAGGATGCACCAGAGCTCAATTTCGAGTCTCATAGCAAAGGGTCTGAATACTTATGTAAATAAGGTATTTCCATTTTTTTCTATATTTGCTAAAATTTCTAAAAACCTGTTTTCACCTTGTCATTTTGGGGTATTGTGTGTAGATTGAGGATGAAAACAATTAATTTAATCAATTTTAGAATAAGGCTGTAACAAAACAAAATGTGGAAAAAGTCAAGGGGTCTGAATACATTTACATTTACATTTAAGTCATTTAGTAGACGCTCTTATCCAGACTTACAAATTGAATACTTTCCGAATGCACTGTAGATAACATTTATTTGTGAAGAGATGGATAAAGTGAAATGCTCTTGATGGTGCTACCTAGTAACCATCAAGAGATTAGGAGCGTAGCGCGTGCCAATGCAGCCTCAGCATTACGGCTACATTTCATACTAAGCTGTAAGCAAAACTTTACCGCAATCATGACTAGGTCGGTTTGCGGAAATAGAAGAACACTCTAAAAAATACTGTGTTAAAAACAACCCAATTTGGGTAGATATTGGACAGAACACACATTGCGTTATTTTGACCCAGCAAGTTGGGTCACAAACAACCAATTGTTTTCTTTAAGTTGGGTTGTTGATGCTGGGTTATTGAGCTATAATGCACCGGGTCAGCTAGCATGGATGAACACTTCTCCCTCTCTGTCACGGACGCCATGGTTGCCCTTCGTTTGAAGATGTAAACCAGAGACAGGTGTATTATACAACAGCATTCTGTGTGTTATTTTTTCGCATATTTGCAATCAAACGCCAGAATTTTCTCCATCTCCTATCGTACTTTAATTCCACTGATTTCAAATTTCGGTCCTCCAGAAAGTGGAGAGCAACACTTATGCAGTTCGACCAAGTGATATCTTTAAAAAAAAACGCATTAGAAAGGATTACCTACACATACTGACTAGCTCATGTTATTGACAGAAGCGGTCTACATGGCAGACCAATCCGAATTCATCTCTCGGCATGTCCAGTCCACTCATTATCTCAGCCAATCATGGCTAGTAGGAAGGTTTGCTTTCTTTTTCTGTGGCTAAACCAACTGGGCTAGTAATTTAACCATTTTATTCGTATTTACAGATGGCATACAAGATGTTCCAGAAGGCATTTCTGCCAAAAAATGCATTTTGATAAAAAAGGTTTACGTTCAAATGGCTCTCCTGTGAAGTAGACGCACGACATGCACCTAGTTTCCTGAAACGAGTCACATTTTTCCTCCTGAACTTATTTAGGCTTGCCATAACAACAGGGTTGAATACTTATTGACTGAAGACAATTCAGGTTTTTAGTTTTGATTAATTTGTAAACATTTCTAAAAACATAATTCCACATTATGGCGTGGTGTCTGTAGATCAGTGACACAAAACTACGCTTATGAAAAAAACATGATTTCACGTGAAATTTCACATATTTTGTTCATAGAACATCAGTTTGCAAATAACCATTGATTTATGCTTTTGTGTCAAAAATAACTGTAAAATTTAGTCATGGTGTGATGCTCAATATCTGGATGTGCAAACTACAAGCACAGGCTGCTGGGGTAACATTTAATTGGTTACCTTACTAAGAAGTCGAGCAGAGGTAACATAGCTCACTAAGTTAGCTAATGTAACTAGCTAGCGAACAACATTTGTTTCCCTAAACCAAAATCTAGCTAGCTAGGTTTCATAATACGCTTGGCTAGACATTCCTAAGCAAATCAATGCAATAAAGCTAGCTGCTATCTTGTGATGTGATTTGTAACTTTGCAAACTGACGTTAGCTAACGGTTAGATACGGTCTATCTAAATCAAATCAAATTGTTTTGGTCACATACACATGGTTAGCAGATGTTCATGTAAGTGTAGCAAAATGCTTGTGCTTCTAGTTCCGACCATGCAGTAATATCAAACAAGTAATCTAACAATTTCACAACAACTACCTTATACACAAAAGAGTAAAGGAATGAATAAGAACATCTACATATAAATGAGTGATGGCTGAACGGCATAGGCAAGATGCAGTAGATAGTATAGAGTACAGTATATACATATGAGATGAGTAATGTAGGGTATGTAAACATTATATAAAGTTGCATTGTTTAAAGTGACTAGTGATACATTTATTACATCCAATTTTTTATTATTAAGTGGCTAGAGATTTGAGTCAGTATGTTGGCAGCAGCCACTCAATGTTAGTGATGGCTGTTTAACAGTCTGATGGCCTTGAGATAGAAGCTGCACCTGTACTGACCTCGCCATCTGTATGATAGCAGGGTGAACAGGCAAAGGCTGGGGGGTTGTTGTCCTTGATGATCTTTTTGGCCTTCTTGTGACATCAGGTGGTGCAGGTGTCCTGGAGGGCAGGTATTTTGCCCCCGGTGATGCGTTGTGCAGACCACACTACCCTCTGGAGAGCCTTACGGTTGTGGGCGGAGCATTTGCCGTACCAGGCGGTGATGCAGCCTGACTGGATGCTCTCGATTGTGCATCTGTAAAAGTGTTTTTGGTGACAAGCCAAATTTCTTCAGCCTCCTGAGGTTTCCGTTTTTATAATAAAAATGGTCCACCCACGCTGCATCCAGGAATTATGTACAGATCCTTGCGACATGGGGACGTGCATTACTATGCTGAAACATGAGGCAATGGCGGCAGATGAATGGCACGACAATAGGCCTCAGGTTCTCATCATTCAAATTGCCATCGATAAAAGGCAATTGTGTTCATTGTCCGCCGAGGAACTTAAAACTTTCCACCTTCTCCACTACTGTCCCATCGATGTGGATAGGGGGGTGCTACCTCTGCTGTTTCCTGAAGTCCACGATCATCTCCTTTGTTTTGTTGACGTTGAGTGTGAGGTTGTTTTCCTTACACCACACTCCAAGGGCCCTCACCTCCCTGTAGGCTGTCTCGTCGTTGTTGGTAATCAAGCCTACCACTGTAGTGTCATCTGCAAACTTGATGATTGAGTTGGAGGCGTGCATGGACACGAAGTCATAGGGCAACAGGGAGCACAGGAGAGGGCTGAGAACACACCCTTGTGGGGACCCAGTGTTGAGGATCAGTGGGGTGGAGATGTTGTTTCTTACCCTCACCACCTCAAGGTGTCCTGTCAGAAAGTCCAGGACCCAGGTGCACAGGGCGGGATCGAGACCCAGGGTTTCGAGATTAATGACGAGTTTGAAGGGTACTATGGTTTTAAATGCTGAGCTATAGTCGATGAACAGCACTCTTACATAGTTATTCCTCTTATCCAGATGGGTTAGAGCAGTGTGCAGTGTGATTACGATTGCGTCGTCTGTGGACCTATTGGGGCGGTAAGCAAATTGGAGTGGGCCTAGGGTGTCAGGTTGGATGGAAATTATATGATCCTTGACTAGTCTCTCAAAGCACTTCATGATGACGGAAGTGAGTGCTACGGGGCGATAGTCGTTTAGCTTAGCTTTCTTGGGAACAGGAACAATGGTGGCCCTCTTGAAGCATGTGGGAACAGCAGACAGGGATAGGGATTGATTGAATATGTCTCTAAACACACCAGCCAGCTGGTCTGCTAATGCTCTGAGGATGCGGCTTGGGATGCCATCTGGGCTGGCAGCCTTGCGAGGGTTAACACGTTTAAATGTTTTACTCGCGTTGGCTGCGGTAAAGGAGAGCCCGCATGTTTTGGTAACGAACGGGGAGAAAATGGCAGTGAAATAGCACAGCAAATGCGATGTCCATGGTCTGTCCACTGGGCACTCCAAAATGTCGGACACAGGAAAACTAGACTATGTCACCAGAGAGAGGAAAATGAAGCCAGACTGTGTGTTGAAGTACTTCAAGAAGATGGGAGCATTTGACAAAGTGGACATGCAGAACCGTTTTGTTGGGTGTGCCAGAAAACCCCTCAAATGGTACAAGAAGCTATTTTCCCACCTAATAGACATAGCTCTCCTCAATGGCCACATTTTCCACAGGCAGGTGGCAGGACAGGTGATCTCAGCAGTACAGGATAATCCTGATGCGGCAGCTCCTTGAGGACCACCACACTCCTCATAGTCCGTCTACTGGGGCCGGCCTGCCTCTGACAATCCTCTATGCCTCACTGGACATCACTTCCCAAGCGAGGAGCCTTGTAATAACACAGGCTTGGGTGTAGTTCCTTGCTTTGGCGAGTACCTCACCCACAAGCACTGAGTGGAAAGTAGGCCTATAGTGGCTCTATTTCTGAAATTAAGCAGGACAAGAAAATAATGTCATTAACAATTGTTGGTTCATGCTGATAATATATATATATAATTGTAAAATGTATTGAAATGCATGACTTGAGGTGTTTGATGCGTAGAGGGTGAGGTGGGACTGGAGAAACATATGTTTGTTGCCTGAAATGAAATGCTTTGTTTGACTCCTGGGCTCCATTTCTGAATTAAAACAGTAAAAGATCTTTATGTAATTAACTTTTCTTATTCCTTGATTTGTAATGCATTCTCACAATTGTTATATTAAATATCTTCCTTGCTCGGTGACGAGGCAGGCACCTGTAGGCTACATGTCCAGTGATGATAATACGTTGACATGACGAAACGTAGCCACCACTCTAGCCTAGTTTTTCCAAGGGAGAAGAAATTATACTTCAAAAATTAAATGAACAAAATAATTTAGGATGCCAGCATTTCTCAGCATTAGCCATGGTTGGCATATGTATACTGAACAGAAATATAAATGCAACACACAACAATTTCAAAGAACTGCATTACAGTTCAAAAAAGAAATGAGTCAATTTTAGGCCCTAATCTATGGATTTCACATGACTGTGAATACAGATTCGCATCTGTTGGTCACAGATCTCTTTAAAAAAAGGTAGGGGCATGGATCAGAACACCGGTCAGTATCTGGTGTGACCACCATTTGCCTCATGTAGCACGACACATCTCCTTCACATAGAGTTGATCAGGATGTTGATTGTGTCCTGTGGAATGTTGTCCCACTCCTCTTCAATGGCTGTGCAAAGTTGGATATTGGCGAGAACTGGAACACGTTGTCATACAAGTCGACCCACAGCATCCCAAACATGCTCATTCTATGAAATGCTTGGAGAGAATGCAGGCCATGGAAGAACTGGGACATTTTCAGCATCCAGGAATTGTGTAGAGATCCTTGCGACATGGGGCCGTGCATTACTATGCTGAAACATGAGGCAATGGCGGCAGATGAATGGCACGACAATAGGCCTCAGGTTCTCATCATTCAAATTGCCATCGATAAAAAGCAATTGTGTTCATTGTCCGTAGCTTATACCTGCCCATACCATAACCACACCACCACCATGGGACACTCTGTTCACAAAGTTGACATCAGCAAACTGCTCGCCCACACAACGCAATACACGTGGTCTGTTGGCTGGTCAGTCACACTCTTGCCATTCTCTCAACCAGCTTCACCTGGAATGCTTTTCCAACAGTCTTGAAGGAGTTCCCACATATGCTGAGCACTTGTTGGATTATTTTCCTTCACTCTGCGGTCCGACTCATCCTAAACCATTTCAATTTGGTTGAGGTCGGGATTGTGGAGGCCAGGTCATCTGATGCAGCACTCCATCATTCTCCTCATTGGTAAAATAGCTCTTACACAGCCTGGAGGTGTGTTGGGTCATTGTCCCGTTGAAAAACAAACGATAGTCCCATTAAGCGCAAACCAGATGGGATGGCGTATCGCTGCAGAATGCTGTGACAGCCATGCTAGTTAAGTGTGCCTTGAATTCTAAATAAATCACAGACAGTGTCACCAGAAAGCACCCTCACACCATAACACCTCCTCCTCAATGCTTTACGGTGGGAAATACACATGCGGAGATCCTCCATTCACCTACTCTGCGATTCACAAAGACACGGCGGTTGGAAAAAAAAATCTCCAATTTGGACTCTAATGTCCATTGCTCATGTTTCTTGGATCAAGCAAGTCTCTTCTTATTATTGGTGTTCTTTAGTCGTGGTTTCTTTGCAGCAATTCAACCATGAAGGCCTGATTCATGAAGTC
This sequence comes from Oncorhynchus masou masou, assembly GCF_036934945.1. Lineage (NCBI taxonomy): Eukaryota > Metazoa > Chordata > Actinopteri > Salmoniformes > Salmonidae > Oncorhynchus > Oncorhynchus masou. Next base: position 38,066,481 of record NC_088226.1, on the reverse strand, counting down.
TCCTCTGAACAGTTGATGTTTTTGAGATGTGTCTGTTACTTGAACTCTGTTAAGCATTTATTTGGGCTGCAATTTCTGAGGCTGGTAACTCTCCTGGTAACTCTCCTCTCCAGCACAAGTAACTCTGGGCCTTCCATTCCTGTGTCGATCTTTATGAGGGGCAGTTTCATCATAGCGCTCGATGGTTTTTGCGACTGCACTTGAAGAAACTTTCAAAGTTCTTGAAATGTTCCGTATTGACTGACCCTCATGTCTGAAAGTAATGATGGACTGTTTCTCTTTGCTTATTTGAGCTGTTCTTGCCATAATATGGACTTGGTCTTTTACCAAATAGGGCTATCTTCTGTATACCCCCCTCCCCTACCTTGTAACAACACAACTGACTATTATTTATTTAAGGCTCCCTTTTTTATTTAGTTTTATAACTAAAAATGCTTCTTTTTTTAAAATTCAATAATATATTTCAGTCACTGTAGATGCTGTGCTACAGAGCACAGACAAACAAAATACAAATAAAAGGTTTCACATATTTTCAAGACCTGAGCAATTTAATGTAGGTGTTTTATTCAATGCATTTACTTGTGGAATGTTACCGAATAGATAACAACAATAGAAAGAATAATCTGGCAGAGAGTCAGGTGGAGAATAGAGTGAGTGCACTGAGTGAGTGAGTGCACTGTACTGTAAGTAACAACATTGTGGGCCAGGTGTAAATGGGTTAGCAGCATTTCCAATGAATTGGAATACAAAGAAGCCAACCACCCTTGACTTGATAGGCTATCAGCAGGACAATAGACTCTTGCTGTGGTTAGGGACTTTAAATGTATTAATGGATGTTTGCGAGGCTTGTCACTTCACCCATCTCTTTGCATAGCCCACCAAATGCACTGTTTTCTAACCACATCTGGATGGACCCATAACGAATTACTATGGGAATAAATATCACTGAATGACAGAAATATTGGAATAAACTAGGCTAATGCAATTGAAGGCAACACATTGTTGCTTACTGAAACACCCAGTCATACAATTGTTATAGTAGGATTTGAAGCAATGGCCTACCTGCGTGTGGTCAACAATTTCAGCATCATTTCGCACTGCTTTGAGACAAGCATTTTTTTATTATTATTTCACCTTTATTTAACCCTGTAGGCCAGTTGAGAACAAGTTCTCATTTACAACTGTGACCTGGCCAAGATAAAGCAAAGCAGTGCGACACAAACAACAACACAGAGTTACACATGGAATAAACAAACGTACAGTCTATAACACAATAGAAAAAAGTCTATATACAGTGTGTGCAAATGGCGTGAGGATGTAAGGCAATAAATAGGCCATGGTAGCGAAGTAATTACAATTGAGCAAATTAACACTGGAGTGACAGGTGTGCAGATTATGATGTGCAAGTACAAATACTGGTGTGCAAAAGAGCAAAAAAGTAAATAAAAACAATGTGGGGATGAGGTAGGTAGTTTGGATGGGATATTTACAGATGGGCTGTGTACTGCTGCAGCGATTGGTAAGCTGCCCAGATAGCTGATGTTTAAAGTTAGTGAGGGAGATATAAGTCTCCAACTTCAGTGATTTTTGCAATTCGTTCCAGTCATTGGCAGCAGAGAACTGGAAGGAAATGCGGCCAAAGGAGGTGTTGGCTTTGGGGATGACCAGTGAGATATACCTGCTGGGGCGCATGCTATGAGTGGGTGTTGTTATCGTGGCCAGTGAGCTGAGATATGGCGGAGCTTTACCTAGCATAGACTTATAGATGACTTGGAGCCAGAGGGTCTGGCGACGAATATGTAGCGAGGGCCAGCCGACAAGAGCAAACAAGTCGCAGTGGTGGGTGGTATATGCGTCTTGGGTGACAAAACGGATGGCATTGAAGCTCGTTTGGAGGTTTGTTAACACAGTGTCCAAAGAAGAGCTAGATGTATACAGAATGGTGTCGTCTGCATAGAGGTGGATCAGAGAATCACCCACAGGAAGAGCGATATGATTGATATATACAGAGAAAAGAGTCGGCCCGAGAATTGAACACTGTGGTATCCCCATAGAGACTGCCAGAGTTCTGAACAACAGGCCCTCCGATTTGACACACTGAAATCTATCTGAGAAGTAGTTGGTGAACCAGGCGAGGCAGTCATTTGAGAAACCAAGTCTGTTGAGTCTGCCGATAAGAATACGGTGATTGATAGAGTCGAAAGCCTTGGCCAGGTCGATATAGATGGCTGCACAGTACTGTCTTTTATCAATGGCAGTTATGATATCTTTTAGTACCTTGAGCGTGGCTAAGGTACACCCATGACCAGCTGGGAAACCAGATTGCACAGCGGAGAAGGTACGGTGGGATTCAAAATGGTCAGTGATCTATTTGTTAACTTGGCGTTCGAAGACTTTAGAAAGGCAGGGCAGGATGGATATAGGTCTGTAATAGTTTGGGCCTAGAGTGTCACCCCGTTTGAAGAGGGGGATGACCGTGGGGGCAGGCCGTGGGGGCAATTTTTAGGGACCTCGGACGATACGAAAGAGAGGTTGAACAGATTGGTCATAGGGGTTGCAACAATGATGGCAGATCATTTTAGAAAGAGAGGGTTCAGATTGTCTAGCCCAGCTGATTTGTATGGGTCCAGGTTTTGCAGCTCTTTCAGAACATCAGCTGTTTGGATTTGGGTGAAGGAGAAATTGGGGAGGCTTGGGCAAGTAGCTGCGGGGGTGCGGGGGTGTTGGCCAGGGTTGGGGTAGCCAGGAGGAAAGCATGGCCAGCCGTAGAGAAATGCTTGTTGAAATTTTCGATTACTGTGGATTTATCGGTGGTGACAGTGTTTCCTTGCCTCAGTGCAGTGGGAAGCTGGGAGGAGGTGCTCTTATTCTCCATGGACTTTACAATGTCCCAAAACCTTTTGGAGTTAGAGCTACAGGATGCAAATTTCTGTTTGAAAAAGCTAGCCTTTGCTTTCCTAACTGACTGCGTGTATTGGTTCCTGACTTCTCTGAAAAGTTGCATGTCACGGGGACTATTCAATGCTAATGCAGTCCACCACATTATGTTTTTGTGCTGGTCGAGGGCAGTCAGGTCTGGAGTGAACCAAGGGCTATATCTGTTCTTAGTTCTACATTTTTTGAAAGGGGCATGCATATTTAAGATGGTGAGGAAAGCACGTTTAAGTCACCTAACAGAGAACTCTGAAGATAGATGGGGGGGGGGGGGGCAATCAGGGGGGGTCATAACAGGTGGCAACAGTGAGAGACTTATTTCTGGAGAGATTCATTTTTAAAATTAGAAGCTCGAACTGTTTGGGCATATACCTAGATAGTATGACAGAACTCTGCAGGCTATCTCTGCAGTAGATTGCAACTCCTCCCACTTTGGCAGTTCTATCTTGACGGAAAATGTTGTAGTTGGGAATGGAAATCTCAGAATTTTTGGTGGCCTCCCCAAGCCAGGATTCAGACACGGCTAGGACATCAGGGTTGGTGGAGTGTGCTAAAGCAGTGAGTAAAACAAACTTAGGGAGGAGGCATCTGATGTTAACATGCATGAAACCAAGTCTTTTACGGTTACAGAAGTCAACAAATGAGAGCGCCAGGGGACACGCAGGTCCTGGGTTAACCTCCACATCACCCGAGGAACAGAGGAGGAGTAGGATGAGGGTATGGCTAAAGGCTATCAAAACTTGTGATCTTGTGCGTTGGGGACAGAGAATAAAAGGAGCAGATTTCTGGGTGTGGTAGAATAGAATCAGGGCATAATGTACAGACAGGGTTATGGTAGGGTGCGGGTACAGTGGAGGTAAATCTATGCATGGAGTGACGATAAGACAGGTTGCATCTCTGGACGCACTAGTTATGCTGGGTGAGGTCACCGCATGTGTGAGAGGTGGGACAAAAGAGGTATCTGAGGCTTGTTTTGTGGGACTAGGAGCTCCACAGTGAACTAAAACAATGATAACTATCCTAAACAACAGTATACAAGGCATATTGACATTAGAGAGAGACAAAGAGAGGCCTAAAGCAATCACAGGTGTTGATTGTGAGAGCTAGCTAAGACAACAGCGGGTAAGACAACAACAGCTAATCAGCTAAGACAACAACAACAGGTAAAATGTTGATGAATGAGCAGAGAGGGTCAGTTAACTACACACAGGGCCTGAGTTCGAGGCTGGTGCAGACAGATAAACAAAAATGAACAAAATGGAGTACCGTGATTAATGAACAGTCCAGCAGGCATCAGCTATGTAGCCAAGTGATCATAGGGTCCAATGAACAGCAATAGATGAAACAGGGAAGCCGCTAGGTAGTCGTTACTACACTAGCAAGCAGGAGACACGGCGTTCAACATTTTTTTTCATTTTTTTTTAGTTAGTAGGCCGGGGCTAGTAGAAACATCTGCTCTGGCATCTGGCAAAGGCCGGTTGAGGGCTCAACGGAACGTTTGGAATTACATCGGCAGACCAGTTGTGATGGGACAACGGGGCTCCGTGTCAACAGAGGGTCTAGGCCAGTTGACAAAAGATGTATTGTAGCTGGAGTAATTTCGTTTGCTAGCAGGGAGATGCGCCTGGCTCGCGGCTAACTGGTGCTAGCTTCGGGACAAGGGCGTTAGCCACTATAGCCACCCGGTAGCAGCTAGCTAGCAGCGATGATCCGATGCAAAGGTCCAGAGTTTACGGCAATAATCTGGTGGTGTATTTGATTCTAGTCGTGTTAGTGAAGAGTCCGGGAAGCATCAGCTGTGTAGCCGAGTGATCATAGGATCCACTGAGCAGGCCGGGAGGTGGGCCTGGCTCAAGGCTAGCATTGGGCTTGGGCCATTCGGTGGAAGCTAGCTAGCTGTGATGATCAGGAGTAATGGTCCAGGGCTTACGGCAGGAATCCGGTGTTGTAGTGGAGAAAAACTGTCCGATACTGGCAGGCTGGCAAGTATTATCCAGGCTAAAAGCGGCAGGTGTCTGTGCAAAAGGTAAAGGCTTCTATAGCAGTGGCTAACAATGACTAAATAGCTAGTAGCTAATTGCTGGTTAGCTTCTGAGGTTCTGTCTATAAGGTCTAAAAATAGCAGATCCGTATCACATTGGGTGAGGCGGGTTGCCGGAAGGTATATTTAATTTATAAATAGAAAAAGAGTTGGAAAATATATTGAAATATATGCCAACATTTTTTTAGAAAAAAATTGTACACAGGAGAATGACAAACAAACAAAAAAAGGGGACTGGTCTTGATAAATCAGATTTTTCTTTTCACTGAATCTCCATTTGGGTATTGGTTAGCCTACAATTAGGGTGTGGAAATGTTAGGATTATTTTTCCTGGAATAGAAACACAATAATATTAATCAATTTAACTAAGCAACATTTCTAACAGTATAAACAGCACAACAAATACAATAATATTTTACAAACAAATTATAATCAATCCCAGATAGTCTGTTCTAACAAAAAAAGTTTTTAACGTCTTTAGAACAGCCAATATTAAAAACAGTCAAATGCATTTGTGAATTCAATCACTTATGCCGACAAGTTGCGGTTTATTACTTGTTTCATTATTCAAGGCTCCCTCTGTTATTTTGTTTTATAAATAAAATGCTTGACTAAAGACAAGACTTGTATGCTGTGTGATGACATACACAAATTAATGAATGATTGATTGATATACTGTATATTGAAGTAGGCCTGTATGCCAATAAGTAAGTTACGCAAAAACAGCTATAGCAAGTAGGACTCTTAGGCCTACAGCTCCACGTAATTTAAATAATTTCGCTTCTCAAGTATGTCCTCTGGTGGTCAAACTAGCATTAATGGCAACAATGGCTGACAGTAAAATACTATGACGTCACACGGTACCATACCATTCTGCATCATGCCGCAAGCTGTGCTGCAGTATGACGCAACTTTTAAAGGAAGAACCACTGTATGTGTACCTGCAAAGTGTACCTTTGACTTTTTTGTACCCCAGGGAACAGCACTGTACCCCTAACCATGGCCTTAAATGAAATTAGAATACAGCAGCATACTGTCATTGTATAAAAATAAAACCTTCAAGCTGTTGTATATACATTTGGCAGTTTTAAAATATATTATTAGCAATATATGTATAGCCAATCTCTGTTCTGTCCACAGACCTGGTGGCGCAGCAGGAACATCAGGTAAGTAGCAACCCGAAAGGTTGCGAGTTCAAATTCTAAATGAGGTTGAGTCCCAAGTAATCATTACACATCAGCATACTGTTCTTTCAAATGAACACCTTTAACTGTAAACATACAGTAACTTGTTTTAGATTTACTATATTTTCACCACAACTAGACAAAACCTTCTAGGGGACCATGACAATATTCTAAGAAATGCTCTTAGGGATGTCCCTGGAACAAACCGGGAGCAAGGCAAAACCTGCAGGGGACCATGACTGTTTAAATTGAATTAATGTCAATTATGCCTTTTAAAGTCAAATATTCTGGGTAAAGACACCTGGGTTTTCACGTGTAGTTTCATGGTATGTTGCATCCCCATGTTGTCACATTTATTTAACATGAGATCATTATTCCACATGTGCTCAAATGCTGTCAAGTGTATTTTCATGTTATCACATTGCACATGTTATCATGTCAACTTCACATTGAAATTCATGTGGTTTTTCAGTAAGGGTAAACATTCATCCCTTGTTATATCTGAGTTAGTTGAGCTCTGAATTATCTCTAGAGTAAAAACACTGTCTTGTTCAAACTGACTCTGAGTTTGGACCCCCTGGACAGAGAGCCAGAGAGGAAGAGTGTGATTTCCTCTTCCTTTGTGTTGTTAAGAGGAGCAGCAGTGATAGAGAGCCTGGTGACTAGGCTGCTCTGAATAAGCAGCTCATCTCTTCTCCACTCCTCTCCTCTGCACTGCAGACCAGTCTGACAGTCCTTGTGGTTTTCCTCAAGGACTGGCTAATGTATTCACAGATAGTATGGATGTATGTGTGTGTGTGTGTGTGTGTGTGTGTGTGTGTGTGTGTGTGTGTGTGTGTGTGTGTGTGCGAGTGTGTACAAGAGACTCGAAAAAGGAGAGAGAGCGTGTGTATGTGCGTGCATGTGTGCATGTAGGTATATACAGTTGAAGTTTACATACACCTTAGCCAAATACATTTAAAACTTAGTTTTTCACAGTTCCTGACATTTAATCCTAGTAAAAATTCCCTCTTTGATGGCAGTTAGGATCACCAGATTATTTTAAGAATGTGAAATGTCAGAATAATAGTAGAGAGAGAATGATTTATTTCAGCTTTTATTTCTTTCATCACATTCCCAGTGGGTCAGAAGTTTACATACACTCAATTAGTATTTGGTAGCATTGCCTTTAAATTGTTTAACTTGGGTCAAACATTTTGGGTAGCCTTCCACAAGCTGGTGTAACTGAGTCAGGATGTAGGCCTCCTTGCTCAATTGTTCAGTTCTTTCAACAAATGTTCTATAGGATTGAGGTCAGGGCTTTGTGATGGCCACTCCAATACCGTGACTTGGTTGTCCTTAAGCCATTTTGCCACAACTTTGGAAGTATACTTGGGGTCATTGTACATTTGGAAGACCCATTTGCGACCAAGCTTTAACTTCCTGACTGATGTCTTGAGACGTTACTTCAAGCCTCCTCCTTTTTCCTCCAAACATAACGATGGTCATTATGGCCAAACAGTTCTATTTTAGTTTCATCTGACCAGAGGACATTTCTCCAAAAAGTACAATCTTTGTCCCCATGTGCAGTTGAAAACTGTAGTTGGGCTTTTTATGGCGGTTTTGGAGCAGTGGCTTCTTCCTTGCTGAGCGGCCTTTCAGTTTGTCGGTATATGACTCGTTTTACTATGGATATAGATACTTTTGTATCTGTTTCCTCCAGCACCTTCACAAGGTGCTTTGCTGTTGTACTGGGATTGATTTGCACTTTTTGCACCAAAGTGTGTTCATCTCTAGGAGACAGAACGCTTCTCCTTCCTGAGCGGTTTGACGGCTGCGTGGTCCCATTGTGTTTGTACTTGCGTACTATTGTTTGTACAGATGAACGTGGTACCTTCAGGCATTTGGAAATGGCTCCCAAGGATGGACCAGACTTGTGGAGGTATTTTTTTTGAGGTCTTGGCTGATTTTTTTTTCTTCCCATGATGTCAAGCAGAGAGGAACTGAGTTTGAAGGTAGGCCTTTAAATACATCCACAGGTACACCACCAATTGACTCAAATGATGTCAATTAGTCTATCAGAAGCTTCTAAAGCCATGCCATCATTTTCTGGAATTTACCTAGCTGTTTAAAGGCACAGTCAACTTAGTGTATGTAAACCTCTGACCCGCTGGAATTGTGATACAGTGACTTAAGTGAAATAATCTGTCTGTAAACAATTGTTGGAAAAATGACTTGTGTCATGCACAAAGTAGATGTCCTCACTGACTTGCCAAAACTATAGTTTGTTAACAACAAATGTGTGGAGAGGTTGAAAAACGAGTTTTAATGACTCTAACCTAAGAATGTAAACTTCCAACTTCAACTGTATGTACGTTTGTGCATGGGAGCGTATATAAAAGTATCTATACGCCCTCTTAAGAGTGTGTGTCTCATACCAAGCAAATACTCAGACAGAGCTGAGCAATTAAACATCCAGTCGTGCATGTTAACAGTAAATGGCTGACGGCCTTTCAGCCCATTGTGATGAAGAGTTCTTGTGCAGTGATGACGAACTCGGCCCTGGTCAACAGTCAACACAGTGGGAGAGAGCGAGAGAGCGAGAGAGCCTCTCAAAGACGCTTCCTTTTCATTATCATCATTACCCTCTCTCTATCTGCTGATGCAGTCTCGTTAAATGGCCTCTCTCTTTTATTATTGTTATTTACCATTTTGACAGGGAGGTCATTCTGAGACTACGGTCTCTTTTACAGATGAGCCATGCATAAATACATCAAACACATACAATATACAAAATTAGAAAACAGACACATTTATCAACACAGAGGTCTCCGATCATTACTCTGGAACTGGCCAAGGGGGACCAGAACATCTCATTTCAGAGAGCTCCGGAAGTTGTTCCACATAAAGGGCCCCAAAAAAACTAAAAACAGCTTTACCCAACTCTGTGGAGACCGACCGGGCCTTCAATGTTATCCAAGCCTGAGACCGGGGGGTTGGTAATTTGTAAGTCTAAATTGAATGAATGATGATAGATACATAGGAAGTTGGCCTCTCTCTCACTTTACATCTGTCTCTCTGCATCTCCATCTGTCTCTCTCCACCTCTCCTCGCCTGTTTCCCTCTCTGTCTATGACCATCTGTCTTCATCTGTCTCTCTTCCCCTCTCTTTCTCTGTCTGTCTGTCTGTCTCCCTCTCTGTCTGTCCATCAGTCTCTATTCCTCTATTTCTACCCCACTCTCTTTCTCTGTCTATCTCCCTCTGCTCTCTCTCTATATGACTGGCTATCACTCCATCGCCTCTCTCTCTTTCTTTCTCTCTCTCTCTCCATCTACCTCTCCTTATTCTTCCTTGCTCACCCCTCTCTCATTCACGGCTGTCTCAGTGGGATGGCTGTTTGGGCTGAGAGCAGAGCAGTGCAGGGTAATGAATGCATTGGGGGAAATAATGTTTTTTGTAAACAGAACAACACTAAACCCTCACCCAGCTGACCTGATTTACCATTGCTGGAGAGCTGCATATACACACACACCCGCACACACATGCACAAACACGCATGCACACAGCTGCATTCAGGATAGGTCTCAGTGGGGGGAGGCACACCGGAATGTTCAGCAGAGGAATGCCAATCCAGAAAAGAACATTTAGAATGGCAGCAAGTTGACAGAATGATCTACAGAAGAATCTTATCTTGGCAAAAGGTTGAGGGCTAGACTAATGTGCAACACAGCAGCACAAAACCAAACCTTCTGGAGTGGTTTATAATGCCAGCAAGCCTAACACACACATGTGCGGACGAACGCACGCACGCACACACACTCACGCTCACACACACACATATCATGTCACATCGGTATTCAGATGGTAAGAGACAGACATTCCGTAATTACTAGTAATAGATTGGATAACGCAAAGATGGTGGACAGACAGAAAAGAGAAATAGGCAAAATAACATTTTGATTTAGAGCAATAAAGAAATGGAATAAATTAACTGAGCAAACCAGAAACCTTTCAATATATAAATCTAAACATTATTTTAAAACTATTTAAATATAATACATAGAAATGTTGTGGGACTATAGTAGATGAAGAATCAATATTTTTTAGATTGAGTATTTATTGGGTCATTATGATAGTATATTATGTATGTTTGTAACAGTGTGTTATATGTGAAAATGTGTTTGTATTATAAATTGTATTTTAATGTTTAAGGACTCTTGGAAGATTAGTCCAAATGGGGACTAAAAGAGATCCTAATAAAATCATGTCATGTGAGGAGGAAGCAAGGGCTATATTAGTCACGGCTAAGCACTGTGCCACCCTCACTCACTTCAAAGGAAGGTGTGGGTTGATGCTACAACAACTGTGGATTTAAACATACAAACACACAAATAAGGAAGCAGAGAGTGGGAGGGCAGGCAGCTTGAGGGGAGACAGAACGATATAGTGCTACTACAACCAGACAGAAATGGGTCGAGAGAGAGACAGAAGATATAGAGGGGACAGGCTATAGAAAACAAAGCAGGGCGGAAGGAAAGGGAGGATGAGAAGAGAAAAGAAAAAGTGAGTGATATAGTTTGTAAGCCACATTGCCAAACTGAAGGATATAATATTGACGTGTACAGTCTGGTAGCAAGACGTGACAGAGGAGTGTAGAGGCACTGGTTTGACTGTGACAGCCTCCGAGCTGTGATGTCACACATCAGACACCAACGTGACTAGTGTGCACTGTACCCAACACGGCTATTTACATACCCAATTAACAACCACCAAAGCCCTAACAGGCAATATATTCAGACAGATCCTTTAAATTTAAATCTGTGCCAAGTTTGCCACCAAGCTGTGTAGGGACTCTGTTGGGATTCAGTATGTTGGTACTATTAATGGTACTGTCGGTGAGTGCAGTCTATGTGGAGGAGGGTTAAAGCACTGCGTGGGTGTCTCTCGGAAAACAGTGTCTATGAGAAGCTAGACTGTCTGAAAGGTGGGTTGTAGGGAGCACTTCCATGTGAGACTATGACATGGGTGAGAGAGAATGTGTGAGAGAGTACGGGAAAGAGCACTGTTTAAGACAAGCTAGCACTGTTGTTGAGTTCATGTACAGAATATCCTGGAGCACTCATGGAGCCATGCTTTACTGACTACATAGACTGCTGCACTGTTGCAGGCTATTTATTACCTCGTGTCAACTGAAAATAACTACATTCTCCAATCCCCAAAAGCAATTCATAACATGATCTAACCCAAACCACAAATCAAATTATAATCCACAATGGAATACCAATAATCTCAGCAAATAAACTGAACACTAGTAGTAGGACAGTACTAGCTATGACAAATGTGCCAGGCAGAGCAGAACAATAGCCAGCCGTGTGGGTTTCCTCCACCAAGAGTTGGCATCTGTCATGAATACCACGTGACTGGGATTTATAACATAGGACACAGGAAGTTGTTTGACACACATCCACAAACATTATAGTTCCACTTCCCTTATACTCTCAGATAAATAGGTGACACAAATGATGTGCTCTGTGATATATTCTGAAAATAACAAACGTTTTGCGCTAATATGTTGGGATCTGGCTGTCTGTTGCGTGACTTGGAATGCTGGTGGCTTTGGTTTCAGCACCGGGACAGAGTGGACAGCTCTTGCGTGTGAGGCAAGTAGCCTACTGGCTGTTGTATATGCAGAAGAAGCTATTATTGGTTGATCACACAAACCCCAAAACAGAAGCAACCTCTAAAATTGGATCTGTTCAGTTACAGACAAAACAGTTCATGTAAGATTTCAAGCCAAAAGCAGTTGGCTTCTCTATGGACTCCATGGGCTACCATCATGGTGGGCTAATTATGCCAAGTCACCATAGCAACAATGGATGCCTACAACTTCTCTTTAGGCAAACCAGTACAAGGTACTGAAACAACAGTTGGTTGGGACACCTTTATTGAATGCTTCAAATCATCTCCCTCACTTCGACAGGCAGAATGCAGCCTAGATTCTATAACAAGTCCAAATGCATTCATGCAAGTGAGTCAAGTCATTCTGTTCTGACATTTGAAAAGCTGCATGACAGCAAAAACCTTGCAGTCACATTATCTTGCTAAAAACAGCAATGGCTCCAACTGCAGAATATTGAGTTTAGCTATAAGATGCCTGGTCAGTTGGTTAGCCTAACCTTGCAAGACAGACTATCCATAGAAAATAATATCAAAGGTTTTGAATAGCCTGCTCTCTTCTTCATAATATGTTGTCTATGATATTGGGTTGAATATAGGCTTACACTGTAACACATTGCTGTACATTTACAGCAAGAAATGTACAGTTAGCTACTGTAATTCTATATTACAGTACTGTAAAGAGCAATGCATTAAGGGGGGTTCAATGGGATTCAGCTACACTGCTGTAAAAGTACAGCAATTTCTGTAATTTTACAATACAATTTTACAGTTAAGCGCTGCATTACCTGTTTTGCTTACTAGGAATTATGGTGCATCGTGGAAAAATGTTGTGTGCGGGGAAAGAATCTCTGGCTCAACATATTTTGAGACATGCCTTGTAAGAGGCTATATTTGTTGCACCCGTTAGTAAGAAATGCTGTACCCCACAGAATACATTACCATACCGTACTTTTGGAATCTAAAAACCTTTTCTTATAAATATACAGTGCCTCTACAAGTGTAAGTGATATAAAACAAATAATCATTGGTATGATGAAATACACAATTACATACACTGTTAGCAATTTCTGTAATTTTATTACACTACATTATAACAAAAAAAGTACTGTATTTCTGTTTTCTGTGTATTTTACTGAAGTGTTCTGTAAATGATGGTGCATTGTGGGAAAATGTTGTGGGTGGGGAAAGAATCGCTGACTCATGAACATATTTTGAGGCGTGCCATGTAAGGGGCAATATTTGTTGGACCCTTTAGAGAGAATGCTGTACCAATTGAAGTGATTTGTGGTAGTAGTACCACATAATTTAATATTTAAATGGGGACTAATCGTGGTGGCAGAAAGTCTTAAGCTTTTGCTGGTTGAGCAATTTGCCAAGTCCTACTGGTCTGTTTTACCTTGTAATCATGGCAAGTTTGGAAGTATTTGTTTAGGCCTCCAGAAGTGCCAGAAGACAGAACACAAAATATTCATAAATATGTCGTAATATACAAATTCCGTAGCAGCCATCTTGCTTGCACCAATGCCATTTAATTACAGTAAAACACTTTAAAATACCAATATTGCAATTACAGTAGCATTTACGTTCTTACAGTATAGTAGGCTAATTTTACAGTATTGTACTCTGTTGTTGCTCTGATATCACAATCATTTACAGGAAGCTGGTGGCAAGTTACTTTGAATAGTACAGTAACATACTTGGTACTAGCCAGAGATGGTTAAAGACATATCAAAAGGTATACTTACTATAAAATATAAAATACCTTGAAGACCGATGCCTCCTTAACTAAAACAACATCCCAGTAACCATTACAGAAACATTTTACTCTATCAGCTGCCTGATACACAATGCATGAATGAGTCACTGTGCAGCCTAGTCACCACATCCCCATCACCAGCAAGACGCAGCATGGCTCTTTAACCCAGGCTATAACGTAACAGCGCTACACAGTCAGTCTGCCATAAATTAATCCTCTCGATTTGATACAATTGTCAAAATGGGAGAAATACATCGAATCGTGTTCCATGACACGCATCTCCGTGGGTTAATGTCTGTAACACAGTGAGTCGAGCCGCGAGCCCCACATCTAGCCGACTGCTGGGTCCACGCAGTCAGACAGTGTGTGTGCGTGTCTGTGAACGCGTGTTACCTACCTGTCTCCAGGTGGAGAGAGAGACGCGACTCAGTGATGTAGGGCGTATCGCTCTTAGATCGGACTCTCCGGATCGGCCGACGGTCTATCTCATTCTCCGGTGACGCCGCCATTTAGGTATCCTTGTCCGGGCAACGTCCGTCCACTGGCGACCAACTGAACTGCGCGAGACGAGACTCATGCACGGGCAGACCGTGTGGGTAGGTGATGCGGGCGATGAGAAATGGAGATGACGGGGAAGAGAGAGAAAGAGAGAGAGAAAGAGAGAGAGAGAGCGAGAGATGTTCCACTGTAATAGTGAAGGTGTAAACTTGGCAGTAGAAAATCTTAACAGTATATTTGACCTCAGCTTGATCTCAGCTTCCCTATCAAATCTAAAATATCTCAAATAGAAAACCGAAGAAAATGAACAGCAATGACAAATGGTTTGATGAAGAATGCAAAAATCTAAGAAAGAAATTAAGAAACCTGTCCAACCAAAAACATAGAGACCCGGAAAACCGGAGTCTACGCCTTCACTATGGTGAATCACTAAAACAATACAGAAATAGAGTACGGAAAAAGGAACAGCACGTTAGAAATCAGCTCAATGTAGTTGAAGAATCCATAGACTCTAACCACTTCTTGGAAAATTGGAAAACACTAAACCACAACATGAAGAATTATCTATCCAAAATGGAGATGTATGGGTAAACCACTTCTCCAATCTTTTTGGCTCTATAACAAAGAACAAACTGCAAAACATATACATGTTCAAATAAAAATCTTAGAATCAACTATTAAAGACTACCAGAACCCACTGGATTCTCCAATTACCTTGAATGAGCTACAGGACAAAATAAAAACCCTCCAACCCAAAAAGGCATGTGGTGTTGATGGTATCCTCAATGAAATGACAAATATACAGACAACAAATTCCAATTGGCTATACTAAAACACATTAACATCATCCTTAGCTCTGGCATCTTCCCCAATATTTGGAACCAAGGACTGATCACCCCAATCCACAAAAGTGGAGACAAATTTGACCCCAATAACTACCATGGGATATGTGTCAACAGCAACCTGTATCTCTCGTCATGGGTGGAAGAAGAGGAAGACCAATGCGCAGCGTGGTAAGTGCCCATATTGTTTTAATAAGAATACTGAACACTGAACAAAAACAATAAAACGACAAAACGAACAGTCCTGAACGGTGAAGCAAAACACAGAACAGAAAATAATCACCCACTCCACACAGGTGGGAAAAGGCTACCTAAGAATGATTCTCAATCAGAGACAACGAACGACACCTGCCTCTGATTGAGAACCATACCAGGCCAAACACAAAACCACAACATAGAAAAACGAACATAGACTACCCACCCAACTCACGCCTTGACCATACTAAAACAAAGACATAACAAAAGAACTAAGGTCAGAACGTGACAGTACCCCCCCTCCCCCTCCCAAAAGGTGCGGACTCGGCCGCAAGACCTGAACCTATAGGGGAGTGACTGGATGGGTGTCTGTCCGCGGTGGCGGCTCTGGCGCAGGACGTGGACCCCACTCACCATAGTCTTTGCCCGCTTCTTTCCCCGCCTCAGTGACACCTTTAGAGTGGCGACCCTCGCCGTCAAACCTCGGACTGGGGACCCTAGCAACGGACGTGGGGTCCCGAATGGACGTGAGATTCTGGCAGCACCGGCCGGCTGGGGGACTCCGGGAGCTCCGGAGTGAAGGGCGTTTCCGGCAGCTCCGGAGTGAAGGGAGATTCCGGCAGCACCGGTGTGAAGGGTGATTCCAGCAGCACCGGAGTAACGGACGGCTCCGGCAGCTCCTGACTGACGGGCGGCTCCGGCAGCTCCTGACTGACGGGCGGCTCCGGCAGCCCCGGACAGACGGGCTGCTCCGGCAGCCCAGGACAGACGGGCGGCTCCGGCAGCCCCAGACAGACGGGAGTCTCCGGCAGCCCCGGACAGACGGGAGTCTCCGGCAGCCCCGGACAGACGGGAGACTCCGGCAGCCCCGGACAGACGGGAGACTCCGGCAGCCCCGGACAGACGGGAGACTCCGGCAGCCCCGGACAGACGGGAGACTCCGGCAGCCCCGGACAGACGGGAGACTCCGGCAGCCCCGGACAGACGGGAGACTCCGGCAGCCTCGGACAGACGGGAGACTCCGGCAGCCCCGGACAGATGGGGACTCCGGCAGCCCCGGACAGACAGGAGACTCCGGCAGCGCTGAGTAGGCGGGACCACCTGTAGGGAGGAGACGGAGTGACAGCCTGGTGTTGGGGGCTGCCACCGGAGGTCTGGTGCGTGGAGGAGGCACCGGATAGACCGGACCGTGGAGGCGCACTGGAGGTCTCGAGCACAGAGCCTGCACAACCCTACCTGGCTGGATACTCCCCGTAGCCAGGCCAGTGCGGCGAGGTGGAGACGCACTGGAGACCAGATGTGCTGAGGCGGCTTCATGGCACCTAGCTCGATGCCCACTCTAGCCCGGCCGATATGAGGTGCTGCGATTTAACGCACCGGGTTATGCCTGCGCACCGGGGACACCGTGCGCCTCACGGCATAACACGGTGCCTGCCCGGTCCACCTCTCTCCACGATAAGCACGGGGAGTTGGCTCAGGTCTCCTACCTGACTTAGCCACACTCCCCGTGTGTCCCCCCCAAGAAATGTTTGGGGCTGCCTCTTGTCCCAGCCGCGCTGCTGTGCTGCCTCCTCATACCACCGCCGCTAAGCTTTCGCTGCCTCCAGCTCTGCCTTGGGGCGGCGATATTCCCCAGCCTGTGCCCAGGGTCCTTCTCCATCCAGAATCTCCTCCCATGTCCATGAGTCCAGAGATTTCTGCTGCTGCCCGATACCACGCTGCTTGATCCTTGGTTGGTGGGTGATTCTGTAACGCTCATCGTGGGTGGAAGAAGAGGAGGACCAAATGCGCAGCGTGGTAAGTGTCCATATTGTTTTAATAAGAATACTGAACACTGAACAAAAACATTAAAATGACAAAAAGAACAGTCCTGAACAGTGAAGCAAAACACAGAATAGAAAATATTCACCCACACCACACGGATGGGAAAAGGCTACCTAAGTATGATTCTCAATCAGAGACAACGAACGACACCTGCCTCTGATTGAGAACCATACCAGGCCAAACACAAAACCACAACATAGAAAAAAGAACATAGACTATCCACCCAACTCACGCCCTGACCATACTAAAACAAAGACATAACAAAAAACTAAGGTCAGAATGTGACACAACCTTGGGAAAATCCTCTGTATTATCATTTTTTATTTATTTTTTACCTTTATTTTACTAGGCAAGTCAGTGAAGAACAAATTCTTATTTTCAATGATGGCCTAGGAACAGTG
Organism: Oncorhynchus masou masou; assembly: GCF_036934945.1. Lineage (NCBI taxonomy): Eukaryota > Metazoa > Chordata > Actinopteri > Salmoniformes > Salmonidae > Oncorhynchus > Oncorhynchus masou. Next base: position 38,049,147 of record NC_088226.1, on the reverse strand, counting down.
GGTTAACTGCCTGTTCAGGGGCAGAACGTCAGATTTTGTACCTTGTCAGCTCGGGGATTGGAACTTGCAACCTTTCGGTTATTAGGCCAAAGCTCTAACCACTAGGCTACACTGCCGCCCCTCATTAACAGCAGACTCGTACATTTCCTCAGTGAAAACAGTGTACAAAGTCTTCTCATGCTTTGTTGATTTCATAAAAGCCTTCGACTCAATTTGGCATGAGGGTCTGCTATACAAATTGATGGAAGGTGGTGTTGGGGGGAAAAACATACGACATTATCAAATCCATGTACACAAACAACAAGTGTGCGGTTAAAATAGGCAAAAAACACACACATTTCTTCCCACAGGGCCATTGGGTGAGACAGGGATGCAGCTTAAGCCCCACCCTCATCAACATATATATCAACAAATTGGCGTGGACACTAGAAAAGTCTGCAGCACCCGGCCTCACCCTACTAGAATCTGAAGTCAAATGTCTACTGTTTGCTGATGATCTGGTGCTTCTGTCACCAACCAAGTAGGGCCTACAGCAGCACCTAGATATTCTGCACAGATTCTGCAAGACCTAGGCCCTGACAGTAAATCTTAGTAAGACCAAAATAATGGTGTCCCTTAAAAGGTCCAGTCGCCAGGACCACAAATACAAATTCCATCTAGACACCGTTGCCCTAGAGCACACAAACAACTATACATACCTTGGCCTAAACATCACGCCACAGGTCACCTGTGACCTGGCTCTCAAGAGAAGACAGACTATATGCACACCGCCCACAAAATGAGGTGGAAACTGAGCTGCACTTCCTAACCTCCTGCTAAATGTATGACCATATTAGAGACACATATTTCCCTCAGATTACACACACCCACAAATAATTTGAAAACCATATCTATTAGGTGAAACATCACAGTGTACCATCAAAGCAGCAAAATGTCTGACCTGTTGCCACAAGAAAAGTGCAGCAGCCAGTGAAGAACAAACACCATTGTAAATACAACCCATATTTATGTTTATTTATTTTCCCTTTTGTACTTGCATCTTACAACACTGTACATAGCCATAAAATTACATATGATATGTCTCTATTCCTTTGAAACTTATGTGAGTGTAATGTTTATAGTACATTTTTTATTGTTTATTTCACTTTTTGTATTATCTAATTTACTTGCTTTGGCAATGTAAACATGTGTTTCCCCAACCAATAAAGCCATTTAAATGGAACTGAATTGAATTGAATTGAATTGAGAGAGAGAGAGAGAGAGAGAGAGAGAGAGAGAGAGAGAGAGAGAGAGAGAGAGAGAATACACACACACACACATACACTGTTATGTACTTGAGTGAAGACCCAAAAGCGGTTTTAACAGAAAACAGAGTTCTTTAATGAAAAACAGGAATGGCATAAATCCTCTTCCAACGTAGTCAATGGAACAAAAAGAACGTTAGTATAATGCAGGATGCACCTGCCAGGCAGACTCCGACAGGATAGGACAAGGTGGAAGCAAACGAGACGACAGCTTGCTTCTGGCATCAAAAACACAAACAAGAATCAGACACTGAAAGTAGCAGGAACAGAGAGAGAAATAGAGACCTAATCAGAGGGGGAAGAGAGAACAGGTGGGAAAGAGTGAATGAGCTAGTTAGGGGAGATGTAGAACAGCTGAAGAATGAGAGACAGAGAAGGTAACCTAAAAAGACCAGCAGAGAGAGACAGAGTGAAGAGAAAGGACAGGAACAGACATAACAAGACATGACAGTACCCCCCCCACTCACCGAGCGCCTCCTGGCGCACTCGAGGAGGAAACCTGGCGGCAACGGAGGAAATCATCGATCAGCGAACGGTCCAGCATGTCCCGAGAGGGAACCCAACTCCTCTCCTCAGGACCGTACCCCTCCCAATCCACTAGGTACTGATGACCACGGCCCCGAGGGCGCATGTCCAAAATCTTACGAACCCTGTAGATGGGTGCGCCCTCGACAAGGATGGGGGGGGGACGAGCGGGGCGCGAAGAACGGGCTTAACACAGGAGACATGGAAGACCGGGTAAACGCGACGAAGATAGCGCGGGAGAAGAAGTCGCACTGCGACAGGATTAATGACCTGAGAAATACGGAACGGACCAATGAACCGCGGGGCCAACTTGTGAGAAGCTGTCTTAAGGGGAAGGTTCTGAGTGGAGAGCCATACTCTCTGACCGCAACAATATCTAGGACTCTTGGTCCTACGCTTATTAGCGGCCCTCACAGTCTGCGCCCTATTACGGCAAAGTGCCGACCTGACCCCCTTCCAGGTGCGCTCGCAACGCTGGACAAAAGCCTGAGCGGAGGGGACGCAGGACTCGGCGAGCTGAGATGAGAACAGCGGAGGCTGGTACCCGAGGCTACTCTGAAAAGGAGATAGACCGGTAGCAGACGAAGGAAGCGAGTTGTGGGCGTACTCTGCCCAGGGAGCTGTTCTGACCAAGACGCAGGGTTACGAAAAGAAAGACTGCGTAAAATGCGACCAACAGTCTGATTGGCCCGTTCGGCTTGACCGTTAGACTGGGGATGAAAGCCGGACGAGAGACTGACGGAAGCCCCAATCAAACGGCAAAACTCCCTCCAAAATTGAGACGTGAACTGCGGGCCTCTGTCGGAAACGACGTCAGACGGAAGGCCATGAATTCGGAAAACATTCTCGATAATGATCTGAGCCGTCTCCTTAGCAGAAGGGAGCTTAGCGAGAGGAATGAAATGAGCCGCCTTAGAGAATCTATCGACAACCGTAAGAATAACTGTCTTCCCCGCTGATGAAGGCAGTCCGGTGATAAAATCTAAAGCGATGTGAGACCACGGTCGAGAGGGAATGGGAAGCGGTCTGAGACGGCCGGCAGGAGGAGAGTTCCCAGATTTAGTCTGCGCGCAGACCGAACAAGCGGCGACAAATCGACGCGCGTCACGTTCCCGAGTGGGCCACCAGAAACGCTGGCGAATGGAAGCGAGCGTACCCCGAACGCCGGGGTGGCCGGCTAACTTGGCAGAGTGGGCCCACTGAAGAACGGCCGGACGAGTAGGAACGGGAACGAACAGAAGGTTCCTAGGACAAGCTCGCGGCGACGGAGTGTGAGCGAGTGCTTGCTTTACCTGCCTCTCAATTCCCCAGACAGTCAACCCGACAACACGCCCGTCAGGGAGAATCCCCTCGGGGTCGGTGGAGACCTCAGAAGAACTGAAGAGACGAGATAAAGCATCAGGCTTGGTGTTTTTGAGCCCGGACGATAAGAAATAACAAACTCGAAACGAGCGAAAAACAGAGCCCAACGAGCCTGACGCGCATTAAGTCATTTGGCTGAACGGATGTACTCAAGGTTCCTATGGTCAGTCCAAACGACAAAAGGAACGGTCGCCCCTCCAACCACTGTCGCCATTCGCCTAGGGCTAAGCGGATGGCGAGCAGTTCGCGATTACCAACATCATAGTTACGTTCTGACGGCGATAAGCGATGAGAGAAAAACGCGCAAGGATGGACCTTGCCGTCAGAGAGAGAGCGCTGAGAAAGAATGGCTCCCACGCCCCCTCTGACGCGTCAACCTCAACAACAAACTGACTAGAGATGTCAGGTGTAACAAGAATAGGTGCGGATGTAAAACGATTCTTAAGAAGATCAAAAGCTCCCTGGGCGGAAACGGACCACTTAAAGCACGTCTTAACAGAAGTAAGGGCTGTGAGGGGAGCTGCCACCTGACCGAAATTACGGATGAAACGACGATAGAAATTAGCGAAGCCCAGAAAGCGCTGCAGCTCGAGGCGTGACTTAGGAACGGGCCAATCAATGACAGCCTGGACCTTAGCGGGATCCATCTTAATGCCCTCAGCGGAAATAACGGAACCGAGAAAAGGGACAGAGGCGGCATGAAAAGTGCACTTCTCAGCCTTCACATAAAGACAGTTCTCCAAAAGGCGCTGGAGGACGCGTCGCACGTGCTGAACATGAATCGAGAGAGACGGAGAAAAAATCAGGATATCGTCCATGTAAACGAAAACAAAAATGTTCAGCATGTCTCTCAGGACGTCGTTAACTAGTGCCTGAAAGACAGCTGGAGCGTTAACGAGGCCGAAAGGAAGAACCCGGTATTCAAAGTGCCCTAACGGAGTGTTAAACGCCGTCTTCCACTCGTCCCCCTCCCTGATGCGCACGAGATGGTAGGCGTTACGAAGGTCCAATTTGGTGAAAAACCTGGCTCCCTGCAGGATCTCGAAGGCTGAAGACATAAGAGGAAGCGGATAACGATTCTTAACTGTTATGTCATTCAGCCCTCGATAATCCACGCATGGGCGCAGGGACCCGTCCTTCTTCTGAACAAAAAAAAAACCCCGCTCCGGCGGGAGAGGAGGAGGAGACTATGGTACCGGCGTCGAGCGAAACCGACAAATAATCCTCGAGAGCCTTACGTTCGGGAGCCGACAGAGAGTATAATCTACCCCGGGGGGGAGTAGTTCCCGGAAGGAGATCAATACTACAGTCATACGACCGGTGTGGAGGGAGAGAAGTGGCCTTGGAACGACTGAACACCGTGCGCAGATCGTGATACTCCTCCGGCACCCCTGTCAAATCGCCAGGCTCCTCCTGTGAAGAAGAGACAGAGGAAACAGGAGGGATAGCAGACATTAAACAGGTCACATGACAAGAAACATTCCAGGATAGGATAGTATTACTAGACCAATTAATAGACGGGTTATGGCGCACTAGCCAGGGATGACCCAAAACAACAGGTGTAAAAGGTGAACGAAAAATTAAAAAAGAAATGGTTTCGCTATGATTACCAGAGACAGTGAGGGTTAAAGGCAGCGTCTCACGCTGAATCTTGGGGAGAGAACTACCATCTAAAGCGAACAAGGCCGTGGGCTCCCTAACTGTCTGAGAGGAATGTCATGTTCCCGAGCCCAGGTCTCGTCCATAAAACAGCCCTCCGCCCCAGAGTCTATCAAGGCACTGCAGGAAGCAGATGAACCGGGCCAGCGGAGATGGACCGGAAAGGTAGTGCGTGATCCAGAAGGAGAGGCCTGAGTAGTTGCGCTCACCAGTAGCCCTCCTCTTACTGAAGAGCTCTGGCTTTTACTGGACATGAGGTGACAAAATGACCAGCGGAGCCGCAGTAGAGACAGAGGCGATTGGTGATTCTCCGTTCCTTCTCCTTGGCCGAGATGCGGATACCCCCCAGCTGCATAGGCTCAGCATCCGAGCCGGCGGAGGAGGGTGGCAGTGATGCGGCAGGTGGCAGTGATGTGGAGAGGGGAGCAACGGAGAACGCGAGCTTCTTTCCACGAGCTCAGCGACGAAGATCAAACCGTCGCTCTATGCGAATAGCGAGAGCTATTAAGGAGTCCAGACTGGAAGGAACCTCCCGGGAGAGGATCTCATCCTTAACCTCGACGAGGAGACCCTCCAGAAAACGAGCGAGCAAAGCCGGCTCGTTCCAGTCACTAGAGGCAGCGAGAGTGCAAAACTCAATGGAATAATCCGTTATGGATCGATTCCCCTGACATAGGGAAGACAGGGCCCTGGAAGCCTCCTCCCCAAAAACAGAACGGTCAAAAACCCGTATCATCTCCTCCTTAAAGTCCTGATACTGGTTAATACACTCAGCCCTCGCCTCCCAGATTGCCGTGCCCCACTCACGCGCCCGTCCGGTAAGGAGAGAAATGACGTAGGCGATGCGGGCTGCGCTCCTGGAGTAAGTGTTGGGCTGGAGAGAGAACACCACATCACACTGAGTGAGGAATGAGCGGCACTCAGTGGGCTCCCCAGAGTAACACGGCGGGTTGTTGATCCTGGGCTCCGGAGACTCGGAAACCCTGGAAGTGGGCGGTGGATCGAGGTGGAGTTGGTGAACCTGTCTTGTGAGGTCGGAGACTTGGACGGCCAGGGTCTCAACGGCATGTCGAGCAGCAGACAATTCCTCCTCGTGTCTGCCTAGCATCGCTCCCTGGATCTCGACGGCGGAGTGAAAAGGGTCCGGAGCCGCTGGGTCCATTCGTGGTCTGATTCTTCTGTTATGTACTTGAGTGAAGACCCAAAAGCGGTTTTAACAGAAAACAGAGTTCTTTAATGAAAAACAGGAATGGCATAAATCCTCTTCCAACGTAGTCAATGGAACAAAAAGAACGTTAGTATAATGCAGGATGCACCTGCCAGGCAGACTCCGACAGGATAGGACAAGGTGGAAGCAAACGAGACGACAGCTTGCTTCTGGCATCAAAAACACAAACAAGAATCAGACACTGAAAGTAGCAGGAACAGAGAGAGAAATAGAGACCTAATCAGAGGGGGAAGAGAGAACAGGTGGGAAAGAGTGAATGAGCTAGTTAGGGGAGATGTAGAACAGCTGAAGAATGAGAGACAGAGAAGGTAACCTAAAAAGACCAGCAGAGAGAGACAGAGTGAAGAGAAAGGACAGGAACAGACATAACAAGACATGACATACACACACACACACACCCCAAGAATATGAACACGTCATAAGCCATTCCTTTTTTGGGGGGGAATGACAGGAAATTTGCTTTAAAATTGCAACATTTTTTCTCAGCATCATGACAACATGTGTAAAATAGCATGAGATAGACTAGGCTATAAAACTACACTTTTTTGTTTTTTTGGTTGGGGCGGGGCTTGCTCGTACCTTGCAGCCCGAGGAAACTGCCTTACGCCACTGACACACACACAGACCTTCCCTGTCTGCAACAGCACAGAATAACACACAGTTGCTATTGTGAGAATACCTTCCCATTCCCCAGAGAGTAAATCAGGAGGCTATAATTGGAGATGATATCTGGAGACTGTCTGGCCCTTACTTTCAGTTAGGCTAGGGTTAGGTAGGCTATCTGTCTCCTTCATCATGGCTGACTCCATAGCCTACATGGCAGATATTTGTAATGGTTGTCAAGAGTTCGCTGCAGCTAGCGACTGGAACAAGCTGCAACAAACACTCAAACTGGACAGTTTAATCTCAATCTCTTCATTCAAAGGCTCAATCATGGACACTCTTACTGACAATTGTGGCTGCATTGTGTGATGTATTGTTGTCTCTCCCTTCTTGACTTTTGTGCTGTTGTCTGTGCCCAATAATGTTTGTACCATGTTTTGTGCTGCGACCATGTTGTGTTCCTACCATGTTGCTGTATGCTGTGTTGCTGCCTTGCTATGTTGTCATGTGTTACTGCCTTGCTATGTTGTTGTCTTAGGTCCCTCTTTATGTAGTGTTGTGTTCTCTCTCTTGTTGTGATGTGTTTTATCCTATATTTATATTGTTTTAGTTTTTTAAAATCCCGTGCCCGTCTCCGCAGGAGGCCTTTTGCCTTTTGGTAGGCCGTCATTGTAAATAGTTAAATTAATTTAAAAAACAGAGATCAGTAAGCTAATACCCATCTGCATGTACCATCACCATTTGAAAGCTGCTATTCTCCAACTCTTCTCTCTCTTTTGGGAAGCAAACTCACCCCATCTAGTGGATGATATCATCAGAATACACAGAATGGAACTGGAATGGGGCATTTATATGCAAGAACAAGCACATTGTCATTTTACAGCACATTTGTCCATTTGTCACTGATACTCTCTTATAAAAAAAGGTTTCAAAAGGGTTCTTCGGCTGTTGCCACAGGATAACCCTTTTCGGTTCAAGGTATATTCCTTTTGGGTTCTATGTAGAACCCTCTGTGGAAAGGGTTCTACATGGAAGCCAAATGGGTTTTTTCTACCTGGAACCAAAAACGGTTATTGTAAAGGTTCCCCTATGGGGACAGAACCCATTTTTTCTAAGAGTGTAGATTCATCCCATTTATACTATTAATGTATAGGCAGATAGATACGCTAGTCTAGATATGCTAACTCCCATAATGTAGGGTAGTTAGGGAGGCTAACTGAGAGTAAGGGCCAGACAGGCTAATATAATACACTAAGCTGAAGGAGGATCTCCAAAAAATTGCACAAATCTTCATTTTAGGCTCAATATTCTACTGTGTTTTGTATTATTATTATTTATTTTTTTACCCATAATGTTCATTACCTTGACATTCCAAATGACCATTCAATAAAGCGCTGATTGATTATTTCTACCAGGGTTCATTGGGTTGACCAAAGAAACAGAGCACTATTTACATTTGCTAAATAAAAATATCCAGCCCTATAAAAAGGGACCCCCGGCCCGTCTAAAAGTAAATCATACCATATCTATCAATCACAATGCCCAGAGGATGTCACAGCATTGCAGGAGAGGAGACAGTAGGAGGCATTAGACAGGCCGGGTAACCTACATGACCTAACCGCCTCCCTCCCGGATCTTCCTCCCGACCAACCCCTGGTAGTGTAGAGATGTTAAAGTCTGCTTAGATTAAAGATGGGCTTTTAACCAAAACTGTTACGACTTTGACTTTTAATTAGGCTATTAGATGGTTGATAAGAATTTTAGGCAGTAGAGTTTATAATCGATAAGTAGGTCTATATATAATAATAGCCTAATCTGTTAGGGATAGATAAACATTGAATCATTGTCACTGTCCCTAACAAATAAATACATACATTAAAACAATGTATTTATTTCAAACATTGACATTAAATCATCAACAGTCAAGTCAGATGCATTGCATCATTGTGGTTACGTTTGCGCTCATTGCAGCATAAGCTTACAATAATTTCAATGGGTTCCAACCATTGTAAACGGCAAATCATTCATTCGTAAACGTTTACTGTAGCTATCACATTGCACAACATTGACAGACAACTAGAAAAGAGAATATACACAGTAATATAAATATGTAGCATATTAGTTTAAAAGCAGGATATTAGCAGGATATTATTTTAGTATCAAAAGAAGCGCTTCATCCTTTTACATGCCCCTGACCAGTTTATATTCCGCTGTGTTTTGTATTATTGTTTTTCTTTGCATTTGGAATGGCACGGTTACTTTGGGAGATTTAGCTGTCATATTGCAAATTATATAAAGCATTTGTAGGCCAATTTTGTATCTGTATAATTAAGCAATAAGGCAAGAGGTGGTGTGTTATATGACCAATATACCACAGCTAAGAGCTGTTCTTAGGCACAATGCATTACAGAGTGCATGGACACAGGCCTTAGCATTGTTATATTGTCCATATATCGCAACCCCCTCGAGGTGCCTGATTGTTATTTTAAACTGATTACCAACGTAATTAGAACAGTAAAAATAAATGTTTTGTTATACCTGTGGTAAACATATGGTGACAGTGAGCAATTGACAGTGATCCATTTCAAACCCAGTCCGCAGGATAGCCACTCCGGACCATGAGGCACAAGGGACGCGTCAGGGGTGGACCCACCTGTCTTAATCAATGAGAGAAGATTTGAAATAGACAAGATGGCGGCATACACATTGTTGGATTACTTCATTAATTAAACGGAGCACTTTCTACATCCAGGCACGCCACCTGCAACTGGACACGGACATTTTAGAAGAAACATGTTTGGCCAAATCGAGAGTGACGATAGTATCGTCCATATCAGGCATTTGAAAAATCTCTGGCAACTATTTGTATAGATAAACCTGTAACTCCCAGTAAAGAATAACAGAAATCTTTTCTCACATGATCTGTTTTAACAATCTTTAGCTAAGGGAGGCCGTGTCCTCACTCACACTCCAGTACAGTAGGTGGCGGCGTTGTATGCACCTATTTGATGCGATCCACCAATACAACTTTAAAACGTTTAGCACTTCAGAGGATTGTATAGTGTCTGTGGATAAAGTTGTGTGTGTCAACTGTAGGGATGCTCATGTTGCTGGGGATCGGAAGTGTCCAGTGCGAGATAGGCAGGTTGAAGAGCCCTCCCATGCCGTTGGCATGGTGCAGGAGCAGATAGGGGCAAAGTAGTGAGTGTAGGTGGCAGCTGCAGAGAAGTACCTGGGAGTACAGCAAAATAGTTAATGGGGGGGGGGGGGGGGGGGGGGGGTAATTCTTATGAAATAGTGGTATATTTATGGTGCATTTTTTTCCGTTTAGAAACAGGAATAATGAAGATCATTCAACGTAGGTAGTCCATGACTGGCCTCACACTTCAATACAGTAGGTGGCGGTGTATGCACCTGGAAGTTGGATGCGATCTGCCAACCCAATCCCAAAGGAGAAGAAGAGGAAGACATTTAAAATTACACACACCTCTTAACTAAACAGCTGAAACAGGGTAAGGAAGGACTTGGAGAAATTCAACATGCAAAATGTGTCAGATTAAATATATATGAAAGTGAATGGTATTTAATCAGGGCATATTAATGTTGTATGGCAATGCTTCTTTGGATATGCGAAACATACATGCTGATAGTCGCTTGAAGAATATCAACAAGTTTAACGTTAGCTAACGTTAGCTAACACTAACAGCTAAACTTGAGTTGCATTCCATAGATAGATAGCTATCTGTCGTATTTAGAGCTCACCTCAAGAGTACCATCTTTGCTTGCAAGTTGCATGAACAACAAATAGTCTCGAAAACCCGACCCTGTTGCCTAGGGTCGATTTTCGAGTCTAAAAGACTAACGACCCCCTTTACGCCCTTAAATGCACATGGGTCAAAGAACCAGATAGCGAGCTACAGTAGCTTGCTATGAATATTTGCCCTTTGACGAGCCAGAGAGGTCTGCGCATGTCAGCAACGTTTCCCAGTTGTTACAGCAAGCAAGATCTCCAGGTACAATAGCTAGTTGGTTAGGTGACATCTCAGTGTGGTGTTTTGTTACAATAACCCCCCTCTTTCTTGATCTATGAGGTAGTAACGTGCCCAAAGTAGTTGTCCCTCTGTGGTAATTGAGTTCACTGTCATTTGCTGTGTCAACATCAATATGAGTTCTGTTGGCTGTAGGTTTCTGCTGAGACATTACTTGAATTTGTTTTGTATATCCTTCATATTCTTCAAGTTTAAAGTTGTATTAGTCATACGTACACGTGGTATACGCTGTCCAATGAAGAGCTGACTTGCAAGTTCCTTCTCCACTTTGCAACAACAATAAGAAATAATAGAAGATAAGAATATGAACATGAAGTAAAAGGTTCAGTAGAATATTTTAGCATAAGTATAGTACAGGAGGGCACAATTTACACTCAAATATTTACATGTGTTTTGAGGAAGGGGGAATTGGGGGACAAGTGTTTTAAATGGTGCATTATTTAGCAATCGTAAGAGTCTGGTAGCAGCAGTTGTGATGTGAGAGTGCGTGCATGCATGTGTGTCAAGGTTCGGAGAATCAGAGCTGGTGGTCCAGTCAAGTTCAAGTGTTCAGCAGTCTTTATGGCTTGTAGAGAGAAACCCTCTCTGAGCCTGTTGGTGTCAGACCTCATGCTCTGATACGGTCTGCCTGACGGTAAGGGAGTGAGCAGCTGGGGTTTATGAGGCCCTTGATGATGCTGCGGGTCTTCCTCGGGCACCATTACGAGTAGATGTCCTGGATGGGTGGGAGCATGCTCTTTGTGATGTTCTGGGCCATCTTCGCCACCCTATGGAGGGCATTGTGGTCGTGGACGGAGCAATTTCTGTACCAGGCCGTGAAGCAACCGGTCAGGATGCTCTCTGGTGCAGTGGTAGTATTTGGAGAGGACCCGGGGTGGCATGCCAAATTTCTTCAGCGGCGTTATGAAGTAGATACGCTGTTGTGCCCTCTTGACGAGTGGTGGTGGTGTTTGTCAATGTCAAGTCCTCGGTGATGTGGATGGCGAGGAACTTTAAACTACTGACTCTCTACTGCAGCTCTGTTGATGTGGATTGGGGCATGTTCCCTCCTTGGCTTCCTGAAGTCAACAATCAACTCCTTTTGTTTTTCTGACGTTGAGGAAGAGGTGGTTGTCCTGGCACCACATGCCAGTTCACTTACCTCCTCCCATTGGCAGATTTTGTTTGTTGGTTATCAGGCATACAACCGTGGTGTCGTCAGCAAGCTTGGAGTTGGAGTTGTGCCACGGAGTTGTGCCACGCAGTCATGGGTTAACAGGGAGTACAGCAGAGGGCTGATGACACACCCCTGTGGGGCCCTGTGTTAAGAGTCAGTGTGGAGGAGGTGTTATTGCCAATCCAGCCTGTGGTCTACACGTCAGGAAGTCCAGAATCCAGTTGCAGGTGCAAAAGGTGGTGACCAGAGTCAGGGCTTTGAACTTGGTGTTGAGCTTGGAGGGAACAATAGTGTTGAATGCTGAATGGTAGTCAATGAATAGGATTCTCACATAGGTGTTCTTCTTGTCCAGATGTGATACGGTCGTGTGAATAGCGATGGAAATGGCATCTTCATTGGATCTGTTGGAGCGGTAGGCAAATTGGAGTGGGTCCTGTGTACCTGGCGTGCTGACCTTAATGTGGGTCAAGACCAGCCTCTCCAAGCACTTAATGATGACAGTGGTAAGTGCGATGGGGCGATTAGTCATTTGGGCATGTCACCCTTGTTTTGCTTAGGCACTGGGAAAATGGTTGTGTCCTTGAAGAAGGTGGGGACTACAGTCTGGGACAGGGACATGTTGTAGATGTCCGAGAAGATGCCATCTGGTTCGGCGGTTTTGAGAGTTTTCCTCATGTCAGCATCGGCGAGTGAACACACCTGGTCATCTGGAGCAATGAGAGTAGCAAGCATAGAATGAGTTAATCGTGTCTGGGAGGGAGGCTTCTGTAGGAACCACTCAGCTGGATTTGCCTTTGTAGTTTGATAGTCTGTAGTCCTTTCCACATACGTCGTGAGTTTGAGTTATCAAACATCAAAGATTTTAGAGTTACAGTTCATATAAGGAAATCAGTCAATTGAAATATATACATTAGGCCCTCATCTATAGGTTTCACATAATTGAGCAGGGGCACATCCATGGGTGGGCCTGAGAGGGCATAGGCCCACTTGGGAGCAGGGCCCAGCCGATTTATTTATTTTCTTCCCACAAAGTGGCTGTATTAGACAGAAATACTGTCCGGGTGTCTGGTCTCAGACGAGTCCGCAGGTGAAGAAGCCGGATGTGGGGGTCCTGGGCTGGCGTGGTTACAGGTGGTCTGTTCTTGTGAGGCCGGTTGGACATTGTGCAAATTCTCTTAAACGACATTGGAGGCAAATACAGCTCAAAGTTAATCAAGCATAGCTAGTAGCTACCGAATGTCATTTTCAATGAGTGTGGACATTTACAAGTGAAAGGGAACGAGAGAAATTGTGCAAGTGAACAAAGTTGTGATGCATGCTTTTCTAAAGGAAGAGCAGAGGGGAGAAGAACGGATGAGAAAATAAAACGCTAGTTGGAAGCACAGGGAAGGAATGGAAGCTGTACAGAACTCATCAGAGCTCTTTGACTTCTGGCAGAATTCTAAGATATGAGGGCAAACATTTAGTAGTGATTTGCATATAAGTGCAACTTCATCGCCTCATTTGCGCCACAAAACAGAGACTATGGACTCCGGCTCAACTTGTCCGGGGAACTACGTACTGTAAGCGTCATAATGTAAAATATTGTGACCGATGAAATGAAGAACGCAGTCTGCTTTATCTCAAAACGAATTACTTAAGTTAATACCTGCAGTCAACTTGTGCATCTCCAAATTTTCTTGAAAAACTTAAAAAAAAATTTTTTGACGTTATTGAAAAACCATCCTGTGGCTTTTTCAAAGTTAACATTGAATACGGTATATAAGGTATACCACCCACTGGCTCCATGTCATCTACAAGACCCTGCTAGGTAAAGTCCCCCCTTATCTCAGCTCGCTGGTCACCATAGCATCTCCCACCTGTAGCACACGCTCCAGCAGGTATATCTCTCTAGTCACCCCCAAAACCAATTCTTTCTTTGGCCGCCTCCTTCCAGTTCTCTGCTGCCAATGACTGGAACGAACTACAAAAAGCACTGAAACTGGAAACACTTAACTGTCAGAGCAGCTCACAGATTACTGCACCTGTACATAGCCCACCTATATTTTAGCCCAAACAACTACCTCTTTCCCTACTGTATTTAATTTATTTATTTTGCTCCTTTGCACCCCATTATTTTTATTTCTACTTTGCACATTCTTCCATTGCAAATCTACCATTCCAGTGTTTTACTTGCTATATTGTATTTACTTTGCCACCATGGTCTTTTTCTTTGCCTTTTCCTCCCTTATCTCACCTCATTTGCTCACATCGTATATAAACTTTTATAGGTTTATACTGTATTATTGATTGCATGTTTGTTTTGCTCCATGTGTAACTCTGTGTCGTTGTATGTGTCTAACTGCTTTGCTTTATCTTGGCCAGGTCGCAATTGTAAATGAGAACTTGTTCTCAACTTGCCTACCTGGTTAAATAAAGGTGAAATAAATAAATAAAATAAATCCACACCTATTAGCCATCAGGATACTAGGAAGAGGAGGAGGACATGTAGGCAGTCTTTTGAGCCTAGCTTAGAGTCCCCCTTTCCTTCCTCGTCACTGGCGTAGTATTCCCAATCTGGGATGCTGAGAGAAGTGTGTAGCTTCTGATTCATGATCCAGAAGTGTTTGTCGGTTTGAAGGAAATTATTTACCCAACATGGAGTAAACAAAGTAATAACAGAAAAACAGCCATTAATAAAAAGCGAAGTCGAACAGGAACCGGTATGACGCTCGCCCTCCTCAGGGCCGCCATCTTATCTTTTTCTTCTTGTTCTTTTTCTTAGTTAACCCTGATGATTGTACGTCAGTTCACCAGCAGAGGCGTCACCTCTCATCTGTGTGCCCGATTTAAAGAGACCCAGAACAGACCGGTCATGGCCAGACCCAGCTCAGGTAGGACTGTGTTGGTCTAGTACACACACTTGTTTTTCTATCCTCGTGGTAACCTAAACTTGATTTCTATAAAAAAAATCAAAATTTCTCTAACCACTACACTTAAACCCTAAAGCTAACCCTAATTCTGAACCATAAACCTAACCCCTTAGCTTAAAATAGCCGTTGTCCTCGTGGAGATGTGGGAAATGTCCAGTGGTGTTAAGTACTTAAGTAAAATACTGTACTACTTAAGTAGTCTTTTGCGGTATAAATAGTAAAGTAAAGATATTTTTTACAACTTTTACTTTTACTCTACTACGTTCCTAAAGAAAATATACTTTTTACTCCATACATTTTCCCTGATATCCAAAAGTACTCGTTACTTTTCAAATACTTGGCAAAACAGAAAAATTGTCCTATTCACACGCTTATCAAGAGAACATGCCTGGTCCTCCCTACTGCCTCTGATCTGGAGACTCACTAAACACACATGCTGAGTTTGTAAGTTGTTTGAGTGTGCCCCTGGCTATTCTTCATTGAACAAAAACAAGAAAATTGCGCCGTCTGGTTTGTTTTAATATAAGGAATTTGAATTTATTAATACTTAGTTGAAGATGGAAGTTTACATACACCTTAGCCAAATACATTCAAACTCAGTTTCACAATTCCTGACGTTTAATCCTAGTAAATATTTTCCTGGTCAGTTAGGATCACCACTTATTTTAAGAATGTGAAATGTCAGAATATTAGGAGAGAATTATTTAAGCTTTTTTGTCTTTCATCACATTCCCAGAAGTTTACCTTTTTGAGTTTGTATTTGGTAGCGTTGCCTTTAAATAGTTTAACTTGGGTCAAACGTTTTGGTAGCCTTCCACAAGCTTCCCACATTAAGTTGGGTGAATTTTGTCCCATTCCTCCTGACAGAGCTGGTGTAACTGGGTCAGGTTTGTAGGCCTCCTTGCTCGCACACACTTCAGTTCTCCCCACAAATGTTCTATAGGGTTGAGGGCAGGGCTTTGTGATGGCCTCTCCAACTCCTTGACTTTGTTGTCCTTAAGCCAATTTGCCACAACTTTGGAAGTATGCTTGGGGTCATTGTCCATTTGGAAGACCCATTTGCGACCAAGCTTTAACTTCCTGACTGATGTCTTGAGATGTTGCTTCAATATATCCACATAATTTCCCCTCTCATGATGCCATATATTTTGGTTTCTGCACCAGTCCCTCCTGCAGCAAAGCACCCCGACAATATGATGCTGCCACCCCCGTGCTTCACGGTTGGAAAGGTGTTCTTCGGCTTGCACGCCTCCCCCTTTTCCCTCCAAACATAACGATGGTCATTATGGCCAAATAGTTATAGTTTTGTTTTTCATCAGACCAGAGGACATTTCTCCAAAAACTACAATCTTTGTCCCCATGTGCAGTTACAAACCGTAGTCTGGCTTTTTTTATGGCGGTTTTGGAGCAGTGGCTTCCTTGCTGAATGGCCTTTCAGGTTATGTCAATATAGGACTCGTTTTACTGTGGATATAGATACTTTTGTACCTGTTTCCTCCAGTGTCTTCACAAGGTCCTTTGCTGTTGTTCTGGGATTGATTTGCACTTTTCACACCAAAATACATTCATCTCTAGGAGACAGAACGCATCTCCTTTCTGAGAGGTATGACGGCTGTGTGGTCCCATGGTGTTTGTACTTGCGTACTATTGTTTGTACAGATGAACGTGGTACCTTCAGGCGTTTGGAAATTGCTCCCAAGGCTGAACCACACCTGTGGAGGTCTACAATTGTTTTTCTGAGGCCTTGACTGATTTCTTTTGATTTTCCCATGATGTCAAGCAAAGAGGCATAGAGCTTGAAGGTAGGCCTTGAAATACATCCACAGGTACACCTCCAATTGACTCAAATGATGTCAATTAGCCTATCAGAAGCTTCTAAAGCCATGACATAATTTTCTGGAATTTTCCAAGCTGTTTAAAGGCACAGTCAACTTAGTGTATGTAAACTTCTGACCCACTGGAATTGTGATATAGTGTAATAATCTGTCTGTAAACAATTGTTGGAAAAGTTACTTGTCATGCGCGAAGTAGATTTCTTAACCGACTTGCCAAAACTATAGTTTAACAAGAAATTTGTGGAGTGGTTGAAAAACAAGTTTTAATGACTCCAACCTGTAAACTTCCAAATTCAACTTGAAGTATATTTGAGCATTTACATTTACTTTTGATGCTTAAGTAGATTTGATACCAAATACTTTTACTCAAGTAGTATTTTACTGGGTAACTTTCACTGCTACTTGAGTCATTTTTTATTAAGGCATCTTTACTTTTACTCAAGTATGACAATTGGGTACTTTTTCCATTACTGAATTTGTCTCCACGAGGGAGAATTATCCTTATTTGATTAACATTGTGGGGACTTTTAGGAATTTCAGGGCCCCACAAGGATGGAAGAACAAGTCCACACACACATGGTCTTCTGTGTTTGTTGCTGTATTTGTATGTGTGTTACTTTTTAGTCTTAAGATTTTTGTCTGTGTTTTCAGACCTAGCAGCGTTCCGAGAGGTGTTCTCGAAAGCCAAACACGTGGCCATCTTGACGGGAGCAGGGGTTAGTGCTGAGAGTGGGGTCCCAACCTTCAGAGGAGAAGGAGGCTTCTGGAGGAAATGGCAAGCCCAGGTAAACACCCCAAGAATGCATCCGAAATGGCACCCTATTCCCTTTATAGTGCACTGCTCTTCCCCTTTGTCTCCCTCCACCCTCTCCTCCTCCTGTCCCGCCCCTCTCGCCTTGTTTCTCACTCCCTCCTTTTCTCTATCACTCTGTTTTTCATCCTCACTTTGTTCCCCCCCCCCCCAAATCAGGACCTGGCCACCCCTGGTGCGTTCAGTCAGAACCCATCCAGGGTATGGGAGTTCTACCACCACCGCAGGGAGGTGATGCTGACGAAGAGCCCCAACTCGGCTCATGTGGCCATAGCAGAGTGTGAGGCCAGGCTGCAGAAACAGGGGCGCCGCGTCACCGTCATCACACAGAACATCGATGAGCTACATCGCCGAGCCGGATCCACCAACATTTTGGAGATACACGGTACTGTATCCATGGCGATGTCACCCAGACTGACTTTCACTGTCCTGACTAGTTAGCTAGTAGATCCACGGTAATAATGCAATGGCACTTTCACTGTGTCTGTGTCCCAAATGGCACCCTATCCCCTGTGTAGTGCACTACTTTTGACCAAAGCCCTACATATGGTGTCATCTTCTAGTGCACTATAGGGAATAGGGATGCCATTTGGGCCGGAACATGTGTCTGACTAGCGATTAGTGGTATTGGGGGACTAATGTTGTTGTTAAAGTGTAGATTTAAAGAAGATTGTTGAAGGCCAGTTTCACTCCAGCGTGTAATAGTTGGTCCATCTTGGGTACTCAGGCTGGGCTGTAGATATACCATACAAGCTTTCAGACTACGGATGTCCCCGAAAATGTTTTTTTTTTCAATCTTGGTCGACCGAGAGTCGCCCTCTGTTCTTTCGACCAGTCACTTGGTCTAAATGTTTACCATATGTAGAGCCACACTCTGTGTTTGAATAGAAGCAACTACATATGCACTGAGATTGTGTGACGCATTAAGCACACCTGTTTGATTAAATAATTAAGACACACAAATACCTCAAAGCACAATGGTCACACTGTTAAAAGAAAAATGACAGCGAGTGCCTGTGTGACTGGCTCACGTTGTCTCGCTCTCTTCACTACTGCAGTAAAAATGCACCACAGCACAGCAAGTGTTTATTGCGCTCTCCATGCTGAAGCTGTAACATCATTTCAGCCATTTAGTTGTTTCTGACTGGAAAAAGTTATTTGTTTAGGAAAAACAAAACCCTATTCCCTCAACCCTTGCTCTCTTTATGTAAAACATAAACATCGCATGCATCTGACCAATAGAGCCTGACCTATAGCCTATCATAAACACATCAATGAATTGGTAATAACAAACTCCAAACACAGTGATGTCTACAGCAAAATGGATACGGAGGACATGAAAAATTATCTTGAGATCGGGCAAATGTTTACTGGTTGCTCAGGAGGTAAAGTTGTAGTCAGATTCGTGGAAGACATTTGACTTAAAGTAGTTGAGGAAACTATTGGAGATCAAGAAAAAGGAGGGTATAGGAGCAAGCACTGCTTGAGTATTGTGTGCCAAACAGTTGCTGTTAGATCACAATATTATTTTCTAACCATTTGGAACAGTGTAAACAACACTAAATAAGTGAAAGTATAGTGCTAAAGTCTGTTCTAACTGAATTTTTTTAAATCTAGAAAGCCTTTAATACAGCAGACTAAAAACAGTTGCATCCATTTGTGAATTGCGGTTTATTTATTGTTTAGGCTAATTATTCAAAGCTCCCGTTTTATTTTATTTAAAAACTGAAATGCTTGATTTGCATTTCAAAACATGAATGTCTCGTGTGCTGTGCGATGGCATGAATGAATGATTGATACAGTAGCCTATATATGGAAATATAGGCCTAAGTAAGTTATGGTATTAAGACTAAACAGGACATAAGACCTACAGTTCGATGGTGGTTAAACAAGGCTACTATAACAAAGAGCACTTATTAAGGGCTGTCTCCTCATCTCTGCTGCCGGCGCCGCATTGTTCTCAATCCCATTATGCTGGTCAATTTTGCTATTATGCACATAGTAGCATAGGGAAAGGCTCCAATTCTATGGCGCACTGAAGATTTTTTTCAGAACCGCGGACAGCGACCATATCCAGCGCGGGAGAAAGTGCATTTGTTATAAAATAATATTTGATTTATTAGTGTTTTACCATTATTTTTTCCTAATATATAGAATTCCAATATCACATTCTGTAGTGATGGACTGTGCCATCCCCGTGGCCTCTGCAATGGATTAGTCCACTGAGGCAGGCGCGAATCAGACAGGTGTCTTGTGTGCCATGAAGAAGAAATAAATTGTAACTAAAGAAATCTCGGTTGGCCAACAGCCTATCGAACAAATAATCGACCAGTCAACTAAACTAAATGGGGTCAGCCATATTTCAGACTTGAGTACGTGTTCTATAACGTTTGACTGTGTGTGTGTGTTAATTAATTACACAACCCCACACATTACCAGTCAAAAGTTTGGACACACCTATTCATTCAAGGGTTTTTCTTTTTTTACTATTGTCTACATTGTAGAATAATAGTGAAGACATCAACAATGAAATAACACATGGAATCATGTAGTAACCAAAAAAGTGTTAAACAAACCAAAATATGTTTTATATTTCAGATTCTTCAAAGTAGCCACCTTTTGCCTTGATGATAGCTCATAAAGCTGATAATTGTGCATGTGACTTGATGTGAATAATGATGAGAGTCCAGTAATTGTTACTTTGCGTTTCTAAAATCTCAATTGTTTCCATTTCTATAGTAGTGATCAAATGTCTGCCTTTTTACTATATCTGAATATTTTTGCATATACTGTAGCCAATGTTTCCATAACTGATCACATTTCTGTAGGATATAATTTAATGCCCATATGAACAAATATTTTAGCCTAAAAAAACATCCATATGTGGTTTAATGAAAAGCAGCGAACAGGTGCAGCATTGTTTCACATTCTTTAATAAGCTCCATCTCGACGTATTGTACAAACCGCGTTCCTCGTTTTGCTTGACAAAGTGCCATGTAAACTCTCCTCTGTCTTTGTGACCAGGCTATACGAGTTGTGGTCATTTTTTATTTCCTACTCCCGCTCTGTGACCACAGGCAGTTTGTTTAAAACCCGCTGTATGAGCTGTGGTCATGTTGGGGTTAACCACAAGAGCCCCATCTGTGCTGCCCTGGAGGGCAAAGGGTAAGTCAGTCAAACTCAGGTCAGCATTTCCTTGGTGTTGTTACATGTAACTATACAGTAACAGTATATATTGCCATCTTGCTCTCTCTCTAGTGCTCCAGACCCCAACACCAGTGATGCTCAGATCCCTCCTCATGACTTACCCAGGTGGGACCATGGCTTTTTGAATTAGAATGCTTAGTAATAATAACTTAATAGGAGATCTATGGGTGGGACAAACTCGCTTACATCTTGTTTATACAACGGGTGGGTTGAATTCTGATTGGTTAAAACTGCATTCCAGCCGGTGTCTATTCCACCAGTTGCCAACGGCTAAAGTTATGACATTAAAATACCTATTTACTCTGTTCCATCTGACTGCGCAATCCACTCACTGTCTCATCAGCCCAGCCAGGCAATTTATAAACTTGGATCTCCACTATAAAAAGTATCTAGACTTTCTCACATTTCTTTTAGACTAACATTTCGTTTTCAACAGGAGATATTAGTATAAACCTTGCTGTCTGTCCGACATTTGCAACATTCTTTCAATATTCAAATTCAATCTTCTGCTGTCCCATAGTAATGAACGTGTCGAGACAGACAGGCAAGCAGCATTTGTTGGCCAGTCGAAATCATGAATCAGCTGGTATCATTTGTATGGATATATACAAACTAATTTCAATTAAACAAAGGTCAAACGAAACGCAGCTAATATGCAGTCTTTCCAGCTTCAGATTGAAGTGATTGTGTTACTGTAGCTGTGTTGTTGGCTAGCTACGGTGTCCTGACAAGTGAGCACATTTAGAACGAACGACTGGGTCGCGTCCATAGATACTGAACAAAAAGACTGAACGACAGGGTCGCATCTCTAGCAACCCTTGCTTTGTGTTGTGGATTAGATCTTGTAGAAGAATGAAGAAGTATGAATAAATTAATCAAAATAACATTTTTAATGAAAATATGTTAATCATTATTTGAGTATGTTGGTAGCCCGTTGTATAAAAGTGATAATGCCCTCAAGCCGGTGTTTGGAGGATATATTTGCACAGTTTGCCACACCTGTGCCGATATATCCTCCAAACAGGCTTCTCTGGCATTATCACTTAATTAGAAATGTTATGATTTCGTGAGTTTGTTCTTATCTTCACTTTTTAGATGGCAGTTGGTCACAATCATATGAATTGTTTTAGATCGTCATGTAGGAAACACGTTTAAGTGGTCTAACTGTGTCTGCGCCTCACCAGATGTGAGCAGGGTGGCTGTAGTGGTCTGCTCAGGCCTAATGTGGTCTGGTTCGGGGAGACTCTGGACTCAGACATCCTGACTCGCGTTGAAGAGGAACTAGACCTCTGTGACCTCTGCCTAGTGGTGAGTGCGGGTGTGTGTGTGTGTGTCTATCCATTCTGTCTTTGTGTCATTTTAATGCATGATTTAAAAAAACGAGACCCTGAAGAGATTTCTCTACAATGTAAAATAGATCATAATAATCACAAGATGATATGTGCGTCTTCCTCGTGTGTTTTTAGGTAGGTACGTCCTCCATAGTGTACCCAGCAGCCATGTTTGCTCCCCAGGTGGCGGCTAGAGGAATACCTGTAGCTGAATTTAACATGGAGGAAACACCCGCCACCATGCGCTTCAGGTTATACACATACTGTAGTCCAGTTTCTCCTCGTCCCGGGGACCCAAAGCGATGCTTTGTTTGCCTAGCAATAAACACACTTGAATCAACGAATCAATTCATCATCAATCCTTGGATAACTTGAATCAGGTGTGTTAGGGGGATAAAATGTGCACCACTTTTGGACCCCAGGACCACGATTGGGAAACATTGCTGTCGCTTCATACTAATGATTCCCTATGGCATCCTTTAACACCTGTGTCTCTGTGTGTTGCAGGTTCCACTTCCAGGGCCCCTGTGGGACCACCCTGCCCCCTGCACTGGCACGCCACAACAATGAGCCCTGACTTCCCCTGGCTGAGCCATAGCGCAGTATACATAGACCAGACTCGAGTGTTGGATGGGTGTGCACAGGGGTGTATTCATTAGGGCAAAACATTTAGCAACAGTTAACGTTTTGCAACACAAACAAGCCCTTATTGGACCATTTCAGGTTAGTCGCTCTTCGTTTCAGCCATCTGCTTCTGTTTGGTTCCTAAAGAATACACCCCAGTTTTGTGAATGTAATGTATGCTATAGAAAACAGACTGTGCTGACAATACCCCACACTCCATAGGCTACCACTCTGGATTTGTGTTATTGCATGAAATGACAACCATGTTAAAAAAAATAAATCACAATTATGATATGTCGTCTGGTATCTCAAGCACAATGATTCCTTTTCCATTTGCATTGGCATCTTCATCCAATATCAATGCATTATATCATGGTGGTCGTTGCATGTCAGATGGTACTTTTATCATATGTATAGATTATATATAAAATGTGGAAGGTTCATATCCGACCATAGATGCATTGTACATGCTTTTTAAATCAGGTGTGTGCTGGCAGTAGAGGGCAGTGTTTAGCTATATTTGTGATTGTCTTTGTCTACAGATTCACTCCTACCTGCTGCATCTTATTGCCTGTTCATTGTAAAAGAGAATGTGTTCTCAGTAACCTACCTGATAATACATTAACTCTTATGGGAGGTTTGAGTGGTTCTGAAGCCTGGTTGTACTTTACTTCTGACTATTATATTTGTTCATTGGTGTGTCCGTGCCTTCAGGATGACTGGATTAGGGATGGAGTAGGGGTTATGATAGCAACTACTCCATTTCTAGTGATGCTGTGTGTCAGTCTGTGTGTTATTGCAGAGGGCCATGTTTATGTTATCACATTTTATTAGACTGTTTTAAGGACAAAGGGAAATTCATTGAACAGAAATAACGGGTGCTGTTGCTTTTTTAAATGTGTCTTTCTGTGTTTTTTGCCTGCATGACATGTATGAGATTGTGTGTCAAGCAGTCACCATGTGGGTGGGTGTGTGTTCATGGAACTGTCAGAGGAAATGTACACTACCGTTTAAAAGTTTGGGGTCACTTAGAAATAACATTGTTTTTGAAAGACGAGCACATGTTTTTATGTCCATTTTAAAATAACATCAAATTGATCAGAAATACAGTGTGGACATTGTTAATGTTGTAAATGACTATTGTAGCTGGAAACGGCAGATTTTTTTTAATGACATATCTACATGGGCGTACAGAGGCCCATTATCAGCAACCATATACTCCTGTGTTCCAGTGGCACATTGTGTTAGCTAATCCAAGTTCATAATTTTAAAAGGCTAATTGATCATTAGAAAACCTTTTGCAATTATGTTAGCACAGCTGAACTGTTGTTCTGATTTAAAGACGCAATACAACTGGACTTTTTTAGACTTGTTGAGTATCTGGAGCATCAGCATTTGTGTGTTCGATTACAGGCTCAAAATGGCCAGAAACATTTCTTCTGAAACTGTCTTTTTCTGAGAAATGAAGGCTATTCCATGTGAGAAATTGCCAAGAAACTGAAGATCTCATACAATGCTGTGTCCTGCTCCCTTCACAGAACAGCGCAAACTGGCTCTAACCAGAATAGAAAGAGGAGTGGAGGCCCCGGTGCACAATTGAGCAAGAGGACAAGTACATTAGTGTCTAGTTTGAGAAACAGACGCCTCACAAGTCCTCAACCGGCAGCTTCATTAAATAGTACCCCCAAAACACGAGGCCAACAGAAGATCTCTAGAAGGCCAGCATCCCAGAGTCTCAAATTTGTTGAAAAAAGTTTTTTTTATATAGGGCAAGGCAGCTCTAACAAACATTTTTAATCTCATTTATTGGACTCCAGGTTAGCTGACTCCTGACTCCAATTAGCTTTTGGAGATGTCATTAGCCGAGGGGTTCATATACTTTTCCCATGTCCACTTTACTTTATTTTTTGTTATTCCTATCTCCTTTATCTCCCTTTTTGCTACGGGCTATGAGCCGTAAATTGGTTCTGTGCTGCGTTTGAGAGGGCAACAATGGCTCGTTTTCAGGCCCCTGCCCAGGCTAGATACTCTTGCTCTACTTGCTGTAGGAACATCGGTCCGAGGAGGTGAGTACAATCGGTTGTGTACCTCAGTGGGAGATTTTTGAAGGGTAGTGCTATGTGCTACCCAGAGCTATAGCCTTTCTTTTCTCCTGTTAGGCTGAGTGACGTGTTCCACTTTGGAGTACGTTGGGCATGGTTATTTTATTTGTTGTTTTTGTGTGGTGTCCGTGGACTGAGCCGTTGTCTCAGGGTCTGTTTCATGGCTTGGGAATGCTGTGGGATTTTTCCATGCCAGCGGGCTGCAGTGTGTAATTACCCACTGCGAATCCGCACAAAGAATAGGGTAGAGTTATTGTATGTTTTGGGGAAGCTCCTTATGTATCATCTCCTGTGGTGCCCAGTGAGATTGGCGTTTCTCTTGTGGTCCGGTGTGCTCAGCAGAGGGGAAGAGCAAGATTATTTTTAGCAGTTACTTGTGACTATTGTGTGTAATGGAACACAAATTAACTTGTCTACATCAGAGGAACTGTTAGAATGATGTACTAAAGACCAGCTGTTGAAGATGTCTGAACACTAGAAGTTCGAAATAGTGCTAAACATCTAAAAACATTTTTAGGTTGATATTGAAGGCCAATCTGATGGAGAGTGGTATACACAACGTTACCACTAGGGCAGCCTCTGTTGAGGACTCGCAGTCTCCCTATGGAATACTGAAGTATAATTACAAGCATTTCATATGTGTCAAAGGCTTTTATTGACAATTACATGAAGTTGATGCAGAGAGTCAATATTTGCAGTGTTGATCCTTCTTTTTCAAGACCTCTGCAATCCACCCTGGAATGCTATCAGTTAACACCCTGACTGATGGCAGCCCAGCTTTACATAATCAATACTTGGAGTTTTTCAGAATTTGTGGGATTTTGTTTGCCCAACCACCTCTTGAGGATTGACCACAAGTTCTCAATGGGATTAAGGTCTGGAGAGACATACCCAAGGAGACTCGAGGCTGTAATCACTGCCAAAGGTGATTCAACAAAGTACTGAGTAAAGGGTCTGAAATCTTTAAATCAAACAATTTGTAAAAAATTCTAAAAACCTGTTTGTGCTTTGTTATTATGGGTATTGTGTGTAAATTGATGAGCTAAAAAAACAATTGAATCCATTTTAGAACAAGGCTGTAATGTAACAAAATGTGGAGAAAGTCAAGGGATCTGAATACTACATATCTGTATATCGAAATATCAAAATCCAAACTGGTTTTGCAGCAGGCTTCTAGGAGAAGCACATCCAATGTTGAAAAGGGGGCTTTAAGCTGTTATACAGATTAATAAACAGTGGTGTGGTTGTCAGCTTTAGGGCCCTAACACTATTCTCAAGCCACACTTTTGTTTGTGTGTGTGTCAGCTATTAGGTTTGCAAATGGAGGAGTGTGCATTTAGGGCAGCAGCTAACACAACACTAATTGCACTAACACTGTTTTGATATCAGTGGAGGGAAATTATACGCAAATTCCGCTAATAGTGCTTGGATACCGGTGGAGGAGGGAGATTAAATATACACTATATATAGAAAAGCATGTGTAAACCCCTTCATTTTGGTGGATTTGGCTACTTCAGCCACACCCATTGCTGACAGGTGTATAAAATCGAGCACACAAGCATGAAATCTCCATAGAAAAACATTGACAGTAGAATAGCCTTACTGAAAGCTCAGTGACTTTCAACATGGCACCATCATAGGATGCCATCTTTCCAACAACTCAGTTAGACAAATGTCTGTTCTGCTATAGCTGCCCGGTAAACTGTGCTGTTATTGTGAAGTGGAAACATGTAGGATTCGGCTCAGCTGCGAAGTGATAGGTCACATAAGCTCACGTGTCAAACCCAGAGGAACACTCCCTCCTCCATGCTTCACGGTGGGAACCACACATGTGGAGATCATCTGGTCACCTACTCTGCGTCTCAGAAAGACACGGCGGATGGAACCAAAATTAAAACATTTGGACTCATCAGACCAAAGGACATATTTCCACCGGTCTAATGTCCATTGCTCATGTTTCTTGGCAAAAGCATTTCACTTCTTATTGGTGTCCTTTAATAGTGGTTTCTTTGCAGCAATTCGACCATGACATCCTGATTCATGCGGTCTCCTCTGAACAGTTGATGTTGAGATGTGTCTATTACTTGAACTCTGTGAAGCATTTATTTGGGCTGCAATTTCTGAGGCTGGTAACTAATGAACTTATCCTGTGCAGCAGAGGTAACTATGGGTCTTCCTTCCTGTGGCGGTCCTCGTGAGACACAGTTCCATCATAGCGCTTGATGGTTTTTGCGACTGCACTTGAAGAAACTTTCTTAATAAAGTAAAGATGGACAGTCGTTTTTCTTTGCTTATTTTAGCTGTTCTCGCCATAATATGGACTTTCACCAAATAGGGCTATCTTCTGTATACCACCCCTAACTTGTCACAAAACAACTGATTGGCTCAAACGCATTAGGAAGGAAAGAAATTCCACAAATGAACTTTTAACAAGGCACACCTGTTAATTTAAATGCATTACAGGTGACTACCTCATGAAGCTGTTTGAGAGAATGCCAAAAGTCTGCAAAGCTGTCATCAAGGCAAAATGTGACTACTTTGAAAAAGTATAAAATATATTTTGATTTTTGTTTAACACTTTTTTTGGTTACTACGTGATTCCATATGTTATTTCATAGTGTTGATGTCTTCATTACTATTCTACAATGTAGAAAATATTTAAAATAAAGAAAAACCCTTGAATGAGTAAGTGAGTCCAAACTTTTGAGTGGCACTGTACTACATTCACTGTGGGGACGACGTCATCGATGCATTTATTAATGAAGCCGGTGACTGATATTGTAAACTCAATGTTATCGGATGTATCCTGGAACGTATTCCAGTCTGTGCTAGGGAACGTCCTGTAGCTTAGCATCCGCTTCATCGGACCACTTCTGTATTGAGCGCGTTACTGATACCTCCTGTTTGAGTTCTTGCTTATAATCAGGAAGCAGAAGGATAGAGTTATGGTCTGATTTGTCAAAGGGAGAGCAAGGGAAGGTCTTGTATGCATTTCTGTGTGTGGAGTAAAGGTAGAGTAGAGTTTTGTCGCCTTTAGTTGCACAGGTAACATGCTGGTAAAAATGAGGGGAAACGGATTTCAGTTTCTCTGCATTAAAATCACCTGCCATGAGAAACGAGTCTTGGTCTATGCCACACAGTTCCAGTGAGTGACAGACAGTGAGGGATGGCTTTCATCCCTAAGTGCACTCTAATCCCTATATTGTGCACTACTTTTGACCAGAACCCTATAAGTAGTGCACTGTGGGAAATAGGATACCATTTGGGACACAGGCATGGTTATTGGGAATCAGGTAAGGGAGCACCTGACCACTTCTGTTGCCATGGAAATGGGGGGATTGTCAAAGGTTCTGTCTGTGAGGAAAAATTGGTTTTTGGACTGAGGTGTGTGTGTAACGTAAAGTAAGAAATAGACAGCACGTAAAGCAATACATAGACAGACCGAGGTGGATGGAGAGAGAGGGCGTGTAGAAGAGCTGCTGCTGTAGCTGTGTTGGTATATGTCATCTCCCCTTGTCTGGCCGTGACTGAGGTGTAAACCTGTCTCGCGGGTCCTCTCAGCCCCCCCCCCCCCCCACACACACACACACTAAGATTATATGATTATCCCCCTCCTCTTCCAGCTAGGGCTGGGCGATATATCAAACTATTTAGGATCATTCAAATGTGTGTTTTAGCGTGATATTCCAAATGCCTTTATCGCACATATCGAGTTTATTTATATTTTTCGGTTTTATGAGTGTTTGTCCGCTTGTTCTCATGTTGTCTTTTCGGTCTCGTCTCCTTCGCTTGTTCTGTGCTGTGTGCACCATTCAAATTACACACACACACACACAAAGTCCCCCTGCCTTTCACAACAACAAAGATGAGAAATCACTTCTTCCTCTCTGACAAGCAGTTTCAAATCGCTATTTTAATATGAGGTTTGGTCCAACAGAATCGCACACCAAAACACATTGAGACATTATTTTACTGTAATAGACGAGAAGTTTACCTTTCTAACTTACCCTTTTTATCTCTCAACTCCACAAATTGTGCACAGAGCAGACACTGCTAAAACGGGAGTGTCAATGAAATGCCCTGATTGATTAATATGCAGCTATGTGTTGTGACACGTTTGTTTACAAAGACATACAGACATTAGACATTAATTCAACTTCTTCCCACTAATAAAAAGTGAAGTATTTGAAATAGCCTAATCGGTCTGTGTCAGCCTGCACAGAATATTAATGTAGTAATTGCTTATTTGTATTATTACTGCTGCTAATGCATTAGGCTATAAAACTGCCACAGCAAGTTGATCCTCGAAATGCAAGGATTTATTTTGCAACCCGTCTGACAAACCCATCCATTATACACGGTTCTCTGTCTCCAGTGGACTTCCTCGGGGATGCTTTCAAATCAATCTTTTTTTGCTTTGCATTATCATCAAATTAATAGGCTGTTGTCATTGGTGCTATTGGAGAAAAAGAAGGATAGCTTCAATATGTTTCAGTAAACCATTAGACAACACTTCAAAGATTAAATGAAGTGCCATCAAGTTTATGATCTATTCATTTTATTTTGGTGATTATTACATGTATTTTTCCTGTTTTTGTGGACTGTAGGCTATAACAAGTTAAACCTTTCCATTGAAAGCCTGTCAGAAACCTCTTTGTAGGAGATTGTAGTAGGCTAATAAAAGCATGTTGTTCACTATGAGCATAAACCAGCCTATTATCTCTGAAGTTAATTCATTCATTAGTGATGGATACTTTAACTGTACGTTTAGGCTCCTAGTAAAGCTCTCAATAGGCTACTTCTCTGCCAGAGCACATGAGATAACTAGTCGTACTGGTAAGTGTGGTCTTAGCGATTCCCTTTTGATATCATCTTACCTCCCTACATTGATTCCATTGACGGAAAACCGTTATTTACCTTGCGTGATGCACAAATTTAATTCAGCATTTAATTCTAGCTCACAATCAAGAATGGCTGTGCATTCCCTCAAGCAGTGAAGTGGTACTCGGGGTTTTCATGATTTAACGACTCATGGTGTAATTGTGATAACATACAGAAACTCAAGACCTTTTGTTCACCTGACCTAGAACACCTCACAATTAAATGCCAACAGTATTATCGCCAAAGAAAATGTTCTTTGGTTATAGTCACGGCCGTGTATATCCCCCCTCAAGCCGATACCACGACGGCCCTCAAAGAACTTCACTGGACTTTATGCAAACTGGAGAGCAAATCTAAGGCAAATTTAAGGAAAAGGCTGCTGAAGTTCTATCAACATATCGACTGTAGTACTCACGCTAATACACTCGACCGATGTTACTCCAACTTCCGCGAAGCCTACAAATCCCTCCCCTGCCCTCCTTTCGGCAAATCTGACCACGACTCCATTTTTCTCCTCCATTCCTGTAGGCAGAAACTCAAACAGGAAGTACCCGTGCTAAGGACTATTCATCGCTGGTCTGACCAATCGGATTCCATGCTTCAAGGTTGTTTTGATCATGTGGACTGGGATATGTTCCGGGTAGCTTCAGATAATAATATTGACGAATATACTGATATGGTGACTGAGTTTATTAGGAAGTATATAGGAGATGTTGTACCCACTGTGACTATTAAAACTAACCCTAACCAGAAATTGTGGGTAGATGGCAGCATAGGCGCAAAACTGAAAGTTTTGAACCATGGCAAGGTGACTGGGAATATTTCAGAATACAAACAGTGTAGTTATTCCCTCCGCAAGGCAATCAAACAGGCAAAACGTCAGTATAGACAAAGAGGAGTCGCAATTCAACGGCTCAGACAGGAGACGTATGTGGCAGGGTCTACAGACAATCACAGACTACAAAAGGAAAACCAGCCACTTCATGGACACCGAAGTTACTTCCGGACAAGCTACATATCTTCTTCACCTGCTTTGAGGACAACACAGTGCCACCGACGTGGCCCGCAACCAAGGACTGGGGGTTCTCCTTCTACGTGGCTGACGTGAGTAAGACATTTAAGCGTGTTAACACTTGCAAGGCTGCCGGCCCAGATGGCAGAGCATGTTGGTGTGTTTACGGACATATTCAATATCTCCCTATCCTAGTCTGCTGTCCCCACATGCTTCAAGATGGCCACCATTGTTCCTGTACCCAAGAAAGCAAAGGTAACTCAACTAAATTACTATCATCCCGTAGCACTCACTTCTGTTATCATGAAGTGGTTTGAGAGACTAGTCAAGGATCATATCACCTCTACCTTACCTGTCACCTTAGACCCATTTCAATTTGCTTACTGCCCCAATAGATCCACAGACGTTGCGATCGCCATCACACTGCACACTGCCCTCTCCCATCTGGACAAGTAAAAATGCTGTTATTTGACGATAGCTCAGCATTCAACACCATCGTACCCTCCAAGCTCATCTTTAAGCTCAAGGCCCTGGGTCTGAATCGCGCTATATATACGCGCCTATATACAGTGCCTTGCGGAAGTATTCGGCCCCCTTGAACTTTGCAACCTTTTGCCACATTTCAGGCTTCAAACATAAAGATATAAAACTGTATTTTTTTGTGAAGAATCTACAACAAGTGGGACACAATCATGAAGTGGAACGACATTTATTGGATATTTCAAACTTTTTTAACAAATCAAAAACTGAAAAATTGGGCGTGCAAAATTATTCAGCCCCTTTACTTTCAGTGCAGCAAACTCTCTCCAGAAGTTCAGTGAGGATCTCTGAATGATCCAATGTTGACCTAAATGACTAATGATGATAAATACAATCCACCTGTGTGTAATCAAGTCTCCGTATAAATGCACCTGCACTGTGATAGTCTCAGAGGTCCGTTAAAAGCGCAGAGAGCATCATGAAGAACAAGGAACACACCAGGCAGGTCCGAGATACTGTTGTGAAGAAGTTTAAAGCCGGATTTGGATACAAAAAGATTTCCCAAGCTTTAAACTTCCCAAGGAGCACTGTGCAAGCGATAATATTGAAATGGAAGGAGTATCAGACCACTGCAAATCTACCAAGACCTGGCCCTCAACTTTCAGCTCATACAAGGAGAAGACTGATCAGAGATGCAGCCAAGAGGCCCATGATCACTCTGGATGAACTGCAGAGATCTACAGCTGAGGTGGGAGACTCTGTCCATAGGACAACAATCAGTCGTATATTGCACAAATCTGGCCTTTATGGAAGAGTGGCAAGAAGAAAGCCATTTCTTAAAGATATCCATAAAAAGTGTTGTTTAAAGTTTGCCACAAGCCACCTTGGAGACACACCAAACACGTGGAAGAAGGTGCTCTGGTCAGATGAAACCAAAATTGAACTTTTTGGCAACAATGCAAAACGTTATGTTTGGCGTAAAAGCAACACAGCTCATCACCCTGAACACCCTATCCCCACTGTCAAACATGGTGGTGGCAGCATCATGGTTTGGGCCTGCTTTTCTTCAGCAGGGACAGGGAAGATGGTTAAAATTGATGGGAAGATGGATGGAGCCAAATACAGGACCATTCTGGAAGAAAACCTGATGGAGTCTGCAAAAGACCTGAGACTGGGACGGAGATTTGTCTTCCAACAAGACAATGATCCAAAACATAAGGCAAAATCTACAATGGAATGGTTCACAAATAAACATATCCAGGTGTTAGAATGGCCAAGTCAAAGTCCAGACCTGAATACAATCGAGAATCTGTGGAATGAACTGAAAACTGCTGTTCGCAAATGCTCTCCATCCAACCTCACTGAGCTTGAGCTGTTTTGCAAGGAGGAATGGGAAAAAATTTCAGTCTCTCGATGTGCAAAACTGATAGAGACATACCCCAAGCGACTTACAGCTGTAATCGCAGCAAAAGGTGGCGCTACAAAGTATTAACTTAAGAGGGCTGAATAATTTTGCACGCCCAATTTTTCAGTTTTTGATTTGTTAAAAAAGTTTGAAATATCCAATAAATGTCGTTCCACTTCATGATTGTGTCCCACTTGTTGTTGATTCTTCACAAAGAAATACAGTTTTATATCTTTATGTTTGAAGCCTGAAATGTGGCAAAAGGTTGCAAAGTTCAAGGGGGCCGAATACTTTTGCAGGGCACTGTACATAGACTTGAACTGGCCATTTTAATAAATGGAACACTAGTCACTTTAATAATGTTTACTTATCTTGCATTACTCATCTCATATGTATATACTGTATTCTATACTATTCTACTATATCTTAGTCTATGCTGCTCTGACATTGCTCGTCCACATATTTATATTTAATTAATTCCATTCCTTTACTTAGATTTGTGTGTATTGGCTATATGTTTTGAAATTGTTAGATATTACCTGTTAGATATTACTGCACTGTCGGAGCTATAAACCCATGCATTTCGCTACACCCTCAATAACATCTGCTAAACATGTATATGTGAAATTTTATCTGATGTGCGCTACTATGATAATGAAGATGGTTTGCCTAAGAGTACCACTACAATAACATTGTCTCTGCAAAATATGTTTAAATTGTGAAAAATAAAAAAAGTTTCAAAAAAGCTAGTCTATAAGAAATCAACTTTATTCAATGGGGCAAGGCAAAGCAGAGATGACACACAAATACCTTTCATTTGACCCATACAACAATATAGCTTATTATTAAAGTACATTATGTTTACAATATCATAAACAATAGTCCTTTACATGTAGTTCCAAATGACATTTTATATAATCATACATGTGGACATAAATTACTCTGAAACTTGCTAATCCCTTCATTTGGTTTAAGTGGACACTTTTTTTCATAACGACAAGGCGAAGGTGCTCTTTACTCAAATGACACAACAGAATCATTCACATTAACCAAGGCACATCATGAAATGTATGCTCCATCAGCATTGCTCGTCTTCACAGTGGGATACACACAGGAAACTGTTGAGCGTGGAAAAACCCAGCAGTGTTGCAGTTCTTGACACATTCAAACCTGTGCGCTTGGTACCTACTACCATACCACATTCAAAGGCCCTTCAATCGTTTGTCATGCCCATTCACACTCCGAATGGCACACATACAGTACACAAGCCATGTCTCAAGGCTTAAAAATCTCTTTTTTAACCTGTCTTCCCCCCTTCAGCTACACTGGGTCCAACGGATTTAACAAGTGACATCAATAAGGGATCATAGCTTTCACCTGGTCAGTCTGTCATTTGAAAGGGCAGATGTTCCTAATGTTTTGTACACTCTGTGTATACCATCAGGGCTTCTGATTGTTTGGTTGCGTTTAATTCATTCAGGTTT
The DNA here is from genome assembly GCF_036934945.1 of Oncorhynchus masou masou. Lineage (NCBI taxonomy): Eukaryota > Metazoa > Chordata > Actinopteri > Salmoniformes > Salmonidae > Oncorhynchus > Oncorhynchus masou. Next base: position 38,015,177 of record NC_088226.1, on the reverse strand, counting down.
TTTTAGTGTCATATAAAGCTGAAATATATTTTGGGCTAGAATAGCCAATAATCAACACCCCCAGGTTGTCCTATTCCATTGAGGCCTTTGTCCCATGCTGTAATACATACATTTCCCCTCCTCTTATGAATAAAGTTCTCAACAAATTATGATTGGGGCAGTGCCACTGGAACTGTTTTGAGACAATAATGTCCTCCTCCAGTCTAGATGGATGCCATATTGTACAATTTGTGTTCCCTCTTTCCCTCTTGACTCGTAGGCCTAGATTAGATGGTTGCAATCAAAACAATGTTTTATTGACCTGGTTGTCAGTGTCAGCAGAGTAGGCCTAGGCTACCCCGTAATAAAAAATATTATTCTAAACTAGTCTCCAGTCATATAAAGCTTAGTAGAATTGCATGAAATGTCTTTTTCAAAGTCCACAGCTGCTCCAAAAATTGAAACTGACATGCCGCCTATGACAGAGACTCATGTTAATAGCTAGAATACAAGCTATTTTTATTATTATTATTATTTATTATTTTTTTACCTTTATTTAACCAGACAAGTCAGTTAAGAACAAATTCTTATTTTCAATGACGGCCTGGGAACAGTGGGTTAACTGCCTGTTCAGGGGCAGAACAACGGATTTGTACCTTGTCAGCTCGGGGGTTTGAACTCACAACCTTCCGGTTACTAGTCCAACGCTCTAACCACTAGGCTACTCTGCCACCCCAATTTATTTAATGTTGGCTAATTTAGTGTTGTTATTAACCTTTTACTGCAGTGGGCTTAAACAAAACTTTGAAATAAAAATGAGAGTAATTTACACACATGGTAATGGGCTTAAAAAAAGAACACACTTGTACCATGTCAGATATATTGAAATGTATTACGTTTTGAGTTTGCATCCCAAAATTACACTTTATACATCACAGAAGACGCCAATATTCAGTTGAAGTTGGAAGTTTACATACACTTAGGTTGACGTCATTAAAACTTGTTTTTCAACCGCTCCACAAATTTCTTGCTAAACTATGGTTTTGGCAAGTCGGTTAGGACATTTACTGTTTGCATGACACAAGTCATTTTTCCAACAATTGTTTACAAACAGATTATTTCACTTATAATTCACTGTATCACAATTCCAGTGGGTCAGAAGTTTACATACACTAAGTTGACTGTGCCTTTAATAAACAGTTGGGGAACATTCCTGAAATGTATGTCATGGCTTTAGAAGCTTCTGAGTCAATTGGAGGTGTTCCTGTGGGTGTATTTCAAGGCCTACCTTCGAAAACAGTGCCTCTTTGTTTGACATCATTGGAAAATCAAATGAAATCAGCCAAGACCTCAGAAAATAAATTGTAGACCTCCACAAGTCTAGTTCATCCTTGGGAGCAATTTCCAAACGCCTGAAGGTACCACGTTCATCTGTACAAACAATAGTACGCAAGTATAAACACCATAGGACCACGCAGCCCTCATACCGCTGAGGAAGGAGACGCATTCTGTCTCATAGAGATGAACACACTTTGGTGCGAAAAGTGCAAATCAATCCCAGAACAACAGCAAAGGACCTTGTGAAGATGCTGGAGGAAACAGGTACAAAAGTATCTATATCTACAGTAAAACGAGTCCTATATTGACATAACCTGAAAGGCCGCTCAGCAAAGAAGAAGCCACTGCTCCAAAACCGCCATAAAAAAGCCAGACTATGGTTTGCAACTGCACATGGGGACAAATATTGTACTTTTTAGAGACATGTCCTCTGGTCTGATGAAACAAAAATATAACTGTTTGGCCATAATGACCATCATTGCGTTTAGAGGAAAAGGGGGGCTGTGAAGCATGGGGCTGGCAGCATCATATTGGGGGGGTGCTTTCCTACTGGAGGGACTGGTGAACTTCACAAAATAAATGGCTTCATGAGGAGGAAACTTATGTGCATATTTTGAGGCAACATCTCCGATAGAACATTTGTGGGCAGAACTGAAAAAGCATGTGTGAGCAAGGAGGCCTACAAACCTGACTCCTTTACACCAGCTCTGTCAGGAGGAATGGGCCAAAATTCACCCAACTTATTGTGGGAAGGTCATGGAAGGCTACCTGAAACGTTTGACCCAAGTTAAACAACAAGCAATGCTACCAAGTACTAACCGACTTGCCAAAACTATAGTTTGTCAACAAGAAATTTGTGGAGTGATTTAACAATAAGTTTTAAGTGTATGTAAACTTCTGACTTCAACTGTAGCTTAGGTTGTAGGACGGCCAGGGTGTTAAGCATATCCCAGTTTAGGTCACCTAACAGTACAAGATAAATGGGAGGCAATTAATTCATATATGGTGTCCAGGGCACAGCTGCGGGCTGAGGGAGGTCTATAATAAGTTGCAACAGTGAGTGACTTATAGGTATATATGGAATATATATATGGTATATATGGAAGGCTACCCAACATGTTTTACCCAAGTTAAACAATTTAAAGGCAATGCTACCAAATACCAATTGAGTGTATGTGAACTTCTGACCCACTGGGATTGTGATGAAAGAAATCAAATCTGAAATAAATAATTCTCTCTACTATTATCAGCAAAGTGTGTTTGTTTGTCAATTAGGGTGTGCAGTGTGAATACGTGGTCTGTCGTCCGATAATTTGTTAAAAAGCCCATTAATAATTAAGGGTACCATACTTTTTTTGGTTGGAGGGTTTTTATTTTGTCCTGTAGTTCATTGAACGTAATTGGAGAATCCAGTGTGTTCTGGTAGTCTTAATAGTTGATTCTAAGATTTGTATTTGATCATGTATATGTTTTTGCTGTTTGTTCTTTGTTGTAGAGCCAAAAAGATTGGAGAAGTGGTTTACCCATACATCTACATTTTGGATAGATAATTATTTGTATTGTTGTCTGTTTAGTGTTTTCCAATTTTCCCAGAAGTGGTTAGATTTATTTATATAGCCCTTCGTATATCAGCTGATATCTCAACGTGCTGTACAGAAACACAGCCTAAAACCCCAAACAGCAAGCAATGCAGGTGTAGAAGCACGGTGGCTAGGAAAAACTCCCGAGAAAGCCCAAAACCTAGGAAGAAACCTAGAGAGGAACCAGGCTATGAGGGGTGGCCAGTCCTCTTCTGGCTGTGCCGGGTGGAGATTATAACAGAACATGGCCAAGATGTTCAAATGTTCATAAATGAACAGCAGGGTCAGATAATAATAAGTAACATAGGTTGTAGAGGGTGGAACAGGCCAGCACCTCAAGAGTAAATGTTAGTTGGCTTTTTATAGCCAATCATTCAGTTAGAGACAGCAGGTGCGGTAGAGAGAGAGTTCCAAACAGCAGGTCCCGGGACAAGGTAGCACATCCAGTGAACAGGTCAGATTTCCATAGCCGCAGGCAGAACAGTTGAAACTGGAGCAGCAGCATGACCAGGTGGACTGGGGACAGCAAGGTGTCATCAGGCCAGGTAGTCCTGAGGCATTGTCCTAGGGCTCAGGTCCTCAGAGAGAAGAGAGAAAGAGAGAAAGAGAGAGAGGGAGGGAGCATACTTAAATTCACACAGGACACTGGATAAGAGAAATACTCCAGATATAACAGATTGACCCTAGCCCCCCAACACATAAACTATTGCAGCATAAATACTGGAGGCTGAGACAGGAGGGGTTGGGAAACACTGTGGCCCTGTCCGGGGTTAGAGGCAGAGTGTCCCAGTGGAAAGAGGGGAACCGGCCAGGTAGAGACAGCAAGGGCACCTTTCCATTCACCTTCACACCCCTGGGTCAGACTACACTCAATCACCTGACCTACTGAAGAGATGAGTCTTCCATAAAGTCTTAAAGGTCGAGACCGAGTCCATGTCTCTCACATTGATAGCCAGTCCATAAAAATTGGGCTCTATAGGAGAAAGCCCTGCCTCCAGCTGTTTGCTTAGAAATTCTAGGGACAGTAAGGAGTCCTGAGTATGTGACCATAGTGTACGTGCAGGTATGTACGGCAGGACCAAATCGGAAAGATTGGTAGGAGCAAGCCCATGTAATGCTTTGTAGGTTAACAGTAAAACCTTGAAATCAGCCCTAGCCTTAACAGGAAGCCAGTGTAGAGAGGCTAGCACTGGAGTAATATAATCATATTTTTGGGGTTCTAATGAGCCGTGTTTAGCACTAACTGAAGTTTATTTTGTGCTTTATCCGGGTAGCCAGAAAGTGGAGCGCAGTAGATTACTCAGTTTGGCCTGGCGGCCAGCTCTAGGAAGGGTCTCGGTGGTTCCAAATTTCTTCCATTTAAGAATGACGGAGGCCACTGTGTGCTTGGGGACCTTCAATGCTGCAGAAATGTTTTGGTACCCTTCCCCAGATCTGTGCCTCGACACAATCCTATCATAGAGCTCTGCAGACAATTCCTTTGACCTCATGGCTTGGTTTTTGCTCTGACATGCAATGTCAAATGTGGGACCTTATATAGGCAGGTGTGTTCAAGTGAGCATTCAGCCAAGACGCATTGTGCCAGCCCCTACACTCCAGATCTCCAGTGCGCCTCCACAGTCCAGTGCGTCCTGGCGAGTGCCTGTCACCAGCCCGGTACGACCAGTGCCGGCACTACGCACCAGACCTCCAGTGCACTCCACAGTCCAGTACGTCCTGTGCCTCCTCTCCACACTCGCACTGAGGTGCGTGTCACCAGCCCGGTACCACCAATGCCGGCACTACGCACCAGACCTCCAGTGCACTCCACAGTCCAGTACGTCCTGTGCCTGATCTCTGCACTTGCCCTGAGGTGCGTGTCATCAGCCCGCTACCACCAGTACTGGTCCCACGCATCAGGCCTCCAGTGCGTCTCCACAGTCCAGTGCATCTGGCGACTGTTCCCAGTCCAACGCTTCCTGCGATAGTTCCCAGTCCACAACTTCCACCGACGGTCCACAGTCCGGAACCTCCACCGACGGTCCACAGCCCGGGGTCTCCACTGACGGTCCCCAGCCCGGGGTCTCCAACGACGGTTCCCAGTCCGGGGCCTTCGGCGATGACCCACAGTCCGTTTCTACAAAGGCGGAGGAATCAGCGTAAGGAGGGGGGGCTGTGTCTAGAACCGGATAGGGTAGATGTCCACCCGGACCCTCTCCTATTGGTTCAGGTTTGCGGCCGGGAGTCTGCACCCTTTGGGGGGGGATGTCTGACCTTAGACATCTCTGTTTTCTTTATATTTTGGTTAGGTCAGGGTGTGACGAGGGTGGGTATGCAAGTTTTTGTATTGTCTAGGGTTTTTTATGTCTAGAGGTTTTGTAGGTCTAGGTCATTTGTATGTATATGGTGGCCTGACATGGTTCAGAGGCAGCTGTTTATCGCTGCGCCTTGGTCCGATTCATACGACAAAGGTGTGGCAGCAAAATGACTATTGCAATTATGTGGTGACGAGCTATAAATCAAATATTGTATTGCTGTTTGGTATCAAATGCACTTACGTCAGCCTGGAGGCAGAAGAACTGACAGTGTACAAGAGCTGCAAATCAACTGGGATGGCCTTCCATCTCTCAGGACACCAAAAAGCGCTAGCTGAAAGCCACACCTCCAATAAGCCACACTTGTTTGGCAGCATACCGTAGCAGAGGCAGCCTATTAGAAGAGCCAGTGAAAACACACTAGGTTACAGGCAGCCAGTTGCCTGCAAGTTACTGCAATTTGTACAATAACTTGTCTTCCACCATGGCCTGGCCGTCTCTCAGTTCTGCAGAAGATACACAAATATATGATTGGTTACAGTAAGCTAAAATAATATATTTCTTTCAATATGAAATGACATTACTGTAACATTATCCAACAATCATTGAGTAACATAGGCCTACTGATATGTCGAACTGCAGTATACTACAGAATACATACATAAAGAGCATGGTGTAGATGGTAGGTAACTTACCAGTTGTCATTCATGAATGTACGGATGATAGATGCAACCTTGTAGTGGCTCAGGTTGGGCTGAACTCTCTGCCAAGCCTCCCTCATACTCAATCCATGGTTGAGCACATGGTCAACCAATGTGGCCCTGATCTCATCTGAGACAACTGTCCTTCCTCATCCTCCTCTTCCTCCTATTACTCTCACTCCTTCACCTCTAGCTCTTGCTTCACCATTCTTCCATTTTTCTCCAAAACAGGAGAGCTCATCTGTGGCCTTTTATAGTGCTAAAGCTCTGATTTCTAAGTGAACAATTCAGCAACTAGTGTTTACACCTGTGAGGAGTGGGTGTTGCCAATTGGTGTGTAGAGCTTGGCATTATGATTGGCGTTGCTTTCCAAAGGGACTAAAGAGATTTTCATTTTGAATGTTGTGCCTAATGTAGAGAACTGTGTAGTGTTTTGCAAAAAGTGTGATATAGAATTGAAAACTGAGTGTAAAGCAGGAATTGTGCTTGCAATTTTGCAGACTTGGTTTAGGGATTTGGTACATGAGTTTCAGGTTTTGGGGATTGCGTTTCAAGTTCCAATTTTAGTGTGTAAACAATTGGGAAAAACTGTAATACTTTCTGAGAAATTGGCATTATTGAATAATTTACACCTAAGAGATTCTCCAAAATGGAAATATTCCTTGCATTTATATATAAGTTTGCCATACTTTATCAAAACTTTATCAAAGCTTTTTCAACGTCAGCTATGAATACCAGGCCTGGTTTCCCAGATTTTTCATAGTGTTCTATTGTTTCCAGTGCTTGTCTTATATTATCTCCAAAGTATCGTCCATGTAAAAAACGTGGCTGATTAGGATGAATAATATCCAACAATACTTTTTAAAATTCTATGCACTATGCATTTTGCCATACTTTTTGCATCACAACACTAAAGTGTAAGGGGCCTCAAATGTTTTAAATTGACTGGATCTTTATATTTACCACTTGGATCCGTCCTGTTTCAGTACTAATGAAATCAGACCTTGTTGAGTATCTGATAATCTAGCCTTTTTTATGACCTCTACAGGATCGGTGGGTCTCCCGTGGAACAATTTAGCTAACGTAGGCTGTGATTAGCATGAGGTTGTAAGTAACAAGAACATTTCCCAGGACATAGACATATCTGACATTGGCAGAAATCTTAAATTCTTGTTATTCTAACTGGACTGTCCGATTTACAGTAGCTATTACAGTGAACAAATACCATGCTATTGTTTGAGGAGAGTGTATTATTAAATCAATTAGGCACATTTGGGCAGTCTTGATACAACATTTTGAACAGAAATGCAATGGTTCATTGGATCAGTCTAAAACGTTGCACATACACTACTGCTATGTAGTGGCCAAAATCTAAATTGCGCCTGGGCTGGCATAATACATTTTGTCATTTCTGTTGCATCTCATTGATGATGGTACAACCCCCCCCCCAAAAAAACACCTTTTCTTTGTATGATCTTTATCCAGATCAAATGTGTTATATTCTCCTACATTAATTTAACATTTAACAATATGCATTTTCGTGCTTCAGGTCCTGAGCTGGAGGCAGTTAGATTTGGGTATGTCATTTTAGACGAAAATTGAAAAAAAGGGGCGGATCCTTAAGAGGATTTATAGGACTGGTTAAAACATGATAATAAAGGTCCTCTAAGTACATCAAAAAGTGTTTGCTATACCTCAACTGGTATGCAATCCATCCCTGGAGTTTTCCCAAACTCACATGAATCTTTCAGTACAGCTGTTCATTTTACATTATTAATAGAAAGAAAATCCATACCATTATCTTTGGTTAGTGGAGATGGAGGAGACTAAAACAAAAATATATGCTTAAAGTATTTTGCTACCTCTTTCAAAATATTGTTTGGTGAATTGTGGGTGACTCTGTGATTTGTTTCAGTCAATTCTTTTTAGTATAATTTCTATGTTGAAGATTAAAAAATGATGGTGCATTTTTTTCCCATATTCCATCCAGTTCACTTTATTTTTATAATATATTACACTTTGATTTTTCTTTGTTCCTCCATTTCTTTTTACTCTATCTTATTGTGTGTGAGTCATTACCCCCCTCTAGTGATGAGGAAAATTTATTACAGCTGAAATACAGTAATTAAAAAGTCCTCTCAGAGCTCCAAGTGAAAACAAAGCCCCATTTATGGAAATCTGTAACAAACTCTGTTATTCTGTCTGTATCCAGATGTATTGGTTATTTATTGGTTTATTCTTAGCAGAAACCCTGATGAAGGCAGCTCGCAGTTCCAAATGGCACCCTATTCCCTATGTGGTGCAATATTTTATTTCCAGAACCATATAGGGGGTCCTGGTCAGTTAGGGGTCAAATGTAGTGCACTATTCTGGTCAAATGTAGTGCACTATTTAGGAAATAGGGTGCTATTTGGTATGCAAACTAATACATAGCATCAGAGCGATAGAGATGTGGGGCTATCTTAGTTTTCACTCTGTGTATTTTGTGCAGGCGGAGGAGGAGAAGGGCGACATGGAGAAAGTCAAGCTGAACAACAAGAGGATCCTGTTCAATCTCCTACCTTCACAAGTAGCCCAGCACTTCCTCATGTCCAACCCCCGCAACATGGTGAGTCTCACCCCGTCCCCTGTCTCCCCTGTGCCCCACTGGGTCCACCAGCAGGACTGGGTCATCTCATGTTTGGGTAGCGGTGCACTAGAGTAGCTATTGTTGTTGGGTTCTTTTGAGGTCATGTTTGGGTTGTATTGTGATCTGACCGCATCATGACGTGGTCATGTTTTGAACAGGGTGTTAAGAATTGCTTCTTTGACCTCTAAGCGTGTACAGTGGTTGCGGTTTGGTTGCAGTTGTGGTTGATGTTTGGTTGTTCTCTGTTGCTGTGTCCATTGATTGATCAATATCCGTCTTACTGATGTCTGCACCCCCCTTCTCAGGAACAGGAAAGTATGAAATCAAACATCCTGGCGACTTCCCAACCAGGAAATGTGTATTCCTGTTACAAGAACAGGATTGTTTTGTATACAGTGGAACCAGGAAGTGTCTTTCCGGAAACAGTGGTGACCCTAAGACCCTGGAATGTTGTAGAATGGTTACATTTCTCGATCCCATGTAACCCTATGTCCATCAATGCACTGTACTAATGTGGCAGGGTGCTGTACATGATACATTGTTGCAAATATAAGGTACACAGTGCAGGGAAATGCACAAGAAAGCCACATCAGTCCAATGTCCTAGAATATGTACTGGTAGCCTTAAACAACTGTCCCAGGACCAGTATTAGTCGTATCTAACTTACATACTCTCACTGCCTCTCTGCTCAAGGAAACTACCCTGTATCAACTGTTCCTAGACCTGTGTATTAGCCCTATCTAACAACTAGTTCATGGTCTACCTCTATTCTAGAACATGTACTGTTAACCCTCTGTAACTGTCCCAGGACCTGTGTATTAGCCCTATTTAACTCCTAGCTCCCTGTCTACCTCTCTGCCTCTGTTCTAGGGCCAGTACCGTTAACGCTATGTAATAACTGAACCCTCTCTCCACTGATCTAGGATAGGTACCGTTAAATCTGTAATAACTGTTCTTTCAGGGTGATGAACCATCTAACATGAAGTTGTAAAATCCAGAACTTCCTCCTCAACCCTTTGTAACAAATCAAATCAAATTGTATTTGTCACATGTGCCAAATAGAACATGTGTAGACCTTACAGTGAAATGATTACTTACAAGCCCTTAACCAACAATGCAGTTTTAAGAAAAAAGTATTAAAGTATTTCCTAAAATAAACTGAAGTATTAAATAAAAAATGAAAAATGACAAATAATTAAGGCGCAACAATAAAATAACAGTAGCGAGAGTATATACAGGGGGTACTGGTACAGAGTCGATGTGCGGGGGCACCGGTTAGTCGAGGTAATTGAGGTAATATGTACATGCACTGTAGGTTGAGGTAAAGTGACTATGCATGGATAATAAACAGAGAGTAGCAGCAGTGTGAAAATGGGGGGTGGGGACAATGCAAATAGTCCAGGTAGTCATTTGATTAGCTATTCAGGAGTCTTATGGCCTGGGGGTAGAAAAGTTGTTAAGGAGCGATTTGGACCAAGACTTGACGCTCCGGTACCGATTGCCGTGCAGAAGCAAAAGAGAAGAGCCTATGACTAGGGTGGCTGTAGTTCTTGGCAATTTTTGGGGCCTTCCTCTGACACAGCCTGGTATAGAGGTCCTGGATGGCAGGAAGTTTGGCCCCAGTGACGTACAGGGACGTATGCACCACACTCTGTAGTGCCTTGCGGTCAGAGGCCGAGCAGTTGCCATACCAGGTGGTGATGCAACCAGTTAGGATTTTCTCGGGGTGCAGCTGTAGAACTTTTTGAGGATCTGAGGACCAATGTCAAATCTTTTCATTCTCCTGAGGGGGAATAGGCTTTGTCGTGCCCTCTTCACGACTGTCTTTGTGTGTTTGGACCATGACAGTTTGTTGGTGATGTGGACACCAAGGAACTTGAAGCTCTCAACCTGCTCCACTACAGCCTCGTCGATGAGCATGGAGGCGTGCTCTGTCCTCCTTTTTCTGTAGTACACAATCATCTCCTTTGTCTTGATCATATTGAGGGAGAGGTTGTTATCCTGACACCACACTGCCAGGTGTCTGACCTCCTTAAAGGCTGTCTCATCGTTGTCGGTGATCAGACCTACCACTGTTGTGTCGTCGGCAAACTTAATGATGGTGTTGGAGTCGTGCTTGGCCATGCAGTCATGGGTGAACAGGGAGTACAGGAAGGGACCGAGCACTCACCTCTTAGGGGCCCTGTGTTGAGGATCAGCGTGGCAGATGTTTTACGTACCCTTACCACCTGGGGGCGGTCTGTCAGGAAGTTCAGGATCCAGTTTTAGAGGGAGGTGTTTAAGTCCCAGGATCCTTAGCTTGGTGATGAGCTTTGAGGGCACAACTGTCCCAGGACTTGTTAATACCTGTTAATACCTGTGTAATATTCCTTTCATTTTAGGTTCCCTGCCTGAATTTGTTTCAGGACCTGTACTATCAGTCATATAGTCAGGTAGGAGTGGTGTTTGCTTCCATTGCTAACTTCAACGACTTCTACAATCGAGCTGGACGGCAACAACATGGGAGTGGAGTGTCTCAGGCTTCTCAACGAGATCATTGCAGACTTCGATGAGGTGAGACAGTGTGTGTGTCCCAAATGGCACCCTATTTTCTTGTGCACTATTGTTGACCACTGCACAAATTGCAGCCTTTTCCCTGTATAGTGTACGTTTGACCAAGTCTATGGCATCCTATTTACTTTATAGTTCATTACTTTTGACCAAAGTCCTATGGGTGCTGGTCAAAAGTAATACATTATGTTGGGAATATGGTGCCAAATGGGATGCAACCAGTGGCCTAACACCTCCTCTAAGTTCACTTTCTACTGTTCCATGTGTACTGACAGTGTTAGCTGGTAAGAGATCAGAGTAGGTACTTTGGCTGCTTTTCCTTCACTTTGCAGTCCAACTCATTCAAGGGTTTTTCTTTATTTTTACTGTTTGCTATATAATAGTAATAGTGAAGCCATCAAAACTATGGAACAGCACATATGGAATCATGTAATTTCCAAAAAGGTGTTAATCAAATCAAAATATATTTTCTTCTAAGTAGCCACCCCTTGCCTTGAAGACAGCATTGCACACTCTTGGCATTCTCTCAACCAGCTTCACCTGGAATGCTTTTCCAACAGTCTTGAAGGAGTTCCTACATATGCTGAGCACTTGTTGGCTGCTTTTCCTTCACTCTGCGGTCCAATTCAACCCAAACCATTTAGATTTGGTTAAGGTCAGTTGATTGTGGAGGCCAGATCATCTGATACAGCACTCCATCACTCTCCTTCTTAGTTAAATAGCCCTTACACAGCCTGGAGGTGTTTGGTCATTGTCCTGTTGAAAATCAAATGATAGTCCCGCTAAGCACAAACCAAATGGGATGGTGTATCGCTGCAGAACGCCGTGGTGGCCATGCTGGTTAAGTGTGCCTTGAAGTCTAAATAATTCATAGACAGTATCACCAGCAAAACACACCCACACCATCACACCTCCTCTTCTATACTTCGCGGTGGCAACCACACATGCGGAGATCATCCGTTCACCTACTCTGCGTCTCACAAAGACACGGCGGTTGGAACCAAAAATCTCAATCAGACCAAAGGACAGATTTCCACCGGTCTAATATACATTGCTCGTGTTTCTTGACCCGAACAAGTCTTCTTATTATTGGTGTACTTTAGTAGTATTTGCAGCAATTCGACCATGAAAGCCTGATTCAAGCAGCCTCCTCTGAACAGTGATGTTGAGATGTCTGTTACTTGAACTCTCTGAAGCATTTATTTGGGATGCAAATAGAGAGGCTGGTAACTCCAATTAATTTATCCTCTGCAGCAGAGGTAACTATGGTCCTCCTTTTTTGTGGAGGTCCTCTTGAGAGCCAGTTTCATCATAGCGCTTGATGGTTTTTGCAACTTCATTTGAAGATTCTTTCAAAGTTCTTGAAATTTTCCAGAATGACTGACCTTCATGTCTTAAAGTAATGATGGACTGTCATTTCTCTTTGCTTACTTGAGCTGTTCTTGCCATAATATGGACTTGGTATTTTACCAAATATATCCATATTCTGTATACCTTGTCACAACACAGCTGATTGTCTCAGAATTTACACAAATGTAATTTTAACAGGGCACACCTGTTAATGGAAATGTGTTCCAGGTGATTACCTCATGAAGCTGGTTGAGAGAATGCCAAGAGTGTGAAACGCTGTCATCAAGGGAAATGGTGGAAACTGTGAAGAGTCTCAAATATAAAATATATTTGGATTAGTTTAACACTTTTTTGGTTACTACCCGATTCCGTGTTATTTCCGAGTTTTGATGTCTTCACTATTATTCTATAAAGTAGAAAATAGTAACAATAACGAAAAACCCTTGAATGAGTCGGTGTGACCAACCTTTTGACTGGTGCGGTATATCTCGTTTTCTCTCTCTCTCTGTCTGTCTGTCTGTCTGTCTGTCTGTCTGTCTGTCTGTCTGTCTGTCTGTCTCTAGCTGATGGATAAAGAGTGCTACAGAGACATTGAGAAGATCAAAACCATCGGCAGCACATACATGGCTGCAGTAGGCCTAGTACCTACCACTGGCTCCAAGGTGCACTAATCTACAGTATGGCATAACGTGTGTGTGCTTGCACAAGCATGTGAGTGTGTGTGCGTGCGTGCGTGTTTACATACAGTGGGGTCCATAAATATTGTCAACCTTGATAGCCTAGCAGGTAGCCTAGTGATTAAGAGTGTTGGGCCAGTAACCAAAAAGTCGCTGGTTTGAATCACTGAGACAGCAAGGTGGAAAGATCTGCCGTTCTGCCCTTGAGAAAGGCAGTTAACCCCCAAAAACTTCTCCCCGAGTGCCCCCCCACCCACTTCTCAGAAGACTTGCATTAAATGCAAAAGACACATTTCAGTTGAATGCATTCAGTTGTGCAACTGACTAGGGAAAGGGGTATAACTAATAAGTTGAATTCATTCAACCAAAATGTGTCCTCCTCATTTAACTCAAACTCTCTGAATCAGAGAGGCGGGGGACTGACTTAATCGACATCCATGCCATCAGCACCTGGGGAGCAGTTGTTGTTCGGGGTAAACTGCCTTGCTCAAGGGCAGAACAGCAGTTTTTTAATCCACCTTGTTGGTTCAGGGATTCAAACCAGAGACCTTTCAGGTCTAACTCTCTTAATCTTTTTGAGAATTATTTTATTACTTGTTAAACAAAATCTCTTTCTCTGAGCAATTGTGTTAGTATTACAAAAGGCACTCGCACATCTGCGCAATCTTATATGCAGGTGCATGGCAACAATTGAACAAGATGAAGGAAAAAGATAACGGCACACTGCTCTTGATAGTATCACTGATATTTAATAAGCTAACGTATCGGTTTTGGTAGATTGCGTAAAAGGGCCTGGCTGATTTTCTTTTGTGGCTGACAGTTGGCGTAAATTGCGACCTCTCCTATACACAATAAGTGGTGGATTTTTAAATTCAGCCATCAAAGCTGGGGATGATAAAATCTGCCAGTGTTTCTTGACCACACCTCCCACACCTCCCACACCTCCCACTTTTCGGTCAAGAAACACTGGCATATTTTTTTTAGGTCGCAATTTACATGATAAATTGGTTCATGCCAACTGCCAGCCACAAAAGAAAATCAGCCAGGCACTTTTACTCCCTCTACCAAATGGTAGATATAAATGCAAAGGATGTTCACACAGTGCAACAATATGATGAAGTGTGAATATTTCTGCCACCCACACACAGGGAAACGGTTCCAAATAAATGACATTATTACGTGTTCCACCACCCATGTTATTTACATTATTACATGTCCATGTGGGCTCTGCTACGTCGGCGAACCCAGAGTCTCTGGTGGCACAGCTGGCGCTGCAGTACAGCGCCCTTAACCACTGCGCCACCCGGGAGGCCTATTCCCTAAGGGACTTAATGATGAAATGCCTGTGTACATTATGTTGTTTAACTTTAAAAATGTGCCTATTTAAGATGACTCTGTTTTTCGTACGATGTACCCAATGACTAATGGAAACTTGCTATGTTCTCATGGTGGTTTTACAGACGTGTTTCATACGTCTTATTTATACACTTTTGTAATATTTATGAAATGTATATTGTTATATTTGGTAGCACTTGTTTGTTTTTTCCTTTGCCTCCAACCCCCTTCGATGTGTGGAACGGGTGTGGGTGGGGCTATGTCTACGTAAGGGTGCAAATGTTTTTTAATCACAAAAGCTCTGACGAAGGCCGCGAGGCCGATACGTTAGCTTATTAAATATCAGTGATACTATCAAGAGCAGTGTGCGGTTTCCTTTTTCCTTCAATTGTGTTAGTATAAAATAATATAATCTTCAGATAATTTTTTGGCATACAAAATAGCTCAGTATTATTTATTTTATACACAGTCTTTTTTGCACATCATTATCAAGAGTGCCATTAATTATGGACCTCACTGTATGTGCATGTCTAAAAATGTCTTGTTACCTCAATATAGACCACTTTAATGAATCCCAAGTCTAAGGGTCCTCAGATACTGTTTAATTTGCGTGCTGTCACGTTTCCACTCTCAAAATTCTCCATGAGAGCAGAGAGAGAGAGAAAGTGAAGACGGCGAGAGAACCAATGAGCGAGAGGATTAACCGCTACTGTGGTGTCAGCATATCTGCCTTTTATAAAACAAACGTCTGGCTTTACGTTAAACCCTCTAAGGTGGTCAAACAAAACAGCCATTTTCAAACGTACAAGTATATGCAAGCTTTACAGTCCGCGAGCCAGCGTGACTTTTAAATCCTTATGGTTTTGGCTGCGTAAGCTGCATTAAATAACTTATGTGATAACTCATTTTTGACTTATTTCTCTCTTTTTGTCCTGTGATTCCAAGGCTAAGAAGTCCACCTCCTCACACTTATGCACAGTGGCAGATTTGGCTATTGAGATGTGTAATGTACTGGATGCCATCAACTACCAGTCGTACAATGGCTTTGTCTTGAGAGTTGGTGAGTGAAAACACACGCACGCCATACATGCACTCACACTGACACACACACAGGACCACACAGTTCTGATAATATAATGGAGCCAGAGGGAATGGCAGGCCGTTTTACGGGCTCCTGTCCAATTGTGCTATTTTGTGTATTTTTTGGCACTGATCTGAACTTTTTTTGTACATAATATTTCCTCCATAATTTCCTGTGACCAAAAATAACTTCTGGACATCAGAACATCTATCACTAACTCAATGAGTCGGAGATGAAAGACATTGATTATTGCGGAACAAGCCAAATCCCAGACAATCGAAGAAGGAGGAGATGCCACTATAGAGGCCAGAGTGTTGGATAGAGGTGAGAAATTGCCTTTACCCTCCGCTCTATTCACTGGAGAATAAAATGGATGAGCTCTGTTCGAGACTATCCTATCAACGTGATCTGAAGAACTGTAATGTCCTATGTTTCTCAGAGTCGTGGCTGAACAAGAACATGGTAAATATAAGCTGTTTTTTCTCTATATCGGCAGGACAGAACGGCTGCATTAGGGAAACTTAGAAGAGGGGGAGTGTTTCTCTTTGTTAACAATAACTGGTGTGTAATCTCTAATATTAAGGAAGTCTCGAGATTCTGCTCACCTGAGTTAGAATACCTCATGAGAAGCTGTAGACCACACTATCTACCAAGAGTGTATCATATATATTTTTCATAGCTCTCTATTTACAACCACAAACCGATGCTGGAACTAAGACCGCACTCAACGAGCTGTATAGGGCCATAAGCAAACAAGAAAATGCTCACCCAGAGGCGGCGCTCCTAGTGGCCAGTGACAGGAAAACTGAAATCTGCTGTCCTCGGTTGCAACACTTACTACCGACTTCCAAACTGCCTATGGAAGCAACATCAGCACAATAACTGTTTGTCGGGAGATTCACAGATCGCAATGCCAAGCGTCGGCTGGAGTGGTGTAAAGCTCACCGCCATTGTACTCTGGAGCAGTGGAAGCGCGTTCTCTGGAATGATGAATCACGCTTCACCATTTGGCAGTCCGAAGGACAAATCTGTGATTGGCAGATGCCAGGGAAACGCTACCTGCCCCAATGCAAAGTGGAAACTGTAAAGTTGGGTGGAGAAAGATTAATTGTCTGTGGCTGTTTTTCATGGTTCAAGCTAGGGCCCGTAGTTCCAGTGAAGGGAAATCTTAACGATACAGCTTACAATGACATTCTAGACGATACTGCGATTCCAACTTTGTGGCCACAGTTTGAGGAAGGCCCTTTCCTGTTTCAGCATGACAATGCCACTGTGCACAAAGCGAGGTCCATACTTAAATGGTTTGTCGAGATCAGTGTGAAAGAACTTGACTGGCTTGCACAGAGCCCTGACCTCAACCCCATCTAACATCTCTCCTGGGTTGAATTGGAACCATGACTGCGAGCCAGGCCTAATCGTCAAACATCAGTGCCCGACCTCACATGCTCTTGTGGCTGAATGGAAGCAAGTCCCCACAGCAATGTTCCAAAGCCTTCCCAGAAGAGTGGAGTTTGTTAAAGCAGGAAAGGGGGGACCAACTCCATATTAATACCCATGATTTTGGAAGGAGATGTTCGACATGCAGGTGTCCACATACTTTTGGTCATGTAGTGTATCTGTGCTGGCATGTGTGGTTGGTGGAGGTGTTAACGTGGGTCCAGTGGTAGCAGGAGTGATCGGAGGGCCTCAGGATGATATCTGGGGGAACACAGTTAACGTGGCCAGCAGAATGGACACCACCGGAATACCGAGCAAGATACAGGTTCACTACCCCAAACACTCACACACGTGAACGTCGTCACGCATCGCGCACGGACACAGCCGAATACACACACACACACACACACACACACACACACACACACACACACACACACACACACACACACACACACACACACACACACACACACACACACACACACACACACACACACACACACACACACACACACAAACACAAACACAAACACACGCAAACACACACACACACACAGGTGATCATTCAGTTGTTGTTTGTCATGTGTCCTACATCACCCCCAGGTGACAGACGATGTGCACTGCATCATCAGGGGTCACTATGACTTTGTGCCGCGGTAAGGTCAGCGTTAAAGGCAAAGGACAGATGCTCACCTATTTATTGGAGGGGCGCAACCTGGATTGTTCCCGGATCAGTCAGTATAACAGTTCAGCCAATAGCAACATCCGCACCAAACTGAGCCCCGCCCCCACCGTGACCGCCTATGCCAGTATCCGGAACCCCGGCACAGTCCCCGCAGCAACCATGTCCACCAACAGCACCATCCTTTACCTGCCATCTGTGGCTGATCCCAAGGCAAGTGAGTGACTTTGAGACTGTCTCTATGGTGACCAAGGAACCTTCCTTGACAGGGAGAGAAGATAGAGATAAAGAGTGGAGTAGACAGGAAGTGACTAAAAGTGAAATATGGATGAGAGGGAGAGAGAGAGAGAGAGAGAGAGAGAGAGAGAGGAAGTGGGTTCCACTTTTACTGGACTGTCACTAGGTCCTCCTCAGAGAGAATGCGGTTCCACAGTGCAGACTGCTAGAGATATAGCCCTGGATCCTTTCCTCTCTCGCTCTGTGACCATGCAGATTTTACTCGCTGGCAGGCTATTTTGGCACATTTTCTACTAGTCCAGTCTGAAAAGTACTAACCTCACTCTAGCTTAATTTCCATCCCTGAGGAGGGGTGGATACAGTGGTTGAGTGAAGGGTTCTTCTGTATGTTATTACTATAACACTACGGCTTTTGGTCTGTGTGTGGACCTCTGGGCCTCATGAGACTTCCACACCTGGTCTGACTAAATCTGAGAATGGGATGGATCTGTCCCACTGGGTGTGGACTGGATCTGCATGTTCCAATCTTCTCCTTCTAACTAACTGTTTAAGTAACTGTTTAACGAGCCAACTACAGGGTTACTACATTAACAGATCGCTGGATGTAACCTGGCAGTTCTCTTCGAAATACCAAGGCCACGGATGTTCTGTCATGTACTGTTCTGTACTGCACCGTCAATGTTTTCACGGCAGACCCTCCTACCCTTATCCACAACCAAGATGGAAACAAAAGCGACATAGAGCATTGTGTTTAACTACATTTAACTATAGTTCAACTAATTGTAGCTTCTACTGTGCTATATGCAACACACAATTCCAGAGTAAAACCAGTAAAAGCCAGCCTGTTACCTAACCATTAGTTTGCCTTACCTAACCTTCTTTCCCTCTTATGCATCTTATATCAGAGCTGTTGCCTTAGCGACGGGCCACTCTACAGGCTGAGTTTACTGAGAGCTTTGTAATTATATTGCCTTTCAGATCAGATGTAGATTGCATCTAGGCGTATGCATGTCACAGACATGTCATTTCCTAGACCATACATTTCCCCAAAAGAAACTGCTATTGCAAAGTAAAGGAGTCTTTATTACAGCTTTTTAAATGTACAAGACTTTGCATTTTGAGAAGGACAGCTATTCTCTTTGAGATGGGGAATTGCCTTGTATCAGTTGGGATTCAGCGATGCTAAGTATTGTTGGATGCATGACGACATGTTAGTGCCCAGTTTGCTGTGTGTTTTATATTAGAGTGGATAACTGATGCTTATAAGTTCCAGAATCTTTCGTCACTCCAGTAATTCCATTAAATGTGTAGCAATAACACCGCTTGTGTTCTGAAACAGAACGTCCCCTTCCTTGCCCTGTCTGCATGCAGTAGCAGTGTTGCCAACTGTTTTTGAGTGAGAATCACTGTTGGTTCCTTGATTTGTAGCTAGAAGTCATTCGATTCAATTTGGACGCTGCCGCAACGTCAACTGTTTATTGTATGAGCATCCAAGATTGGATAGCTCTGTTAAATCCTTATTGGATATTCTTGAATGGAAAGTGATGTTAACTGTTAGCGCATCCTGATTCCTGATTGGATAGTGCTGTTAACTGGATCATCCTGATTGGATAGTGCTGTTAACATGTAAGCGCATGGATTGCCAATAAGCCAAGTCTGTATTTCTGTGCAAAAAAGAAAACATGGCATACACTAGGTTTCCATCCAATTTGCGACAGGTTTTCACGCAAATATTCTAAAATATGCATGAAATAAAACAGATCTATTGCAGATAAAAGGCTGTGTGCGATGACATAGTGCACATAAAAATGACTTTTGAGGTTAAATTCTCATGTACCGAATAAAAATAGAAGTTAATTGGGTTTCCATCGCATTTTTAACTCTATTGATGGATTTGTCACAAATGTTTGCGTTATATAGCAAATATGTCCAGTCTGGTCTTGGGAGATGTGCTCTAGCTAACAGTTTGCAGATCCAGTGCGGGTAGGCTACCTACATTATGAGATTATTATAGATAAGAGCGACATGATTTTTATTTGTCAAACGGCAGCCAAGTATCGATCATCGGTCACCAAAATAAGAGCCTCGATATTTATTGGACAGGAGCATCCAAGCTCATCACCTTGCACATTCACCACCCTGTGAAGGTCATCAAAACGTATTTCATCTGTAGCCTGATAAACTGCAGTCCTTCCCGAGTCGTAGTGGGAGGACCACACAACATATCATTGCGTGACTCCAAGTTTACTTCGATATGATGGTTATTATATCAATATTTGCGCTTAAAGGTGTTTCCACCAAAATTTCTTGCATCATTAATTTTACAGACACAAAAAGATCCCATCATGTCGAACAAACATTGTTCCCAATTTATAAAATTGTACCAGCATTTCCTGTTTCCATCAGCCAGGTCGTGATTTTTTTCATGGGTCAGGTAAATCATTTGCATGAAATGGTTGGATAAAAGCCTGGTTATAGAGTTATTTTTTTGTGTGTTCCATCTCGTCTGTATGAGGTGAAGGCACATCAACACAGATAGACCAACAGACACAACAGACAGACGCTATATTCCAGTACTTCTTCAGTCCACCTGCATGTACAAACTAAGCAAAGGGAAGCAGTGCTCGTGAATCTATTGCGCTTTTGGGCCTGTGACTTATTTTGGGTGCGTTGTGCAGTGGTGTGGTCATATGATCTACAATTAGATTTTTTCAGGAGTTGAACTAATGTTTGAAATTGACTTACATTTGTGAGATCATGTTGGTTCTAACTGGAACATTACAAGATGGGAGGAGGGCTTGGTCATGATGATATGGAGTAGGTGATGAATCAACATAAACATATCAAACATATCGGCAGTGTCTCAAATGGCACCCAATTCCATATACCACGTTTTGGTCAAAAGTAGTTCACTATACATTGTAAACCCCAAGACATTTTTTATTTTTTTACCCCTTTTCTCCCCAATTTCATGGTATCCAATTGTTAGTTATTACTATCTTGTCTCATCGCTACAACTCCCGTATGGGCTCGGAAGAGACGAAGGTCGAAAGCCATGCATCCCCCGAAACACAACCCAACCAAGCTGCACTGCTTCTTAACACAGCGAGCATCCAACCCAGAAGCCAGCCACACCAGTGTGTCGGCGGAAACACCGTGCACTGCGCCCAGCCCGCCACAGGAGTTGCTGGTGCGCGATGAGACAAGGATATCCCTACCGGCCAAGCCCTCCCTAACCTGGACGACGCTAGGCCAATTGTGCATCGCCCCACAGACCTCCCGGTCGCGGATGGCTGCGAGAGAGCCTGGGCGCGAACCCTGGGCGCAAACCCAGGGTCTCTGGTGGCACAGCTAGCTCTGCGATGCAGTGCCCTAGACCACTGCACCACCCAGGAGGCCCCCCCCAAGGCATTTTTAACTCAAATGCTTTTAGTAAGTTGAACTTAAAAGTCAATGAAAAGTAATTATTACTTAAAATGTTTGTGGTGGACTCAAAACTAAATGAAAAGTCACATCAGCTAAATTAACTTTTTATCCAGCATGTTCTACTGCAGGTAGATAAAAATTATATTTTTTTAAATAGCTGTGTTTTTGCATGTCCATTGAGTGATTGAACTTATGCTACACCAAGATAAATAAAAAATAAAAAGTTCAACTAATCCAATCAGTTAGATGTTCGATGTTTTGCACCCGTTACTGAAATGGTTATCCAGTTTAAATGCCTTAGGTAGTTGCCTCACACTGTTTCTAACCCTCACAGTCATTATGAACGCATGTTGAATATCCTAACTATTTCAATAGGAATAACACATCACTTTGCAAGCCAGGATAATGTGACTTGCAGGTGTGGTTGCAAAACTCTGGTAAATTTCCAAGGTTTTCCCGGAATCCCAGTTGGAAGATTCCTGGAAATCGTCAAACCAGGATTTTTTCAAAAGTGTTATATTGGAATTTTGGTAATGTTACCAGAACTGTGCAACCTACTTGCAGGCCTGATATGGCCTGTAAAACTTGAGTTTCAGACCATTGTATTGGGTTAAAGCTTGTCCTCAGAATAACGATTTTAAATGACAAAAATATTTGAATTATAAATGCCAATATTCATCTAGGAATTAACTTAGTTAAGGCCTCAAGACTGAAAATGAATGAGTCATAGTGGAAGGACCGTGCAATCATGTCTCTGTCACTAACAAATACAGCCATGGTTGTTAACTCTACAATTCACTTGAAAAGACAAGGCACAATGAAAAATGTATTGGAGGCGTGGCTTAGTGGGGGCATTATTCAAAATGTTTCAGCTAATATAACTGAAATCTGGACTCCCTTGTGCGTGACTGGGCAACTCCAGTCCTCGGGGGCCTGATTGGTGTCACACTTTTGCCCGAGCTAATACACTCGACTCCAACAATCAACTCATCATGATCGTCAGTTTAGAAGCAATTATACTAAACAAAATATAAATGCAACATGCAACAATTTCAACAATTTTACTGAGTTACAGTTCAAATCAGTCAATTGAAATCAGTCAATTGAAATAATGTCATTAGTCCCTAATCTATGGGGAGCCGGGCACAGCTAATCAAAATTAGTTTTTCCCCACAAAAGGGCTTTATTACAGACAGAAATATTCCTCAGTTTCATCAGCTGTGCTGGTGGCTGGTCTCAGACGATCCTGCAGGTGAAGAATCCAGATGTGTGATGCATATTTTAGAGTGGCCTTTCATTGTCCCAAGCACAAGATGCACCTGTGTATTGATTACACTGTTTAATCAGCTTCTTGATACACCTGTCAGGTGTATGGATTATCTTGGAAAAGGAAAAATGCTCACTAACAGGGATGTAAACAAATTTGTGCCCACATTTTTTGCAAAATAAGCTTTTATGCATATGGAACATCTCTGGAATCTTTTATTTCAGCTCATGAAAGATGGGACCAAAACTTCATGTTGCGTTTATATTTTTGTTCAGTATAGTGTAATCAGCTGTGTTTGCTAAGGATGGGGGGAAAGTGTGACATCAATCCAGGCCCGATGACTGGAGTTGCCTATCCCTGCCCTATAGGGTCATAGTGACTCTTACCGGTTTGGATAATAACTGCAAAATCACTTTAAGTAACTGTACTCAGATATATTAAGTGCAACAGGTTTCCTCAAAAGTTTTGAGTAGACAGCACATTGGGGTTTACAGTGTATAGGGAGTTGGGTGGCATTTGGCATGGTCCCATTCAGCGCTCATCTGTAGCACCCAGACCTGTGGCTACAGGGTTTCGCTGATAACTTTCTCTGTTTGATAAACGTCTGCAATTTAACTGTTTTTATTTGTCATTTGCGACAGTGGCACTATATTATCATCAAAGCAGACAAAGAAGGTGTTTAGTTTATCTGGAAGTGAGACGTCGGTGTACGTGATGGGGCCGGTTTTCTTTTTGTGGTCCGTGATTACCTGTAGACCCTGCCACATACGTCTCGTGTCTGAGCCGTTGAATTGTGACTCCACTTTGTCCCTACACCGACATTTTGCTTGTTTGATTGCCTTGCGGATGGAATAACTACACTGTTTATATTCGGCCATATCCCCATTCCTCTTTCCATGGTTAAATGTGGTGGTTCGCACTTTCAGTTTTGCGTGAATGCCGCCATCCATCCACAGTTTCTGGTTAGGGTATGTTTTAGTAGTCACAGTGTGTACAACATCTCCAATGCACATCCTTATAAACCCACTCACAGAGTCAGCGTATAGATCGATGTTATTCTCTGAGGCTCCCCGGAACATTTCCCAATCTGCATGATCAAAATAATCTTGAATCGTGGGTTCCGATTGGTCAGACCAGCATTGAATGTTTCTAGTCACGGGTACACCCTGTTTGAGTTTCTGCCTATAAGACGGTCGGAAGCAAAAAATATTTGGCATGGGTCCTGAGATTCTCAAAAGGTTCTACAGCTGCAACATTGAGTGCATCCTGACTGGTTGCATCACTGCTTCGTATGTCAATTGCTCGGTCTCTGACCGCAAGGCACAACAGAGGGTAGTGCGTACGACCCAGTACATCACTGGGGCTAAGCTGCCTGCCAGTCAGGACCTCTACACCAGGCGGTGTCAGAGGAAGGCCCTAAAAATTGTCAAAGACCCCAGCCACCCCAGTCATAGACAGTTCTCTCGACTACCGCATGGCAAGCGGTACCGGAGTGCCAAGTCTAGGACAAAAAGGCTTCTCAAAGGTGTTTTACCCCCAAGCCATAAGACTCCTGAGCAGGTAATCAAATGGCTACCCGGACTATTTGCATTGTGTGCCCCCCACCCAATCTCCCCCCAACCCCTCTTTTTTATGCTGCTGCAACTCTCTGTTTATCATACAGCATATGCATAGTCACTTTAACTATACATTCATGTACATACTACCTCAATTGGGCCGACCAAACAGTGCTCCTGCACATTGGCTAACCGGGCTATCTGCACTGTGTCCCACCACCCGCCAACCCCTCTCTTTTACGCTACTGCTACTCTCTGTTCATCATATAATATATGCATAGTCACTTTAACCATATCTACATGTACATACTACCTCAATCAGCCTAACTGATGTGTCTGTATGTAGCCTCGCTACTTTTATAGCCTCGCTACTGTATATAGCCTGTCTTTTTACTGTTTTATTTATTTACTTACCTATTGTTCACCTACTACCTTTTTTGCACTATTGGTTAGAGCCTGTAATTAAGCATTTCACTGTACACCTGTTGTTTCTGGCGCACTTGACAAATAAACTTGGATTTGGTTCGAACAAAGGATCCGCTTCGGGAAAGTCGTATTCGTGGTCGTAATGTTGGTAAGTTGACGTCACTCTTATATCCAATAGTTCTTTTCAGCTGTATGTAATAACACTTTAGATTTAATGGGCTAACAATGTAAGAAATAATACATTAAAAACAAAATACTGCATAGTTTCCTAAGGACTTGAAGTGAGGCGACCATCTATGTTGGCTACATCATCATTCCCAGTCAATATGGGGATTGAGAAACCCTGTGTAATCTACACCAGGAAACACATGTTGTATATGGGACACCACACAGAAAGGTATGACCACTCTAGCCCCATTACAACGAGACAAAATCATACCTTCCTGTGTGGTGTCCCATATACAACAGGTGTTTCCTGGTGCAGATTACACAGGGTTTCTCAGTCCCCATATTGACTGATACCATTACATTCAATAATAAAACAAGACAATACAAGTAAAAGTTGTGTCTAGTAAAAATTTGATGTAGAGTGCTAGGTCTCTCTCCATCTCTCTCAAGCCTGTATGTCAGTCTGGACTTCCTCTTGCAAGTCTCAAGGTTCTGGCCCCATACATGTTTCTCTGAACACATAATCACTGTTCTATTACCAATGACAGTTAGGATAGGTGATATCTGACAAACAAACAAATACTATGTTGAAGTTTGAACAGGTCAGATAAAACCTACCTAATTCTGGTCTCCCCATCGTTGGTGAGCAGGCAAGAGTTGAGGCTGGAGGTAAGGTCTTTGCCAGCTCCCAGTGAGCATAGAAGTGTAGATCAGCTCCTGGCCCCTTATCAAAGATCACTGATTACATTATCAATGGTGGTTATGATTAGCTTTGTGAAACCAACCTGATCGCTGCGCTCACCTTTCGATTTCAACTCAGATATAAATTACGACGTGAAATAGAATGGTCAACACAGCAATCGGGCTGGTTCCACCAGGTTAGGTTATACCCTGGACATTATATGCATCTAGGAAGTAGAAAATAAGCTTGTTTGTTTGTATAAATTATGTTTTACATTTGGGTTATCAAATGTATCAACGTAATGAAGCTTCTGTATTTGTATAAATGATGAGCCTGTGACAGCTGTTGCTGCTGAGAGGTGAAGGTTGCTGGCTGGATGCTTGCCAACATGTGGCTGACTGTTCCATACCTAGGAAATAGGGTTTAATATTTTCCAGGTATTTGACACATTTTCAATCCCGGGAATAAATCACTTTTATGTACATCTCCCTCGCTAACTTTAAGCATCAGCTGTCAGAGCAGCTTACCGATCGCTGCAGCTGTACACAGCCCATCTGTAAACAGCCCATCTGTAAACAGCCCATGGCCTGGTGTCAAGAAGGGTGGCAAAGAAGCCACTTCTCTCCAGGAAAAACATCAGGGACAGACTGATATTCTGCAAAAGGTACAGGGATTGGACGGCTGAGGACTGGGGGAAAAGTCATTTTCTCTGATGAATCCCCTTTCCGATTGTCTGGGGCATCCAGAAAAAAGCTTGTCCGGAGAAGACGAGGTGAGTGCTACCATCAGTCCTGTGTTTAATGCCAACAGTAAAGCATCCTGAGACCATTCATGTGTGAGGTTGCTTCTCAGCCAAGGGAGTGGGCTCACTCACAATTTTGCCTAAGAACACTTCCATGAATAAAGAATGGTACCAACACATCCTTCGAGAGCAACTTTTCCCAACCATCCAGGAACAATTTGGTGACGAACAATGCCTTTTCCAGCATGATGGAGCACCTTGCCATAAGCCAAAAGTGATAACTAAGTGGCCTGGGGAACAAAACATCGATATTTTGGGTCTATGGCCAGGAAACTCCCCAGACCTTAATCCCATTGAGAATTTGTGGTCAATCCTCAAGAGGCGGGTGGACAAACAGAAACCCACATATTCTGACAAACTCCAAGCATTGATTATGCAAGAATGGACTGCCATCAGTCAGGATGTGGCTCAGAAGTTAATTGACAGCATGCCAGGGTGAATTGCAGAGGTCTTGAAAAAGAAGGGTCAACACTGCAAATATTAACTCTTTGCATCACCTTCATGTAATTGTCAATAAAAGCCTTTGAAACTCATGAAATGGTTGTAATTATACTTCAGAATTACATAGTAACAAATTACAAAAATATCTAAAGACACTGAGGCAGCAGACTTTGTGAAAATTAATATTTGTGTCATTCTCAAAACATCTAGCCACAACTGTACTATCCGTATGTGATTGATACTGATGTCTCTGAATAAGGAGAGACTTGGCACTCGGCAGTAAAGTTTTGCTAGACACAACCTTTACTTGTTTTGTCGTTTTTCTGATTGAATTGAACGGTATCAGTCTATATTGGAGGGAGAAACCCCTTTTTTCCCTGCACCAATCAGGGAACTCATGTTTTATATTGGACAACACAGATAGGTGCAGTGAAACGTGTTGTTTTACAGGGTCAGCAATAGTAGTTTGGTACCCCTGGAGCAAGTTAAGATTAAGTGACTTGCTCAAGGGCACATCAACAGTTTTTGAACCTTGTTGGCTCAAGTTTTCAAACCAGTGACATTTCGTTTTACTGGCCCAGCGCTCTAACTGCTAGGCTACCCGCTGTCCGCGGGAATGTATGACCACTCTGCCATGTTTTCCAAGGTAGCTCCATTAGCACCAGAGAAAATTCCGATAGGCACAGTATTTGTATCTGCTAGGAATTACAATGAAATATTAAATGTGTACATTGTTATATTAGCAGAACACTGCTTCTATGATATTATGTTAAGGGTTGTTTATTCTACATGGACTTCCGGCATCTCACCAGATATCTATCTGCCTGTAGTTATTGAACTCAACCTGCAGGAGCTTGGTTTCATGTGATTGAGTGGGGGGAAACAGCTGCGGGCAAGGTTCTGACAGATTGGTGTGACTTGGTGGTGGTAAGGACACACCTGAGAATCACCCACATCAAACCATCCCACCAAGCCAACTCATGTTTGTCTTCGGTCATGGCCGCTAGCATTTCTTGAGGAACGAGCCAAAAAAACGTGGCCAAATCAGCAGGTGCAGTTCCCCTTTTCTCCAAGAACTCTTCAATTAACCAAAGGTGCAAATATGAACCATTGACTAGCAATGGTCCCTTGAGGAACTGCAGAGGTCCCTTGAGGAACTGCAGAGGTCCCTTGAGGAACTGCAGGGGTCCCTTGAGGAACTGCAGAGGTCCCTTGAGGAACTGCAGGGGTCCCTTGAGGAACTGCAGGGGTCCCTTGAGGAACTGCAGAGGTCCCTTGAGGAACTGCAGAGGTCCCTTGAGGAACTGCAGAGGTCCCTTGAGGAACTGCAGGGGTCCCTTGAGGAACTGCAGGGGTCCCTTGAGGAACTGCAGGGGTCCCTTGAGGAACTGCAGAGGTCCCTTGCGGATCCGCTAATTCTAAGAGTGTTTCCTTAGGGGAACGTTCAAAACTCTGTCTTTCTCTATCAGATGTAATACGTCTTCATGTCGTCAGAACAGTTTCTGAGAGAGAAAACAACAACGTATTTGATATACCTTTGCTTTGGACAGCCAGTGATGTTGATGGACAGGTGTTTTATATTCTATATTTCCTGTTAATTACATGTTGATATTTTCAAATATGATACAGGTTGAAGTATTGTGATATGTTTAGGTATTACTGACTATGTGAAGACATTACATACACACCTGAATGATGATCAAGTATTTTCAATGTGTAATATTTATTTTGTAAAGTAAAAAATTAGTATAGATTGATGTGTTTTATGTGAATGTACATTTCCTTTGGCAAAACTATTTTACACTATAAGTGTTTGCACAGCTATCATGTTGAAATATGAAACACTATCATGTGAAAGACTAATCGACACAAGATCTTGCGTCAGTCTCCTCGGCCCTTTGTGTTTTTCCTTTGTGTGTGTCCATGTGTGTGAGGCAACCAGAGTAGTTGCATATGGAGAGGTCACTCAACTCATAACACATAACGTTACATAACGCTCGGCCCAGCAGAAGAGAAAAATACATTTAAGGAGAGAGAGGGGGAAAACAACACAACATGGGGTCTGAGACTATAGGTCATAGGAGGCCTCTCTCCCTGTGTTGTGGTTGGTTGTGTTGTAACAGTCGGTGGACTTCAAATGGAACAAACACTGACAACATAACAGGAATCTTGTCCAGAGAAGAGAGAAATGTTGCTTATGTCACTGATCTCCATTTGCATAGCATTAACCTCCATTCGTACGCCAGACTATTTATTCCACTCAAGGGCAGAATGGCCAAGAGATCTGCCAATATGGGGATAAACAAAACACATAGAGACACACATGCTTTCTCTGCTTCTCTTACAAGCACTCAAACCCACACTCTGGCTCTCTCTCTCACACGCACGCATACTTCCCGTATGTGGGGCAGAGTCAGCAGCTTGTGGTTAGGAGTGTGTGAATGGTGCCAACAAAGTGTTCCAGTTAATGCGTACATGTGCATGTGTGTCAAGAGAGCTGAGGGGATGTTTTTAAGTCCTGCTACAGGAAGAGGCTTCCTCCAAACATCCAGCACAGATTGGGAATGTGGCATTTGCTGTGCATATGAGTGTTTTGTATTTCCATTCAACAGCCGGAATTGAACATAATTAGGTCCTTCCTTCACCTACATTTTTCCTACTTCACCGACATTATCCCTCCACCAACATTATCCCTCCACCTACAGTGGCTTGCGAAAGCATTCACCCCCTTGGCATTTTTCCTATTTTGTTGCCTTACAACCTGGAATTGAAATAGTTTTTTGGGGGGTTTGTATAATTTGATTTACACAACATGCCTACCACTTTGAAGATGCAAAATATTTTTATTGTGAAACAAACATGAAATAAGACAAAAAAACTAAACTTGAGCGTGCATAACTATTCCCCCCCCCCCTCCAAAAGTCAATACTTTGTAGAGCCACTTTTTGCAGCAATTACTGCAAGTATCTTGGGGTATGTCTCTTTAAGCTTGGCACATCTAGCCACTGGGATTTTTGTCCAACCTTCATGGCAAAATTGTTCCAGCTCCTTCAAGTTGGATGGGTTCCGCTGGGTTACAGCAATCTCTAAGTCATACCACATATTCCCAATTGGATTGAGGTCTGGGCTTTGACTAGGCCATTCCAAGACATTTAAATGTTTCCCCATAAACCACTCAAGTGTTGCTTTAGAAGTATGCTTAGGGTCATTGTCCTGCTGGAAGGTGAACCTCCGTCCCAGTCTCAAATCTCGAAGACTGAAACATGTTTCCCTCAATAATTTCCCTGTATTTAGCGCCATCCATCATTCCTTCAATTCTGACAAGTTTCCTAGACCCTGCAGATGAAAAACATCCCCACAGCATGATGGTGTTCTTGGGTTGATGAGGGGTGTTGGGTTTGCGCCAGACACTGTGTTTCCCTTGCTGGCCAAAAGGCTACATTTTAGTCTCATCTGACCAGAGTACCTTCTTCCATATGTTTGGGGAGTCTCCCAAATGCCTTTTGGTGAACACCAAACATGTTTGCTTATTTATTTCTTTAAGCAATGTTTTTTTTTCTGGCCACTCTTCCGTAAAGCCCAGCTCTGTGGAGAGTACAACTTAGTGGTCCTATGGACAGATACTCCAACCTCCGCTGTGGAGCTTTGCAGATCTTTCAGGGTTATCTTTGGTCTCTTTGTTGCCTCTCTGATTAATGCCCTCCTTGCCTGGTATGTGAGTTTTGGTGGGCGGTCCTCTCTTGACAGCTTTGTTGTGATGTCATATTCTTTCCATTTTTTAAGAATGGATGCTCCGTGGGATGTTCGAAGTTTCAGATATTTTTTTATAACCCATTCCTGATCTGTACTTCTCCACAACTTTGTCCCAGAGCTCCTTGGTGGTGCCCCTTGCTTAGTGGTGTTGCAGACTCTGGGGCCTTTCAGAACAGGTATATATGTACTGTGATCATGTGACAGATAATCTGACACTTAGATTGCACACAGGTGGACTTTATTTAACTAATTATGTGACTTCTGAAGGTATGTGGTTGCACCAGTTCTTTTTAGTGGCTTCATAGCACCCTTTTTCAGTTTAAATTTTGTTGAAATTTTTTGAAAGAAGTTATTATTTTCATTTTACTTCACTATTTTGTTATGTTCATTAAAATAAATACAAATAAAAATCAATTTATATTACAGGTTGTAATGCAACAAAATATGAAAGCTTCCTGTACCCAAGAAACATGTTGGCAGACAGGGTAACCAGAGTTGCTATAGATGTGCACAACAACCTCAAGGACTACTTGTATCTTTCAAGGATGCTGCTGTCACGTGTAGCACCCTGCAGTTTTTACATTTAGGTCATTTAGCAGACGCTCTTATCCAGAGCGACTTACAAATTGGTGAATTCACCTTCTGACATCAGTGGAACAGCCACTTTACAATAGTGCATCTAAATCATTTAAGGGGGGGGGGTGAGAAGGATTGCTTTATCCTATCCTAGGTATTCCTTGAAGAGGTGGGGTTTTAGGTGTCTCCGGAAGGTGGTGATTGACTCCGCTGTCCTGGCGTCGTGAGGGAGTTTGTTCCACCATTGGGGGGCCAGAGCAGCGAACAGTTTTGACTGGGCTGTGAATGTTGCAATGTGATTTGGAAAACGTGAGCACATATGTTTTCTTCTTCTGGTTGCTGGCGGTTTGTATGACATCATGTTGTGATCTACACTTGTTTTTGCTGTTTTTCTTATGCACACTTTACAAATCACAATAAAGTCTACCATAATGACTGTCACTTCATCCTTGTTGCTTTAGTTTGTCCTTTATCCTTTTACCTAACCTTGTTGTGTAGTGGCCTTTCAAAGAGGACTTTCCTGCAATGGTACATGAGTGACAATGGCTGTCCAACTGTAGACAATGAGGTTAAACGCTCAAGTCATTTACCTAATCAACATAACACAAGGTCATACATGGTAATGTGAAGTGACCTTTCAATAGAGCCCTTCCTGCTTTGGTACATGGGTAAAAATGATTTTCCAGTTGTAGACATTTAAAGACAGACCCCCAAGATATTAACCTCATCTTTCATGGTTCCACCAGTCACCAGAGGGCAGCAGAGACCATCCTAGAGACATTAACGTCACCCAGGTGTGTCTTATTTACTCGTTATAATGTCCTGGTTTTCTGTTGTCCTTTGCAGAAGCTTGAATTGGTTGCCATGTGCGGTTGGTCCATGAGTGAGGTGCTGAGTCTTAGTGTTTGTTGTTTTCAAGTGTACTGTAATCCTGTGGCTACCATTTCTCAGTAAAGTATTATGTTTATCCGTAACCACTGATTCCTTATCTAGTCTATTCTCTGCACCTGGGTCCAACCTCACCACGTCACATCATCTACATGTACATGTACAAAGCAGTACTACTGAGTGACTGATTCAGAACAGTAATATATTATGCCACATGTACAAATACATATTGGTTTTGGAAAATAGTGCAATGTAAAACAATCTAATACACTGGTGAACAGTGTGATGAAAGGGGAAATTAGTGAGAAAAAAGCACAAGGATAACACC
This sequence comes from Oncorhynchus masou masou, assembly GCF_036934945.1. NCBI lineage: Eukaryota > Metazoa > Chordata > Actinopteri > Salmoniformes > Salmonidae > Oncorhynchus > Oncorhynchus masou. The sequence continues at coordinate 37,982,991 of NC_088226.1, read as the reverse complement.
AGTAATATATGAATTAGGAAATAAGTAGATATAATATATATTTTTAAACATGCACCACCCTAACGTGTGCATAAGAAAAGGACACAAGGTCCGGACCTCAGTATCTTCATATGTAGCTATGGACCTGATCAGAAATAAAGGTCAAAGTGACATTGAACATTAACAAACTGGATTGTGTTTACTACAGAGAAGAGTTAATGAGAAACAGGGCTGATGTCACACACATACACAGCCACACACACAAACACACCTGTCACTAAAGGATTAGTATCCATTTATGGTAAGGTAAAGTTTTTGCCTGTGTATGATGTAGTAGTGAGGGTATCCGATGACAACCACCCAGAAAAAAAACAGATGATTTAACACCAACGCACACAAACACATGCACACGCACAAACATGGGCACACACACATAAGCATGGCCACACACACACACAGTCACACACACTAACCCTGACTCTAACCTTAAACCCTAACCCAAACTCTTGACCCTAACCCTGAAGGTCTTGCATATTGGATTGTGCACTTAAATGTGTGTGTGTGTGTGCTTGTGTGTGTGCACTTGTGTGTGATTGTACACTTGTGTGTGATTGTACACTTGTGTGTGGGAAAACCAGAAAATCAAGGCTCCCATGCTCCAGCATCCATTGTGTTTGGTTTCCTCTCTGCAACAGCTCTAATCAAATCAAAAATGTATTTGTCACATGCGCCGAATACTGTGAAACACTTTCTTACAAGCCTTTAACCAACAATGCAGATCAAGAAACAGAAAATATTTACTAAATAAAGTAAAGTAAAAAAACAAACAAATAATAATAATCCTGAAGGTAACCCAAGAAAATGACATAACAATAACCGTTCCATATACAAGGGGTACCGGTACCGAGTCAATGTGCAGCAGTACGGGTTAGTTGAGGTCATTTGTAAATGGACTATGCATAGATAATTAACAGCAAGTAGCAGCAGTATAAAAACAAAGGATGGGTGGGGTGGGTGGGGGGGTCAATGTAAATAGTCCAGGTGGCCACTTGATGAATTGTTCAACAGTCTTATGGCTTGGGGGTAGAAGCTGTTAAGGAGCCTTTTGGTACTAGACTTGGCGCTCCGTTACCACTTTGCCGTGCGGAAGCAGAGAGCGCAGTCTATGACTTGGGTGACTGGAGTCTTTTGACAATAATGAGAGAATGATAGAGATAGACTGTGAGAAGAGAAGAGAGAAGGAGATATCTATCCTTCAAGATGGAGAGAAATGATAAATTTGACACCTTAATCAAAAATGAGTTACTCACATATAATTGATCTTTAGATGGTTTTTCATGTCTGTGAAGTTAGATTAGAAAAATAGTACATTAAGTAAAACACATATTTTTACTACAAGGTTCTATCTGAAATCCAATCACAAGCCTGAACAAATACAGATGGACCAATCAGAAAACGTATGGTATCAAAGCAAGTGCTGTGTAATGACACAGTACAATAGCATAAAATTGACAGAATTATACTGTAAAAAAGTACATGCTACCATAAACGGAATTAATTGATGAAGGGATGAATGAAATTCGATGAGGGGAGGGGTTTGTATTTCACATACTTTTACTGTAATTACAAGGGATTTGTGCAAGCAGGTTGGCTGCTAGGCAAAGTGTTTACAAACATTACAGCATATGAATGGATATTTGGTGTTTTATATCACTTGCACTTTTAGAGGCCTTAACAAGGCCTTCCAAATGAGCAGCTACTACAGGGAAATGAGCAGCTACTACAGGGCAAAACAGACCAAAAGAGACATGGACAAATTCTGTGGGGTGTATTTACAGTACCATTTGAAATACAGCAATTATTTACCTGCCCACAACATCTTCACACAGTGCACCATAATTTACAATATTCTGCAGTAAAACATACTTTACTGTTGATAATCCAAAAATTTACCGTATACAGAAATGTACAGTTTTGCATTACAGTGCATTATTTTATTTCATTTTGTCATTTTTCTTTTTCAGAGGGGGGTTACAGGTACAAAAACAATCAAATAACTGACAGCATAGGTTTCAAGTATCATGCTAGATAGTGTTAGTCTGGGAGAAGTTACAGGAGAGATTGTGTTAATTTCATCCCACCAATGTAAACTGATGACTTGGAATAAAATAAAGTTTAAGCCCATGTCATTGTGTCTTCTACTTCCTATTGCTTTTATAATTTTAGCAAAATATCAACAAGTGACTGAATGTTTGAAAATGATATATGACATAATTAGAATTATGCCTTAATCAATTGACTTGATCGATCAGCTTTTCACATCATCTCTTATCAACAGATTAGTGGTTAAAAATATCTTTATGATTCTGGGGGTCAATTACCTCATGTCAACCCATGGAAATGTGACAAGTATGATGAGTTTGCCGTTTGTGAAGAGAATAAAGATGTTTATTCTATCAAGACACGAGGAGCATGAATGACAAGGACACCTGATCGGTATGGGCTAAGCATGAATAGTCATTAAAAAAAATTGTGAAAAAAATTCCTACTACATTCTCATTAAAGTGAGGTGATAGAATTATGGTTAATTTAGCTATTATACAATCCATTTTAGTCAAACTAATATTGGAAGGAAAAATATTGTGGTTGCGCAACTTTGCAATGTTGATGCTTGGCTCATTTCCATACATATCAAACCTAATAGCATTAATTATTCAAGAAATCACAAACATGAAATTATGGCTGATAGGACATTTGTTGAAAGTAACGAGCATTACAAACCAGAAGCATGGCGATAAGACAGATATTGTGCACCTCTCGCCAGCTGTTACTTCTGCTCCCAGGCAGTTTTACACCCGAACCCGCCGGCAGGTACAACAATAACTTTGCTGGAGTTCTGTTCATGGTCTATTTCATTTCAAGTCATTTACCCTAGAAATTAAATTGAAGTTGTTAATTGTTGAGAACACATATACTGCAAGTTGTTTCTCATAGAATAGGGTGTCTCTAGCTCTATCAACCTCTGAGTAATTAGGAAAAAATAAAAGGGTTACTTTTGTGCTGGTTCTCCCCCACAAGCATAGTGGCAGGGGTTGGAACCTAAATCATTTCCCAATTGTTTAATTCTGAACCATTCTTTGTTAATTTCGTTCCACTGTTCCGACCAGCAAAAATAAAGTTCTGGACAGGATTGAACACCAGAAAAGTTATTACATTACTTCACCAATGGATAGAGCAGCATGCTATGGAGCAGGAAAGCTATTCAATTTTGCGGGTGAGAAGAGGTGGGCATGAAGAGCTGGGTATCTTGTTGTAATGGCACTATCTGAATTAGGCGCACAGACTTATACCTATGGAGGAGCAGCTTCTATGAAGGCACTTTGAATGTCTTTGAACTTCAGAGAGTTGGCTTAACCAATGTTTGACCAGAGCTATCCCTTGACCATGACTAAGATCCATTACATGACACATAATGGCGCCTAGAGTCTGAGAAGTAGACCAAAGCTAGCTAACGAGCTAGCTAACAAACGTGTATGTGCAGAGCGGTACCAGAATTGAAATAAAAACTTGTCTTACAAGGGGGGGGGGGGGGGTACTAAGCTAATATATGGAATTGTTTTAAGATTATCATTTAGTTATTGGATTTAGAATTTTAGGACCCCTTCAGGTATACATTTCATTTGTTGAATTTGGCTATAGCTCATTGAAATACATTGGATGACACATGAATAATTGTGCTGGAGGGGATGGCTGCCATTTTATGGGATCCTTACCAACTGAGCTATTTTGTTATTTTTTTCTGCATTGTTTGTAATTTATTTTGTACATAATGTTGCTTCTACCATCTCTTATGACCGAAAATAGCTTCTGGACATCAGAACAGCAATTACTCACGTCACAATGGACAAAGATGATTTATTTAATGAGACCGATGCAAAGGATATACTACTTATCCAAGACCAGGACTAAATCCCTGTCATTCGCGTGAAGAAAAGATGGAGATAACGGTGGCGGAGGTCAGGGGGCCTTGTGAGAATTCGTCAGCCTGTGGGTAAACCGCTACTATCCTCCATCTTATTAGCCAATGTGCAATCACTGGAAAATAAAATGGATGATCTATGGTCAAGACTATCCTATCAACGGGACATTAAAAACTGTAATATCTTGTGTTTCACCGAGTCATGGCTCAATGACAACACGGATAATACAGAGCTGGGTGGGTTTTCCGTGCATCGGCACGACAGAGCAAGTACGTCTGGCAAGACGAGGGACGGGGGCGTGTGTCTATTTGTCTATTTGCGTAATGTCTAATACTAGAGAAGTCTCAAGGTATTGCTTGCCTGAGGTAGAGTACCTGATGATAAGCTGTAGACCACACTATCTACCGAAAGAGTTCTCATCTATATTATTTGTAGCCGTCTATTTACCACCACAAACTGATGCTGGAACTAGGACCACACTCAACAAGCTGTGTAAGGCCATAAGCACACACTAACCCTGACTCTAACCCGGGTGTTTAATGCAGGCAAACTTAAATACCTAATTTAAACCAGCATGCCACGTGCAACCAGAGGAGGGAAAAAAATATAGACCACCTTAACCCCACACACAGAGATGCATACAAAGCTCTCCCACGCCCTGCATTTGGCAAATATGACCATAATTCTATCCTCCTGTTTCCTGCTTACAAGCCAAAAATAAAGCAGGAAATACCGGTGTCTCGCTCAACACAGAAGTGGTGAGATGATGAGGACTGTTTTACTAGCACAGACTGGAATATGTCCCAGGATTCATCCAATGGCATTGAGGAGTATACCACCTCAGTCACCGGCTTTTTCAATAAGTGCATTGACGACGTTGACCCCATAGTGACTGTACGTACATATCCCACCCAGAAGCCATGGATTACAGTCAGCATCCGTACCGAGCGAAGGGCTAGAGCTACCGCTTTCATGGAGCGGGACACTAATCCGGACGCTTATAAGAAAACCTGCTATGCCCTCCGTCGAACCATCAAACAGGCAAAGCGTCAATACAGGACCACGATTGAATCCCACTACACCGGCTCTGATGCTTGTCGGATGTGGCAGAGCTTGCAAACTATTAAAGACTACAAAGGTAAACCCAGCTGATGGGCTGCCCCCAGGTGGTAAGGGTGGGCAACAACACATCTGTCACGCTGATCCTCAACACTGGGGTCCCTCAGTCCCCTCCTGCACTCCCTGTTCACCCACGACTGCTTGGCCTTGCACGACTCAAACACCATTACACCATTATTAAGTTTGCTGACAATACAACAGTGGTAGGCCTGATCACTGACAATGATGAGAAAGCCTATAGGGAGGAGTTCAGAGATCTGGCAGTGTGGTGCCAGGACAACAACTTCTCCCTCATTGTGAGCAAGACAAAGGAGCTGATCGAACAGAAAAAGGAGGGCCGAACAGGCCCCCATTAACATCGACGGGCCTGTAGAGGAGCGGGTCGAGAGATTCAAGTTCCTTGGTGTCCACATCACCAACAAACTATCATGATCCAAACACAACAAGGCTGTCATGAAGAGGTCACGACAATACTTTTTCCCCCTCAGGAGACTGAAAAGATTTGACACGGGTCCCAAGATCCTCAAAAAATTCTACAGATACACCATCGAGTGCATCCTGACCAGTTGCATCACTGCCTGGTATGGCAACTGCTTGCCATCTGACCTTAAGGCTCTACAGAGGGTAGTGTGTACGGCCCAGTTCATCACTGGGGCCAAGCTTCCTGCCATCCAGGACCTATATGCTAGGCATCAGAGGAGCGCCAAGTCTATGTCCAAAAAGATCTTTAACAGCTTCTACCCTCAAGCCAGAAGACTGCTGAACAATTAATCAAATGGCCACCAGGACTATTTATATTGACACCGCCCCCAGTTTTTACAATGCAGCTACTCACTGTTTATTATCTATGCATGGTCACTTTACCCTTACCTACATGTACAAATTACCTCAACTAACCTGTACCCCCGCACATTTACTCGGTACCGGTACCCCCTATATATAGTTTTGTTATTGTTATTTTATTGTTATTTTTTACTTTAGGTATGCTAGGTATGCTGCTGCATTAATTGTAATTTGTCTGTGTTACCCATATGCTGACGCTGTTCCTGTCTCGTTTTATGTCCGTTCCATATTAAATGTTTGACTCCCCATACCTGCTTCGCCTCTCCAGCGTCATCCCTTGACAGAATGAAGCAGTGGGGAACAGAGCTGGGGCACTGACAAATATAGGGGAGGTAATAAACAGGTGATGAGTGAGTCCAGGTGAGTCCAATATCGCAAAGAAAACAGGAGCTGCCTCCACTATTCCAGCACCATTTAAACTTCAAAATTGAAACACCATCAAATAACCTATGCTGAGTCTATTACAGTGACAACTAAAAGTTACCAAAAACTATTTAGTCCAATCAACCTAAGCTAAATATGATATGGCTGTCCATGGTTCTGATTTGTGTGTGTAAGTAGAAAAACATGTTGACTCATACTTGTAGAGTAACGGCAATGCCATCCTCTCTTTCATGTTGACGAAACAGTCTATCACTCTGTCATACAGTACACGCTTTCATTTTTTGTTGTCCTAGGCCACCTGGCTAAAATGCTTGCTCGTTAGCCTAACTTCCTTTCATGGGCAACATTAGCTAATTAACATTGACTTTCTACATCTAGCTACATATTTAACTTCCATCCTCTCAGGCAAGGGACACAATGTATGAATTAATGGTTGGCTCAGAATTGCTGTTATAATCATTGATCAGTTCATAGAATTAATTAAATCCACAAGTCAAATTCCCTATCTTCATCCATGGCTAATTTAGGAAGGCGGCAATTTTTTCTGGCTTTCTAGCCTCCGGAGGACAACACAACAAGATTCAATAATTCAAGTTGTTTCTGTCAATGACTTATGCTCTCGATGTTATTTGAGTGAGAGTGAGAACAAAATTCAAACTCTCTTTCCTTGACCTTTTTTTGGTGCACCAGGACCATTCACAGTTGAGATCACTCAGTTTAGCTCAATGCTGATTGGTTATTATTTAAAACTTTTTTTATCAAGGGAGGCCAAATGCTCGCTGGATTTGATGGCAACAATGTCATACTCTTTTGGACCAGACATCATCAGATAGATGGCCTACACATACAGAGACAGAAGGGCGCTGTTTCGTTCGATCGGATGCTTTTTCCGGTGAGATACATTGATTCTCTTGCAAATTGAAAAATAAGAAATAATACAAAGAAAACAGAAACATTGAGTGTGCATAACTATTCAACCCTCCCAAAGTCAATACTTTGTAGAATCACCTTTTGCAGCAATTACAGCTGCAAGTATCTTGGGGTATGTCTGGGGCGGCAGGGTAGCCGAGTGGTTAGAGCGTTGGACTAGTAATCGGAAGGTTTCAAGTTCAAACCCCCAAGCTGACAAGGTACAAATCTGTCGTTCTGCCCCTGAACAGGCAGTTAACCTACTGTTCCTAGGCTGTCATTGAAAATAAGAATTTGTTCTTAACTGACTTGCCTAGTTAAATAAATAAAAAATAAGCTTTGCACATCTCGCCACTGGGATTTTGTCCTATCACTTTTGAATTAGCGATTTTCATTATCCACTTTTCTTTTCTTAAGAGTTGAGAGTGACATTTTGCCAGCTTACAATGTACTCTGTGCTAAACATTAGTACAATTTTAGAGGCGGCAGATTGGTGCAGTGGTGCTGCTATTGACTGATGTCAGCAGCTCTGATTGGCTGTAACTGGTACAGATTATCCAACTGGAGAATACTGAACGAGGGCTCATTTTGGCACTAAACATCAGATTTTCTGCTGATTATTAATGTCCATAATTGATCAATAGGGGCATTGTAAATTGATAAATGGGCCAGATCTGGCCTGTGGGCCACCAGTTGAATAGCCCTTTACTACAGACTTGAAGTAACATTTTAACTATCTACTAACCTTACCCTTTATTCTAACCCTAAAATGAACCCTTACCCTAACACTTAATTTAGCAAGCACTGGCTTATCAACAGATAGTTTGTTGATGGTCATACTATCTGTGCAGCATCTACAGATGACTTTAAGGACTATCCAAATAATGTGCGACCGATTAGATAGATAGATATTGGACTCTGGAGCAGTGGAAACGCGTTCTCTGGAGTGATTAATCACGTTTCACCATCTGGTAGTTTGATGGACGAATCTGGGTTTGGTAGATACTAGGAGAATGCCTGTCACAATTTGTTTTATTTTTTATTTGACCTTTATTTAACTAGGCAAGTCAGAAGAACAAATTCTTCTTTTCAATGATGGACTAAGAACAGTGGGTTAACTGCCCGTTCAGAGGCAGAACGACAGATTTGTACCTTGTCAGCTCGGGGATTTGAACATGAAACCCTCCCACATTGCATAGTGCCAAAATTTGGTGGAGGATGAATAATGGTCTGGGGCAGTTTTTCATGGTTCGGGCTAGGCCCCTTATTTCCAGTCAAAGGAAATCTAAATGCTACAACATACAATGACATTCTATACTATTCTGTGCTTCCAACTTTGTGGCAAGTTTGGGGAGGGCCTTTTCCTGTTTCAGAATGACAATTTTTATATATTTTTTTAAATAGCAAGGCAGTTAAGAACAAATTCTTATTCACAATGAAGGCCTAGGAACAGTGGGTTAACTACCTTGTTCAGTGGTAGAACAACGGATGTTTACCTTGTCAGCTCGGGGATTCAATCCAGCAACCATTTGGTTACTGGCCAAATGCTCTAACCACTAGGCTACCTGCCTCCCCAATGCCCCCGTGCACAAAGCGAGGTCCATACAGAAATGGTTTGTCGACATCGGTGTGGAAGAACTTGACTGACCTGCACAGAGCCCTGTACCTCAACCCCATCGAACAACTTTGGGATGTATTGGAATGTGGACTTTGAGCCAGGCCAAATTGCACAACATCTGTGCCCGACCTCACTAATGCTCTTGTGGCTGAATGGAAGGTTATCCAGAGCCTCCACCAGCTCCACTAAAACAGGTCCCACTGTCCACCCCTCTTCCACCTGGTCCCATCGGGATGCGACTCGTGCTCCCGAGGGAGTATGATGGGACAGCTGCCGGATGCCAGGGGTTTCTACTACAGCTGGAGCTCTACCTGGCGACCGTCCACCTGGCTCCTTCGGGGCGTGAGAGTATGTCCGCCCTCGTCTCCTGCCTCTCAGGCAAAGCCCTGGAGTGGGTCAACGCTGTATGGAGTGAGGAAGAAGCGGCATTGGACCCTTACACAGAGTTCACCTGCCGCTTTTGGGCAGTGTTCGACCACCCGCCTGAGGATCGAGCGGCGGGTGAACGTCAGTTCCACCTGAGGCAGGGGATGAGGAGCGTGCAGGATTTCGCCTTGGACGTCCGGACCCTGGCTGCCAGCTTGGGATGGAACGACAGGGCCCTGATCGATCACTACAGGTGCAGTCTGCGCGACGACGTCCGTCGGGAGATTACCACCTCATCGACAGGGGGATTGTGCGATAAATCTCCTGGTAGACGCAGCACTTCCCAGGAGTCACGTGTATCCATTGTCACAGGAGGAGACGGTGGCTATGGCCCTCCACTTCACCTGCCTCCTCGAGTTCATTTTTTGTGAAGAAGAAGGATGGGGGTCTGCGCCCGTGTATTGACTATCGAGGAATCAATCAGATTACTGTGAGGTACAGCTACCCCCTGCCTCTCATTGCCAGTGCGATCGAGTCAATGCACAGGGCGCGCTTCTTCACAAAATTGGATCTCAGGAGCGCTTACAGCCTGGTGCGTATCCGAGAAGGGGACAAGTGGAACACGGCATTTAGTACCACCTCAGGGCACTATGAGTACCTCGTCATGCCGTACAGGTTGATGAATGCTCCATCAGTTTTCCAAGTCTTTGTTGACGAGATTTTCCGGGACCTGCACAGGCAGGGTGTAGTGGTGTATATCGACGACATTCTGATATACTCCGCTACACGCGCCGAGCATGTGTCCCTGGTGCGCAGGGTGCTTGGTCGACTGTTGGAGCATGACCTGTACGTCAAGGCTGAGAAATGTCTGTTCTTCCAACAGTCCGTCTCCTTCCTAGGGTACCGCATTTCCACGTCAGGGGTGGAGATGGAGAGTGACCCCATTTCAGCCGTGCGTAATTGGCCGACTCCCACCACGGTAAAGGAAGTGCAGTGGTTTCTAGGGTTTGCCAACTACTACCGGAGGTTTATCTGTGAATTTGGTCAGGTAGCAGGTCCCATTACCTCACTGCTGAAGGGGGACCGGTGCGGCTGCAGTGGTCGGCTGAGGCGGACAGGGCTTTGGTCACCTGAAGGCTCTGTTTACCTTGGCTCCCGTGCTGGCCCATCCGGATCCCTCTTTGGCGTTCATAGTGGAGATGGACGCGTCTGAGGCTGGGATAGGAGCCGTGCTCTCTCAGGGCTCGGGCACGCCACCAAAGTTCCACCCCTGTGCTTTCTTTTCAAAGAAGCGAAACTATGATGTGGGGGACCAGGAGCTGTTGGCTGCTGTCAAGGCTCTGAAGGCGTGGAGACATTGGCTTGAGGGGGCTAAACACCCCTTTCTCATCTGGACTGACCATCACAATCTGGAGTACATCTGGGCGGCGAGGAGACTGAACCCTCACCAGGCAAGGTGGGCTATGATCTTTACCCACTTTGTTTTCACTCTATCCTACAGACCAGGTTCCCAGAAGGCTAAGGCAGACGCACTGTCCCGTATGTATGACACAGAATAGCGGTCCATGGATCACACTCCCATACTTTCAGCCTCTTGCCTGGTGGCACCGGTGGTGTGGGAGCTGGACGCGGACATCGAGCGGGGGTTACGCACAGAGCCCAATCCCCCCCAGTGTCCAGCTGGGCTGCTGTACTATCTGTCTGCTGTCTGCGACCGTTTGATCTATTGAGCCCATATTTCACCCTTCTCTGGTCATCCTGGGATCGGTCGGACGGTGCATTGCCTTAATGGGAAGTACTGGTGGCCCACCTTGGCCAAGGACGTGAGGGTTTATGTTTCCTCCTGCTCCTTGCCCAGTGCAAGGCTCCCATGCACCTGCCCAGAGGGAAATTACAACCCCTACCCGTTCCACAACGGCCGTGGTCGCACATGTCGGTGGATTGGTCACAACTTGCAGACTTGTTTACGTGTTGCCAAAAATGTGATCATATTACTCCAGTGCTAGCCTCCCTACACTGGCTTCCTGTTAAGGCAAGGGCTGGTTTCAAGGTTTTACAGCTAACCTACAAAGCTATCTTTCCGATTTGGTCCTGCCGTACATACCTACACGTACGCTACGGTCACAAGACGCAGGCCTCCTATTTGTCCCTAGAATTTCTAAGCAAACAGCTGGAGTCAGGGCTTTCTCCTATAGAGCTCCATTTTTATGGAACGGGCTGCCTACCCATGTGAAAGATGCAGGCTCGGTCTAAACCTTTAAGTCTTTACTGAAGACTCATCTCTTCAGTGGGTCATATGATTGAGTGTAGTCTGGCCCAGGAGTGTGAAGGTGAACGGAAAGGCTCTGGAGCAACGAACCGCCCTTGCTGTCTCTGCCTGGCCGGTTCCCCTCTATCCACTGAGATTCTCTGCCTCTAACTCTATTACAGGGGCTGAGTCACTGGCTTACTGGTGCTCTTTCATGCCGTACCTAGGAGGGGTGCGTCACTGGAGTGGGTTGAGTCACTGACGTGATCTTCCTGTCTGGGTTGGCGCCCCCACTTGGGTTGTGCCGTGGTAGAGATCTTTGTGGGCTATAGTTGGCCTTGTCTCAGGATGTTGGTGGTTGAAGTAGTGGTGCGTGGGCTGTGCTTTGGCAAAGTTGGTGGGGTTATATCCTTTCCCTGACCGCGGGTATCATCGGATGGGGCCACAGTGTCTCCTGGCCCCTCCTGTCTCAGCATCCAGTCAGCTAAATTGAGCTAGTGAGCCAGCCAGCTAACGTTAGCTAGCTAGCTAACACTACGCTTTAAATTGCAATGAAAACAACTTTCTGACCAAATTAAAAATGTATAACATCTGAAAATGAAGCGAGCTCGACTCTCTTAACCATATACATGGATGAACGCTTCTTCCTCTCTGTCACGGATGCCATGGTTTCCCTTAGATTGAAGATGTAATCCGGAGACAGATGTTTTATACAACAGCCTTCTGTGTTATCTCTTTTTGACTCCCTTCACATATTTGCAATCAAACACTAGAATTTTCTCCATGTCTTTAGTGATCATACTCTGCTTCCACTGGGCATTCCACTGATTTCAAAACTTGGTCAACTTCTATATTGCAGGTCTTCGTGATATCTTTCAAAAAAGCTGTGTTTGAAAGGATTACCTACACATACTGAGCAGCTCATGTTATAGACAGAAGCATGCTACATGGTAGACCAATTCGAACTTATCCAACCCATCCATTATCTTAGCAAATCATGGCTAGCAGTAGCGGGAATGTTCCAGGCTTTTCCAAGGTTAAACAAACTAGGCTCGTAATTTAACAATTTTATTAGTATTTACAGATGACATACATGTTTGTTATTATGGCAGATAAAAGATCATAGGTTCCAGAAGATATTTCTGCCAAAATAAACGCGCTTTGATTAAAAAGATACATGTTTACGTTGAAAGGCCTCTCCTGTGATTTTAAGATGGCATCGAAGAGGATGGCTGACGTTTTACATACCCGTAACCAATTGTGCTACTTATTATTAATTTATTTTGCACATAATGTTGCTGCACTGTCTCTTATGACTGAAAATAACTTCTGGACATCAGAACTGGGATTACTCACCATGAACTGGAAGAAGCTTTATCCTTCAACAAGTCCAACGAGAAAGATATACTTCTCTCCTGGGAACAGGCCCAGAACCCCGTCATTTGCGTGAAGAAAAGACGGAGAAAGAGAGGACACAGATCGGGCTACCTTTTGAGAATCCGTAGGCGAGTGAGTAAACTCCCACTGCAATCAAATCTACTTGCTAACATGCAATCATTGGAATGACCTACGATTATGATTATCTTACTAACTAACGGGACATTAAGAATTGTAATATCTTACATTTCACTGAGTCGTGGCTGAACGACGACACGGATAATATAGAGTTGGAGGGATTGCAGAACAGATAAGTTACATCTGGTCAGACGAGTGGTTGGGATGTGTGTCTTTTTGTCAATAACAGCTGGTGCGCGATGTCTAATATTAAAGAAGTCTCCAGGTATTTCTCGCCTGAGATAGAGTACCTTATGATAAGCTGTAGACCACACTATCTACCAAGAGAGTTCTCATCTATATTATTTGTAACCATCTATTTACCACCACAGACCGATGCTGGCACTAAGGCAGCACTCAACCAACTCTATAAGGCCTTAAGCAAACAAGAAAATGTTCTCCCAGAAGTGCCGCTCCTAGTGGCCGGAGACTTTAATGCAGGCAAACTTAAATCAGTTTTACCAAATTTTTACCAGTATGTCAGTGCAACCAGAGGGAAAAAACTCTAGACCACCATTACTCACACACAGAGATGCATACAAAGCTCTCCCTCACCTTTCATTTGGCAAAATTGCCATAATTATATCCTCCTGATTCCTGCTTACAAGCAAAAACTAATGCAGGAAGAACCAGTGACTCGCTCAATACGGAAGTGGTCAGATGACGCGGATGCTACGCTACAGGACTGTTTTGCTAGCACAGTTCCAGGATTCATCCAATGGCATTGAGGAGTATACTATGCTAATTTGAACAGTTGATGTCAGAAGTTTACATTCACCTTAGCCAAATACTTTTAAACTCAGATTTTCACAATTTCTGAAATTTTATCAGAGTAATAATTCCCTGTTTAGGTCAGGTAGGATCACCACTTTATTTTAAGAGTATGAAATGTCAGAATAATAGCAGAGAGAATGATTTATTTCAGCTTTTATTTCTTTCATCACATTCCCAGTGGGTCAGAAGTTTACATACACTCAATTAGTATTTGGTTGCATTGCCTTTAAATTGTTTAACTTGGGTCAAACGTTTTGGGTAGCCTTCCACAAGCTTCCCACAATAAGTTGGGTGAATTTGGGCCCATTCCTCCTGACAGAGCTGGTGTAACTGAGTCAGGTTTGTATACCTCCTTGCTCACACACGCTTTTACAGTTCTGCCCACAAATTTTCTACAGGTTTGAAATCAGGGCTTTGTGATGGCCACTCCAATACCTTGACTTTGATGTCCTTAAGCCAATTTGCCACAACTTTGGAAGAATGCTTGGGGTTATTGTCCATTTGGAAGACCCATTTGCGACCAAGCTTTAACTTCCTGACTGATGTCTTGAGATGTTGCTTCAATACATCCACATAATGTTTCATCCTCATGATGCCATCCATTTTGTGAAGTGCACCAGTCCCTCCTGCAGCAAAGCACCCCCACAACATGATGCTGCCAACCCCGTGCTTCGGCTTGCAACCCTCCCCCTTTCTCCTCCAAACATAACAATGGTCATTATGGCCAAACAGTTATATTTTTGTTTCATCAGACCAAAGGACATTTCTCCAAAAAGTACAATCTTTGTCCCCATGTGCAGTTGCAAACCGTAGTCTGGCTTTTTTATGGCAGTTTTGGAGCAGGCACAGTCAACTTCGTGTAAACATCATTATTCTGAAGAGGTGTATTGATGATATTTTTGTTCTATGGAGGGGTGATGCAAAACAGCTCTAGAAACAGCTCCAGGCATTCCTGTTCTGAGCATCTGAGAATTACTATGCAATCTGACACACGTCAAATCAGTTTCCTTGATCTTCTGATCTTGTGTGAGGATAATGTTCTATACACTGATCTTTACAGGAAACCTACTGATCGTAACAGATTGTTGAGGGCTGATAGTTGTCACCCGCTTCCCTTGAAAAACTGTTTGTCCTACAGCCAATTCTGTTGAATGAAAAGAATTTGTGAAAAACAATCAGATTTCGACCAAAATATGGCTGAGGCTCAAAGAAAATTAAAGGAGAGAGGGGGTACAAAAAAGGTCAGATTAATACTGCCATTGAGAAAATTCAAAATGAGACATGGACAGTCTTACAAAAAGAAGCATTCTTGCATTCTAATTATGCGCTATTACAAGTGCTCTGAACAAATTAAGGGAATCGTTCACAAACACTGGCACATTACTAGGCTCCAATGACAGTATTGGTAATGTGTTTTCGGACCCTCCCTTGATCGTATTCTCGCAGGGCAGAAATCTCAGAGATCAATTGGTACACTCGGATTTCCCACCCCAAGATGTCCATGCACAACGTCTATTCACGCCCCTACTGGATGGAAACTACAAGTGTAATGGCTGTGCTCAATGCAGTGGCACTTGTAAATGTAGATCCTTTCAACATCCCAAAAAAGGGAAACAGATCACAATCAAAGGTGTTATCACGTGCTCCACTAAGACAGTTGTTTATCTTATAACTTGTCCTAGTAGTAAAAATGATGTGGGTAAAACAAAGCGAGAATTAAAAGTACGAATCTTGGCGCATCGTAGCACCATTAGGTGCAAAAACTCGACTTACCCAGTTGCGGCCCACTTTTTGGAAGCACACCACTCGATTTTGTTCCTACGTTATATCGGGGGTGACCTATACAATTTATTGTTAAAATGAGAGGCTGCCTGGATATTTAATTTAAAGACTCTTGCTCCCTTCGGTCTCAGCGTAAACTTTTATCTGAGGCCATTCTTGTGATAATTGTGATTTTCCTATTGTAAATATTTGTAGGCCTATGTAGCCAAATTGTATCTATAATCGTATGCTATCCATTCATGTTTTTGGGATGTTATTTTTTATATCTGAGAGTTAACCAATAATATCAGGCCACACCCGGCCATGATTACAGACACCTGTGTGTGTTCTTTGACACTCTATAAACTAGTCACCATGCAGTGTTTGTTATTATACCCTGATGAAAACAGCTTCTCTGTCGAAACGTTGGTTATTAGGTTATTAAATTATTGATTCTGAGATCCTAGTGTGTTGCTCTCCTTTTAATTTTAAGTGTTCTACTCTGCTAGCCAGCACCTTGCCTAAAATGGTGTGTGTTTCTTTCGTCTCTAGATTGAGGAGTATACCACCTCAGTCCTCGGCTTCATCAATAAGTGTATCGATGACGTCGTCCCATCAGTGACCGTACGTACATATCCCAACCAGAGGCCACGGATTACAGGCAACTTCCATATCGAGCAAAAGGCTAGAGCTGCCGCTTCAAAGGAGCGGGACACTAATCCGGACGCCTATAAGAAATCCCTCTATGCCCTCAGACGATCCATCAAACAACCAAAGCGTCAATACAGGATTAAGATTCAATCCTACTACAACGGCTCTGACGCTCGTCGGAT
This sequence comes from Oncorhynchus masou masou, assembly GCF_036934945.1. Lineage (NCBI taxonomy): Eukaryota > Metazoa > Chordata > Actinopteri > Salmoniformes > Salmonidae > Oncorhynchus > Oncorhynchus masou. The sequence goes on along the minus strand of NC_088226.1, from coordinate 37,966,623 downwards.
GTGGCAAGGCTTGAAAGCTATTTCGGACTACAAAGGGAAACCCAGACGCGAGCTGCCCAGTGACATGAGCCTACCAGACGAGCTAAATGCCTTTCATGTTCACTTCGTGGCAAGCAACACTGAAGCATGCACGAGAGCACCAGCTGTTCTGGATGACTGTGTGATAACGCTTTCAATAGCCCATGTGAGCAAGACCCATAGCCCATCTGTAAATAGCCCACCCAACTACCTCATCCCCACACTGTATTTATTTATTTATTTATCTTGCTCCTTTGTACCCCAGTATCTCTACTTGCACATTCATCTTCTGCACATCTACCATTCCAGTGTTTAATTGCTATATTGTAATTACCTCGCCACCATGGCCTATTTATTGCCTTACCTCCCTTATCCTACCTTATTTGCACATACTGTATATAGACTTTTTCTCATGTATTATTGACTGTATGTTTGTTTATTCCATGTGTAACTCTGTGTTGTTGTATGTGTCAAACTGCTTTGCTTTATCTTGGCAGTTGCAAATGAGAACTTGTTCTCAACTAGCCTACCTGGTAAAATAAAGGTGAAATGAAAATGAAATAAAAAAATTAACAGGGTAAACATTCACAAAGCCGTGGGGCCAGATGGATTACTAAGACGTGTACTCAAAGCATGCGCGGACCAATTGGCAAGTGTCTTCACTGACATTTTCAACCACTCCCTGACTGAGTCTGTAATACTGTACATACATGTTTCAGGCAGACCTCCAAAGTCCCTGTGCCCAAGGAACCGAAGGTAACCTGCCTAAATTACCACCTCCCCATAGCATTCACATTGGTAGCCATGAAGTGCTTTTAAAGGCTGGTCATGGCTCACATCAACAGCATTTCCCCCAGATACTCTAGACCCACTCCAATTTGCATACCACCCCAACAGATCCACAGATGACACAATCTCACTCCACACTGCCCTTTCCTACCTGGACAAAAGGAACAACCTATATGAGAATACTTTTCATTGACTAGAGCTCAACGTTCAACATCATAGTGCCCACAAGGCTCATCACTAAGCTAAGGACCGTGGGACTAAACACCTCCCTCTGCAACTGGATCCTGGACTTCCTGCAACTGGATCCTGGGCCACCCCCAGGTGGTAAGGGTAGGCAACAACATGTCTGCCATGCTGATCCTCAACACTGGGTCCCCTCAGGGGTGTGTACTTAGTCCCCTCCTGTTCTCTCTGTTCACTCACGACTGCGTGGCCAAACATGACTCCAAAACCAACATTAAGTTTGCTGACAACCCAACAATGGAAGGCCTGATCACCGACAACAATGAGACAGCCTATAGGGAGGAAGTAACAGAACTGGCAGTGTGTTGCCAGGACAACAACCTCTCACTCAATGTGAGCAAGACATAGGAGCTGGTTGTGGACTAGAAAAGTTGTGCTGAACAGGCCCCCTTTAACATTGACAGGGATGTAGTGGAGCGGGTAAAGAGTTTCAAGTTCCTTGGTGTCCAAATCACCAACAATCTATCATGGTCCATACACACCACGGCTGTCGTGAAGAGGAAACAACAAAACCTTTTCCCCCTCAGGAGACTGAAAATATTTGGCATGGGTCCCCAGATCCTCAAAAAATTCTACAGCTGCACCATTGAGAGCATCCTGACCGGTTGCATCACCGCCTGGTATGGCAACTGCTCAGCATCTGTCCGTAAGGCACTACAGAGGGTAGTGCGTACGGCCCAGTACATCACTGGGGCCAAGCTTCCTGCAATCCAGTACCTATATACAGTGGGGCAAAAAAGTATTTAGTCAGCCACCAATTGTGCAAGTTCTCCCACTTAAAAAGATGAGAGAGGCCTGTAATTTTCATCATAGATACACTTCAACTATGACAGACAAAATGAGGGAAAAAATTTCAGAAAATCACATTGTAGGATTTTTAATGAATTTATTTGCAAATTGCAAACTGACCTGAGACAAGGCCGAGTATAGCCCACAAAGATCCCCCCCCCTTGGGTTGTGCGGTGGCGGAGATCTTTGTGGGCTATACTCGGCCTTGTCTCAGGATGGTAAGTTGGTGGTTGAAGATATCCCTCTAGTGGTGTGGGGGCTGTGCTTTGGCAAAGTGGGTGGGGTTATATTCTTCCTGTTTTGCCCTGTCCGGGGGTGTCATTGGATGGGGCCACAGTGTCTCCTGACCCCTCCTGTCTCAGCCTCCAGTATTTATGCTGCAGTAGGTTATGTGTCGGGGGGCTAGGGTCAGTTTGTTATATCTGGAGTACTTCTCCTGTCCTATCCGGTGTCCTGTGTGAATTTAAGTATGCACGCTCTAATTATCTCTCTTTATTTCTCTCTCTCTGAGGTCGTGAGCCCTAGGACCATGCCTCAGGACTACCGGGCATGATGACTCCTTGCTGTCCCCAGTCCACCTGGCCGTGCTGCTGCTCCAGTTTCAACTGGTCTGCCTGTGATTATTATTATTTGACCATGCTGGTCATTTATGAACATTTGTAAATCTTGGCCATGTTCTGTTATAATCTCCACCCGGCACAGCCAGAAGAGGACTGGCCACCCCACATAGCCTGGTTCCTCTCTAGGTTTCTTCCTAGGTTTTGGCCTTTCTAGGGAGTTTTTCCTAGCCACCGTGCTTCTACACCTGCATTGCTTGCTGGGTTTTAGGCTGGGTTTCTGTACAGCACTTTGAGATATCAGCTGATGTACGAAGGGCTATATCAATACATTTGATTTGATTTGATTTGAGAAGGACTAAGGTACGAGACCTTAAACAAATAATCTGGAATAACCATTTCTGTAACGAGGGCAATAAATCCAAGTCACAGATTCAAATAGTTTAGAAAAATGTATGCCATTTATATATGCGTTGCTTAAGATTAATTAATTGATTAATGTACATGCGAGAACATAGATATTGGAACAAACAATTCTACAACTCAACCTGTAATAGAGCATGCTGGGAAATATGATAATGATGGGCATGTTTTTGGTTGAACTTGTATTAACATGGGTTATTTTACACCACTGAGTGTTAATTTAACTACAGTGTTAATTTAACTCTTGACTCAACACTAGAAATGTGACACTGAAAAATCAACACTAGTTAACACTGGCCAATTTTCTGTGTGCTATGAAGGTGACACATCTGCAGGTTTTCATACATTGCAATAACATTTAAAATAAACTGAAGCACCATAGATGTCATGTCAAGAACCCCACACTTAACTCAAATGTTCTTTATCAGGAAAAGCTATCCAAGGAACATTAAAACCTCTACAGGATCGGTGTCACCCCGCAGGATGGTTGAGCTAAAATGCGCTAACGTGACTAGCATGACGTTGTAAGTAACAAGAACATTTCCCAGGGCATAGACATATCTGATATGGGCAGAAAGATGACATTCTTGTTAGTCTAGCTGCACTGTCCAATTTACAGTAGCTATTACAGTGAAATAATGCAATGCTATTGTTTGAGGAAAGTGCACAGTTATGTACATGAAAATGTATCAATTAACCAATTAGGCATATTTGGGCAGACTTGATACAACATGTTGAACAGTAATGCAATGGTTCATTGGATCAGGCTACATCTTTACACATATACTGCTGCCATATAGTGGCCCAACTCTAAATTGCATCTAAACTGGAATAATACATTGTGGCCATGCTCTTGCATTTCAAAGCTGACAAAAAAACAACGTTTTTTTTCTTTGTGTTATCTTTAACCAGATATAATGTGTTATATTCTTCTACATTAATTTCACATTTCCACAAACTTCAAAGTGTTTGTTTTCAAATGGTATCAAGACTTTGCATATCCTTGTTTCAGGTCCTGAGCTACAGGCAGTTAGATTTGGGTAGGTGATTTTAGGCGAAAATTGAAAAAAAGGGTCCGACCCTTAAGGCTGAAGAAGAACCATTTAACTACCTTTTTTTCAGTGTACAGAGAGCGCGTCATGTGGGCTCCGTCTGTTCCAATATAAATATTGAAGTGTTGTTGTATTGAAATAAGCTCACTGATCGGACGAACGCGGGCCAATCAGAAGCCCTCAGATCAGTACACCTTCTTTTCAGAAATCATTCATAATGCCGATGCGTCAAACGTTTTTACGAGGACCCTGTTATAAATATGGCTGGAGTAGTTAGTCATTTTTTCAAAATGAAAGGATAGAAACTAAGGAACAGAAACAAATCCTGGTTATGTGTCCTTTACCTAACCTTTGATAACTACTTTTATTCCTTGTTCTATATTTAGTCTACCAGACTCTCCGTTTACAATGAGTGGATTATTTCTGAAAAATGTATTGGTGGCAGCAGCGGTATGTTGCTCGGGGCTGGTCACTGCGGTACTGGGGTCTCTGTTGGGGTCCCCGGTGTTAGCTCAAGAGCCGATCCGATGCGCCCCGTGCGCGCCGGAGAAGCTGAGCGAGTGTCCAGTGGTGGCGCACGGCTGTATGGAGGTTCTGAGTGAGCCGGGTTGCGGATGCTGCCTTGTCTGCGCCCTGATGACGGGGGAACTGTGCGGAATCTACACGGCGCCATGCGGGTATGGACTTAGGTGCACCCCAATACCCGGCGACCTCCAGCCGCTGCACTCCCTTATTCGCAGCCAGGCGGTGTGTATGGCGAACCCCGAGCCCGAAAGGAGCCCAATTCCCCAAAACCCAGGTATTCAAACCCATATTGCAGAATGCTTATACATTGCAGATATGTCATATATCTGTAATAGACCTATTATAATAATAGCCAATGTGTTTTATCGTTTTAATAGTTGATTGATAATGATAGGCTAATAATAATTAGAATGCATATTATTCATAATTTACAAATGTATTTGTGCAGAAGTGCAATACTGTGATTTCTGCTTTTCCCCTTCTTGACACTCTCATTCCCTCTTTTCTCTGTCTGCCGCAGTGTCAATCACCTGCTTCACGTTCAGCCATCCTGGCAACAGAAAGACCTTCGATCCCCCGTCTGCCGCGGACGCGCAGGAGAGCATGAAAGCCAAAGTCAGCGCAATCAGGAAGAAACTGGCGGAGCAAGTGAGCGGTCATGGAACATTTATTAGCCGTTTTGCCACTCTAATCAACATGCTTAAAACTTTTGTAGTCAAAGCATGTTTGGCTGGTGGGTATTAAGCGTCATACCGCAAGGGGGCGTTCCAGTGCCTTTGAAGTTTGTGTGTGTGTGCATGCGCGTGCGTGCGTATGTGTGTTCTTCAGCCTACCTATGACCTATCATGGAACTATTTGACTAAATAGGCTACCAGTGTTTTGCCACAACAGGCCTTGACTGTGTGGGTTGATAGGATAGAACAGCAGCTCTAGATGACTAGTGAGATACTCTATCTAGTATGTCACCCATGTAGCCTGTTCAGAGTCACATTTAGAAGCGAATGAACATAGACAAAACACTTAAAATAAACAAAGTCCCCAAATATACAGAAAGTCCCCATCTCAAGTAAGTGACTTCTCTCTCCTCTCTTCTCTCTCCTCTCAGGCTCCCTGTCAAGTGGAGTTGCAGAGAGCTCTGGAGAAGATCGCTGAGTCACAGCAGAAGCTAGGAGAAAATCTGACCAGGTTCTACCTGCCAAACTGTAACAAACACGGGTTCTACAAAGCCAAACAGGTAGATATACCTCATCTGTGTGTGTGTGCACTTGGCATTGGTGCGCAATTCATGATTCCTGCCAGTGTGAAATAATCTCACCTGGTTGTGTGTGTGTGTGTGTGTGTGTGTGTGTGTGTGTGTGTGTGTGTGTGTGTGTGTGTGTGTGTGTGTGTGTGTGTGTGTGTGTGTGTGTGTGTGTGTGTGTGTGTGTGTGTGTGTGTGTGTGTGTGTGTGTGTGTGTTTGTCTGTGTGTTTATCTGTGTGTGTGTGTGTAGCCAATATTGTGCCAACTACAGCTCAGATTTGTATAGCAGTGTTTACACTTTTGAGCACATTCAGCTATATTCGCTTTGATGTCATCGCCTTGGCGCAGCGTGACTATACACGTGTGTCTCTCTGTGTGTGCTCCTGTACATTCGTGTCTTGGAGTGGTGTGTGCTTACCTTGTACTGTAGGTTTCGGCTGCACACAGAGGGTCATAGCATATCTGAACAGGTGGTTAGGTGGAGGTGTGTTAAATTGTGTAAAAAATACCCAGGGATTCTAATCTCTTTCTCTCGCTCTTGCTCTCTCTTTCCCTTTCTCTCATCAGTGTGAGTCGTCTCTTGATGGACAGAGAGGCAGGTGTTGGTGTGTGTCCTCCTGGAATGGAAAGAAGATTCCAGGATCCACTGATCTGTCTGGAGATGCAGAATGTTCTTAAGAGATCTACCACTGATGCAGAACACACACACACACACACTAACACACACACGCACGCACGCACGCACGCACGCACGCACGCACGCACGCACGCACGCACGCACGCACGCACACACACACACACACACACACACACACACACACACACACACACACACACACACACACACACACACACACACACACACAGTAAACCACTGATTTTCTTTAGATACTTGTTATTTATTATTTGTCCATGGTAGTGTTTGATATTCAGGTACACACTATCACTGTGGAACTGATGTCCCCTGACCCTCGATCCCTGAATCCTAACCCCGTCCCTCCCCACCAAAAAGAAAATCTTTTTTTTTTTCGGAAAAGGAGATTTTTATATTTTAATACATTTTCTTTAACTCTCTACAGCCTTACTTATTTCACATTATGTACTGTATGTATTCATTTGTAATTGTATTTTAATATTTATATAATTTAGCCTTATTTTCATTATTATTATTATGTGTGCATTATCATCAGTGTATAAACTGTATATATGTATCGACGCCCTGAGTTACTCCATGTTGCTCTGGGCCCGGTTTTCCAAAAGCAATTTAAGGCTAAGTTCATCTTCAAAACATTCATAGGAGCATCGTTAAATTTCTGCACTGTTTCCCAAAACTATCATTACTAAAGTTGCACTTGAAAAAACACTCATTATTTACCGACTGCCTCAGACCACTCATAGAACATCGTTAGATGTGTTTTTCACTTTATACACAGAAGAGCTCTGCTAAACATAGAATCAAGATGTTTATCTGTCTCTCTGTGACCGCCGATAACTTCACAACGAAGTTGACTACAAATAGAAAGTTGCCAATGTCTTTGCCATTGTTACAAACAAGCAAACGATTTAAAGATCCTTCAAATGAAAACCCGAGATGACTGCGTTAAAAGATAAATAGCCCTCCTACAGTATATTCTACATAGGCCTATTTATCAATGATATTGAAATCTATTGCATGTTCATTCAATTGAGTTTTGCTTTGCTATTTGGTACTTTTTGCCTCAATATATCTCATGATATGGAGCCTAACATGTGATCTGCCAAATCTTGACAGTGCATTATTAAGGGAAAGGGGAATAGCGAGTCAGTTGTACAACTGAATGCCTTCAACTGAAATGTGTATTCCATATTTAACCCAACCCCTCTGAATCAGAGAGGTGCGGGGGGCTGCCTTAATCGACATCCACAGGAACAAGGGGTTAATTGCCTTGCTCAGGGGCAGAACGACAGATTTTTACCATGTCAGTTCGGGGATTCAATCCAGCAACCTTTCGGTTACTTTATAGGGTAATAATTAGAATGAGCCACTTCAATATTTGCAGCCATAATAGGTGATACGATCGTTCTCGGAGCTGATCCGTTGTCAGTATTGTGGAATAATTATAATGACCTTGGTCATTGCAGGAAAGATGCATCCTTAAAACTCTCATAAGCCTAAATTCCATCGCTATCGGGAAACTGGGTCCAGGTCTTTTGGAGTTTGTCTGGTGGTTTACTTTTGAAACGAACCAAACATAAACAAAAGCACTGTGTGACCCAAATTCATTTTTGAAGGATTTCTAAATATTATGTGACTTTTAATAGTTTTTCATGTTCACTGACATGGTTTTGTTTGTTTTTATTTCTGATATGATTCATACATGATGACACTCGGCTACATCAGTGAATGCAGAAAATAACTCATTTGGACATTCTTACCTTTCAAGAAACTCAATGTGGGTTTTGCAGAATTGCATGATGGGTAATGCTCCTGCATTGTCCCTTGTTCTGACGGGTGTCTACCTTGACCTACCTCTCTTTACTGACTGCCATCACTGTCCTTTATATAACATTAACGCATTATGAGAGAGAGAGAGAGAGAGAGAGAGAGAGAGAGAGAGAGAGAGAGAGAGAGAGAGAGAGAGAGAGAGAGAGAGAGAGAGATTATTCCAAAGTGACTGACTGCTCACTCATGTATATACACTTTTGTAATTGAGATGTGTAAAAAAATGTATTTAATTATAATGTTTAACCTCAAATATGTTATTTTGGTCATTGTGTTGCCAAACAAGACTACAATGAAAATAAGCCTTCTGGCTTTGTGTTTTTATCCTCAATCATTAATGTATGTAATGTTGTCTTTGGTTGGAGCAGCCTACTATTTCTAATGATCAAATACATTCAATCAATAAATCAATCAGTCTTTATGCTCCCTTACCAGAAGCCCTGTTTATACCTGCCGTTAACATGCGTCCTTTGTCTGATCTTGTCTGTTTACACTTCTAAGATCTTATCACAATCAGATCACAATGCATCTTTTAATCATCTACTGACAAAAATGAGGACACAATCAGTGTGGACAAGAGCCGTAAAAAAGGCTGCATGCTTGAACCAGGTATAAATAGGGCCAAAGAGTCATAGCTCAGCCCTGCCCGTCCGCGCTCTCTCTCTCCTTTCTCTCGGCCTTTTGACCCGCTCTCTGTTTGTCTTGGTTGAATGCAGGTTGAATGGTTGAATGCATTTTGTCTTGGTTGAATGCATTGCCCTCAACGTCCCCAACGTGCCCACTGCCAGCCTGCCTGGCACCACCACATTAATTTTTTTTTTTTTTACAAATTGACCTGTCTATCGTCGTTGCCACATTCGAGGGCTGAAGGAGAGAGAGAGAGAGATAGAGAGAGAGAGAGAGAGAGAGACAGAGAGACAGAGACAGAGACAGAGATAGACAGAGAGAGAGATAGACAGAGAGAGAGAGAGACAGAGACAGAGAGCGAGAGAGAGAGCGAGAGAGAACGAGAGAGAACGAGAGAGGGGGCGAGAGACAGAGATTTGATGAGAAAAACAGAACCTCTGAACCTTTTAACTATCAAAAAAAAAATCCTCTGGTCATCTTTTTGTTTGCTAACTGTCTCCCCATCTGCTTGAACATTTGATGTACACACTTGATTTAATGTAGGCCTACATACTATAACTCTGAATTAGACCGTATGGAGTGCTGAATGTACTACTCAGCTCTCTGAGGTAATATAGCCTGACTCGTAAAAATGCCCTCAAGCCATTCAACAGTAAATACAAATTGTGTTAATTTTTTATTTAAAAAATACATTCAATATACATTATATTTGAACAAAATAATTTTCCATTCCCAAAGGAAAGAATAGCTGTGTGATTTTCTAGTTTAGTAACATGAAAAGCTTTTATTCTTTAAAGAATCAAAACTCTTTAAATGATACAATTTGAATAAATAAATATATTTTTAAAAAAAGTACAATTACCCGTGAACAACAGAGATTCTTATGTGACCAGTGGACCCAGACTGAGACAGAATGGCATGGTGTGCACGTTGGCGTGCACAGAGAGAAGTAGTGGAGTTGTGACCGACTGACTGACAGAGTTCCACTGGATGACAGACCCATAGGAAAACACAACAGGATTGGGTTTAGCCACACTGTCAATTCAGGAAGTTAACATTTTGAAATTAACATTTTGCTCATTAAGAACTTTAGAATACTGTATTGAGTGCATTGAAACAATAATGACCCCAACTCTGTTTTACACCTATTAGACAGACCAGTGACCTGAGTGACAGACTGATAGTTACCGTGGGCAACAGACCCGGAAATGTATGGAGTTTACAAAATAATGATACTGCTGAGAAACAGAAGATATAGTGTTAATTAAAATATAAACATTAATTAGTAATTATACACTAAATCAACTTCCACTTTGTGGTAGGGGAGAGTGGGGTAAGTTGAGACATTTTTTTTTTACATTCAACATCACTTGAATGTAATCACCCATTAAGGTAAATATATAGTATTATTTCTTACAAAAATATCTACATATATTTCAGGATGAAATTCATTTGACTTGGTAAAAATCTGTTTTTTTGGACGTAACTTGCTCACCACTTTTTCCACGTGGTTTCTTCCTTCACAGACTCCATGAAATGATCACCTCTTCCTAAATATTTGTTCAAATTATTAATTTTGTGTATATTTTCCTAGAAACAAGGGTGGTTTCAACTTACCCTTTGGCTAGTCTTACCCCAATCTCCTCTACTATTCGAAAGTCACTGAATCCTTTATAAGAAAATAAAACATAGTTTGGATCAGCATTTAATTATTTATTAGATAAATTACTTCTTTATTTACTTTATTTTATGTACAGTACATACAGTGCCTTCGGAAAGGATTCAGATCCCTTGACTGCTTCCACATTGTGTTAAGTTACAGCCTTATTCTAAAATTGATTAAATAAAACCATTTTTTCAGCAATCTACAGACAATACCCCATAATGGCAAAGCGAAAAAAGGTTTTTAGAATTTTAGCTAATTTATTTTTAATACATGTACATAAGTATTCAGACACTTTGCTATGAGACTCGAAATTGAGCTCAGATGCATCCTGTTTCCATTGATCATCCTTGAGATGTTTCTACAACTTGATTGGAGTCCACCTGTGGTAAATTACATTGATTGGACATGATTTGGAAAGACCCATCCTATCTATGTAATGTCCCACAGTTGACAGTGCATGTCAGAGCAAAACCCAAGCCATGAGGTCGAAGGAATTTTCCGTAGAGCTCTGAGAAAGGATTGTGTCGAGGCACAGATCTGGGGAAGGGTACCAAGAAATTTCTGTAGCATTGAAGGTCCCCAAGAACACAGTGGCCTCCATCATTCTTAAATGGAAGAAATGTGGAACCGCCAAGACTCTTCCTAAACCTATCTGCCCGGCCAAACTGAGCAATCGAGGGATAAGGGCCTTGGTCAGGGAGGTGACCAAGAACCTGATGGTCACTGACAGAGGTCTAGAGTTCCTCTGTGGAGATGGGAGAACCTTCCAGAAGGACAACCAGCTCTGCAGCACTCCACCAATCAGGCCTTTATGGTAGAGTGGCCAGACGGATGCCACTCCTCAGTAAAAGGCACGTGACAGCCTGCTTGGAGTTTGCCAAAAGGCACCTAAAGATTCTCAGACCATGAGAAACAAGATTCTCTGGTCCGATGAATCCAAGATTCAACTCTTTGGCCAGAATGGCAAGGATCACATCTGGAGGAAACCTGGCACCATCCCTACGGTGAAGCACGGTGGTAGCAGCATTATGCTGTGGGGTTGATTTTCTGCGGCAACGACTGGGAGACTAGTCAAGATTGAGGCAAAGATGAACGGAGCAAAGTACAGAGAGACCCTTGATGAAAACCTGCTCCAGAGCCCTCAGAACCTCAGACTAGGGTGAAGGTTCACCTTCCAACAGGACAACAACCCTAAGCACACAGCCAAGACAACGCAGGAGTGGCTTCGGGACAAGACTCTGAATGTCCTTGAGTGGCCCAGCCTGAGCCCGAACTTGAACCCAAACGAACATCTCTGGAGACCTGAAAATAGCTGCGCAGCATCGCTCCCCAGCCAACCTGACAGAGCCTGAGAGGATCTGCAGAAAATGGGTGAAACTCACCAAATACAGGTGTGCCAAGCTTGTAGCGTCATACCCAAGAAGTCTCAATGCTGTAATTGCTGCAAAAGGTGCTTCAACAAAGTACTGAGTAAAGGGTCTGAATACTTATGTAAATGTGATATTTCAGTTTTTTTTGCAAAGTGTTCTAAAAACCTGTTTTTGCTTCGTCATTATGGGTATTGTGTGTAGATTGATGAGGGAAAAAAACTATTTAATACATTTTAGAATAACCTAACAAAATGTGGAAAAAGTTAAGGGGTTTGAATACTTTCTGAAGGCACTGTATGTCTATTCAGACACATAGCTTCCAGGAACTAAATTATAATAAGTACAAAGACACACAAATAACAGGGAAGGGGGCAGGGCAATAGCTTAAACATACTTTTATGCAACTCACCGTTAAATGAAGTGCTCTGACAAAATGTCATATTGTACCAGCGGGTAGGTTGGTTTGAAGTTGTTGTGGTTGTTTTTTGAAAGTTACTTTGTAACTGATTCAGTGCAACCAAGCTACTGGGCTAGCATTCCCTCTTATGCACTCTCCACTGTTAAAGTCTGCATCTGAAATGTCATCCAAATATGGTGCCATTTTGGACACAGGATATGTGAAAGCGCAATAGAGAAAGCAGGAAGCATCTCTAGGAGAACCACGCCCCTTTCCTCAGACCCCCTGTCTGCTTCTTGAGTGCATATTTGGTGCTGTGTCCATCTTGCGGAGTTGTTGGCATAAGATCATACAAGCATCTCCAAGAACAATATAAACAAAAAGAAAACACCCTTTGAATTGCATGTAAATTCTGAGGAGTGCCGTTCATTTACTCGGCTGAGTAAGATCACTGTCTGAAGTCCTGGTGTAGCATATATATATATATATATTGTGTTGTTGTTGATTGTATTTCTTGTTGTTTTGTTCTACAGTGCTATAAACCTTGTCAAATGTTGCCACTATGGAAAAGGTACTGCATTATTGCTATGCTATGGGAGGCAGGTAGTCTAGCGGTTAGAAGCTTTGTGCTAGTTTGAATGGTTGGTAGCTTAAATCCCCAAGCTGACAAGGTTAAAAATCTGTTGATGTAAACAAGGCACTTAACTAATTGATCCGGGGTTGCCATTGATAATGGAAGACCTGGCATTGACCTCACTCTCCGAGGGTGTCTCAGGTTGAGTAGGGATATGCAAAAAACACATTTCTAATTTCACGTGTATAATACACACTTGTATAATAAACAGGACAAACATAAGCACCCACCTAATTATTTATAATTGGTCCAAATTGGTTGGTTGGATGCAGCTGAAGTGCTTTAAGTGATTGCGCTTGGGCTCGAAGAATGGGGACCTATTGAAGAGAGAGCAATCCAGTCTCACCGAGCATGCCCAGTCTAAAGGACCCTACAACTGGCCATACTCACCATAAACAGGAAGAGGACTGCAGATAGAGGGACCAAGTTGTTATGACAACAATGCTGGCCCTATTTCCTGACTGGAGGAGTGATGGTTTGGCAGCTAAGCTAGGCTCGGCTAACCCACCAGCTAACTAATCAGACCAGACTCCAGGGCTGAATGGTGGTAAAACTATGTGAGCACCTATGAGGACTGCAGAAGGCAAAGGAAGGACTATGGGAAAGGGAGGGATAGGGGCTAGGGATGGGGGAGAGAGGGCGGAGAGGGTGAGGGGGGCAGTGTGGGGTTTTAAGGCACCGTTATTGGGCACTGTCTCCATTCGTTCCCCCCTAAACCTGTAAATGTGACGCAGCACAACGGGTTGGACAAGCTGGTTGCTTTGGAGACAGTGGGGAAGGCCAGTGTTGTCCAAGATGGCATGAAAGAGATCAGAGGCTGGCCAAACCATAAGCCTTCACTTCATAATGATGGACCCTGAGAAAGAGGAGGAGTTTCTGCATGACAGGATGGAAGGGGGCTGGATTTGGGTTTGGGTGTTCTAACATCTCTAAAATGATCTTTAGTGAAAGACAGCATTTACACACGCATACACACACAAACACACATTGAGTTGGGTCACAGTCACTCACCCTTTAAATACAGTGGAAAAGTCCCTCCATCTCTCTCTAAAAGAATAGTGGAGATGATTAGTTTCTCTCTTGTTTTCATACAAGGTGAGGAGGTTCCCATAGCACAGAGCAGATAGCTATAGACGATGGACAGAAGGCTTGGCCTATAGGCTGTGCTCCTCCAGTCTTCTCACTCCCTTCCCCCTCCCCCCTTCCCTATCCGGCAGTCATGTGACCTGAGGTCAACAGTCTGGCGCTCTTTTGACTGTGCTTTGTGAAGGGCCGGAGTGAAAAAAAGTCTCTCTCCTATTCCTCTCTCCTCCTTGCTTCGTTCTTTCTCCCCATCCATCCACTCTCTCTCTGCTTCTCATTTGTTCTCCAGGTTGTTGCACTGGGATTCTCCTCTCTCCTTTCCATCGTAGCTGGGGAGAGGCTGACCGTACTTATCCACACACCAGCAGTAACCTCGCTTCCTCCCTTTGGATGGACGGCACTGCAGAGAGAGAGAGACAGAAAGAGAGTGAGAAATAAAGAAAGATAGAGTTACATTTAATTCAATATAACAAGCAACATTCTATCATATAAAACGCCTTTCAACTTTGACAGACTAGAAAGGGAGTTTTTTTCTATCAGATGTGTGCAGCCTTCAGCAAGCTGTATCTCATAGGCAGGTAACACCCGTATGGGAAGGACTAACACACTAACACCATTCAAATAGCCCTGGCAGCCTAGAAACACTCCGAGGGTGAAAGAGGAGAGAGAGAGAGAGAGAGAGCGAGAGAGAGAGAGAGAGAGAGAGAGTAACCTCCTGCCAAATGTATGACCATATTAGAGACACATATTTCTCTCAGATTACACAAATCCACAATGAGTTGGAAAACAAGCCCAACGATGATAAACTCCCATATCTACTGGGTGAAATACCACAGTGTGCCATCACAGCGGCAATATTTGTGACCTGTTGCCACAAGAAAAGGGCAACCAGTGAAGAACAAACACCATTGTAATACGACCCATAGTTATGTTTATTTATTTTCCCTTTTGTACCTCAACCATTTACACATCGCTACAACACTGTATAGACATAATATGACATTAGAAATGTCTTTATTCTTTTGGAACTTCTGTGAGTGTAATGTTTACTGTTAATTTTTTATAGTTGATTTCACTTTTGTTTATTATCTATTTCACTTGCTTTGGCAATGGTAACATGTGTTTCCCATGCCAATAAATCCCTTGAATTGAGAAAGAGAGAACCTTTAGAGAGAGGGGGAGACCGGCAAACAGGGTAAAGGGTAAAAAGACACAGGGGATAGGGGGAGAGAGGGACGAAGTAAAGGGGGTGAGGACAGAGAGGGGAAGGATGACAAAGAGGGGAAAGGACATCGATTTGAAACAGATTAGTGTTTTCACGGAAAGCACATCAATTGTTGATCCAACACAGGGTGTCAGAAAAAAAGGATGTGCCCCCCTCCTCAACGTAAAACATATTTTCACATGACCCTCCCCTTGTACTGTAAAATACATTTAACACACTCTTCCGGTTGCTGACAATGATCAGCTAGGGGGAAATTATAATTATATAAAATATATGCAATCAATTTTCCACCAACAGGTTTCTGTGCCAATGCACCACACAACCAATAAACAAAACATACAGACATGGTTTGCATTTTCAACACCACGATAAATAGACTATCAATCTGGACAAACAGAAGACACATCCCTCCCTACCCTGTAGGCTTACCCAGTACCGAAAGCTTGGCTTGACAATCTATGAATGTCATTCAACTTTTTTGGTGTTTTGTAACAGATGTCTCTTTCCATTCTTCAAATTGCCTCGGCATAGTTTGGATTGATTGATTTACTTGTCAGTTAAAAAAAAAACACTACAATCACAGGAGGTTGGTGGCACCTTATTTGGGGAGAACCTGCTCATGGTAATGACTAAAGCGGAATCAGTAGAATGGTATCAAATACATCAAACACGCGGTTTCTATTCCATTTGCTCAGTTCCTGCCATTATGATGAGCCGTTCTCCCCTCAACAGCCGCCACTGACTACGTGACCATGTGGACACCTGCTCGTGGAACATCTCATTACAAAATCCTGGGCATTAATATGGAGTTAATCACCACTTTGCTGCTATAACAGCCTCTGCTCTTCTGGGAAGCCTTTCCACTCGATGTTGGAACATTGCTGTGGGGACTTGCTTCCATTCAGCCACAAGAGCATTATTGTGATTGGTCACTGATGTTGGGGGATTAGGCCCCCAACATCCCAAAGGTGTTGTTCGAGGGGGTCAGGGCTCTGCGCAGGCCAATCAAGTTCTTCCACACCGATCTTGACAAACCATTTCTTTAATGACCTCGCTTTGTGCACAGGGGAATTATCATGCTGAAACAGGAAAGGGCCTTCCCCAAACTGTTGCCACAAGGTTGGAAGCACAGAATAGTCTACAAAGTCATTGTATGCTGTAGCATTAAGATTTCCCTTCACTGGAACTAAGGGGCCTAGGGCAAACCATGAAAAACAGCCCAGACCATTATTCCTCCTCCACCAAATTTTGGCAGGTAACATTCCCCCAAACCCAGATTCGTCCGTCGGACTCCCAGATGGTGAAGCGTGATTCATCACTCTAGAGAATGCGTTTCCACTGCTCCAGAGTTAAATGGCAACAAGCTCTACACCACTCCAGCTGATGCTTGGCATTGAGCATGGTGATCTTAGGCTTCTGTGTGGCTGCTCGGCCATTGAAACCCATTTCATGAAGCTCCCGACAAACAGTTATTGTGCGGATGTTGCTTCCAGAGGCCGTTTGGACCTTGGTAGTGTCACGAATAGTACCGATGTTGACTCCCCTTCTGGTTCAGGTGGCGCTCGGCGATCGTCGTTTGTTCTGTGTTCGTTTGTTTTTGTCTAATTGGTTTCACCTGTTCCTTGTTTGGTTGTTAGGGTGGGGTTATTTAAGTTGGTTTAGCCCGCTTCTGTTTGTGCGGGCTTGTTCTACTGTCTTGTGAGAGGTGTTAGAATTTTGTGTTGGGTTTTATGCTGTCCTAGTATTTTACCATCAGGGTCCTATTTGTTTTATAGTTTCGCCTGTGTTGGGTAAATACTTTTTGATATTTTGATTACGGACATTAAAGCATGTATTTTTCCCGCATCCTTTGCTCTCTGTGCCTGACTCCACACACACTCACTCATTGAGCGTTACAGGTAGTGAGTGTTGCAACCGAGGACAGACAATCTTTACCCACTACGCGCTTCAGCACTCCGCGGTCCTGTTCTATGAGCTTGTCAAATGGCAGCCAGGCATCGATCATCATGTCACCAGACTAAGACCCTTGATATTTATTGAAAGGAGCATCAACCTCATGTGAAGTTCATCATAACTTAATCTGTAGCCTAATAAACTGCACGCTTTCCCCAGATGTGGTGTGATACATTTTATCAGACATGTAGGCTACTTGACTCGCATGAAAAGGCTGGATGGAAACCTGGTACATTTTTTGAGGATGCTGGAATTATATTTTGCATGCCTACAGGAGACTTTTGAAGTAGCCTGATCAAAATAAAGGATGTATATGCCACACATAAAAGGTCATTTTAAAAAAAAGTCATAAAAAATGTAAACGCTAAATATTTAGGCTATTTTGTAGCGGTAGGTTCTAGGTGCATGAGGAACAGCTGCTCGGATTGTTCCGGATGACTGTGTGAGAACAATATCGGTAGCTGATGTGAGCAATATCTTTAAACAGGTCAACATTCCCAAAGCAGCGGCGCCAGACGGATTACCAGGATGTCTACTCAAAGCATACGCGGACCGACTGGCAAGTGTCTTCACTGACATTCTCAACCTCTCCCTGACCGAGTCTGTAATACCTACATGTTTCAAGCAGACCACCATAGTCCCTGTGCCCAAGGAAGTGAAGGTAACCTGCGTAAATGATTACCGCCCGTAGCACTCACGTCGGTAGCCATGAAGTGCTTTGAAACGCTGGTCATGGCTCACATCAACAGCATCATCCCGGATACCCTCGACCCACTCCAACAGATGACACAATCTCAATCGCTCTCCACACTGCCCTTTCCCACCTGGACAAAAGGAACACATATGGGAGAATGCTGTTCATTGACTACAGCTCAGAGTTCAACACCATAGCGCCTACAAAGCTCATCACTAAGCTAAAGACCCTGGGACTAAACACCTCCCTCTGCAACTGGATCCTGGACTTCCTGATGGGCCAACCCCAGGTGGTAAGGGTAAGCAACAACACATCTGCCACGCTGATCCTCAACACTGTACTCCCTGTTCACCCATGACTGCGTGGCCAAGCTCGACTCCAACACGATCATTAAGTTGGCTGACAACACAACAGTGGTAGGCCTGATAACCGACAACAACGAGACAGCCTATAGAGAGCAGGTCAGAGACCTGGCAGTGTGGTGCAAGGACAACAACCTCTCCCTCAATGTGATCAAGACAAAGGAGATGATTGTGGACTACAGGAAAAAGAGGACCGAGCACGCCCCCATTCTCATCGACAGGTTGCAGTTGGGCAGGTTGAGAGCTTCAAGTTCTTTGGTGTCCACATCACCAACAAAACTAACATGGTCCAAGCACACCAAGACAGTTGTGAAGAGGGCACGACAAAGCTTATTCCCGCTCAGAAGACTGAAAATAATTGGCATGGGTCCTCAGATTCTCAAAAGGTTCTACAGCTGCACCATCGAGAGCATCCTGACTGGTTGCATCACTGTCTGGTACGGCAACTGCTCAGCCTCCGACCACAAGGCACTACAGAGTGTAGTGCGAATGGCCCAGTACATCACTGGGGTCAAGCTTCCTGCCACCCAGTACCTCTATACCAGGCGGTGTCAGAGGAAGGCCCAAAACTTGTCAAAGACTCCAGCCACCCTAGTCATAGACTGTTCTCTCTGTTACCGCATGGAAAGCAGTAACGGAACGCCAAGTCTAGGTCCAAGAGGCATCTAAACTGCTTCTACCTCCAAGCCATAAGACTCCTGAACATCTAATCAAATGGCTACCCAGGGGTTAGGGTTATTTACACCGCTGCTACTCTCTGTTGTTATCATCTATGTATTGTCACTTTAATAACTCTACCTACATGTATATATTACCTCAACTAACCGGTGCCCCCGCACATTGACTCTGTACCGGTACCTCCTGTATATAGTCTCGCTATTGTTATTTTACTGATGCTCTTTAATTACTTCTGACTTTTATTTCTTACTCTTATCCATATTTTTTTTAACTGCATTGTTGGTTAGGGGCTCACAATTTCACTGTAAGGTCTACATCTGTTGTATTCAGTGCATGAAACATTGAAATCAAAAAGCTATTTCGTCGTTATTCAAATGACACATTCACTGCAGCCTAGAATGTTGTGCTCACATGAAAACAATAATGCAATCATGCGTTGCATTTTGCTGTTGCAGGCTACTATAGTCCAGGTAGGAGAATTGTATAGTCCCTACACAAGATCAATAGGGGAACTGGGGAGCTTTTTGAACTGTGTGTTTAATGTCTTCTCTGTACACTCTGTACATTCATGCGCAAATAGGCACCTGGCGTGTTCGCAGCCTATCAGCTATTCCTATTTGTTCCTGTTGATTCATATTTTAAAAAATGTACGCAGCTTTGAATATTTGTATGTGTGGTATGACTGCTAGTTAGTCTACTGCGGATCTGGACAAACAATCCACCTACCACTATTGTGACTATGAGGGCAGGATAGACCACTGGCAGACTGTACTGACCTGTGGTATAGTAAAAGTTAGCACATTGAAAAGCGTAGTACATAAGGGAAGTACCAAAACACATTGATATAGGAGAGGAGCATGCAAGCTGATGAGGAAATTTGGCTAGGATGGAAGAAATTAACCAGGGAAAAAATGCACAACCCTCCCCCGTGTACAATGAAAAAAACACACAACCCTCCCCAAAGCAAAACAAAAAAGTTTGACAACCCTCCCTATTTTGGACCAACTCTCTCCCCCAGTAAATTGCGATCTGTCCCTAATGTAATAATAACACCTTTTCTCCACAGCCACCTGCCAGACTGTGTGTGTCCTATTGCTCCACTCCTTTCTTCCCCTGTTTGCTGACCTCAATTTATCTCTCTCCTCTCCACCCACCCTTATTTTCTCTCTCTCTCTCTCTCTCTCTCTCTCTCTCTCTCTCTCTCTTGCCTTTCTCAACTTGGATGTTATTCAGAATCATGTGCAAGCCAGGCTTCAGCAGAACTCAAACATCACGTTCACGAACAAGAATGTGTGTGTACATGTGCGTGCGTGTGTGTCTCTATTTTTCTCTGAAATGATCTGTGTATCAGGCTTGCAGGGTGCTACAGTAAGGGTTTTATTCAATCTGTAAAGCTGAAGAGTGGCAGATTCTGCGATACAAATGTAAAAGTAATTTCCGATTTAGCGGACATATAGAGCGAGGAGAGGATACGGCGTGAGCGACAGAGTGAAATAGTGTGATGGTAAACATGGAGTTGCTATAATATTTGTCAGGGTCAGTTGGAGGGCCGTGGGGAAAGGAGCACTGCTATTTTGGGCATCTGGCACAAGCTCAAAATCATCTGGAGCTGATTATGGCCCCCCCACACAAACACAAACACACCCACACAGGTACTTAGCCAGCCAGCCAGCCATTCAGCAAACCAGCAAGCCAGTGAACTAGTCAGCCATCCAGCCAGCAAACCAGTCAGCCAGCCAGCCACCAGCCAGCCAGTCAGTCAGTCAACTGCCAGCCAGCCAGCAGCCACCCACCATCCAATCATCCACCCACCCACCCACCAACCCACCCATTCGTCAAGCCATCCAGTAAGCAAGCCAGCCAGTCAGACAGCGAGTCAGACACCAGCCAGACAGCCAGCTAGCTGAGCACTAGGATCAAAGACTGGAAAACAAATTAAAATACCTGCACCAACTACAGGACTCTGTCTGCTTCTGAAATTGCACACTATGCCCTATATTGTGCACTACTTTAGACCAAGGAACTATAAAGGGAATAGGGTAACCCCATACTCTCAGTACTGCCATCTCCGCCCACAGAATGTCCTTCCTTCCCATCATTCCTTTGCCTCTTTTTCTCTTTCACCACAGCTCCTCCTTCCCGTCTTCCCTGCCTTGCTCCTCTCCTCTGGGACAGGTCCTATGTTTTCTATGAGCAGCGGACGAGACAGGGGAAGAGAGCTTCACATTGTGTTCCTGAGATGGTTAATGATGATGGAGTCCTGGGAATGTGTGTGTGTGTGCATGCGTGCGTGCGTGTGTATGCTTATGTGTGTGTAGTTGTGTATGTGTGTGAGTGCGTTTCTGTGTGTGCATGCTTGCATGTATGTGTAGGGGGAGGATTGTGTCACCCCCCCCAAAATATACTATAGTATACTATGATATAAATACTATAGTATTCACTGTAGTGTTTTTGTGGACTTTACTGTCTAGTCCACAAAAATACTACAATGAATACTGTAGTATACTTCAGTATACTGTTTATACTTTAGTATTTACAGTTAACTATAGTATAAATACTTAATGTAGTGTTTGGGTGGATTGTAGTATACTGTAGTATTTACCATAGTGTTTTTTTAATTATCTTTGACATAGAAGTGGAGGCTTTCTCCTTCAGTATAAATACTAAAAGAGTAACATTTCCATAAACGATAAGTAGGTAGGATAGTACAAGCACTTCCAGTCTTTTTCATAACCTGTAGGGAATACAATATATGGTATATACTGTACTTGGCATGGAGATTTCTCAAGTATGGGTGGCTCAAATTTCAATATGGGGAGGGGAATGGGTAGGGTACATGTAAATAATATACTGCTGTATTTACTTACTATAGTAAAAGTGAGTGTAGTGTTTTGGCGGACTGTAGTGTTTTGCTGATATTGATGTTGTATTTACTACAGTGTTTTTTGTGTGGAAAATACTGTAGTATTTACTGTAGTATTTTACAGTATAGTAAAACATTATATAGCAAGTACTATACATGCTTAAGGGAAAATACAGTGTGTAGTATAGTATTCTATAGTATACAACAGTTTACCATAGAATTCTATGGTAAGTACTGTAGTATTCGTTCATGTGGCTCAGTATGTGGGAAAGAGAAAGAAGGAGAGAGAACGAGAGTAAGCGAGTGTGCACGTGTGCATTCCCTACTTGCTTGGCTACCTGTGAGTTTCCATTCAGTCTCTGTTTCATCTGTGAACTATTAGCAGTGTCATCTCCACTAGCTAGCATGTAGTCTTTCTCTCTCTCTTTCTTAGTATCTTCTACCTAAACCTCCCTAGCCCGTCTTGATCCCAAATGGTACCCTATTCCCTATTAAGTGAACTACTTTTGACCAGGGCCAATAGGGATCTGATCAAAAGTAGTGTACTATATAGGGAATATGTTTCCATTTGGGACAAACTCCTTATATGAAACAGAATGAGGGAAGAGGAGGAACTTTAACAATGAAAAGGCCAAAAAAGGAATCACTTTATTTTCCCTTGGAGGAGAGATGCTGGCATGTTTCAGTTCTTCAGCCTAAAGACTAAACTTATTTATTGGCACTGTCTGTGAAAGAGCCTGCCTGTCTCCCTCCTTTCCGCATAATGAGTCTGACCCTGAGTGGGGATTTATAGACTCTAAACCCTAGCACCTAAGCCCTAAATGCTAAACCCTAGCCCTTGAGTCCTTAAACCGTAAATGCTAAACTCTACTCCCTTGAGCCCTAGCCACTGAGACCTAGCCCCGGAGCCCTAACGGTGTACACATGGCCGATGCTAACAGAGCACACTTCATCCACCCCACACATTCATAATGCTGCATTTATAGGTGTGTGTGTGTGTGCATGCGTGTATGCGTGCTCATAATGCTTCCTTTATGGGTGTGTGAGTGTGTTCTGTGCGTATATATGAGTGTGTGCACTTATAATGCCCTTTTTTGGGCTAATAGCAGCGCCACCGAGCGTCACGGACATTAAAAAGAGCCTGGCTGACCACAGGGTAAACACAGGCTCGTAAAACATGTGTGTGTGTGTATGTGTGGGTGTATATATATATATATATATATATATATATATATATATATATATATATATATATATATATATATATATATATATACATATATGCGTGTGTGTGTGTGTGTGTGTGTGCATGTGTGTGTGCATGTTGTGTGTGTGTGTGTGTGAGTAACTCCCTGGCCCGCAAATGGCTGCAGGATATTGCTTTTCTAAATAAAGCTGGGCTAATGAGAGCCTCAGTGCAGCTACTCTGAAATGAGCACAGAGCACAGGCGTACATTCACAAGTAAAGGACTCACTTGCCACAACCAAATCGGCCTATTTCTCCAACACCATAAGGAATGAACAAGGAAACCCAAGAGTGCTCTTCTAAACCATCAGCACACTTCTCCGCCTATTGGACAACCCCTCTCTCACAATCACCACCGACCTCTGTGACAGTTTTCTAGCCTTCTTTCAAAACAAAGTGGAGGCTATTGACTAGAGGTCGACCGATTATGATTTTTCAACGCCGATACCGATTATTGGGGGACCAAAAAAAGCCAATAACGATTAATCAGACGATTAAAAAAAAGTATTTGTAATAATGACAATTACAACAATAATGAATGAACACTTATTTTAACTTAATATAATACATCAATAAAATCAATTTAGCCTCAAATAAAATTAAACATGTTCAATTTGGTTTAAATAATGTTGGAGAAGAAAGTAAAAGTGCAATTTGTGCCATGTAAAGAACGTTTAAGTTCCTTGCTCAGAACATGAGAACATATGAAAGCTGGTGGTTCCTTTTAACAGGAGTCTTCAATATTCCCAGGTAAGAAGTTTTAGGTTGTAGTTATTATAGGAATTATAAAAGGTATTTGTATTTCATACACCTTTGACTATTGGATGTTCTTATAGGCACTTTAGTATTGCCAGTGTAACAGTATAGCTTCCGTCCCTCTCCTCACCCCTACCTGGGCTCGAACCAGGAACACATCGACAACAGCCACCCTCGAAGCAGCATTACCCATCGCTCCTCAAAAGCCACGGCCCTTGCAGAGCAAGGTGAACAACCACTCCAAGTCTCAGAGCGAGTGACGTTTGAAACGCTATTAGCCTGCACCCCGCTAACTAGCTAGCCATTTCACATCGGTTACACCAGCCTAATCTCGGGAGTTGATAGGCTTGAAGTCATAAACAGCTCAATGCTTGAAGCACAGCGAAGAGCTGCTAGCAAAACGCACGAAATTGCTTTTTGAATGAATGCTACGAGCTTGCTGGTGCCTACCATCGCTCAGTCAGACTGCTCTATCAAATCATAGACTTAATTACAACATAATAACACACGGAAATGCGAGCCTTGGATCATTAATATGGTCGAATCCGGAAACTATCATCTCGAAAACAAGAAGTTTATTCTTTCAGGGAAATACGGAACCATTCCGTATTTTATCTAATGGGTGGCATCCATAAGACTAAATATTCCTGTTACATTGCACAACCTTCAATGTTATGTCATAATTACATACAATTCTGGCAAATTAGGCAGCCCAAACTGTTGCATATACACTGACTCTGCGTGCAATGAACGCAAGAGAAGTGACACAATTTCACCTGGTTAATATTGCCTGCTGACCTGGACTTCTTTTAGCAAAATATGCAGGTTGAAAAATATATACTTCTGTGTATTGATTTTAAGAAAGGCATTGATGTTTATGGTTAGGTACAGTCGTGCAACGATTGTGCTTTTTTCGCAAATGCGCTTTTGTTAAATCATCCCCCGTTTGGCAAAGTTGGTTGTCTTTGTTAGGAAGAAATAGTCTTCACAGAGTTCGCAACGAGCCAGGTTATCAGGCAATATTAACTAAATATGCAGTTTTAAAAATATATACTTGTGTATTGATTTTAAGAAAAGCATTGATGTTTATGGTTAGGTACACATTGGAGCAAGACAGTCCTTTTCCGTGAATACGCACCGCATCGATTATATGCAACGCAAGACACGCTAGATAAACTAGTGATATCATCAACCATGTGTAGTTAACTAGTGATTATGATTGATTGATTTTTTATAAGATATGTTTAATGCTAGCTAGCAACTTACCTTGGCTTCTTACTGCATTCGCGTAACAGGCAGTCTCCTCGTGGAGTGCAATGTAATCAGGTGGTTCGAGCGTTGGACTAGTTAACTGTAAGGTTTCCAATTTGAATCCCCGAGCTGACAAGGTAAAATTCTGTCATTCTGCCCGTGAACAAGGCAGTTAACCCACCGTTCATTGAAAATAAGAATGTGTTCTTAACTGACTTGCCTAGTTAAATAGGATAAATAAAGGTGTAAAATTTAATTTAAAAAAACGGCCAAATCGGTGTCCAAAAAGATCGATTTCCGATTGTTATGAAAACTTGAAATCGGCCATCCCGCTTAATCGGTCAACCTATACTATCTACCAACAGCTGCAACAGTCTGCCCCTTCATCTGCTCCCCCCGACAGGACTACCTGACTCACCACCTGTGAAAAGACTTAATGCATTCTCCCTTGTCAATGAAACCACCATTACTCTTTTCTAAATCCAAAACCACAACCTGCTCCCTTGACCCCATGCCCTCTGCCATAGTTAAGGCATGCTGCCCTGTTCTCTGCCCCCTGGTGGTCAAGATTGTGAATGCATCCCTCACATTTTGCATTGTTCCTACTCTGAAAACAGAGGCTATAACTCCTATTCTGAAAAAACAGGGCCTGGACCCTGAGATCCTCACCAACTACCGGCATAACTCAAACCTCCCCTTTCTCGCCAAAGTGCTTTGAGAGAGTGGTAGCATCACAAATCCAACAACACATGGCCTATCATAAACTTTTTTAATCCCGTGAGTCGGGCTTCAGGGCTATGCATGACACTGAAACTGCCTTGGTAAAGGCAGTGAACGACCTTCTCTATGCTGCTGATGCTAGGAACATCTCCATCCTCATCCTCCTGGACCTGTCTGCAGCATTTGACACCGTCATCAGATTTTAACTGACCGCATGGAGAGGCTTCTTGGGGTTTCCGGATCACCCATTGTCTGGTTCCACTCCTATCTGATAGAAATAAGTTTGTCTCCCTTGGCAACTGCAGGTCTGCCCCAGGGGTCACACACGGCTCAGTGTTAGGTCCATTACGGTTTAGTATCTACATGCTACCCCTTGGTCAGAGCCTCCATCAATTTGGACTCAAATGTCCCTATTCTGCAGATGACACACAAATCTAGATCCACACAAAACCCAACTCCACTCTGCCATCCCCCTCTGTTGTTGACTGGCTCAGTGAAGTGAAAACTTGGATGAGCAATAACTTCTTCCACCTCAAAAACATCTCACAACTCAGACCCTATCTCACCTATCCCACATCACCCCTACCCGCATCAAACTCCACTGGCTCCCAGTTCAACACAGGATCATCTTCAAATTGTTCATGCTTACCTACAAAGCACTCAATGGATTGGTGTCCACATACTGTAAGTGCTGTTATTGTGAAGTGTAAATTTCTACGAGCAACAATGGCTCAGCCATGAAGTGGTAGGCCACACAAGCTCACAGAACGAGACTGCCGAGTGCTGAAGCTCGTAGCTCGTACAAATCATCTATTTGCAATATCTGGTTGCAACACTCACTTTCAAGTTCCAAACTCCCTCTGGAAGCAACGTCAGCACAAGAACTGTTTGTAGGGGGGTTGATGAAATGGGTTTCCATTGCCGTGCAACTGCACACAAACCTAAGATCACCATGCAAAATGCCAAGAATGAGCTGGGGTAGTGTAAAGCTCGCCGCCATTGGACTCTGGAGCAGTGAAAAAGCGTTCTCTGGAGTGATGAATCACGCTTCACCATCTAGCAGTTCAGGAGAACGCTACCTGCCCCAATGCATAATGCCAACTGTAAAGTTTGGTGTGGGACGAATAATGGTTTGGGGCTATTTTTCATGGTTCGGGCTAGGCCACTTAGTTCCAGTGAAAGTTTTTGTGCAGAAATTCTTCAGAGTTTAAAAATCAAGTCAAACCAAATCAAATGTTTGTCACGCCTTGGTCTGAGTATTTTGTGTTTTAGTTAATTAGTTGGTCAGGCCAGGGTGTGACATGGGTTTATTGTTTGTTGTAATTCTTAGTGGGTTTTTTTAGTTATTGGGATTGTAGCTGATTAGGGGTGTGTGTTACATAGGTTTGGCTGCCTGAGGCGGTTCTCAATCAGAGTCAGGTGATTCTCGTTGTCTCTGATTGGGAACCGTATTTAGGTAGCCTGGGTTTCACTTTGTATTTCGTGGGTGATTGTTCCTGTCTCTGTGTTAGTGTTCACCAGACAGGCTGTATAGGTTTTTTCGTTCCGTTTGTTGTTTTTGTTATTTCTTGTATCGTCATTTGTTATATTAAAAACATGAGTAACCAACACGCTGCATTTCGGTCCGGCTCTCTTTCGACAAACAAAGAACGCCGTTACAGTATCACCCACCACACACGGACCGAGCAGCGTGTTAACAGGCAGGAGCTACACGAGAGGCAACAGAAGCAGCTTCAGTGGGAGAGGCTACACCATTTGGAGAATTGGACTTGGGAGGAAGAACTGGACGGAAAAGGACCCTGGGCTCAGCCTGGTGAATATCGTCGCCCCAAGGAGGAACTAGAAGCGGCTAAAGCGGAGAGGCGCTGGTATGAGGAGGCAGCACGGCGACGTGGATGGAAGCCCGGGAATCAGCCCCCAAAAATTCTTGGGGGGGGGCTATCAGGGAGTATGGCTGCGCCAGGTAAGAGACCTGCGCAAACTCCCTGTGCTTACCGGGGGGCTAGAGAGACCGGGCAGGCACCGTGTTATGCGGTGGAGCGCACGGTGTCCCCAGTGCGGGTGCATAGCCCGGTGCGGTATATTTCAGCTCCGCGTATCGGCCGGGCTAGATTGAGCGTCGAGTCAAAAGCAATGAAGCCGGCTCCACGCATCTGGTCCCCAGTGCGTCTCCTTGGGCCGGCTTACATGGCACCAGCCATGCGCTCGGTGTCTCCGGTTCGCCTACATAGCCCAGTGTGGGCTATTCCACCTCGCAGCACTGGCAGGGCCACCGAGAGTATTCAACCAGGTAAGGTTGGGCAGGCTCGGTGCTCAAGAGCTCCAGTGCGCCTGCACGGTTCGGTCTATCCAGTACCACCTCCACACCCCAGCCCTCCGGTAGCAGCTCCCCGCACTAGGCTTCCTGTGCGTGTCCTCGGCCCAATACCACCAGTGCCAGCACCACGCATCAGGCCAACAGACTCTTCCAGATCTGCTATTCAGCCAGACTCTTCCAGATCTGCCAGTCAACCAGACTCTTCCAGATCTGCCAGTCAACCAGACTCTTCCAGATCTGCCAGTCAGCCAGGATCTGCCAGATCTGCTAGTCAGCCAGGATCCGCCAGTCGGCCAGGATCTGCCAGTCACCCAGACTCTTCCAGATCTGCCAGTCAGCCAGACCCTTCCAGATCTGCCAGTCAGCCAGACTCTTCCAGATCTGCCAGTCAGCCAGACTCTTCCAGATCTGCCATTCAGCCAGACTCTTCCAGATCTGCCAGTCAGCCAGACTCTTCCAGATCTGCCAGTCAGCCAGACTCTTCCAGATATGCTATTCAGCCAGACTCTTCCAGATCTGCCAGTAAACCAGACTCTTCCAGATCTGCCAGTCAACCAGACTCTTCCAGATCTGCCAGTCAGCCAGACTCTTCCAGATCTGCCAGTCAGCCAGACTCTTCCAGATCTGCCAGTAAACCAGACTCTTCCAGATCTGCCAGTCAGCCAGACTCTTCCAGATCTGCCAGTCAGCCAGACTCTTCCAGATCTGCCAGTCAGCCAGACTCTTCCAGATCTGCCAGTCAACCAGACTCTTCCAGATCCGCCAGTCAGCCAGGATCTGCCAGATCTGCTAGTCAGCCAGGATCCGCCAGTCGGCCAGGATCTGCCAGTCAGCCAGGATCCGCCAGTCAGCCAGGATCTGCCAGATCTGCTAGTCAGCCAGGATCCGCCAGTCGGCCAGGATCTACCAGTCAGCCAGGATCCGCCAGTCGGCCAGGATCTGCCAGTCAGCCAGGATCCGCCAGTCAGCCAGGATCCGCCAGTCAGCCAGGATCCGCCAGTCAGCCAGGATCCGCCAGTCAGCCAGGATCTGCCGGATTCAACTGCCTGGCTGGGCTTCATCTCAGTACTGGGCTTCTTCTCAGTACTGGGCTTCTTCTCAGTACTGGGCTTCTTCTCAGTACCGGGCTGCCTCTCAGTGCCGGGCTGCCCCTCAGTCCCGAGCTGCCCCTCAGTCCCGAGCTGCCCCTCAGTCCCGAGCTGCCCCTCAGTCCCGAGCTGCCCCTCAGTCCCGAGCTGCCTCAGTCCCGAGCTGCCCCTCAGTCACGAGCTGCTCCTCAGTTCAGTGGGGTTCTGGGTGAGGACTATTCGGCCATGGTCGGCGGCGAGGGTAGATTATCCCAGGACGCGAAGGGGAGGAACTATGACATTTATGGGGTGGGGTCCACGTCCCGAGCCGGAACCGCCACCATGGACAGACGCCCACCCGGACCCTCCCTATGGTTTTGAGGTGCGTTCGGGAGTCCGCACCTTAGGGGGAGGTTCTGTCACGCCTTGGTCTGAGTATTTTGTGTTTTAGTTCATTAGTTGGTCAGGCCAGGGTGTGACATGGGTTTATTGTTTGTTGTAATTCTTAGTGGGGTTTTTTAGTTATTGGGATTGTAGCTGATTAGGGGTGTGTGTTACATAGGTTAGGCTGCCTGAGGCGGTTCTCAATCAGAGTCAGGTGATTCTCGTTGTCTCTGATTGGGAACCGTATTTAGGTAGCCTGGGTTTCACTTTGTATTTCGTGGGTGATTGTTCCTGTCTCTGTGTTAGTGTTCACCAGACAGGCTGTATAGGTTTTTTCGTTCCATTTGTTGTTTTTGTTATTTCTTGTATCGTCATTTGTTATATTAAAAACATGAGTAACCAACACGCTGCATTTCGGTCCGGCTCTCTTTCGACAAACGAAGAACGCCGTTACAATGTTATTTGTAACGAATACAACCGGTGTAGACCTTATAGTGAAATGCTTACTTACAAGCCCTTAACCAACAATGCAGTTTTGAGAAAAATAAGAGTTAAGAAAATATTGACTAAATAAACTAAAGTCAAAAAATATTAAAAAGTAACACAAAAAAATAACAATAACAAGTGCCTTCTGAAAATTTCAGACCCCTTGACTTTTTCCACATTTTGGTAGGTTACAGCCGTATTCTAAAATGGATTCAATTGGATTTATTTCCTCATCAATCTACACAAAATACCACATAATGACAAAGCAAAAAGAGGTTTTTCGAATAAAATAAAAAAAGTATTACAAATAACAAAATTAAATATCACATTTACATCAGTATTCAGACCCTTTTAATCAGTACTTTGTTGAAGCACCTTTGGCAGCGACTACAGCATTAAGTCTTCATAGGTATGAAGCTACAAGCTTGGCACACCTGTATTTGAGGAGCTTCTCCCATTCTTCTCAGCATATCTTCTCAAGCTCTATCAGGTTGGATGGGGAGCGTTACTGGTCAGACATTTTCAGGTCTCTCCAGAGATATTCGATCAGGTTCAAGTCCGGGCTCTGGATGGGCCACTCAAGTACATTCAGAGACTTGTCCCGAAGCCACTCCTGCGTGGTCTTGGCTGTGTGCTTAGGGTCGTTTTCCAGTTGGAAGGTGAAACTTTGCCCCAGTCTGAGGTTCTAAGTGCTCTGGAGCAGGTTTTATCAAGGATTTCTCTGTACTTCGCTCCGTTCATCTTTCCCTCGATACTTACTAGTCCCCCAGTCCCTGCCGCTGAAAAATGCTGCCACCACCATGATTCACCGTATGGATGGTGCCAGGTTTCATCCAGAAGTAACACTTGGAAATCAGGCCAAAGAGTTCAGTCTTGGTTTCATCAGACCAGAGAATTTTGTTTTTCATGGTCTGAGAGTCTTTAGGTGCCTTTTGGCAAACTTCAAGTGGGCTGTCGTGCCTTTTACTAAGCAGTGGCATCCGTCTGGCCACTCTACCGTAAAGGCCTGATTGGTGGAGTGCTGCAGAGCTGGTTGTCCTTCTGGAAGTTTCTCCCATCTCCAAATAGGAACTCTAGAGCTCTGTCAGAGTGACCATCAGGTTCTTGGTCACCCCCCTGACCAAGGCCCTTCCTCCCATTTGCTCAGTTCGGCCGGACAGACAGCGCTAGGAAGAGCCTTGGTGGTTCCAAACTTCTTCCATTTAAGAATGATGGAGGCCAGTTTGTTCTTGGGGACCTTCAATGCTGCAGAAATGTTTTGATACCCTTCCCCAGATCTGTGCCTCGATACAATCCTGTCTCGGAGCTCTATGGACAAATCCTTCGACCTCATGGCTTGGTTTTTGCTCTGACATGCACTGTCAACTATGGGACCTTATATTGACATTTGCCTTTCCAAATCATGTCCAATCAAATGATTATACCACAGGTGGACTCAAGTCAAGTTGTAAAAACATCTCAACGATTATAAATGGAAACAGGATGCACCTGAGCTGAATTTCAAGTCTCATAGCAAAGGGTCTGAATACTTATGTAAATGAGGCAATTCTGTTTTTTATTTTCAAATAAAAAATTCTAAAACACTTTTTTCACTTTTTCATTAAAAATCCATTTTAGAATAAGGCTGTAACGTAACAAAATGTGGAAAAAGTCAAGGGGTCTGAATACTTCCCGAAGGCCCTGTATACATGGGGTACTGGTACCAAGTGTGCTGAGGTACAAGTTAGTAGAGGTAATAAAGGTAATATATACATTACCAGTCAAAAGTTTGGACACAGCTACTCATTCCAGGGAGTTTTTTATGTTTACTGTGTTCTACATTGTTGAATAATACTGAAGACATCAAACAATGAAATAACACACATGGAATCATGTAGTAACCAAAAACATGTTATATTTGAGATTGTTCAAAGTAGACAACCTTTGCCTAGACAACCTTTGCCTTGATGATAGCTTTGCACACCCTTGGCATTCTCTCAACCAGGTTCATGAGGTAGTCACCTGGAATGCATTTCAATTAACAGGTGTGCCTTGTTAAAAGCCAATTTGTGGAATTTCTTTCCTTAATGCGTTTGAGCCAATCAGTTGTGTTGTAACAAGATAGGGGTGGAATACAGAAGATAGCCCTATTTGGTAGAAGGCCAAGTCCATATTATAGCAAGAACAGCTCAAATAAGCAAAGGGAAATAACAGTCCATCATTACTTTTAGACATGAAGGTCAGTCAATCCAGAAAATGTCATGAACTTTGAAAGTTTCTTTAGGTGCAGTCACAAAAACCATCAAGCGCTATGATGAAACTGGCTCTCATGAGGACGGCCACAGGAAAGGAAGACGCAGAGTTACTTCTGCTGCAGAGGATAAGTACATTAGAATTACCAACCTCAGAAATTGCAGCCCAAATAAATGCTTCGCAGAGTTCAAGTAACAGACACATCTCAACATCCGCTGATCAGAGGAGACTGTGTGAATCAGACATTCATGGTTGAATAACTGCAAAGAAACCAGTTCTAAAGGACACCAATGAGAATAAGATACTTGCTTGAGCCAAGAAACAATAAACATTAGACCGGTGGAAATCTGTTCTTTGTCCAAATTTGAACTGGCTTCCACAATCACCCGACCTCAACCCAATGAAGATAGTTTGGGATGAGTTGGCCCGCAGAGTGAAGGAAAATAAGACAACAAGTGCTCAGCATATGTGGGAACTCCTTCAAGACTGTTGGAAAATCATTACAATTGAAGCTGGTTGAGAGAATACTGAGTGTGGAATAGTTCAAATAAAGCAAAACACTTTGCTGGTGACACTGTCTGTGATTTATTTAAAATTCTAGGCACACTTAACCAGTGTGGCTACCACAGCATTCTGCAGTGATACGCCATCCCATCTGGTTTGCGCTTAGTGGGACTATAATTTATTTTTCAATAGGACAAATACCCAACACACCTCCAGGCTGTGTAAGGGCTATTTGACCAAGAAGGAGAGTGATGGAGCGCTGCATCAAATGACCTGGCCTCCACAATCACCCGACCTCAACCCAATTGAGATGGTTTGGAATGAGTTGGACCACAGAGTTAAGGAAAAGCAGCCAACACGTGCTCAGCATATGTCGGAACTCCTTCAAGACTGTTGGAAAAGCATTCCCCATGAAGCTGGTTGAGAGAATGCCAAGAGTGTGCAAAGCTGTCTTCAAGGCAAAGGGTGGCTACTGGTTTTTGGTTACTACATGATTCCATATGTGCTGTTTCATAGTTTTGATGGCTTCACTATTACTATTATGTAGCAAACAGTAAAAATAAAGAAAAACAGTTGAATAATTAGGTGTGTCTAAACTGTTGGCTGGTACTGTGTATGCAGGTTGATGTAAAGTGAATACGCATAGATAATAAACAGTGAGTAGCAGCAGCATAAAACAGGTGGGGTCAATGTAAATAGTCAGGGTAGCCATTTGATTAGCTGTTCAGCAGTCTTATGGCTTGGGGGTAAAAGCTTTTAAGGAGGCTTTTGGAGTTAGACTTGGCGCTTTGGATTTTTTTTTAGGGACTTCCTTTGACACCGCCTGGTATAGAGGTCCAGGATGCCAGGAAGTTTGGCCCCAGCGATGTACTGGGCCGTACACAATACCCTCTGTAGCGCCTTGCAGTTGGATGCGGAGCAGTTGCCATACCAGGAGGAGATGCAGCCAGTCAGGATGCTCTCGATGGTGTAGCTGTAGACCTTTTTGAGAATCTGAGGACCCATGCCAAATCTTTTCAGTCTCCTGAGGGAGATGAGGCATTGTCATGCCCTCTTCATGACTGTCTTGGTGTGTTTGGACATGATAGTTTGTTGGTGATTTGGACACCAAGAAACTTGAGGCTCTCGACCTGCTCCTCTATAGCCTCGTTGATGAGTATGTGGTTGTGTTCGGCCCTCCTGTAGACCACGATCATCTCCTTTGTCTTGATCACGTTGAGGGAGAGGCTGTTGTCCTGACACTACACTGCCAGGTCTCTGACTTCCTCCCTATAGGCTGTCTCATTGTTGTTGGTGATCAGGCTACCACCGTTGTGCCATCTGCAAAATTAATGGTGGTGTTGGAGTAGTGCTTTGCCACGGAGTTGTGGGAGTACAGGATGTACAAGAGGGAACTAAGCACGTACCCCTGAAAGGCACCATGTTGAGGAGATTTGGCAGATTTGATGTTGCCTACCCTTACCACCTGGAATTCCCATCAGGAATTCCAGGATCCAGTGGCAGAGAGAGTGTGTCCTTAGCTAAGTGATGGACTTTGAGAGCACTATGGGGTTGAATGATGAGCTGTAGTCAATGAACAGCATCTCACATACAGTGAGGGAAAAAATTATTTGATCTCCTGCTGATTTTGTACATTTTCCCACTGACAAAGAAATGATCCGTCTATAATTTTAATGGTAGTTTTATTTGAACAGTGAGAGACAGAATAACAACAACAAAAATACAGAAAAACACATGTCAAAAATGTTATAAATTGATTTGCATTTTAATGAGGGAAATAAGTATTTGACCCCCTCTCAATCAGAAAGTTTTCTGTCTCCCAGGTGTCTGTTATACAGGTAACACGCTGAGATTAGGAGAACTCTTAAAGGGAGTGCTCCTAAACTCAGTTTGTTATCTGTATAAAAGACACCTGTCCACAGAAGCAATCAATCAATCAGATTCCAAATTCTCCACCATGAGAGCTCTCCAAGGATGTCAGGGACAAGATTGTAGACCGACACAAGGCTGGAATGGGCTACAAGACCATTGACAAGCAGCTTGGTGAGAAGGTGAACACAGTTGGTGCGATTATTCGCAAATGGAAGAAACACAAAAGAACTGTCAATCTCCCTTGGCCTGGGGCTCCATGCAAGATCTCACCTTGTGGAGTTGCAATGATCATGAGAACGGTGAGGAATCAGCCCAGAACTACACGGGAGGATCTTGTCAATGATCTCAAGGAAGCTGGGATCATAGTCACCAAGAAAACAATTGGTAACACACTACGCCGTGAAGGACTGAAATCCTGCAGCACCCGCAAGGTCAACTTGCTCAAGAAAGCACATATACATGCCCGTCTGAAGTTTGCCAATGAACATCTGAATGATTCAGAGGACAACTGGGTGAAAGTGTTGTGGTCAGATGAGACCAAAATGGAGCTATTTGGCATCAACTCAACTCGCCGTGTTTGGAGGAGGAATGCTGCCTATGACCCCAAGATCACCATCCCCACCGTCAAACATGAAGGTGGAAACATTATGCTTTGGGGGTGTTTTTCTGCTAAGGGGACTGGACAACTTCACCGCATCAAAGGGATGATGGACGGGGCCATGTACCATCAAATCTTGGGTGAGCACCTCCTTCCCTCAGCCAGGGCATTGAAAATGGGTCGTGGATGGGTATGCCAGCATGACAATGACCCAAAACACACGGCCAATGCAACAAAGGAGTGGCTCAAGAAGAAGCACATTAAGGTCCTGGAGTGGCCTAGCCAGTCTCCAGACCTTAATCCCATAGAACATCTGTGGAGGGAGCTGAAGGTTCGAGTTGCCAAACGTCAGCCTCGAAACCTTACTGACTTGGAGAAGATCTGCAAAGAGGAGTGGGACAAAATCCCTCCTGAGATGTATGCAAACCTGCTGGCCAACTACAAGCAACGTCTGACCTCTGTGATTGCCAACAAGGGTTTTGCCACCAAGTACTAAGTCATGTTTTGCAGAGGGGTGAAATTCCTATTTCCCTCATTAAAATGCAAATCAATTTTTAACATTTTTGAGATGCGTTTTTCTGGATTATTTTGTTGTTATTCTGTCTCTCACTGTTCAAATAAACCTACCATCAAATCAAATCAAATCAAATTTTATTTGTCACATACACATGGTTAGCAGATGTTAATGCGAGTGTAGCGAAATGCTTGTGCTTCTAGTTCCGACAATGCAGTAATAACCAACAAGTAATCTAACTAACAATTCCTAATCTACTGTCTTATACAGAGTGTAAGGGGATAAAGAATATGTACATAAGGATATATGAGTGAGTGATGGTACAGAGCAGCATAGGCAAGATACAGTAGATGGTATCGAGTACAGTATATACATGTGAGATCAGTACGTAAACAAAGTGGCATAGTTAAAGTGGCTAGTGATACATGTATTACATAAGGATGCAGTCGATGATATAGAGTACAGTATATAGGTTTGCATATGAGATGAATAATGTAGGGTAAGTAACATTATATAAGGTAGCATTGTTTAAAGTGGCTAGTGATATATTTACAACATTTCCCGTCAATTCCCATTATTAAAGTGGCTGGAGTTGAGTCAGTGTCAGTGTGTAGGCAGCAGCCACTCAATGTTAGTGGTGGCTGTTTAACAGTCTGATGGCCTTGAGATAGAAGCTGTTTTTCAGTCTCTCGGTCCCAGCTTTGATGCACCTGTACTGACCTCGCCTTCTGGATGATAGCGGGGTGAACAGGCAGTGGCTCGGGTGGTAGATGTCCTTGATGATCTTTATGGCCTTCCTGTAACATCGGGTGGTGTAGGTGTCCTGGAGGGCAGGTAGTTTGCCCCCGATGATGCGTTGTGCAGACCTCACTACCCTCTGGAGAGCCTTACGGTTGAGGGCGGAGCAGTTGCCGTACCAGGCGGTGATACAGCCCGCCAGGATGCTCTCGATTGTGCCTCTGTAGAAGTTTGTGAGTGCTTTTGGTGACAAGCCGAATTTCTTCAGCCTCCTGAGGTTGAAGAGGCGCTGCTGCGCCTTCTTCACGATGCTGTCTGTGTGAGTGGACCAATTCAGTTTGTCTGTGATGTGTATGCCGAGGAACTTAAAACTTGCTACTCTCTCCACTACTGTTCCATCGATGTGGATAGGGGGTGTTCCCTCTGCTGTTTCCTGAAGTCCACAATCATCTCCTTAGTTTTGTTGACGTTGAGTGTGAGGTTATTTTCCTGACACCACACTCCGAGGGCCCTCACCTCCTCCCTGTAGGCCGTCTCGTCGTTGTTGGTAATCAAGCCTACCACTGTTGTGTCGTCCGCAAACTTGATGATTGAGTTGGAGGCGTGCGTGGCCACGCAGTCGTGGGTGAACAGGGAGTACAGGAGAGGGCTCAGAACGCACCCTTGTGGGGCCCCAGTGTTGAGGATCAGCGGGGAGGAGATGTTGTTACCTACCCTCA
This sequence comes from Oncorhynchus masou masou, assembly GCF_036934945.1. Lineage (NCBI taxonomy): Eukaryota > Metazoa > Chordata > Actinopteri > Salmoniformes > Salmonidae > Oncorhynchus > Oncorhynchus masou. The sequence goes on along the minus strand of NC_088226.1, from coordinate 37,929,548 downwards.
CCACCTGGGGGCGGCCCGTCAGGAAGTCCAGTACCCAGTTGCACAGGGCGGGGGGTCGAGACCCAGGGTCTCGAGCTTGATGACGAGCTTGGAGGGTACTATGGTGTTGAATGCCGAGCTGTAGTCGATGAACAGCATTCTCACATAGGTGTATAGACTGATCAATTCTTTGTCAGTGGGCAAAAGTACAAAATCAGCAGGGGATCAAATACTTTTTTCCCTCACTGTAGGTGTTCCTTTTGTACTGGTGGGAAAGGGCAGTGGGGAGATCAATAGCGATTGCATTATCTGTGGATCTGTTGGGGTGGTATGCACATTGGAGTGGGTCTAGAGTTTATGGGATGAGGGTGTTGATGTGAGCCATGACCAGCCTTTCAAAGCACTTCATGGCTACATACAGTACGTAAGTGCTGTGGGACAGTAGTCATTTAGGCAGGTTACCTTGGTGTTCTTGGACACACGGACTATGGTGGTCTGCTTGAAACCTGTAGGTATTAAAAAACAATCAGGGACAGGTTGAAAATGGCAGTGAAGACACTTGCCAGTTGGTCAGTGCATGTTCGGAGTACACTTCCTGGTAATCCGTCTGGCACTGCGGCTTTGGGAATATTGACCTTGACCGTCTTACATCGGCTACAGCGAGCATGATCACACAGTTGTCCTGAACAGCTGGTGCTCTCATGCATGCTTCAGTGTTGTTTTCCTCGAAGTGAGCATTGAAGTCATTTAGCTCATCTGGGCAGGTCGTGGCTGAGCTTCCCTTTGTAGTCCATAATAGTTTGCAAGCCCTGTCACATCTGACGAGTATCAGAGCCAGTGTAGTAGGATTACATTTTAGTCCACTTTGCCTGTTTGATGGTTCGTCGGAGGGATTAGCAGGATTTCTTATAAGCGTCCGGGTTAGAGTCCCGCTCCTTGAAAGCGGCAGCTCTACCCTTTAGCTCAGTGTGGATGTTGACTGCAATCCATGCCTTCTGGTTGGGGTATGTACGTACAGTCACTGTGGGGACGACATCATCAATACACATATTGATGAAGCCGGTGACTGATGTGGTGTACTCCTCAATGCCATCAGATAATTCCCTGAACATAATCCAGTCTGTGTTAACAAAACAGTCCTGTAGCTGAACATCTGCAATAGCTGACCATTTATGTATTGGTACTTCTTGCTTTAGTTTTTGCTTGTAAGCAGGAATCAGGAGGATAGAATTATGGTCTGATTTGCCAAATTTGCTGGCAACGGATAGCTTTGTTTGCATCTCTGTGTGTGGAGTAAAGTTTTTTTTCTCTGTATTTACATGTGACATGCTGGTTGAAATGAAGTAAAACCTTTGAAAGTTTTCCTATATTAATATCCCCAGTCTTTTCATGTTTTCTTATGGCCTTATACAGCTGAGTGCAGTCTTAGTGCCAGCTGTCCGGGTGACTGGTCTCAGACGATCCTGCAGGGGAAGAAGCCGGATGTGGAGGTCCTGGTCTGGCGTGGTTACATGTAGTCTGCGGTTGTGAGGCCGGTTGGACATACTGCCAAATTCTCAAAAATTTTGTTGAAGACATTTTATGATACAGAAATAAATATTACATTTGCTGGCAACTGCTGTGGTGGACATTCTTGATATGCCACACCTATCAGTTGGATGAATTACCTTGGCAAAGTAGAAATGCTCACCAACAGGGATGTAAACAAATTTGTGCCCAAAATTTGAGAGAAATAAGCTTCTTGTGTATATGGAAAACGTCAGAGATCTTTTATTTCAGGTCATGAAACACGGGACCAACATGTTACATGTTGTGTTTAGTATTCTTTTCAGATTCAAATGTTGTAGGGTCGTCCCAAGGATCCCGGATAGCATGGAGCTTTACATTTTGAATACACTGGAAGAGAATACGCGAGGTGAGAGGTCTCTGAAATGTCACTTCCTGGTGACGTCTAGGGTCAACAAAAATCGTCAAAAAATGAATTAAACATTTAGATAACCTTTTTGTTCACTATTTCATGACTGACATTGTACGTTCGCACATGTAAAATAACACAAATAGCTAATAAGAAGCCAGAAGAACACTTGGCTGTCACCCAGAAGTGATGTCAGACGAACCTCTCACCTCTTCTCTGCAGTCAAAATTAAAGCAACTGGTTTCTGTCTGTTAATTTGTTGAGTTTAAAAAAGTTTCTAACGTGCCAATGTAAATACAATGTACTGTAGATCACATGACAAACTGCACAGTTAATTACCATAAAGTACTTAGCTATAAATGCTTTCTAAATATGTTAGACTTTACTTTGACTGCATATAATTCATAAATAGACCCTTCATGTGTGCGTTATAGACCAGTATGACCAATTTACCCCTAATTGGTATGTGGAGGAGGGCTGTTGATGATTTCCTAAAGAATTAGGGTATGACCCTCAACTACACGATTTGATTGTTAAAATTTACCCTGAGGATTCAACCCTGTGGAGATCTTCATGCACCATCGACCTCAGTGAGAAGGAGAAAGTATGTCCCAGGCTTATTTCAGGCAATGTGGGAAATGGGGCTAGTATGCTACAGTGCATTCGGAAAGTATTCCGACCCCTTACCATTTTAAACATTTTGTTACGTTACAGCCTTATTCTAAAATGTATTACATAAAAACATTTTGTCATCAATCTACACACAATACCCCACAATGACAAAGAAACAAAACGTTTTTTAGAAAACAGAAATACCTTATTTACATAAGTATTCAGACATTTTACTATGAGACACGAAATTGAGCTCAGGTGCATTCTGTTTCCATTGATCATCCTTGAGATGTTTCTACAACTTGATGGAGTCCACACAGGGGCGAAGGTTCACCTTCCAACAGGACAACAACAATAAGCACACAGCCAAGAAAACATAGGAGTGGCTTCAGGACAAGTTTCTGAATGTCCTTGAGTGGCCCAGCCAGAGCCCGGACTTGAATTCGATCAAACATCTCTGGAGAGACCAGACAATAGCTGTGCAGCAACGCTCCCCATCCAACCTGACAGACCTTGAGAGGATCTGCAGAGAAGAACGGGATAAACTGCCCAAATACAGGTGTGTCAAGCTTGTAGCGTAATACCCAAGAAGACTCAAGGCTTTAATTGCTACCAAAGCTCCTTCAACAAAGTACTGAGTAAAGGGTCTGAATACTTATGTAAATTATATGATTTCTGTTTTATCTGTCGATGTCCTTTTGCTATGTATCTCTCTCTATCACAAATGCTTTTTTCTCCTCGTCCTTTCCTACCCCACCTGTTGAATGATTCCCTGTGCATCAGAATGCATGGCCAAGGGGCAGCAGCTCTCTCTCTCTCTCTCTCTCTCTCTCTGTTAATTATAATAATAATAATAGATTTTATTTAAGCAATTTTCATGTCACTTTACATACAGAAGAAAATCAGTAGGATGAAAAGCAATACAATCACACATTAAAATAAGTAAGTATATAAAAGTACCCTAAACATAAGCACAGACTAACCAAGGAGACCACTACACATGATGACAGACTAACGATGGAGACAACTACACATGATGACAGACTAACCAAGGAGACCTCTACACATGATGACAGACTAACCAAGGAGACCACTACACATGATGACAGACTAACCAAGGAGACCACTACACATGATGACAGACTAACCAAGGAGACCACTACACATGATGACAGGCTAACCAAGGAGACCACTACACATGATGACAGGCTAACCAAGGAGACCACTACACATGATGACAGACTAACCAAGGAAACCACTACACATGATGACAGACTAACCAAGGAGACCACTACACATGATGACAGACTAACCATGGAGACCACTACACATGATGACAGACTAACCAAGGAGACCACTACACATGATGACAGGCTAACCAAGGAGACCACTACACATGATGACAGGCTAACCAAGGAGACTGCTACACATGATGACAGACTAACCAAGGAGACCACTACACATGATGACAGACTAACCAAGGAGACCACTACACATGATGACAGGTTAACCATGGAGACCACTACACATGATGACAGGTTAACCATGGAGACCACAAAACATGATGTCAGACTAACCAACTAGACCACTGCACATGTGTTAAGGGAATTTTTTATCAATGATGACTAATTATGTATACATTTCAATCAGCACTGACTAGTCAAAATGTTATTGTGTACTGTACATATATGAATTTTCTCTCTTGCTCCCATTCCCAATTGTATATAATATAGTCAGGAGTTTAGAACAGTGCCTTGGTACAAATGAATGAACTATCTCCAGAGGGCAGGGACGGACTATCTCTAGACTGTCTAGAATGCTATCTACACTGATGAATTGACCTTGGCCTCAGGCGAGGAGGGAAGGCTCGAGAACTATAGGGCCTCTCTACCGGTGTCATGAAGAAATAGATCCTTTAGAAAACGCTGACGTCATTTTCAGTTTATAACCTGTGGAAAAATGTGTATATACCAGTACTCTCTTGAATTAAATGCTGCTACCTGACTTTTAAGACCGGGGCTCCGTCCATTCTTATAAAGATATGGGTCTTACAATCCCATAGAATGCATTGACAGAGTAATTAATTCTGATTGGGAAACAATACAAAGGAATTTAGAAATTCCTTTAACAACATGATGACAGGCTAACCATGGAGACCACTAAACATGATGTCAGACTAACCAAATAGACCACTACACATGACAGGCTAACCATGGAGACCATTAAACATGATGTCAGATTAACCAAATAGACCACTACACATGACAGGTTAACCATGGAGTCCACAAAACATGATGTCAGACTAACCAACTAGACCACTACACATGACAGGCTAACCATGGAGACCATTAAACATGATGATAGACTAACCATGGAGACCACTAAACATGATGACAGACTAACCAAGGAAAAGAACTACACAGAGAATAAGCTAAGACAACAGTGAATCTGGGTAGGCCTGCGTGAAGAGGTGTATATTTAGTGTGGACTTGAATATGTATATGGATTGTGAGGTTCTAACATGAAGAGGCAGGGAGATCCAGGTCAATAATGTACTGTACAGTTGACCGGGCAGCTCTAGCAGGGCAGAAATTTTACAAACTGACTTGTTGGAAAGGTGGCATCCTACGACAGGTGCCACTTTGAAAGTCATTGACATCGTCAGTAAGGACATTCCACTGGCATTGTTTGTCTATGGAGATTGCATGGCGGTGTGCTTGATTTTATACACCTGTCACCAAATGGTGTGACTGAAATAGCCGAATCCACTCATTTGAAGGGGTGTCCAAATACTTTTGTATATATAGTGTATCATTCTTGTGCAATATATATCTATAGGCTACATTGAGGTATTTTAGGCTATCTGGCATTAGTGTGTAAGCTTAAGGGCCTAACTGTACACGCACCAAATAGCCTACAAACCAATCGCCAAATGCTTTTGTGAACAGCCAGAAAACGTTAGCGTGATCCATGTAGGCAAAAAGGATAACGTCAGAGTATAATTTAAGAAGAGAAAAGTTGCGAAACGGAGAGTTGAAAATAAAGCGAAGGGAGAAAAGTAATTCCAGAAAAGTAATGTTCAGGAAAGATTTGGTGAAGTGGTAAAAGAGGATGATGGCAGTGTTGGCTGTGTTGTGTGATGAATGTGAGGCGCTATACATATTCCACAGTCACAAGACTTGGACTTCAAATAGGGACGTTCAAGGGAACTGTAGCCTTCTGTTCAGATGGGTTAAATGGAAACTGAAATCTGACTGTAGGTCTATAACCTCTCACATAGACGTAATATTAACTCCTACAGAATTAAGCATTTCTTGCAGTAAAATGATACGCCAAATGTTAGAAAAATGTTGACTGGAGAACAGAAGTGGAAAGATATGATTTCTTTCTTTCAGCATCTTGAGAGAATGCGAACGCTCAGTCCGATACCGTCTGTAGAGGTGCAGTCTTATCAGCGTCATAAACGCTGATTGTATTTCAACCACTTAAAATAAGCCTCCAAGCCAAACTGCAATCTTATCAGAAACATGTTGGGTCGTTTTCACAGCTTTCTATTTCCTTACAACTCGTGGACATTTTTCAGAGACAATCTTTGACTTTTTTAAAAAATGTTATTGCATTTTCTCCCCAGTCCCAAACATCTGCTCTGCGAAAGACGATAACAGATAAACTTTACTGATGTCAACTACATTGAAACATTCATTCTATTCATCTGGTGAGCAAGGGATTATTTAGTCTTCTAGGGCAACATATAATGACAGAAGAGAAGCGGCACATATCTAATTATAGACAAGTTGACTAACAAATAGCCTACAAAAATGTTGAAAATTAAAAGCAAAAACTTAATCGGGCAAAATAAATCCTGCACCCCCTGTCAAAAAATTGTTCCGCAGTCTTTGACTGTACCCTACTGCACATTTTCTATATTAGCGGGTTTGGGTTGGGTGCGGGCCTCAGATTTCTACTTCATCACATACATGTGCATTTGGAAAGTATTCAGGCAACTAGACTTTTCCACATCTTGTTATGTCACAGCCGTATTTTAAAATTGATTATATTGTGTTTATTTCCTCATCAATTTACACACAATACCCCCATAATGACAAAGAAAAAACAGTTTTATTGCAAGTCTATTACAAATAAAAAACTGAAATATCACATTTACATAAGTATTCAGACCCTTTATTCATTACTTTGTTCAAGCACCTTTGGCAGCGATTACAGACTTGAGCCTTCTTGCGTATGACGCTACAAGCTTGGCACACCTGTATTTGGGGAGTTTCACCCATTCTTCTCTGAAGATCCTCTCAAGTGCTGTCAGGTTGGATGGGGAGCATTGCTGCACAGCTACTTTCAGGTTTCTCCAGAGATGTTAGATCGGGTTCAAGTTCGGGGTCTGGCTGGGCCACTCAAGGACATTCAGAGACTTGTCCCGAAGCCAGTTTTGCGTTGTCTTGGCTGTGTGCTTAGGGTCATTTTCCTGTTGGAAGGTGAATCTTCACCCGAGTCTGAGGTCATGAGCGCTCTGGAGCAGGTTTTCATCAAGGATCTCTCTGTACATTGCTCCACATATCTTTCCCCCGATCCTGCCTTGTCTCCCAGTCCATGAAAAAGATCCCCACAGCATGACTCCATGCTTCACCGTAGGGATGTTGCCAGGTTTCCTCCAGAAGTGATGCTTGGCATTCAGGCCAAAGTGTTCAATCTTAGTTTCATTAGACCAGAGAATCTTGTTTCTCGTGTTCTGAGAGTCTTTAGGTGCCTTTTGGCAAACTCCAAGCAGGCTGTCATGTGCCTTTTACTGAGGAGTGGCATCCGTCTGGCCATTCTACCATAAAGGCCTGGTTGGTGTAGTGCTGCAGAGCTGGTTGTCCTTCTAGAAGGTTCTCCCATCTCCACAGAGGAACTCTGGAGGTCTGTCAAGAGTGACCATCAGGTTCGTTGTAACCTAACCAAGGCCCTTCCTCACAATATCTCAGTTTGGTTGGGCGATCAGCTCTAGGAAGAGTCTGGTTCCAAACTTCTTCCTTTTAAGAATGATGGAGGCCAGTGTGTTCTTGGGGATCTTTAATGCTGCAAAAATGTTTTGGTAACCTTCCCCAGATCCCTACCTCGATACAATCTTGTCTCTGACCTCTACATACAGTTCCTTCAACCTAATGGATTGGTTTTTGCTCTGACATGCATTGTCAACTGTGAGACCTTATACTACTTTTAAAAATCCATCTTTCCAGAAACAAGTCTCTCACTGTTGCTGCTTGCTATATGCCACCCTCTGCCCCCAGCTGTGCCCTGGACACCATATGTGAATTGATTGCCCCACATCCATCCTCAGAGCTCGTGCTGCTAGGTGACTGCTAGGTAAACAGTGACATGCTTAACACCCCGGCCATCCTACAATCTAAGCTTGATGACCTCAATCTCACAGAAATGATCAATGAACCCACCAGGTAAAACGCCAAATCCGTAAATACGGGCACCCTCATAGATATCATCCTGACCAACTAGCCCTCTAAATATACCTCTGAAGTTTTCAACCAAGATCTCAACAATTACTGCCTCATTGCCTGCATCCGTAATGGGTCTGGGGTCAAACGACCACCCTTCATCACTGTCAAACGCTTCCTAAAACACTTCAGCGAGCAGGCCTTTCTAATCGACCTGGCCTGGCATACTCTTCAACCGATCGCTGCCCGCACCTGCCCGCCCGTCCAGCATCACTACTCTGGATGGTTCTGACTTAGAATATGTGGACAACTACAAATACCAAGGTGTCTGTATAGACTGTAAACTCTCCTTCAAGTTTCACATTAAACATCTCCAATCCAAAATTAAATCTAGAATCAGCTTCCTATTTCACAACAAAGCATCCTTCACTCATGCTGCCAAACATACCTTCGTAAAACTGACCATCCTACTGATCCTTGACTTCGGCGATGTCATTTACAAAATAGCCTCCAACACTCTACTCAACAAATTGGATGCAGTCTACCACAGTGCCATCCGTTTTGTCACCAAAGTCCCATATACTACCTACCACTGCGACCTGTACGCTCTCGTTGGCTGGCCCTTGCTTCATACTCGTCGCCAAACCCACTGGCTCCAGGTCATCTACAAGTCTCTGCTAGGTAAAGCCCTGCCTTATCTTAGCTCACTGGCCACCATAGCACCACCCACCCATAGCACGTGCTCCAGCAGGTATATCTCACTGGTCACCCCCAAAGCCAATTCTTCCTTTGGCCACCTTTCCGGTTTGAGAAACAGTCGCCTCACAAGTCCTCAACTGGCCGCTTCATTAAATAGAACCCGTAAAACACCAGTCTCAACGTCAACAGTGAAGAGGCGACTCCGGGATGCTGGCCTTCTAGGCAGAGTTGCAAAGAAAAAGCCATATCTCATACTGGCCAATAAAAATAAAAGATTAAGATGGGCAAAAGAAGACACACCGGGGACAGAAGAAGTCTGCCTAGAATGCCAGCATCCTGGAGTCGCCTCTTCACTGTTAATGTTGAGACTGATGTTTTGCGGGTACTATGTAATTAAGCTGCCAGTTGAGGACTTGTGAGGCGACTGTTTCTCAAACTAGACACTCTAATGTACTTGTCCTCTTGCTCAGTTGTTCACCGGGGCCTCCCACTCCTCTTTCAATTCTGGTTAGGGCCAGTTTGAGCTGTTCTGTGAAGGTAGTACACAGCATTGCACCAGATCTTCAGTTTCTTGGCAATTTCTCGCATGGAATAGCCTAAATTTCTCAGAACAAGAATAGACTGACGAGTTTCAGAAGAAAGGTCTTTGTTTCTGGACATTTTGAGCCTGCAATCGAACCCACAAATACTGATGCTCCAGATACTCAACTAGTCTAAAGAAGGCCAGTTTTATTGCTTTTTTAATCAGGACAACAGTTTTCAGCTGTGCTAACATAATTGCAAAAGGGTTTTCTAATGATCAATTAGCCTTTTAAAATGATAAACTTGGATCAGCTAACACAACGTGCCAATTGGAACACAATAGTGATGGTTCCTGTTAATGGGCCTTTGTATGCCTATTTAGATATTCCATTAGAAATCAGCCGTTTACAAAACATTTATTTAATCAATATTAAAATAAGGCTGTAATGTAACAAAATGTGGAAAAAGTCAAGGTGTCTGAATACTTTCCGAATGCACTGTATAGTCAGGTGGTTGCAGATGGGTTATTAGCAATTGCGGTTGGGTGCTGGTGAACAAACAGCTGACCCTCACACACACACACACACACACACACACACACACACACACACACACACACACACACACACACACACACACACACACACACACACACACACACACACACACACACACACACACACACACACACACACACACACACACACTTCCATGACTCTACTCCCTCCCTCCTTCCTTCTTTCCATTCCTCTCTTCCCATTCTTTCTAAACCCCCCCTCCTTTCTCCTTCTCTCAGTATTGTCACCCCAGTCTAGACTGTTCACACGGTCTCCTCTTCACTGTATTTTCCGGTCTTAAATGTCTGGAACACACCATGACCGCACATTCCCCTCGATTGGTATACCACAACACCCCTGCCGGCTCGCCCGTGCCTCTAGCACTACCCCCTAATCCCTACTCCCCTCTATCTATCCACACTGAGGGGGGCAGGAGCTGGAGCTTGACTTAACATTTACAGATTCATATAAACTCCCACCCAGTCATCTGAGGGACACATGTTTCTAAGAGAACATCTTAGTAGGACAAAGGTTAACAGACAGAGAGGCCAGGCTATAGAAGCTACAGAGAGACCATGGGAGACAGAGAGAGACCAGGCCACATAGTGCTCTTAGCAGGGCTCTACAGTAAGACTATTTTACATGCTTATGCACCTAAAATAGACCTGTTTGAACTGAGAAAGTAAAGTTTGAGCACATGTGCAAGTTGTGATTTATAGCAAAAACGATTGCTATTAGATATTTTCATAGTATTTCTGCCATTTTGCTTCATAGGTGTTAGCTAATCACACAAATAACTACGATTCCAATATAGCTGTCCCACCTCGAGCATCAACAGTTGCTGGGGGGCTTTGTGCACCGTGAGTGAAGTGCTGAAAGATTCAGTTTTAGAAGCGCACAGGCATAGAAGTTGGTCAAATTTACACAAAAGTCTACTCAAGTGTGAATTTGTCCTCTTGACTATGTACATTGTTTTGTTAACACGCTAGGTGGTTTTTCAATGTTAGTTTGCGCTCAACTGCTAACGGAGAGAGACATTGGAGAATATCATCTCTCAGTAGTGATGTGAAGTTCGCGAACGATTCGATCTTTTCAATTACTATTTTTACTGACTAGAGTGTCAGTGACTGGTTTATTTTAGTTGTACAGCAGGATTGATACATGCTCCTCTGGCTCAGCAGCTCCAGAGACGTGCTCCGACTGTCTGTCATATATGCCCGCAGGAAAACGGATCATGCTGCAGGCAGCATAGAGAAGAAAAATACATGTTTAGAACTGATAATTGATCTCATGGTGCAAGAATGAATGCAATTCATTGATTATTGAATGTTAAGATGGACACAGTTTTGTACAACCAAAACATAAACAGACTCTGCCCAATAAACTCGAACTTAAGAATTAATCATTTGGGGGGCTGAAGTTGGTGAACTATATTTTGCTTATCACCCTCATGGCAGTCAAGCAATCCTCCAACAGTCGTTCACAATATAGTCCAGTTGCGGCCACAACTAAACCTCCTTTCAAATACATCAAGAAATAATCGTATTTGTATGCCTAGCAATCAACAAATGTGGACTACATTGTTTAAAGCACACTTTTACACTTGTCTCAGTCACAAATGACAGCTCTAATAAGCCCCTATAATGAACAACGTGAACGAGAGGCTTGTAGAATCATGACTCTATAGAGTTTTCAGATCATCATTCGCTGATAGGGGGTCCTGCGTGCTCTGGGCATTACTTACCCAAATGAACGAAATGAGTCGAAAGGTTTGTTCTATTGACTAACCGAGTCGAAAACTGAACTTGTCAGTAAAAAGAGTCAAACTTCACATCACTAACAGACAGACATGCAAGTCCCACCGTTACAATGGTAACGGCCCGCCCATTAAAGGGGCAGCTAAACATTTTTTGTCTCACGTAAGTGAATATTTAGTATATTGAGCAGTCTTCCTCAAATACTTTCATTGTGCTCCTAAATTTCTGTATGTGCTCCTTACTTACTAGTTACTGCCATAGTGGCTACAGCCCCAATCTAACCACACTCTCTCCAACCAAACCAGATATATACTGAGCATCGGAATCAATTCATATATCCAGCTGTTATACATGTCACTGCATGTACAGTGTGTGTGTGTGTGTGTGTGTGTGTGTGTGTGTGTGTGTGTGTGTGTGTGTGTGTGTGTGTGTGTGTGTGTGTGTGTGTGTGTGTGTGTATGCCCTTGTACATGTATATATGTGCGGGCATGTGTACAGTCGTGGCCAAAAGTATTGAGAATGACATATATTAATTTTCACAAAGTCTGCTGCCTCAGTTTGTATGATGGCAATTTGCATATACTCCAGAATGTTATGAAGAGTGATCAGATGAATTGCAAAGTCCCTCTTTGCCATGCAAATGAACTAAATCCCCCAAAAACATTTCCACTGCATTTCAGCCCTGCTACAAAAGGACCAGCTGACATCATGTCAGTGATTCTCTCGTAAACACAGGTGTGAGTATTGACGAGGACAAGGCTGGAGATCACTCTGTTATGCTGATTGAGTTTGAATAACAGACTGTAAGCTTCAAAAGGAGGGTGGTGCTTGGAATCATTGTTCTTCCTCTATCAACCATGGTTACCTGCAAGGAAACACGTGCCGTCATCATTGCTTTGCACAAAAAGGGCTTCACAGGCAAGGATATTGCTGCCAGTAAGATTTGCACCTAAATCAACCATTCATCGGATCATCAAGAACTTCAATGTGAAGAAGGCTTCAGGGCACCCAAGAAAGTCCAGCAAGCGCCAGGACATCTCCTAAAGTTGATTCAGCTGCGGGATCAAGGCACCACCAGTACAGAGCTTGCTCAGGAATGGCAGCAGGCAGGTGTGAGTGCATCTGCACGCACAGTGAGGCAAAATCTTTTGGAGGATGGCCTGGTGTCAAGAAGGGTGGCAAAGAAGCCACTTCTCTCCAGGAAAAACATCAGGGACAGACTGATATTCTGCAAAAGGTACAGGGATTGCTGAGGACTGGGGTAAAGTCATTTTCTCTGATGAATCCCTTTTCCGATTATTTGGGGCATCCGGAAAAAAGCTTGTCCGGAGAAAACAAGGTGAGCGCTACCATCAGTCCAGTGTCATGCCAACAGTAAAGCATCCTGAGACCATTCATGTGTGGGGTTGCTTCTCAGCCAAGGGAGTGGGCTCACTCATAATTTTGCCTAAGAACACAGCCAAGAATAAAGAATGGTACCAACACATCCTCCGAGAGCAACTTCTCCCAACCATCCAGGAACAGTATGGTGATGAACAATGCCTTTTCCAGCATGATGGAGCACCTTGCCATAAGGCAAAAGTGATAACTAAGTGGCTCGGGGAACAAAACATCGATATTTTGGGTCTATGGCCAGGAAACCCCCCAGACCTTAATCCCATTGAGAACTTGTGGTGAATCCTCAAGAGGTGGTTGGACAAACAAAAACCAGCAAATTCTGACAAACTCCAAGCATTGGTTATGCAAGAATGGGCTACCATCAGTCAGGATGTGGCCCAGAAGTTAATTGACAGCATGTCAGGGCGGATTGCAGAGGTCTTGAAAAAGAAGGGTCAACACTACAAATATTGACTCTTTGCATCAACTTTATGTAATTGTCAATAAAAGCCTTTGACACTCATGAAATGCTTGCAATTATACTTCATAATTCCATAGTAACATCTGACAAAAATATCTAAAGACACTGAGGCAGCAGACTTTGTGAAAATTATATTTGTGTCATTCTCAAAACTTTTGGCCACAACTGTATGTGCGTGTGGTGCGTTCCAATGGTCTCTGAGCCACGGTGATGTTAAAGGGGGTTATAATATGACTCATTCCATTTCTCAGAATCGTCAGAGACCATTTGTCAGACCTTCTGCCCCTGGGAAGTGGGATGATAGGGGTATTTACTGAGTTGGATGGTGTGTGTGTGTGTGTGGACCACCCCCCTCCCTCCGTCCAGTAGGCTGTTGCATCATATCCTCTTCGTATGGATAATACATTATGTAATAATATGTATTGTCATTAAATGTAATGTATTTACAATTGATATGAAGCATATTGTATGCCCAATACAGACCCAGCATTCTGCAAATATCGGATGTATTTCTACCCCCTATATTCTCCGTCGGTGTATAGACCATGGGTGGCCGACGTCTGTCCCGCCACAGACATTAAGAACAACACCAGTGGTAGTCTCTGTGTTTTCTCTAGTGAGACCTCCCATCGCCCTCACCAAAATACTTGCTTTCTTTGCTCTCCACCAGATGCATGCCAGCCACACTCCTCCTCCACCACATCTAGTGTCACACACAGGCTCAGACCACACTCACATCCTCTCTCTCAAACACACACTCACTTAAAGGGACATTTCTAGAATGTTCTACCTAATATTCATCATCTCAGCACCACCCCAACATCAACATACTGTATGTGAGAAATGGTTTCAATGTTTTGTAGTAAAAAAAGGATGGAGGAAAATAAGTGTTCCCAATGACATCATCAAACAATTAGTAGACAATTAGTAGGCAACGCCTACTCATAATAAAGTAAAATCACGATGCATACCAATGATGTCTTTGGAAACACATCTTCCTGTATCTTTTTACTACAAAACATAGAATAAAACCATTTTCACATGTTATGTTGATGTTGATGTTGGGGTGGTGCTGAAAACGATAGATATCAAGTTGACATTTTTGAAAATGTTTTTTAACAAATGAACTTGCTGTTCCTACACTCTAAAAAATGCTGGGTTGTTTGATTGACCCAACTGCTGGGTTGCAGGCGTTGGGTCATTAGCTGCTAGGTTGTTTTCTTGAAAAACTTTTGCGTTATTGGTGCTGGGTTATTGAGATATGATCCAGTGGGTCAGATCAAAAGACTGGAGGCGTAGTTTAGTTGGGGCGTGGCCTTCAGATAGCCACCCATGAACGTAAATGTCATTCCTGTTAAGCTGTTCTGCTGTATAGTCATCACATATTAAGATCAAATGTGTATACCCCGCTGCTAAGGCAACCCAACATAACAGTACAAAAAACAAAAAAAAAACAACTGATGGTTAAATCACCCATGTTTGGGTAATTGCAATTTGTTGGGTTATTCACTCAACCCAACTGGCTGGGTCAAAATAACTAAGCGTGTGTTCTGGCCAATATTTACTCAGTGCTAGGTTAACCAAATAATAAGATGTTTCTAAACCCAGAATTGGTAAGAGTGTAGTGAGTCAGCAGTGTGCAGTTGTCGCTGTAATACCTGCTTATTATTTATGTTGATAATGCTATTGATGTTTCTGTTTCTGTCAAGGTACTGTCAAAGAATGCATTGGGGGCCTGGGCGAGGTTTCTTTTTGAAGCCTGTATAGTGAATGTGTGTGTGTATAATACTTAAAGCAGAGCGAGACTCACTTGTTTTTTCTTGTAGAAGCCTTTTTTGTCACAGTTGGGGATGCGGACGCCTCTGGGGATGAGCACATTGGAGATTTTAAGACTGTTCAGAATGCTCTCCATCTCTCTCCTGCATGGGCCCTGCATACACAGCACACAACACCTCAATAGAACTGTACTATAACCATACTAACACTGTACTAACAGTATATAACACCTCTATAAAACTGTACTCCCACTGTACTAACAGCACATAACACCTCTATAAAACTGTATTAACACTGTACAAACACTGTAGCAACACAGCACTAACACAGTACTAGCACTGTACTAATGCAGTACGAACACAGTACACACACAGTACTAACACTGTAGCAACACAGTACTAACACTGTAGCAACACAGTACTAGCACAGCACTAACCCAGTACTAACACAGTACAAACACTGTAGTAACACTGTAGTAACACAGTACTAACACAGTACTAACACTGTAGTAACACAGTACTAACACAGTACAAACACTGTAGTAACACAGTACTAACACAGTACTAAAATGAGTGTGTGTCAGTAAAGTATGAGTGTGTGTCAGTAAATAGATGAAGGGAGGGGAGGGTCTGTGTGTGTCAGTAAACAGGTGGGTCTCTGTATGGTATGTGAGAAATAGGTGTGGTAGGTATTAGTTAAGTATCTATATCCATGCTGCTAGACAGAGTCATTACTTACATATTCGGTCTCCCTCTTGTCCTCCAGAGAAAACCTGGGAATGTTGGCTTTGACTCCCCCAGATCCTGACTCCATCTTGTAGCTCTGGCTCTTCTTATTCTGCTCCTTCTTGATCACATCCAGCTTGGGTTGCAGCGGCGGTTTGGCCTCTATCGCCACTCGGTGTTTGCCGCCTCCGCCTCCGCCTTCAACAACAACCACACCCACCGCCATGGTAGTCATCACGGTGACATTGGTACGCAACTCTTCCCCCGCCACCACCTGCTCCCTGCCTGCGTTCTCTGTCAAAACAACAGGAAATGATGTCATAGTTTTGAAATTAAGTCCAAAAAGCTTGATGGATAATTTGTGTTGTTAGATTGTCATAGAATATGACATTTGTACTGGTAAGGAGATGGAACACCATTATATTAGCCTGAGGATTTTTTTTACTGAGATTATGGTACTTTCAGATGCTATCAGAGTTTAAACATATACAATTGAAGTTGGAAGTTTACATACACTTTCATTAAAACTAGTTTTTCAACCACTCCACACATTTCTTGTTAATTAACAAACTATAGTTTTAGAAAGTCGGTTATTTCATAAATTTGTATTTATTTAACTTTTATTTAACCAGGTAGGCTAGTTGAGAACAAGTTCTGATTTGCAACTGCGACCTGGCCAAGATAAAGCAAAGTAGTTCGACACATACAACAACACAGAGTTGAACTAACATACAATCAATAATACAGTAGAAAAATGTATATACAGCATGTGCAAATGAGGTAGGATAAGAGAGGTAAGGCAGTAAATAGGCCATGGTGACGAAGTAATTACAATATACAGTGGGGCAAAAAAGTATTTAGTCAGTTTAGTCAGTTCTCCCACTTAAAAAGATGAGAGTCCTGTCCTTTTCATCATAGGTACACTTCAACTATGACAGACAAAATGAGAGAAAAAATCCAGAAAATCACATTGTAGGATTTTTTATGAATTTATTTGCAAATTATGGTGGAAAATAAGTATTTGGTCACCTACAAACAAGCAAGATTTCTGGCTCTCACAGACCTGTAACTTCTTCTTTAAGAGGCTCCTCTGTCCTCCACTCATTACCTGTATTAATGGCACCTGTTTGAACTTGTTATCAGTATAAAAGACACCTGTCCACAACCACACTCCAAACTCCACTATGGCCAAGACCAAAGAGCTGTCAAAGGACACCAGAAACAAAATTGTAGACCTGCACCAGGCTGGGAAGACTGAATCTGCAATAGGTAAGCAGCTTGGTTTGAAGAAATCAACTGTGGGAGCCATTATTAGGAAATGGAAGACATACAAGACCACTGATAATCTCCCTCGATCTGGGGCTCCACGCAAGATCTCACCCCGTGGAGTCAAAATGATCACAAGAACGGTGAGCAAAAATCCCAGAAGCACATGGGGGGACATAGTGAATTACCTGCAGAGAGCTGGGACCAAAGTAACAAAGCCTACCATCAGTAACACACTACGCCGCCAGGGACTCAAATCCTGCAGTGCCAGACGTGTCCCCCTGCTTAAGCCAGTACATGTCCAGGCCCGTCTGAAGTTTGCTAGAGAGCATTTGGATGATCCAGAAGAAGATTGAGAGAATGTCATATGGTCAGATGAAACCAAAATATAACTTTTTGGTAAAAACTCAACTAGTTGTGTTTGGAGGACAAAGAATGCTGAGTTGCATCCAAAGAACACCATACCTACTGTGAAGCATGGGGGTGGAAACATCATGCTTTGGGGCTGTTTTCTGCAAAGGGACCAGGATGACTGATCCGTGTAAAGGAAAGAATGAATGGGGCCATGTATCGTCAGATTTTGAGGGAAAACCTCCTTCCATCAGCAAGGGCATTGAAGATGAAATGTGGCTGGGTCTTTCAGAATGACAATTATCCCAAACACACTGCCCGGGCAACAAAGCATTTCAAGGTCCTTGAGTGGCTTAGCCAGTCTCCAGATCTCAACCCCATAGAAAATCTTTGGAGGGAGTTGAAAGTCCATGTTGCCCAGCAACACCCCCAAAACATCACTGCTCTAGAGGAGATCTGCATGGAGGAATGGCCAAAATACCAGCAACAGTGTGTGAAAACATTGTGAAGACTTACAGAAAACGTTTGACCTCTGTCATTGCCAACAAATGGTATATAACAAAGTATTGAGATAAACTTTTGTTATTGACCAAATACTTCTTTTCCACCATAATTTGCAAATAAATTAATTAAAAATCCTACAATGTGATTTTCTGGAATTTTTTCTCTCATTTTGTCTGTTATAGTTGAAGCGTACTTATGATGAAAATTACAGACCTCTCTCATCTTCTTAAGTGGGAGAACTTGCACAATTGGTGGCTGACTAAATACATTTTTGCCCCACTGTAGCTGTCACGCCCTGACCTTAGAGAGTCTTTTTATTTCTCTATTTGGTTAGGTCAGGGTGTGATTTGGGTGGGCATTCTAGTTTGTCTATTTCTTTGTTGGCCGGGTATGGTTCCCAATCAGAGGCATTTGTCATTCGTTGTCTCTGATTGGGGATCATACTTAGGCAGCCCTTTTTTCCACCTTAAGTTGGGGAATCTTGTTTGTGTGTAGTTGCGTTCTGCACTGCATATAGCTTTACGTTCGTTTTCTTTGTTGTTTTCGGTGTCATTTTAAATAAAGAAAAAATGTAAGCCTACCACGCTGCACCTTGGTCTCATTCTAATGACGGACGTAACAATAGCAAATAACTTGTTATGGCTGGGGGCAGTATTGAGTAGAGTGGATGAATAAGGTGCCCAGAGTAAACTGCCTGCTAATCAGGCCCAGTTGGTAATATATGCAAATTATTAGTAGATTTGGATAGAAATCACACTGAAGTTTCTAAAACTGTTTGAATGATGTCTGTGAGTATAACTGAACTCATACGGCAGGCAAAAACCTGAGAAAAATCCAACCAGGAAGTGGGAAATCCGAGGTTTGTAGTTTTCAAATCAAATTTATTTATATAGCCCTTCGTACATCAGCTGATATCTCAAAGTGCTGTACAGAAACCCAGCCTAAAACCCCAAACAGCAAGCAATGCAGGTGTAGAAGCAACTATTTGCCTATCGAATATGCAGTGTCTATGGGGTCAAAATGCACTTCCTAAGGCTTCCACTAGATGTCAACAGTCTTAAGAACCTTGTTTGATTCTTCTACTGTGAAGGAGGGGGGAATGGGAGCTGGATGAGTCAGTGGTATAGCAGAGTGCCACGAGCTGGTCACGCACATTCACGTGAGAGTTAGCTTGAGTTCCATTGTATTTCTGAAGAAAGACAAAGGAATTCTCCAGTTGGAACATTATTGAAGATTTATGATAAAATCACCCAAAAGATTGATTCTATACATTGTTTGACATGTTTCTATGAACTGTAATATAACTTTTTGGACTTTTTGTCTGAACTAAGCGATTGCGCATTAAGCATTTGGATTACTGGGCCAAATGAGCAAACAAAAAGGAGGTATTTGGACATAAATGATGGACTTTATAGAACAAATCAAACATTTATTGTGGAACTGGGATTCCTGGGAGTGCATTCTGATGAAGATCATCAAAGGTAAGTGTTTATAATGTTATTTCTGACTTCTGTTGACTCCACAACTTGGCGGATATCTGTACGGCTTGATTTGTTGTCTGAGCGCTGTACTCAGATTATTGCATGGTGTGCTTTTTCGGTAAAGCTTTTTGAAATCTGACACAGCGGTTGCATTAAGGAGAAGTGTTTCTATAATTCCATGCATAATAGTTTAATCTTTTATCAATGTTTATTATGAGTATTTCTGTAAATTGATGTGGCTCTCTGCAAAATCACTGGATGTTTTGGAACTACTAAACATAACGTGCCAATGTAAACTCAGATTTTTGTATATAAATATGAACTTTATCGAACAAAACATACATGTATTGTGTAACATGAAGTCTTATGAGTGTCATCTGATGAAGATCATCAAAGGTTAGTGATTAATTTTATCTCTATTTCTGCTTTTTGTGACTCCTCTCTTTGGCTGGAAAAATGGCTGTGTTTTTCTGTGACTAGGTGCAGACCTAACATAATTGTTTGGTGTGCTTTCGACGTAAATACTTTTTGAAATCGGACACTGTGGTGGGATTAACAACAGGTTTATCTTTAAAATAGTGTAAAATACTTCTATGTTTGAGGAATTTTAATTCTAATTAATTATTTGGCGCCCTGCACTTTCACTGGCTGTTGTCATATCGATCCCGTTGATGGGATTCAAGCCATAAGACACTGGAATGGTAGGGTGTGCAGAAGATGAATGCGCAAGTAGAGATACTGGGGTGCAAAGGAGCAAGATAAATAAATAAATACAGTATGGGGATGAGGTAGATTGGATGGGCTATTTACCGATGAGTTGTGTACAGGTGCAGTAATCTGGTTAGGACATCTACTTTATGCATGACACAAGTAATTTTTCCAACAATTGCTTACAGACAGATTATTTCACTTATAATTCACTGTATCACAATTACAGTGGGTCAGAAGATTACATACACTAAGTTGACTGTGCCTTAAACAGCTTGGGAAATTCCAGAAAATTATGTCATGGCTTTAGAAGCTTCTGATGGGCTAATTAACATTATTTGAGTGCCTCTTTGCTGACATCATGGAAAAATCTGAAGAAATCAGCCAATACCTCCAATTGTAGACCTCCACAAGTCTGGTTCACCCTGGGAGCAATTTCCAAAATCCTGAAGGTACCACGTTCATCTGCACAAACAATAGTACGCAAGTATAAACACCATGGGACCACACAGCCGGGGTGGCTGGTAGCCTAGTGGTTAGAGCATTGGACTAGTAACCGAAAGGTTGCAAGATCAAATCCCTGAGCTGACAAGGTAAAAATCTGTTGTTCTACTCCTGAAAAAAGCAGTTAACCCACTGTTCCTAGGCCATCACTGAAAGTAAGAATTTGTTCTTAACTGACTTGCCTAGTTAAATAAAGGTAAAATAAAATATTGCTCAGGAGCTAGACATGTTCCGTCTCTTAGAGATTAATGTACTTCGGTGCGAAAAGTGCAAATCAATCCCAGTAACAACAGCAAAGACCTTGTGAAGATGCTGGAGGAAATAGGTACAGAAGTATCTAAATCCACAGCAAAATGAGTCCTATATTGACATAACCTGAAAGGCCACCCAGCAAGGAAGAAGCCACTGCTCCAAAACCGCCATAAAAAAGTCAGACTACGGTTTGAAACTGCACATGAGGACAAAGATTGTACTTTTTGGAGAAATGTCCTCTGGTCTGATGAAACAAAAATAGAACTGTTTGGCCATAATGACCATCGTTATGTTTGGAGGAAAAATGGGGAGGCTTGTCAGCCGAAGAACACCATCCCAACCGTGAAGGACGGAGTTGGCAGCATCATGTTGTTGGGGTGGTTTGCTGTAAGAAGGATTGGTGCACCTCACAAAATAGATGGCATCACGAGGAGGAAAATAACATGGATATATTGAAGCAACTTCTCAAGACATCAGTCAGTGAGTTAAAGCTTGGTCGCAAATGGGTCTTCCAAATGGACTATGACCTCATGCATACTTCCAAAGTTGTGGCAAAATGGCCTAAGGACAACAAAGTAAAGTTTTGGAGTGGCCATCAAAAAGCCCTGACCTCAATCCTATAGAAAATTTGTGGAAGACCTGAAAAAGTATGTGCGAGCAAGGAGGCCTTAAAACCTGACTCAGACCAGCTCTGTCAGGAGGAATGGGCCAAAGTTCACTCAACTTATTCTGGAAAGCTTGTGGAAGGATACCCGAAACGTTCGACCCAAGTTAAACAATTTACAGGCAATGCCGCCAAATACTATTTGAGTGTATGCAAACTTCTGACCCACTGGGAATGTGATGAAGGAAATAAAAGCTGAAATAAATCATTTTCTCTACTATTATTCTGGCATTTCACATTCTTAAAATAAAGTGGTGACCCTAACTAACCTAAGTCAGGGAGTTTTTTACTAGGATTAAATGTCAGGAATTGTGAAAAACTGAGTTTAAATGTATTTGGCTAAGGTGTATTTTCTCTTCCGACTGTACATCTACAATTATCTATAGAACATAGCAGGCTCACAGCAAGAGAGAGAGAGACACACAGAGAGAGAGAGACAGACACAGAGAGAGAGAGAGAGAGAGAGAGAGAGAGACAGAGAGAGAGAGAGAGAGAGAGAGAGAGAGTTAGGGAGAGGTAGAGTAACGTCAAG
This sequence comes from Oncorhynchus masou masou, assembly GCF_036934945.1. Classification (NCBI taxonomy): domain Eukaryota; kingdom Metazoa; phylum Chordata; class Actinopteri; order Salmoniformes; family Salmonidae; genus Oncorhynchus; species Oncorhynchus masou. Next base: position 37,907,439 of record NC_088226.1, on the reverse strand, counting down.
GGGCAGAGAGAGTGATAGAGCAAGACAGAAGGGGAAGCAGAGTGAGAGGTAGAGGTTGAGCGAGAGAAAGAGAGGAACTTAGTCGCTTATATTTATAGACCATGTCTCTGGCAAAGATTCCTGACAAATCGTTAAAGACAGAGCAGAGGAGAGCCCAGACCACCTGTCTTGGCCAGAAGGGGAGAGAGTAGGGGTAGAGGAGGTGGGGGGGGTATAAACACCGGTCTCTAATATAGGAAAGGGACGAACAATCCACCACATGACCAGGGTCAGCCATCAACCACAGGACTTCACAGTCACAGGACCCCACTAATCAACCGTTGAGTTCTAGATTTCTCACTAAATTTCTGTGTACGCCATTTCTTAATTTGCGTATGTACAAAAATATTGAGATTTATAAACTTGGAACACTCCATACATGTGCATGTTTCCAGTTATAAATCAGACCTGCTGTAAAACTGTGCACGTGTGAACCAGCATTAAAACTTTGGAAAACACCCTCCATTCACCTTTTATGGTGACAATAATGGCCTTTATTTGATGTATGGGGTGAATTTGGAGATATTGGGTTTCTATGTCCTGCCTTGATATAGGTTCTGAGATTAAATAATCAATGATGACACGCTCCTATTGCAGAGCAATACTGTAGTCTACCCATACTATCAAATATTTAACATAATATTTGACATATTTTGTTATAATTTATTCCTCTTATTAAGGGGGTATTTTACTGTCTCTATTTTACTGTCTTAATGTTTGAATCTTTAGCAGTTTATGCTGGATCTGAAATGGGGACTGTCAGTTTCTGAAAGAGAAAACAATGGTAAATTGTTGTGGACTTGTCAGCCGAACATTTTTAATTCAACAATGTTTTGCGTCGACTTTTCCCTCAAACTAAATATGATGGACTGCAAATTCTGAAATATCGTATAGGGCAGGCTACATTTTTTTTATTACTCTCACGCCATGACCTTAGTTCTTTTTTTCTTTATTATTTGGTTAGGTCAGGATGTGACAAGGGTGGTTTGTTTAGTTTTGTGTTGTCTAGGGGTTTTTGTATGTCTAGGGGTTTTCTAGTCTAGGTGAATATGTCTATGGTTGCCTAGATTGGTTCTCAATCAGAGGCAGCTGTTTATCGTTGTCTCTGATTGGGAACCATATTTAGGTAGCCATATTCCTTGGTTATTTTGTGGGTTGTTATTCTATGTTTAGTTGCCTGTCTGCACTAGCCATATTGCATCACGGTTCGTTTTGTTTAGTTCTGTTCAGTGTTCTCTCTTTAATTAAAGAGTTATGTTCACTTACCACGCTGCGCCTTGGTCTCCTCTATATGAAGAACTGTGACAGAACAACCCACCAAAAAAGGACCAAGCAGTGTGCTAAAGAGGAGCGGACATCTTGGACCCGGGAGAAAGAGGAGTGGAGGACATCATAGACCTGGGAGGAGGTAATGTCAGGGGACAAGACCCTGCCATGGAAGCAGGTGGATATAGCACAGGAGGAACGGTGACGATATGAGGGTACACGGCTAGCACGGAAGCCCGAAAGGCAGCCACAAGTTGTTTTTTTGGGGGGTGACACACGAGGAGATTGCATGAATCAGGTCGGAGACCTGAGCCAACTCCTCGTGCTTACTGTGGGGAGCGTGTTACTGGTCAGGCACCATGTTATGTGGTGGAGTGCACTCTATTCTAGCTCCTCACATTGGCCGGGATAGAATGGGCATCCAGCCAGGAAGGAGGGTGCCGGCTCAGCGCTCCTGGTCTCCAGTGTACCTCCTTAGACCAGGATATCCTGCGCCGGCTTTGCGTACTGTGTCGCCGGTGAGTCTGCATAGCCCAGTGCATCCTGTGCCAGCGCCCTGCATTTACAGGGCGAAAATAAACATACAGCCAGGACGGGTTGTGTCAGCTCTACACTCCAGACCTCCAGTACGCCTCTACAGTCCAGTATGTCCTATTCCTCCTCCTCGCACTCGCCCTGAGGTGCGTGTCCACAGCCCGGTACCACTAGCTTTGGCACCACGCACCAGGCCTACAGTGCGCCTCGGCAGTCCAAAGCGTCCGGCGACAGTACCCATTCCAGAGCGTCCGGCGACAGTTCAGTCCTGAACCTCCAACGACGGGCCACAGTCCGGAACCTCCAACGACGGGCCACAGCCTGGAACCTCTAGCGATGGTCCCCAGCCTGGCGTCTCCAGCGACGGTCCCCAATCCAGAACATTTGGCGACGATCCATGCAGCGAGGGTCCCCAGCCCGGGGCCTACGGCGAGGATCCGCAGTCAGGAGCCTCCGGCGATGATCCATGGGTCAGTGCTACAAGAGGGGACTCAGTGTAAAGGGGGGGCGGCGTCCATCAGCAAGATAGAACAGCTGCCTCCGGTAAGCCAATGGGTCTGTATCTATTTGTAAATAACAACCGGTGCACAAAGTCTAATATTAAGAAGGAGGTCTGGAGGTTTTGCTCACCTGAGTTAGAGTATAACACAATAAGCTGTAGACCACACTATTTACCAAGAGAGTTTTCATCTATATTTTTTCAAGCTGTCCATTTACCACCACAAACCAATGATGGCACTAAGACGGCACTCAATGAGCTGTATAAGGCCATAAGCAAACAAGAAAATGTTGATCTCGAGGAGGCGCTCCTCGTGGCCATGGACTTAAAATTAATTCAGTTTTACTTCATTTCTACCAGCATGTTACATGTGCAACCAGAGGAAGAAAAACTCAAGACCACCGTTACTCCACACACAGAGACACGTACAAAGCTGTCCCTCGCCCTCCATTTGGCAAATCTGACCATAACTCTATCCTCCTGATTCCTGCTTACAAGTAAAAACTAAAACAGGAAGTACCAGTGACTCGCTCAATAAGGAAGTGGTCAGATGACCCAGATGATAAGATACAGGACTGTTTTGCTAGCACAGACTGGAATATATTCCAGGATTCTTCCGGTGGTATTGAGGAGTACACCACATCAGACACTGGCTTCATCAATATGTGCATCGATGAGGTCATCCCCACAGTGACCGTACATACATACCCCAACCAGAAGCCATGGATAACAGGCAACATCTGCACTGAGCTAAAGGGTAGAGCTACCACTTTCAAGTAGCGGGACCAGGACACTTAGAAGGAATTCCGCTTTGCCCTCTGACGAACCATCAAACAGGCAAAGTGTCAATACAGGACTAAGATTGAATCGTACTACACCGGCTCCAATGCTCATCAGATGTGGCTGGGCTTGCAAACTACTACGGACTACTTATTTTTATTTTATTTTACCGTTATTTTACCAGGTAAGTTGACTGAGAAAACATTCTCATTTACAGCAACAACCTGGGGAATAATTACTGGGGAGAGGAGGGGGATGAATGAGCCAATTGTAAGCTATAAAGGGAAGCATAGCTGCGAGCTACCCAGTGATATGAGCCTATCAGATGAGCTAAATAACTTCTATGCTCACTTCGAGGCAAGCAACACTGAAGCATGCATGGGAGCATCAGCTGTTCCAGATGACTGTGTGATCAGGCTCTCTGTAGCCGATGTGAGTAAGAACTTAAACAAGTCAACATTCACAAGGCCGCAGGGCCAAACGGATTACCTGGACGTGTTCTCCGAGCATGCGCTGACCAACTGGCAAGTGTCTTCACTGACATTTTCAACCATTTTCCATGAGCGAGTCTGTTATAACAACATGTTTCAAGCAGACCACCATGGTCTCTGTGCCCAAGAACACCAAGGTTACCTGCCTAATTGACTACCAACCTGAAATTGCTCCCAAGGATGAACCAGACTTGTGGAGCTCTACAAAAAATGTTCTGAGGTCTTGGCAGATTTCTTTTGAATTTTCCATGAAAAGAGGCACTGCGTTTGAAGGTAGAAAACAAGAAGCGTGTGGAGTGTGTAATGGCTTTCTTCTGTTGAAGGAGGAGCGGACCAAAATGCAGCGTGGTATTTTTGAGACATGTTTAATGAAGAACGAAAAAACGCGAACAATACAAAAACAACAAACGGAACGTGAAAACCTAAACAGTCCTATCTGGTGAAGACACAGAGACAGGAACAATTACCCACAAAAACACTCAAAGAATATGGCTACCTAAATATGGTTCCCAATAAGAGACAACGATAATCACCTGACTCTGATTGAGAACCGCCTCAGGCAGCCATAGCCTACGCTAGACACCCCACAAAAACACACCACAATAACCCATGTCACACCCTGGCCTGACCAAATAAATGAAGATAAACATAATAATTTCGACCAGGGCGTGACAGAACCCCCCCCCCCCCCCCAAGGTGCAGACTCCCGGACGCACATCAAAACAATAGGGAGGGTCCGGGTGGGCGTCTGTCCATGGTGGCGGCTCCGTCTCCGGCGCGGGACCCCACTCTATTAATGTCTTAGTCCCCCTTCCTCGCGTCCTAGGATAGTCCAGCCTCGCCGCCGACCATGGCCTAGTAGTCCTCACCCGGAAACCCACGGGACTGAGGGTCAGCTTGGGACTGAGGGGCAGCTCGAGACTGAGGGGCAGCTCGGGACTGAGGGGCAGCTCGAGACTGAGGGGCAGCTCGGGACTGAGGGGCAGCTCGGGACAGAGGGGCAGCTCGGGACAGAGGGGCAGCTCGGGACTGAGGGGCAGCTCGGGACTGAGGGGCAGCTCAGCACTGAGAGGAAGCCCAGCACTGAGAGGAAGCCCAGCACTGAGAGGAAGCCCAGCACTGAGAGGAAGCTCAGCCAGGTAATTGGATCCGGCAGATCCTGGCTGGCTGGCGGTTCTGGCAGATCCTGGCTGGCTGGCGGTTCTGGCAGATCCTGGCTGGCTGGTGGTTCTGGCAGATCCTGGCTGGCTGGTGGTTCTGGCAGATCCTGGCTGGCTGGTGGTTCTGGCAGATCCTGGCTGACAGGCGGATCTGGAAGAGTCTGGCTGACTGGCGGATCTGGAAGAGTATGGCTGACCTGGAAGAGTCTGGCTGACTGGCGGATCTGGAAGAATCTGGCTGACTGACGGATCTGGCTGCTCCATGCTGACTGGCGGCTCTGGCTGCTCCATGTAGACGGACAGCTCCATGCAGACTGGCAGCTCCATGCAGACTGACTGCTCCATGCAGACTGACAGCTCCTTGCAGACTGACAGCTCCTTGCAGACTGACAGCTCCTTGCAGACTGGCAGCTCCTTGCAGACTGGCATCTCCGGCTGCTCCATGCAGACTGACAGCTCTGGCTGTTCCATGAAGACTGACAGCTCTGGCCACTCCATGCAGACTGACAGCTCTGGCTGCTCCATGCACACTGACAGCTCTGCCTGCTCCAAACATGCAGGAGACTCCATCAGCGCAGGAGAGGAGGAAGGCTCTGGCTGCGCTAAACAGGCAGGAGACTCCAGCAGCGCTGTAGAGGAGGAAGGCTCTGGCTGCGCTGAACAGGCGGGAGACTCCGGCAGCGCAGGAGAGGAGAAAGGCTCCGACAGCGCTGAACCGTCGGGAGGCTCCGGCAGCGCAGCAGAGGAGGAAGGCTCTGGCTGCGCTAAACAGACGGGAGACTCCGACAGTGCAGGAGAGGAGAAAGGCTCCGGTAGCACTGGAGAGGCGAGGCGCACTGTAGACCTGATGCGTGGTACTGGCACTGGTGGTACTGGGCCGAGGACACGCACAGGAAGCCTGGTGCGGGGAGCTGCCACCGGAGGGCTGGTGTGTGGAGGTGGCACAGGATGGGCTAGACCGTGAAGGCGTACTGGAGATCTTGAGAGCAGTGTTGGCACAGGACGTGCAAGGCTAGGGATGTGCACAAGAGGCCTGGTGCGTGAGGCTGGCACCAACTTCACCAGCCTACTAACACGCACCTCAGGACGAGTATGGAGCGCTGACCCAGGTGCCATCAAATCCCTGACACGTTCTGTCGGGCGAATTCAATGCAAAAAGCACCAACACAGCAACTCCCTCATTTCTCTCTCCTCCAATTTCCCCATTAACTCCTTCACAGTCTCTGCTTCGCTCACCTCCAACACCGGTTCTGGTTTTGGTCTCCTCCTTGGCTCCTCACGATAAACAGGGAGAGTGGGCTCAGTTCTGACTCCTGACGCTGCCACACTCTCCCTGAGCCCCCCCCAAGAAATTTTTGGGGCTGACTCTCGGGCTTCCATCCGCGTCGCCGCACTGCCTCCTCATACCAGCGCCTCTCAGCTCTCTCCGCCTCCAGTTCTTCTTTGGGGCGGCGATATTCTCCAGGCTGATCCCAGGGTCCTTCTCCAAAAAATTTGTCCTCCCATGTCCATTCCTCCTTTCGCTGCACCTGCTTGTTACCACGCCGCTTGGTCCTGTTGTGGTGGGTGATTCTGTAACGGCTTTCTTCTGTTGAAGGAGTAGCGGACCAAAAATGCAGTGTGGTATTTTTGAGACGTGTAATGAAGGACGAAAAAACACGAACAATACAAAAACAACAAACGGAACGTGAAAACCTAAACAGTCCTATCTGGTGAAGACACAGAGACAGGAACAATCGCCTAAATATGGTTCCCAATCAGAGACAACGATAATCACCTGACTCTGATTGAGAACCGCCTCAGGCAGCCATAGACTACACTAGACACCCCACAAAACCCCAAGACAAAAACACACCACAATAACCCATGTCACACCCTGGCCTGACCAAATAAATGAAGATAAACATAATAATTTTGACCAGGTCGTGACAGAGTGGTTGACAAACGAGTTTTAATGACTCCACCCTAAGTGAATGTAAACTTCCGACTTCAACTGTACATATGATATGAGTAATGTAAGACATGTAAACATTATTAAAGTGACATTTATTTAAATTGGCATTGCATAAAGTGACTAGTGATCCATTTTTTAGTGGCCATTGATTGGGTCTCTATGTGGGCAGCATCATCTCTGAGTTAGTGATTGCTGTTTAGCAGTCTGATAGCCTTGAGATAGAAGCTGTTTTTCAGTCTCTCCGTCCCAGCTTTGATGCACCTGTACTGACCTCGCCTTCTGGATGACAGCGGTGTGAACAGGCACTGGCTCGGGTGGTTGTTGTCCTTGATGATCTTTTTGGCCTTCCAGTTACATCAGGTGCTGTAGGTGTTATGGAGAGCAGGTAGCTTGCCCCCAGTGATGCGTTGTGCTGACCGCACCACCCTCTGGAAAGCTTTGCGGTTGAGGGTGGTGCAGTTGCCTTACCAGGCTGTGATACAGCCCGACAGGATGCTCTCGAATGGTGCATCTGTAGAAGTTTTTCAGGGTTTTGAGTGACAAGCCAAATTTCTTCAGCCTCCTGAGGTTGAAGAGACGCTGTTGCGCCTTCTTCACCACACTCTGTGTGGTTGGACCATTGCAGCTTGTCTGTGACGTGTACACATAAAACTTTCCACCTTCTCCACTGCTGTCCTTTCGATGTCCTTTCGATGTAAATGTAGGGGAAATGGCACGCATGGCTTACAGAAACAGTCGCTTTCAATCTAGGGATTTTGTGGTTAATTGAGGTAAAACAGTAATTCTGCTCATGTGCATGTATGAACTACACATTGACACATCCAGACCAAAAAGGTAGGTTTTTAAAAGACTTACTAGTCTCCAAAGTACCAGAGAATGTCTTTAAAAGAAACATAGGCACCATGGGTCTATATAGGCTATTTCAATCATATTGAAATTAATTTCATGTTCAATCCATTGAGTTATATTTTGCGACTAGGCTTCTATCTGTTATTTTTGCCTTATTGTGGTTCATGATGTGTGACAACGTGTGCAATGATGTGCCCAATCTTTGATTTAGTGCTATTATTGGGTAAGCATAATAAGCCGCCCCAAAAGACTATTTGCTGCCATAGGTAGTAATATTTCTCTAGGGGCTGATCTGTCGTCAGTATTGTGGAAAAATTCTAATGTTAAGGTAAGATTTGAATGGAGAAAGCTGATCTGAGAGCAACGCTGCTTTTCTTTCAACCCTATCCATATCAACATATGGTCAAATGACTCACTTAGAGAACATTCTCTCTACATGATCATTTGGGAAACACTTAAAAAGTTGCCTCGTAAATAACGATGCATCTGGTGCGATCATTGTAATGTATCAGTTACATCGCAACTGGGAAACAAGACCTCGATCAGTAGACTGGAAGCGTCACTTAGGGGAGAGGCTTTCAGATAGTTATTTTGGCCACTTGTGAGAGTAAACATCATTCCTGTTAATCTGTTCTGTTGAATTGTTATCACATGTTAATCCTCTTGAGCAAATTTTCACATCCCTGCGCGAAATGTAATTAGCATTGTATATTTATTTGATAAAAATATTTCTGTTAAAAACCTAGATATGTGTTTTTTCCAGGGTCTGCGTCTCAATCCACCACATTCGCTGATATTGGCCTTTCGCAACTATCGGTGTCTGTCAGTCCATTAGGCATCCCAAAAATCAGTCTTCTCACAAAAATGTCTACAGCATCCATATGGTTTGACCTATAAACTGTTATAACCCCATAATGGAACAAGTACAGTACCAGTCAAAAGTATGGACACAGGTCCATTCAAGGGTTTGTCTTAATTTTTTAAATATTTTCTGCATAGTAGAATAATACTGAAGACATCAAAACTATGAAATAACACATGAAATCATGTAGTAACCAAAAAAGTTTTTAACAAATCAAAATATATTTAATATTTGAGATTCCTCAAAGTCGCCACCCTTGGCCATGATGACAGCTTTGAACACTCTTGGCATTCTCTCAACCCGCTTCACCTGAAATGCTTTTCCAAAAGTCGTATAGTCCTTACACAGCCTGGAGGTGTGTTGGGTCGTTGTCCTGTTGAAAAACAAATGATAGTGCCAGTAAGCGCAAACCGGATGGGATGATGTGGTAGCCATGCTGGTTAAGTGTGCCTTGAATTCTAAATAAATCACAGACAGTGTCACCAACAATGCACCCCCACACCATCACACCTCCTCCTCCATGCTTCATGGTGGGAACCACACATACGGAGATCATCCGTTCACCTACTCTGCATCTCACAAAGACACAGCGCCTGGAACCGCACATCTCAGAATTAGACTCATCAGACCAAAGGATAGATATCCACCGCTTTAATGTCCATTGCTTGTGTTTCATGGCCTAAGCAAGTCTCTTCTTATTATTGGTGTCCTTTAGTAGTGGTTTCTTTGCTGCAATTCACACAGTCTCCTCTGAACATTTGATGTTGAGATGTGTCTGTTACTTGAACTCTGTGAAGCATTTATTTGGGCTGCAATTTCTGAGGCTGGTAACTTATCCTTATCCTCTGCTGCAGAGGTAATTCTGAGTCTTTCTTTAGTGTGGCAGTCCTCATGAGAGCCAGTTTTATCATAGTGCTTGATGGCTTTTGCGACTGTTCTTGAAATTGTCTTAAAGTAATGATGGACTGTTGTTTCTCTTTGCTTATTTGAGCTGTTCTTGCCAAATTGGTCTATCTTTTGTATGCCACCTCTACCTTGTCACAACACAACTGATTATTTCAAAGCAAATTAATTTTTAACAAGGCACGCCTCTTAATTGAAATGTATTCCAGGTAACTACCTCATAAAGCTGGTTGAGAGAAAGCCAAGAGTGTGCAAAACTGTCATCAAGGCAAAGGGTGGCTACTTTGAAGAACCTCAAATATAACATATGTTTTTATTTGTTTAACACTTTTTTGGTTACTACATGATGTGTTATTTCATAGTTTTGATGTCTTCATTATTATTTTACAATGTAGAAAATAGTACCAATAAAGAAAAACCCTTGAATGAGTAGGTGTGTCCAAATGTTTGACTGGTACTGTATATGTCAGACGTTTTTCTCTACGACCCCGACAAGCGTCAAGGGACTCATCTGAATTCAGTAACGCTGATCGGCCAACTTCCATCTGTCATGTTCAAACGGTTTGGGCTACACATATGATCCCTCTATGGAAAGACTCTAGAGCAGGGGTATTCAACACTTACCATATAAAATCTGGAGCCCGCTGGTTTTCTGTTCTACCTGATAATTAATTGCACCCATCTAGTGACCCAGATTTAAATCAGTTCCTCATTAGAAGGGAACACTGAAAATATGCAGTGGAACTGAGGTCCAGACTATATTTGTAGCTTTAATGAGACAACTGTAGTTCCTTATGAGCCTATGCAAATCCCAAATTTGGGATGCTTACCACATTACTACAATATGTAAATACTAATGTTACTAATATTATATTAAAACATGTATGTAATTTGCAAACCTCGCAATAAGCCACATCTCCTGAAAATAACCCACATTAAAAAAGACACAGCTGTTGGTTCAACCCAGCATGAACATGAATATAACCTAATTGATGGTTAAATTACAACACAACATGTTCGGTTATTCACCCAACCCAACTGGCTTGGTCAAAATAACCCCGTGTGCTTTCAGTCTAATATTTACCCAGTGCTGGGTTACCAAATAACCCAAAAGTGTAGTAACTGTTACAGCTTACATTTACAAATGCACTTACCCAACCCTGCACATACTACGTGCACACACATACAGTACGCATGCATGCACCTACACAAACAAACAAACAAACAAACACACATACAAGCAGTCATGTATTCAAATACACACACAACCACAAAAGGGCACACACACACACACACACACACACACACACACACACACACACACACACACACACACACACACACACACACACACACACACACACACACACACACACACACACAAGCAGTTACGCATACAAATTCACACACATGAACACACAAACACGTTGTAAGGATTAAGTAGAACCAGATTTTGTGTTGCAGAGCCGTGAACAGGGATGGGCGGGTGGCACCCCACCCTTTCCAGACAACTTGATCAATTAGTAACCATGGTAACCAGGCAGCACAGGCTCCCACATAGGTCAAATTGTTTCCCACATCAACGTAACTGTTAATAGCGCCATGGCAACAACAACATAAAAATAGAATAGATATAGATGCTCTGTCCGTCACCTTCACCCAGAAATAAGGCAAATCGCTTCAACTAACTAAAAACCTGAAAAAAAGTATATTTTGGGATTTATGAAGAACATCAATATTTATATGCAATGCAAACCTCTACTGCAATTTGTTTTTTCTGTATAACATCTTACGCAATTTGTTTTTCCAATTGCAGTGGGGTAAACAGCAGAGAGAGAGAGAGAGAGAGAGAGAGAGAGAGAGAGAGAGAGAGAGAGAGAGAATCCTCGTCCCAAATGACATTCTATTGTATTTCAGTCCTGTGCTCTGGTCAAAGTAGTGCACTATATAGGGAATAGGGTATCATTTGGGATTCCAGCATACAGTATGGGCATAAACCTCTATTCAACAGGCATTTAATCTATATTGCCTGTCAGCAAACACACCTGAACACTACCCCTCAGAGGACGAGATCCCAATCATGGCTGCCTTTACATTATCATTTTGGCTATAGAATGATCTGAATCTGTAACCTTCACATGCAGTAACACATAATGGCTCGTAATTACTCCTCTTTCACCCCAGCTGCCAAACTCACCCTGATTTAGACAACCATCCTGCCCATGCTAGATTATCGAGACGTAATTTATAGATCGGCAGGTCAGGGTGCTCTCGAGCGGCAAGATGTTCTTTACCATTCGGCTATCAGATTTGCCACCAATGCTCCTTATAGTACACATCACTGCACTCTATACTCTTCTGTAAACTGGTCATCTCTGTATACCTGTCACAAGACCCACTGGTTGATGCTTATTTAGAAAACCCTCTTAGGCCTCACTCCCCCCATAAGAGATATCCACTGCAGCCCTCATCCTCCACATACAAGACCTGTTCTGCCAGTCACATTCTGTTAAAGGCCCCAAAAGCACACACATCCCTGGGAAGCTCCTCTTTTCAGTTCGCAGCAGCTAGCGACTGGAATGAGCTGCAACAAACACTCAAACTGGACAGTTTTATCTTAATCTTTTCATTCAAAGACACTCATACTGACAGTTGTAGCTGCACTGAATGATGTTTTGTTGTCTCTACCTTCTTGCCTTTTCTGCTGTTGTCTGTGCCCAATAATGTTTGTACCCTGTTTTGCGCTGCTACCATGTTGTGCTGCTGCCATGTTATGTTGCTACCATGTTGTTGTCATGTGTTGCTGCCATGCTATGTTGTTGTCTTAGGTCTCTCTTTATGTAGTGTTGTGTTGTCTCTCTTGTCGTGATGTGTGTCCTATATTTTTATTTAATTTATTTGTATTTTTAATCCCAGCCCCCGTCCCCGCAGGAGGTTCTTCTGCCTTTTGGGAGGCCATCATTGTAAATATGTATTTGTTCTTAACTGACTTGCCTAGTTATATAAAGGTACAATATATATATATACTGTATATAATATATACACTGCTCAAAAAATAAAGGGAACACTTAAACAACACAATGTAAATCCAAGTCAAGTGCTTTCACTCTAGTGGTAGCATGAGACGGAGTCTACAACCCACACAAGTGGCTCAGGTAGTGCAGCTCATCCAGGATGGCACATCAATGCGAGCTGTGGCAAGAAGGTTTGCTGTGTCTGTCAGCATAGTGTCTAGAGCATGGAGGCGCTACCAGGAGACAGGCCAGTACATCAGGAGATGTGGAGGAGGCCGTAGGAGGGCAACAACCCAGCAGCAGGACCGCTACCGCCGCCTTTGTACAAGGAGGAGCAGGATGAGCACTGCCAGAGCCCTGCAAAATGACCTCCAGCAGGCCACAAATGTGCATGTGTCTGCTCAAATGGTCAGAAACAGACTCCATGGTGGTGGTATGAGGGCCTGACGTCCACAGGTGGGGGTTGTGCTTACAGCCCAACACCATGCAGGACGTTTGGCATTTGCCAGAGAACACCAAGATTGGCAAATTCGCCACTGGCGCCCTGTGCTCTTCACAGATGAAAGCAGATTCACACTGAGCATATGTGACAGACGTGACAGTCTGGAGACGCAGTGGAGAACGTTCTGCTGCCTGCAACATCCTCCAGCATGACCGGTTTGGCGGTGGGTCAGTCATGGTGTGGGGTGGCATTTCTTTGGGGGGCCGCACAGCCCTCCATGTGCTCGCCAGAGGTAGCCTGATTGCCATTAGGTACCGAGATGAGATCCTCAGACCCCTTGTGAGACCATATGCTGGTGTGGTTGGCCCTGGGTTCCTCCGAATGCAAGACAATGCTAGACCTCATGTGGCTGGAGTGTGTCAGCAGTTCCTGCAAGAGGAAGGCATTGATGCTATGGACTGGCCCGCCCGTTCCTCAGACCTGAATCCAATTGAGCACATCTGGGACATCATGTCTCGCTCCATCCACCAACGCCACATTGCACCACAGACTGTCCAGGAGTTGGCGGATGCTTTAGTCCAGGTCTGGGAGGAGATCCCTCAGGAGACCATCCACCATCTCATCAGGAGCATGCCCAGGAGTTGTAGGGAGGTCATACAGGCACGTGGAGGCCACACACACTACTGAGCCTAATTTTGACTTGTTTTAAGGACATTACATCAAAGTTGGATCAGCCTGTAGTGTGTTTTCCACTTTGAGTGTGACTCCAAATCCAGACCTCCATGGGTTGATAAATTTGATTTCCATTGATATTTTTTGTGTGATTTTGTTGTCAGCACATTCGACGATGTAAAGAAAAAAGTATTTAATAAGAATATTTAACTCATTCAGATCTAGGATGTGATATTTTAGTGTTCCCTTTATTTTTTGAGCAGTGTATATATATATATAAAAGACATCCTGCCCAATTCTGGTTTTATTCCCACTTATTGGTCTCTTGGCCAATGACAGTGATCAGATCTTTTCACATCAGATCTTTTTCAGAGCTGATCTGATTGGTCAAAAGTATCAGAATTGGCCTGCCTGTTTAAATGCAGCCAATGTTTCCCTGATGGTATCCTAATGCCCAAATAGTGCACTACTATTGACCAGAGTAAAGCACTTTATATGGAATAATGGACACATTTTGGACCCATTTCCAGTCACACCTTTAACACTTTACCCATCTCAACCATGATAAACATAGAGCACAACAGGAAGATAGAGACAGGTACGGTGACCTTGAGGCTGTTCTAGGGTCAGTTTGGGCCACAAGTGTTATGGTCATGGACAATGGGCTATAGCTAGCAGTCAACACTGGACAGACAAACCCACTGTCTCCCTGCTCTGAGTTTGTTACATTATGACTAATGTTATGACTAATTTGTATCCCAAATGACACCCTATTCCCTACATAGTGCAGTACTTTTGACCAAGGTGCACTGTATAGGGAATAGGGTGCCATTTGGGATCCATTCTTGTATTTTATTTCACCTTTTTTTAACTAGGCAAATATACCCTTTTCCTCATGATAATGCAAGGTGGAGAAAGTATTGGTTCACATGGATGTGATGTGTGTGCCAAGTCTATATTAGTATGTGTGCGTCAGCTACTATAAGGCCCCTAAGCCTTCTGCATGGGTTCCCACCCTCCCTGGTTCCTACCTCCTTGTTCTGCTGCTAATAACCATGCGAACCCGTCGTCACTCCCCGGTTCACACCACATCATTAAGAAGAACTTTTTATGCCACAATAACTACCGCCCTGTAGCACTCACATCTGTGAAGTGCTTTGAAAGGCTGGTTATGGTACACATCAACTCCATCATTCTAGACATCCTAGACGAGGGGTCTCCAACCTTTTCTTACATGACAGCTACTTTTAAAAATGAAACATGTCACAAGCTACTAATCTTTTCCGAGCTATCGAATAGGCACATTCTTCTCTTCTCCGTTCACCTGCAACTCCTCTCCAGGTAGAAGATAATGTAGTGCACTGTGTCTTCTGTCCATATACCTGTTAAAATAATGGTTCATAAGAACTCTAAGGGGGCAATTTAAAATCGGTGATTTTTCTCCCCAGATTGTTTTATATTTTTCTAAATTACGTATCGAATCACATTTTATTGGTCACATAACACGTGTTTAGCAGATGTTATTGCGTGTGTAGCGAAATGCTTGTGTTTCTAGCTCCGACAGCGCAGTAATATCTCACAAGTAATATCTAATAACATATACCCAATACACACAACTATAAGTAAAGGAATGGATTTTAGAATATCTAAATATATGGACGAGCAATGTCAGAGAGGCATAGACTAAGATACAGTAGAATATAATAGAATACAGTATGTACATATGAGATGAGTTGTCACGACTTCCGCCGAAGTTGGCTCCCTGCCTGTTCGGGCGGTGCTCGGCGGTCGTCGTCACCGTCCTACTAGCCACTACCGATCCCTTTTTCGGTTGTCTGTTGGTTTTGTCTTATTAGTTTCACCTGTGTGTATTTTAGTTTAATTAGCGTCCTTATAGATAGTAGGTTGTCCCGCCCTTGTTTTGTGCGGGATTGTTTTTTGTTACTCTGTCGTATGGTGGTTTTCGTATGTGTATTCTCCGGACTATTTGGTCCTGTGTTAGGGCTGGTCAATTGTATGCGCCCTGTATGTTGGCGTGACCGTTTTGTGCGCCAGAGAATAAATTGACGATCTACTGAACCCTGCTCTCTGCACCTGATTCCACCCGCTACTCCTAGTATCCCGTGACAGAATCCCGCACCTACAATGGAATCAGCAGGAGCAGCCACGTCTCCTCTCCCATCGATGGAGGAGAGGGTCCTCCATCACACCAGCGTGCTTCACAGGATTGGTTCGGCCATGGACCAAATGATGGAGAGGATGGATCGATGGGAGAGGAGTGGCCTTCCCACCTCATCTCCAGCACCCCCTCCTTCAGCACCTCCTGTTCCTGCAACCACATCTGGCTCCGGGGCTCTTCGGCTGACGCTCCCACGGGAGTATGATGGAACGGCGGCTGGGTTCCAGGGTTTCCTTCTCCAACTGGAACTGTACCTGGCTACCGTGCGTCCTGCTCCCTCCGGAGAAGAGAGCGTGAGCGCCCTCGTCTCCTGATTGACTGGGCAAGCCCTCGAGTGGGCCAACTCAGTGTGGAATGGTCCGGACTCTGCGAGGGATAATTACCCAGAGTTCACCCGCCGATTCCGAGCTGTGTTTGACCATCCACCAGAGAGTCGGGCGGCGGGTGAACGGCTGTTCCACCTGCGTCAGGAGACGAGGAGCATACAGCACTTTGCCCTGGAGTTCAGGACCTTGGCCACAGGAGCAGGGTGGAACGACAGGGCCTTGATAGATAATTTCCGATGCAGTCTCAGGGAGGACGTCCGCAGGGAGCTAGCATGTCGGGACACCACCCTCACACTGGATGAACTCATTGACTTGGCTATCCGTCTCGACAACCTGCTGGCTGCCCGCGGGCGTTCGGATCAGGTCCTGTCGTTTCCACTTCCCAGCCCTCCTGCCCCTATCCCTATGGAGTTAGGAGGGGCGGCTTCGAGGGGGACCGGAGGAGGAGTGTCCTACTGCACCAGTTGTGTGGTCGGCGAGGGCACACGGCCGACCGGTGCTGGAGGAACTCGTCTGGGAGACGGGAGGGCAGGCGGAGCACTACTCGATCACCCCAGGTGAGTAAGCACCAGAATCACCCAGAGCTTCCTGTCGGTCATATGTATGTGTTGACTTCTTTCCCTGGATTCTTTCCCTCTCTACAGCATAAGGCGCTAGTCGATTCAGGCGCAGCTGGGAATTTCATGGATCGTGGGCTCGCGTTAAGGCTAGGGATTCCACTGGTGTCGTTAGACCTACCTTTCCCCGTGCACTCCTTAGATAGCCAACCATTAGGGTCAGGAATGGTTAGGGAGGCTACGGTACCGCTAGACATGGTAACGCAGGGGGATCATAAGGAGCAGATTAGTCTGTTCCTTATAGATTCACCTGCGTTTCCAGTGGTGTTGGGAATTCCCTGGCTAGCTCAACAAAACCCGGTGATTTCCTTGTGACAGGGAGCTCTTAAGGGGTGGTCAGAGGAGTGTTCAGGCAGGTGTATAGGAGTTGCCGTTGGTGCGACTACGGTGAAGAGTCCAGACCAGGTTGCCACCGTGCGCATTCCCTCTGAATATGCCGATTTGGCTATCGCCTTCAGTAAAAAGAGGGCGACCCAATTACCACCCCATCGTCGAGAGGACTGCGGGATAAACCTTCTGGAGAATGCTGCACTTCCTAGGAGTCACGTGTATCCATTGTCCCAGGAGGAGACAGTAGCGATGGAAACACATGTTGCTGAATCGCTGGGACAGGGGTACATTCGGCCCTCCGCATCACCCGTCTCCTCGAGCTTCTTTTTTGTGAAGAAGAAGGATGGAGGTCTGCGTCCGTGCATTGATTATAGAGGTCTAAATTCCATCACAGTGGGGTTTAGTTACCCACTACCTCTCATCGCTACGGCGGCGGAATCATTTCACGGGGCGCGCTTCTTCACAAAACTGGACCTGAGGAGCGCGTTGGTCAGCAGAGGCGGGCAGAGCTTTCAGTCGTTTGAAAGAGCTGTTCACCAATGCGCCCGTGTTGGCGCATCCGGACCCCTCTTTAGCGTTCATAGTGGAGGTGGATGCGTCCGAGGCTGGGGTCGGGGCCGTGCTGTCCCAGCGCTCGGGCGTGCCACCCAAGCTCCACCCGTGTGCTTTCTTTTTGAGCAAGCTCGGTCCAGCGGAGCGAAACTATGACGTGGGGGACCGGGAGTTGTTAGCTGTAGTCAAAGCTCTGAAGGTGTGGAGACATTGGCTTGAGGGGGCGAAACACCCTTTTCTCATCTGGACTGACCATCGTAATCTCGAGTATATCCGGGCAGCGAGGAGACTAAATCCACGTCAGGCTAGATGGGCAATGTTGTTCACCAGGTTTCGGTTTACCATCTCATACCGGCCAGGCTCCCAAAACACCAAAGCCGACGCACTGTCCCGCCTCTATGATACCGAGGAGCGGTCCGTTGAGCCAACTCCCATCATTCCACTGTCATGTCTCGTTGCACCGGCGGTATGGGAGATGGACGCAGAGATAGAGAGGGCCTCACAGTTAGAGCCGCCCACCCCCCCCCCCTAACTGTCCAGTGGGGACTCAGTACGTGGCGAGGGGGGTCCGGGATAAGCTGATCCGGTGGGCTCATACTCTCCCCTCCTCGGGTCATCCTGGCATCGAGAGGACAGTGCGGAGTCTTAGAGTAATGCAAAATATGTCAACATTATTAAAGTGGCCAGTGATTTTAAGTCTAAGCATATAGGTAACAGCCTCTAATGTGCTAGTGATCAACTGCTAGTGATGGGCATTCCGAGTCTTTTCTGTGAGTGGGGTCTTCGTTCAGTAATGCTTAGAAATTGAACTAAAATCTAATTTAAAGCCTAAGTCAAATGTGATTTCAAATACATTTTAACCTGACCAAACTATTAGATGGCCTGCAAAAAGAATAATGACTAAATGTAATGCACTGAAAAAATGTTGTATGGACCAGAATGAGGCTCTCTCCTCCCTATATTGTTCCTGCAGTGAGGAATTACCTTCTTCAGAGAATGTTTTTATAAATTATCTGCAGATAATTGATGTCTGGGGCTAAAAAAGCAATAGTAACAATATAAAAATATTCAACCACTACACACATTTCTTGTTAACAAACTACAGTTTTGATAAGTCGGTTAGGACATCTACTTTGTGCATGACACAAGTAATTTTTCCAACAATCGTTTACAGACAGATTATTTCACTTATAATTCACTGTATCACAATTCCAGTGGATCAGAAGTTTACATACACTAAGTTGAATGTGCCTTTAAACAGCTTGGAAAATGCCAGATAATGATGTCATGGCTTTAGAAGCTTCTGATTTACATACTTTACATACTTTACATACTATACAAAATCAAAAGAAATCAGCCAAGACCTCAGAAAAACAATTGTAGACCTCCACAAGTCTGGTTCATCCTTGGGAGCAATTTCCAAATGCTTGAAGGTACCACGTTCATCTGTACAAACAATAGTACACAAGTATAAACACCATGGGACCACGCAGCTGTCATACTGCTCAGGAAGGAGACACGTTCTGTCTCCTAGAGATAAACGTAATTTCTTGCGAAAAGTGCAAATCAATCCCAGAACAACAGCAAAGGACCTTATGAAGATGCTGGAGGAAACAGGTACAACAATATCTATATCCACAGTAAAACAAGTCCTATATCGACATAACCTGAAAGGCCACTCAGCAAGGAAGAAGCCACTGCTCCAAAACCGCCATAGAAAAGCCAGACTACGGATTGCAACTGCACATGTGGACAAAGATCGTACTTTTTGGAAACATGACCTCTGGTCTTGATGAAACAAAAATAAACTTTTTGGCCATAATGACCATCGTTATGTTTGGAGGAAAAAGGGGGAGGCTTGCAAGCCGAAGAACACTATCCCAACCCTGAAGCATGGGGGTGGCAGCATCATGTTGTGGGGGTGCTTTGCTGCAGGAGGGACTGGTGAACATCAAAAAATAGATGGCATTGAAGGAAGGAAAATTATGTGGATATATTGAAGCAACATCTCAAGACATCAATCAGGAAGTTAAAGTTTGGTCACAAATGGGTCTTCCAAAGACCCCAAGGATACTTCCAAAGTTGTGCAAAATGACTTAAGGACAACAAAGTCAATGTATTGGAGTGGCCATCACAAAGCCCTGGCCTCAATCCCATAGAATGTGTGGGCAGAACTGAAAAAGCATGAGCAAGCAAGGAGGCCTACAAACCTGACCCAGTTACACCAGCCTTGACTTCTGTAGTAGCTGGGAGCTTGCGATGTGTTATACTTGTGAGATTTGTTTATGACAGTTTGTGGTGGAACACATGTGGGCCTACTTTCAGAATTGTTTGGCGAGCTACTCATAGGTGGTCTGCGAGCTACTGGTAGCTCGCAATCGACCTGCTGGAGACCCTGCTGGAGACCCACTCCAATCTGCATACCGCCCAAATAGATCCGAGGGCGACGCAATCTGAACTGCACTCTACACTGCCCTCACTCAGATAGATAATAGGAATACCTATGTGAGAATGCTATTCATTGACTACAGATCAGCGTTCAACACCATTGTCCCCTCCAAGTACCTCACCAAGCTTAGGATCCTGGGACTGAACAACTCCCTTTGCAACTGGATCCTGGACTTCCTTAAGGGCCGACCCCAGGTGGTGAGGGTAGGAAATATTACCTCCGCCACGCTGACCCTTAACACGGGGGCCCCACATGGGTTGTGATCATGACGATGATAAGTATTCAGACCCTTTAGGCAGTACTTTGTTGAAGCACCTTTGGCAGCGATGACAGGATTGAGTCTTATTGACGCTACAAGCTTGGCACACCTGTATTTGGGGAATTCCTCCCATTCTTTGCAGATCCTCTCAAGCTCTGTCAGGTTGGATAGGGAGCGTTGCTGCACAGCTATTTTCAGGTCTCTCCAAAGATGTTTGATCGGGTTCAAGTCTGGGCACTGGCTGGGCCACTCATGGACATTCAGAGACTTGTCCCAAAGCCACTCTTGCATTGTCCTGGCTGTTGCTACTCTCTTTTTATCATATATGCATAGTCACTTTAACTATACATTAATGGACATACTACCTCAATTAGCCCGACTAACCGGTGCCCCCGCACATTGGCTACCCGGACTATCTGCATTGTGTCCCACCACCCAACCCCTCTTTACGCTACTGCTACTCTCTGTTGATCATATACGCGTAGTCACTTTAGCCATACCTACATGTACAACCTCAATCAGCCCGACACAGTCTTTTTTAATGTTGTTTTTATTTCTTTACTTATCTATTGTTCACCTAATACCTTTTTTTACTTAAAAATTGCACTGTTGGTTAGAGCCTGTAAGTAAGTATTTCACTGTAAGGTCTACACCTGTTGTATTCGTTGGACGTGACAAATAAACTTTGATTTGATGGTGCCAGGTTTCCTCCGGACGTGACGCTTGGCATTCAGGCCAAAGAGTTGAATCTTGGTTTCATCAGATCAGAGAATCTCCAAGTGGGCTGTCATGTGCCTTTTACTGAGGAGTGGCTTCCGTTTTTCCATTCTACCATAAAGTCCTGATTGGTGGAGAGCTGCAGAGATGGTTGTCCTTCTGGAAGCTTCTCCCATCTCCACAGAGGAACTCTAGAAATATGTCAGAGTGACCATAGGGTTATTGGTCAACTCCCTGACCAAGGCCCTTCTCCCCCAATTGCTCAGTTTGGCTGGGCGGCCTGCTCTAGGAAGAGTCTTGGTGGTTCCAAACTTCATCTATTTAAGAATGATGGAGGCCACTGTGTTCTTGGGGACCTTCAATGCTGCAGACAGTTGTTTGTACCTTTCCCCAGATCTGTGCCTCGACACAATTCTGTCTCAGAGCCCTACAGACAATTCCTTCAACCTTTGTTTCTGCTCTGTCATCTGTGGGGACCTCATATAGACAGGTGTGAGCCGTTCCAAATCATGTCCAATCAATTGAATTTACCACAGGCAGACTCCAATCAAGTTGTAGAAACATCTCAAGGATGATCAATGGAAACAGGATGCACCCGAGCTCAATTTTGAGGCTGTAATGTAAGAAAATGTGGAAAAAGTAAAGGAGTCTGAATACTTTCCGAAGGCACTATATACAAATACCTAGCAGCCAACCTGCTTGCACTAATCCCATCTAATTAAACACATATACTGTAACATACCAGCACGCTGTCAGCAACACTTACTTTCATACAAAACATACAGCTAACGTAAAAGTATTGGTAAAAGTATTGTTCTGTGTCATTGCACTGCATTTTCCAGTAACCTCAAAGAAGCTGGCGGCAAGTCAATATCAACATTATAGTGACATACTTTACACTAACTCATTACATAATTACATTTAAAAGGTATTTTACTAATAATAAGAGGTATTATGAAGACCAATGTATGATTAACTACAACATCATTCCCTGTAACGGTTACAGATGCTTAGACAGCTACTACTTGCTATGACTGTGTTTTTTGAAATCAACCACAGCTGAATGCACTGACTATGCTTTGGACAAGAGCATCAGCTAAATTATTAAAATGTAAATGTCTAACGAAAACTTGCAAAGCACACTGCTGGGTATTATTCCAGTGAGCTCCGCCCTCAAACTATTTGTATTCTGATCAAATGTGCCCTTGTTTGGGGACTAAGGTCATTAGAATAATAACCAGCAGTGTGTTTTTACAAGTGTTCATTTTTACATTTACATTTTGATAATTTAGCAGACACTTGTATCCTGAGCGATTTACAGTCAGTGTATTAAACTAAGGTAAACAATAATACCACAGTCATAGCAAGTAAAAAGAGGACGTTACCATTACCGAGAATGTTGTAGTTAAGCGGTCAACTTACACATTTAGACTAAGTAAACAGACTATTAAGAACACCTTCTTAGTATTGAATGAATTGAACCATGCGTTGCAATTTGCAACAGTCACCCGAACCTGACAGAGGGGTGTGCAGGGCTACTACACAGCACTCGTGGAAAGCGGGTCACAAGGCAGTCACTGTCCGCTGAGTAGCTAGATACTACCGATTGCCATGAGTTAATAGGTCATGTAACTTAAGTGCGCTAATGTTGATAGAAAGAAGTGCCCTGCTATACGCACCAACACCAAACTGCAGGCTATAGTCCTATAGGGATACAGTAAGGGTTATCTAATAGAAACACCTACCCAGGCACCCAGCTTAGTCCCTTCACAGAAAGAGAGACACATAGAACGGTGCTTACCTTGTTTCTCTGTGGGGAGCAGAATGGGGCTGAGTGTTTTGGACGCGACGCTGGAGCACGCTCCCCGTCCCTCTAGCAGGGCTTGCAGTGGTCGGGTCTCCCCGGGTTGGTGCTGACAGGTCAGCCCGGAGCCACAGCGTCCGGTGTACACTCCACACGCCTGACCCTCTGCAAGGGCGCACGTCAGACAGCACCCACAGCCAGGCTCCCTTACCCTGTCGGCGCAGTCTTTTGCCAGAGGCTTGCACTGCATGAGAGCCACGGTGTCACACGGCTCGCATCGGACCACCGTCCCCACGGTCTCCGCGAACCGTGTGAATGCAGCGAGCACGGCAGTGAGACAAAACAAGCATAGACCGGGCATTCTGCCGAAAAGCTGGTCACAAAGGGACAGTAGGCGAGTTGTCAACTAGGCTTACGGGGACTCTCCGTGTCAAAGAGTGCCGGATAGCCTTCTCCATCTATTTTATTTTACGCGAACTTGTTGTTTTATACAGGCTGAAAAAACAGCCAACAAGTCACACCCTTCATATGAATAATGTAAACGGAGAGCCCGGATCTCGAGGTACCACGGACATCGACACACAGGCTCCTGTAACCTAAGTGTTTATTTGTTTTTATTTACACATTGTCCTGCTTAGAGTACATTTAGTCATTAGAAATTGATGTGACTTTCCATGCCTTTTATTCAGATCAGTGTTAGGAATGTCTGTCACCTTACCTACATTTCAGCACAAGTGAAGGACATTTGATTCAATAAACATTTTCCTTCATGGTGTTGTTGTTACTTGACTGTGTTGAGTTAATTTCCGTCTTTCAAAGTTAAAAAGATGGGGAGGTGCACCGTTATATTTCCCAATATGCTTTTTTGCAGGTATAATTATTAGAATAGCTTGATTTAATTGATTGATTAATTGATCTTATACTATACAAAGATAAATAACGTATCAGTAAATAACTTACTGATTATTACTTACTGATTATCCAATCAGTAAGGGGTTGGATTTATTACACCCATTACTGAGGTGTTAGTCCAGTTTACATGGCATAGGTAGTCTTATTTGTTAAAAATATTGAACAGTAATTAAGATTTCCTTGTAAAATTGCTTGTTAGATGACTCGAATATCACTCGGGTTGGGGATATAGAAATGCTCAGATTTTGAGTGAACATACTTTTTCTTGTGGCCAACTACCAGGAAGTTTGCAAAGACGGATTGATAAGTGCTGCCATGTTCGTGGTTTTCCTGCAAAAAAAAAACAAATAGGCTACTTTGAAAATGATGTCGCGGGGGAAAATGTATTGGTCACGGGTTGTGGGTTTTCAGCTATTTCTAAGTTGCACGGTGGGCCGCCAATGCATTACTCTTAAAAATAAATATATTTCCATGTGACCTGCTCCTGAGTGAGACAGGCTGTTGCTGAGTGAGTGAGTGAGTGAGTAGTAGTAGTATTAGGAGAGAGAGAGAGAGAGAGAGGCCGCAGTAGGCAGACATGGCTCTCAAGAGAAGACAGGCTATGTGCACACTGCCCACAAAATGAGGTGGAAACTGAGCTGCACTTCCTAACCTCCTGCCCAATGTATGACCATATTAGACACACATATTTCCCCCAGATTACACACAAAGAATTCAAAAACAAACCCAAACTCCCATATCTACTGGGTGAAATACCACAGTGTGCCATCACAGCAGCAAGATTTGTGACCTGTTGCCACAAGAAAAGGGCAACCAGTGAAGAACAAACACTATTGTAAATACAACCCATATTTATGCTTATTTATTTTCCCTTGTGTACTTTAACCATTTGTACATTGTTACAACAGTGTATATATACATACTATGACATTTGTAATGTCCTTATTGTTTTGAAACTTCTGTATGTGAAATGTTTACTGTTCATTTTTATTGTTTATTTCACTTTGGTATATTATCTACCTCACTTGCTTTGGAAATGTTAACACATGTTTCCCATGCCAGTAAAGCCCCTTGAATTGAAATTTAATTGAATTGAAAGAGAGAGCACTACAGTTATTGGCTGAGTCAGTGAGCGAGATGAGAGAGAGCAGCACGTTCACACGTTGTGTCAACTTTTTACCAGTTGTAGGAAGGCTATTTAGATCGTCCTTATGAAGACACCTATTTCCAAACCTTTTTCCATGAAACATATTAATACTCTATAACTGATGCACATCAAGAAATAATGAAGACAAAGCACTGGAAAACGACTTTGGGCACACTAGAGCGCAAAGCACTGGACAACGACTTTGGGCACACTAGAGCGCATTACATAAATCTGCTCGGAGGTGGTTTAAACTGCATTCTAATGTTGAATGCTTAAAGAAATCGGTATCAAGCGAAGTGTTTTATCTGTGCTCATTTCTTGGGTCTTGTGGGCTGCTGGAGTGGAAATTTGAAATGGAAGTTTTGGAACTCCCTTGCGTGGTTCTTTTTGTATGGGGAAAAGTCCTCAATAAACGGACAGGCTAAATATGGAGAATAATACATTTGCCTTTGTTGTCCATCAAGTAGCCTATTAAGGTAAATGCCATTGTATGCTACCATTTGATACAATACATACGTTGAAATTACGATATCACTAGAGTTGCAAATCAATTTGTGCCACTTCTGCAGCCTACCTGGAGCTGGCAAACCAATTGAATACATAACCTATATCTTCAGTTTATTGTTGTGAGAAATTTATTGTTATTGTTGTTGTGTTATTATGAACGCATTCGATTGATGGTAACAGTAGCCTGATTAAGCTACACGTAAAACACAATTTAAAAAATAAACACTGGCTGTTGTTTAAGCATATTCAGTTCATATACATATTATTAATATTTGATTCAGTGATTGAAATTATGACCCCATCCTCAGTAGCCTATTCCAGCAGGCTGTTGGGGAAACAAGCACTTCTTACTGCGAAATGGCCTCGCTATTCATGTTGAATAAATGTGTATGTTCATTTGAACTAAGCAAGCTGCTAAATCGTTCAGTTTACATCTTGCCTACATCTTGTCTAGGCTACTGTAGACTATTTGAAATGAGATCTAGGCCTATCAGGGGCTATGGGCTACTTGCCTTTATCTCAAAAAACTATAGCAACATTTTACAAGAATTATAAACCCAGATTTTAGTCTGTAGCCTATGCCTATTGAATTGACAAGTCAATCTCGCAAATGGGCTATTTTTAACGGTTTGTAGTCTTCAGATCTGGCACATAATAACAGAATTGCCAGCAAATTGCCTAACATTCGTTTTTTTATGTTAATCCAAATGTTTCTTGCTCAGAGATTTCGAGATCCTCTGTCCAACTTCCATCACTCTCCTGTATGATTTAGCTATAGTCAAGCACATGAGCAAAGGGGATGTATTTACAACTAGAAACCTGGTTCGAACCCTGAATGCTGATTGTCTCAAAGCCGTGGTATATCAGACCATATACCACAGGTATGACAAACCATTACTTTTTACTATTGTAATTGCGTTGGTAACCAGTTTATAACAGCATAAGGCACCCTGAGGGTTTGCGGTATATGGCTAATATACCACGGCTAATGGCTGTATCCAGGCACTCCTCGTTGCATCACGCTTAAGAACAGCCCTTAGCCGTGGTATATTGGGCATTTACCATACCCCCTTGTGCCTCATTGTTTAACCATCCATTGATGGGAAATGATCTGGCAGGTTTAATAAGGCAAATTACCTTTGCTCTTGTCACATATTCAAGTTCATTTATTACATCATGTCATTGCTTCAATATTCATTCTTTTGAGGAAACTCAAACACTTCTTCTAACATCGTTAAATGGTTTATTGAATACTGAGCAATGGGGCAGGGGGGGGGGCCTTGGTCAGGGAGGTGACCAAGAACCCAGTGGTCACTCTGACAGAGCTCTAGATTTCCTCTGTGGAGATGGGAGAACATTCCAGAAGGACAACCATTTCTGCAGCAATCCACCAATCAGGCCTTTATGGTAGATGAGAGCGCACTTGGAGTTTGTCAGAAGGAACCTAAAGTACTCTCAGACCATGAGAAACATGATTTTCTAGTCTGATGAAACCAAGATTGAACTCTTTGGCTTGAATGCCAAGCGTCACGTATGGAGGAGACCTGGCACCATCAGCGGCAGGGACTGGGAGACTAGTCAGGATCAAAGGAAAGATGAACGGAGCAAAGTACAGAGAGATCCTTGATGAAAACCTGCTCCAGAGTGCTCATGTCCTCAGACTGGGGCAAAGGTTCACCTTCTAACAGGATAAGCACATAGCCAAGACAATGCGTTAATGGCTTCTGGATGAGTTTCAGATTTTTTACATTTATTTCATTTTACCTTTATTTAACCAGGTAGGCCAGGGGGCAGTTGTTGTTGGGAGTGGGGAATCAGGGACAGTAAGGGGCAGGGAGGAGCGATCAGAGGGAGTAATGGACGGGTGGATGGTATCGTGAGGGTTCTGGGAGAGAGATGGATTCTTTCAGGGGATAGGGGATTTGGAAGGTCGTGTTTCCCAAAAATGAAATAAAATCTAAATAAAATGTTATGTCACATGTGCCGAATACAACAGGTATAACAGGTAAACCTTACCTTGAAATGCTTACTTAACCAATAACCAATAATGCAAAAATAAGAGTTAAGAATATATTTACAAAATTTAAGTTGAAAAAGTAACACAATAAAATAACAATAATGAGGCTATATATACACACAAGGGGTACTGGTACCGAGTCAATGTGCGGTAGTAGAGGTTAGTTGAGGTAATTTGTACATGTAAGTAGGGGTAAAGTGGCTATGCATGGATAATAAACAGCGAGTAGCAGCCTTGTAAAAAAGGGGGGAGGGGTAAATGAAAATAGTCCAGGAAGTCATTTGATTAGCTGTTCAGCAGTATTATGGCTTGGGGGTAGCAGCTGATAAGGAGCCTTTTGGACGTAGACCTGGCGCTCCGTTACCACTTGCTGTGCGGTAGCAGAGAGAACAGTCAATAACTAGGGTGGTTGGAGTCGTTGGCCTTTTTTAGGACCTTCCGCCTGGTATAGAGGTCCTGGATGGCAGGAATCTTGGCCCCAGTGAATTACTGGGCCACACCTACTACCCTCTGTAGCTCCTTGAGGTCGGATGCTGAGAAGTTGCTATATCAGGTGGTGATGCAACCAGTCAGGATGCTCTCGAAGGTGCAGCTGTAGAACTTTGAGGATCTAAGGTTTAAGGATCTCGAAGCTCTCGACCTGCTCCACTACAACCCCGTCGATGAGAATGGGGGCGTGCTCAGCCCTCCTTTTTGTGTAGTCCACGATCATCACCTTTGTCTTGATCACCTTGCGGGAGAGGCTGTTTCCCTGGTACTCTGACCTCCCTATAGTCTGTCTCATCATTGTCGGTGATCATGCCTACCACCATTGTGGAGTCGGCAAAGTTAACTTCTTGGTGACAGGGGACAGTATATTCCCGTCTGGATGAAATGCATGCCCAAATTCAACTGCCTGCTACTCATCCCCAGAAGATAAGATATGCATATTATTAGTAGATCTGAATAGTAAACACTCTGACATTTCAAATACAGTTTGAATGATGTCTGTGAGTGTCAGGATTTGGCCAGGGTTGTTCCGGGTTTTGGTCACTAGATGCCCCCATTGTGCTTTTTGATCTTATGTTTTTTCCCTTGTTCCCCATTATTATTTGCACCTGTGCCTCGTTTCCCCTGATTGTATTTAAACCCTTAGTTTCCCTCAGTTCTGTGCTCTGTGTTTGTATGTTAGCACCCAGCCCTAGTGTTCTGTGTATTCTTGTCGTTTCCGGTGGATGCTCTTGTGGAATTCTGTTTTTGTTTTTGAGTATCTCTTGAGGCTTTTTTGTGCTATACCTACCACCTTTTGGATTTGCCATTTTGTATTGAAGGACTTCTCCTTTTTTACTTTATTAAATACACCGTCTTAAGTACTGCTGTGTCTGCCTCATCTTCTGGGTTCTGCTGACTATTCGTGGCTCAGTTGGTTAAGTGACTGTTTCTCACTCCAGAGACCCAGGTTCGTAACCGGGTCCTGACAGAAACACAGAGCCAAAAATGAACCCAGAGGCAGCCAGTTCCCAGGACCTTTTTGCCATGCTGTCCCACCACCAGGAGACTGTCCAACGCCACGAAGCCGCCCTGGTTCAGCAAGAGGCCTTAATGGCTAGACATTCTCATCTTCTGTCGGAGATGCTGACTTCCATTAAGCAAATATCTGATCGTCTTACCCCGGCAACAGTTCCCGTCCCAGTACCTCAGATTCACGTACCCATGGCAGTTAACCCCCTGGCTGAACCTCGTCTTCCACCTCCCCAACGGTTCTCAGGTGATCCAAGTGCTTGTAAAGGGTTTCTCACCCAATGTTCTCTCTCCTTTGAGCTACAACCCTCGTCGTTTCCCACCGACCGGTCTAAGATCGCTTATATCATCACCCTGCTGTCGGAAAAAGCCCTGGCCTGGGCTACTGCTGTGTGGGATGCCCATAGTTCCTGCTGTGCCAGCTACTCTGCCTTTGCTGAGGAATTCAAACGAGTGTTTCAAGGCCCAAGCAGTGGTTCTGACTCAGCCAAACAGCTCCTGACTCTCCACCAAGGTTGGCGCAGCGTGACGGACTATGCCATCCAGTTCCGCACGGTGGCAGCAGCGAGTGGCTGGAACAACGAGGCGCTCACGGTGTGCTTTCTGAAAGGCCTTTCCGACACTATCCAAGATGAACTGGCCACTTGGGAACCACCGGACAATCTCGAGTCCCTGATCAAGTTGGCCTCACGCATTGACCAGCATCTGAGAGAGAGAGAACTCAACCGTAGACCTCTAGCCCCTATCAGTCCCAGCTCCGAGTCCCCACCTTTATCCTCGCTGGCTCCATCGGAACCCATGCAGATTGGACGCATCTCCCAGGCTGAGAGAGACCGCCGGATGAGGGAGCGACGCTGTCTATATTGCGACAAACCGGGCCATTTCCGTTCCACGTGTCCCGGGCTCCAGGGAAACGCTCTGTCCCGTACAGACCGGGGGGAACTGTAACGGGAAACATAACCTCCTCCCATCCGTCCAACTCCCGTCTGCTCATTCCAGTCACCCTCTCCTGGGACAACCACAAGCTTCACCTTCAAGCCTTGGTAGACTCTGGAGCCGCAGGTAACTTCATGGATGGTGTCTGGGCGAAGGAGAATGGCGTTCCCTCTGAACCTCTAAGTGAACCCATGAGGGTCACTACATTGGATGGAAGCCCTTTGGGATCTGGACTTGTCACTCATGTCACTACCTCCTTGCGACTTTCAGTTTCACAACACCAGGAATTGATGAACTTTCATTTGATCTCCTGTTCCGAGTTCCCTCTCGTCCTTGGATACCCCTGGCTTCACAGCCATAACCCTCACATCGACTGGTCTGTGGGCACTATCAAGCAGTGGGGTCCTACGTGCCAAGCTACTTGTATTTTCCAGAATTCCCGAGTTCTACTCCCGAGTCTTTAGAATCCATCGACCTGACCCGAGTTCCCGAGTGTTACCATGACCTCAAACTGGTGTTTAGCAAACAGAGGGCCACCATGCTACCACCCCATAGACCTTACGATTGCCCCATCGACCTGTTTCCGGGGACTTGCCCCCCAGGGGTCGGATCTTTTCCCTATCTCCACCCGAACGAGCTGCTATGGATACCTACATCAAGGACGCTCTGGAAGCAGGCCTCATGCGTCCATCCACCTCCCCGGCGGGAGCAGGGTTTTTCTTTGTGGCCAAGAAAGACGGTGGATTACGTCCTTGCATCGACTACCGGGGACTCAATGCCATAACCGTCCGTAACCGTTACCCGCTACCCCTTATGGCCACAGCCTTCGAGCTGCTCCAGGAAGCAGTTGTTTTCACTAAGCTTGACCTGCGGAACGCATACCATCTTGTGCGGATCAGACCTGGTGATGAGTGGAAGACCGCTTTCAACACGCCTACTGGTCACTATGAATACTTGATGCCCTTCGGCCTGACCAACGCCCCAGCGGTGTTCCAAGCGCTCATAAACGATGTGCTTAGGGATATGCTTAACATATTTGTGTTCGTTTACTTGGATGACATCCTCATCTTTTCGAGCTCCCTTCAAGAACACACTAAGCATGTCAGACAAGTACTCAAACGCCTCCTGGACAGCCATCTGTACGTTAAGCCGGAAAAATGTGAATTCCATTCATCCCGAGTACAATTCCTGGGATTTGTAGTGGAACCCGGTCGAGTCCAAATGGACCCCAGGAAGGTAGGGGCGGTAGCGGATTGGCCCACCCCCAAATCCGTTAAGGAAGTTCAGCGTTTCCTGGGCTTCACAAACTTTTACCGCAAGTTCATCAAGAACTTCAGCTTGGTGGCAGCCCCTCTCTCAGCTTTAACCAAGGGTGGCAATGCAAGGTTTTTGTGGGGAAGAGAAGCTGAGACGGCCTTCCAAGGACTCAAGCAGCGCGTTCTCTCTGCTCCCATCCTGATACTACCGACTACGGATGAACCATTTGTGGTGGAGGTAGACGCATCAGAGGTTGGTGTTGGAGCTGTCCTGTCTCAGAGGGGTGAAGACAAGAAGCTTCATCCGTGCGCTTTCTTCTCACACCGGCTTACCCCGACTGAGAGGAACTACGATGTGGGGATCGTGAACTCCTAGCGGTTAAGATGGCATTGAAGGAATGGAGACACTGGCTCGAGGGGGCTTCTCATCCGTTTCAAGTGCTTACGGACCACAAAAATCTGGAGTATATCCAGCAGGCGAAGCGGTTGAACTCTAGACAAGCTAGATGGTCTCTTTTCTTCAATCGATTCCAGTTTATCCTCACCTATCGGCCCGGGTCGAAGAATCTCAAACCGGATGCCCTGTCCCGAGTCTACGCTCCTGCCATTCGAGATGACACGGACATGCCTGTCCTTCCTGCTGCTAAGATTGTGGCTCCGATCTCGTGGCAAGTTGAGGATACCGTGAGACGTGCTCAAGCTAGCGAACCGGACCCGAAAGGAGGTCCTGCCAATCGGTTGTTTGTCCCCAAGGCAGTGAGGACTCAGGTCCTTCTGTGGGGGCACTCCTCTCGCCTCACCTGTCATCCGGGCGTAGGTCGCACCTTGGAGTTCATCCAGCGTAAGTTCTGGTGGCCTACCATAAGAGAAGACGTTGCCACTTTCGTCAATGCCTGTCCCGTGTGCTGCCAGGGCAAATCTTCTCACCTCCGCCCTCAAGGACTCCTTCACCCTTTACCTGTTCCCCACAGACCCTGGTCCCATATCTCATTGGACTTTATTACTGGACTTCCTCCATCCCATGGCAATACTACTATCCTAGTCATAATCGACAGGTTTTCAAAGGCGGCCAGGTTCGTCCCTCTGACTAAGTTACTTTCTGCCAAGGAAACGGCTGAGTTGGTAATTAATCATGTGTTCCGAGTCTTCGGCATTCCTCAAGATATGGTTTCTGACAGAGGTCCCCAGTTCGCCTCAAGGTTTTGGAAGGCCTTCTGCCAACTCATGGGGGCTTCTGCCAGTCTATCTTCAGCGTACCATCCGGAGTCCAACGGCCAAACAGAGAGGATGAATCAAGAGCTGGAAACCACCCTCCGATGTATGACTCGTGACAACCCGTCCACATGGTCATCCTTTATTGTTTGGGCCGAATACGCGCACAACACCTTGCGCTCCTCCTCCACTGGTATGTCCCCGCACGAGTGTCAGTTTGGCTATGCTCCTCCATTGTTCCCGGACCAGGAGGCAGAAGTCAGAGTGCCTTCAGCCTTGAAGTTCGTCAGACGCTGTCGGCTTATGTGGAGGAAGACCCGTCTTAATCTTATGCGTTCCTCACAGAGGTACCAACAACAAGCCAACAGACGTCGCCGTCCCGGGCCTACCCTGCGCCCCGGCCAGAGAGTCTGGCTCTCCACAAGAGACTTACCTCTACGGGTGGAGTCTCGCAAGCTGTCCGAAAAATACATCGGTCCCTTCAAGGTTGCCAGGAGAGTTAACCCAGTTTCTTATCGCCTACACTTACCCAGATCCCTTAAGATTAATCCCACATTTCACATTTCATTGTTAAAACCTGTTGTTTTTTCTCCCCTTGTCCCGGCAGACAGACCTCCCCCTCCGCCTCGTGTCATTGGAGGCCAGCCGGCTTATACCGTCCATCGGATACTGGATTCCCGCCGGGTGCAGCGGTCCTGGCAGTATCTGGTGGACTGGGAAGGCTACGGTCCCGAGGAGCGCTCCTGGGTTCCTGCCAAAGACATCCTGGACCCTGACCTCATTCGTCAGTTCAGGGCCCTCCACCCTGAGAGAGCTGGTAGGAACGTCAGGAGCCGTTCCTAGGGGGGGATTCTGTCAGGATTTGGCCAGGGTTGTTCCGGGTTTTGGTCACTAGATGCCCCCATTGTGCTTTTTGACCTTATGTTTTTTCCCTTGTTCCCCATTATTATTTGCACCTGTGCCTCGTTTCCCCTGATTGTATTTAAACCCTTAGTTTCCCTCAGTTCTGTGCTCTGTGTTTGTATGTTAGCACCCAGCCCTAGTGTTCTGTGTATTCTTGTCGTTTCCGGTGGATGCTCTCGTGGAATTCTGTTTTTGTTTTTGAGTATCTCTTGAGGCTTTTTTGTGCTATACCTACCACCTTTTGGATTTGCCATTTTGTATTGAAGGACTTCTCCTTTTTTACTTTATTAAATACACCGTCTTAAGTACTGCTGTGTCTGCCTCATCTTCTGGGTTCTGCTGACTATTCGTGGCTCAGTTGGTTAAGTGACTGTTTCTCACTCCAGAGACCCAGGTTCGTAACCGGGTCCTGACAGTGAGTATAACAGAACTCGTATGGCAGTCCAAAACCTGTAGAAATAATCCACCAGGAAGTGGGAAATCTGAGGTTTGTAGGTTTTCAAGTCTTTGCCTATCCAATATACAGTGTTACATGCTTCTACTGTGAAGGGGGAGCGAATAAGAGCTGTTTGAGTCAGGTGTCTGGCAGAATACCATGAGCTAAAGACAAAGACAAAGGAATTGTCTGGTTGGAATATTTATGATTTAAGATTTATGATTAAAACACCCTACAGATTGATTCTATACATAGTTTGACATGTTTCTATGAACTGTAATAGAACTGCCGTCTGAACTAAGTGCCTGCGCCTTGTGAATTTGGATTTGTGAACTATACGTGCAAACAAAAAGGAGGTAGTTGGACATAAATGATGGACTTTATGGAACAAAACAAACATTTATTGTGGAACTGGGATTCCTGGGAGTGCATTCCGATGAAGATCATCAAAGGTAAGTGAATATTTATAGTGCGCTATTTCTGACTTCTGTTGACTCCACAACATGGCAGGTATCTGTATGGCTTGTTTTGGTGTCTGAGCACTGTACTAAGATTATTGCATGGTGTGCTTTTTCCGTGAAGCTTTTTCGAAATCTGACAGCGGTTGCATTAAGGAGAAGTATATCTTTAATTCCATGTATAACACTTGTATTGTCATTAACATTTATGATGAGTATTTCTGTAAATTGATGTGGCTCTCTGCAAAATAACCGGATGTTTTGGAAGCAAAACATTACTGAACATAACGCGCCAATGTAAACTCAGATTTTTGAATATAAATCTGAACTTTAACGAACAAAACATACACGTATTGTGTAACATGAAGTCCTATGAGTGTCATCTGATGAAGATCATCAATGGTTAGTGATTAATTTTATCTCTATTTCTGCTTTTTGTGACTCCTCTCTTTGGCTGGAAAAATGGCTGTGTTTTTCTGTGATTTGTCGCTGACCTAACATAATCACATGGTATGCTTTTGTCGTAAAGCCTTTTTGAAATCAGACACTGTGGTGGGATTAACAACACGTTTATCTTGAAAATGGTGTAAAATACTTGTATGTTTGAGGAATTTTAATCATGAGATTTCTGTTTGGCGCCCTAAACTTTCACTGGCTGTTGTCAAATCGATCCCGTTAACCGGATTTCAGCTGTAAGAAGTTAAAAGTCTTACATCAGCTATGGAGAACGTGATCACACAGTCGTCCGGAACAGCTGATGCTCTCATGCGTGCTTCAGTGTTGCTTGCCTCGAAGCACGCTTAGAAGTCATTTAGCTTGTCTGGTAGGCTCGTTTCACTGGGCAACTCACGGCTGGGCTTCCCTTTGTAGTCTGTAATAGTTTGTAAGCACTGCCACATCCAACCAGCATCAGAGCCGGTGTAGTAGGATTCCATCTTAGTCCTGTGTTGACGCTTTGCCTGTATGATGATTCATCGGACGGCATAGCGTGATTTCTTCTAAGCATCCGGGTTAGAGTCCCTCTCCTTGAAAGCTGCAGCTCTACCGTTTAGCTAAGTACGGATGTTGCCTGTAATCCATGGCTTCTGTTTGGGGTATGTACGTACGGTCACTGTGGGATGACGTTATCGATGCAGTTATTGATGAAGCCGGTGACTGATGTGGTTCATGCCTCAATGCCATCGGATGAATCCTAAAACATATTCTAGCCTGTGCTAGAAAAACAGTCCTTTAACTTAGCATCTGCGTCCTCTGACCACTTCTGTATTGAGCGAGTCACTTCCTGCTTTAATTTTAGCTTGTAAGCAGGAATCAGGATGATAGAATTATGGTCAGATTTGCAATTGGAGGGCAAGGGAGAGCTTTGTACACATCTCTGAGTGTGAAGTAAAGGTGGTCTAAATGACGTGCTTGTAGAAATTAGGTGAAACAGATTAAAAATTACGAATAATATAGGTGAAAACTGTCTTGGTAGATATTGTAGTCTTCAGCTTATCATGAGGTACTCTACCTCAGGCGAGCAATACCCCGAGACTTCTTTAGCACTAGACACGCAGCATCTTTTACTGACCAATAGACACACACCTCCACACCTTGTCTTACCAGACGTAGCTGCTCTGTCCTGCAGAGGCACCAAAAACCCAGCCAGCTCTATATTATCCATGTCGCCGTTCAGCCACAACTCTGTGTAACATTAGATATACAGTTTTTAATGTCCCGTTGGTAGGATACTCTCGAACGGAGCTCATCTAGTTCATTTTCCAATGATTGCACTTTGGCCAATAGAACGGATGGTAGAGGCAGTTTCTCCACTCACCAACAAATTCTCACAAGACACCCTGACCTCCATCTTTTCTTCGTGCAAATGACAGGGATTTGGGCAGTATATCCTTCACATCATACTCATTCAAGAAATTGCCCTGCCCCTTAATGCTGTTTAATGTGTCAACAACTATCTGCAGATTATGAGCAGTCAGCAGTTCACACACCAAGTAAGCCATTGGGAAGACAGGCAGCACTTAAAGTAGACGGCCCTAGCTAGCAAAAAAGACAGTACTAGACCACAACAGATTAAGACAAACAATTACAGTGGCAAGAAAAAGTATGTGAACCCTTTGGAATTACCTGGAGTTCTGCATAAATTCGACATCAAATTTGATCTGATCTTCATCTAAGTCACAACAATAAACAAACACAGTGTGCCTAAACTAATAACACACACTGTCAGACTGTGTGCTCAACTGGTCAACTGGAGTCAGGTGCAGGAGAGCAGAGATGAGTGAACAGGCACACATTAATTAGCAGAAGCAAAAGAGTCGGACACAACAGCATCATAACACTCCAGCCAAAGGCAAAAGCAAATAGCGCCCTAGTCACACAAAATAATGTAGAACAATACAATACCACAGGTTCAAAACAGTACCCGGAAAAAAACAGCCTGACGCGTCACAAAATAACGTAACGAACAATTTCACACACAGGCATGGGGGGGAACAGAGGGTTAAATACACAACAAGTAATGAGGGAAATGTAAACCAGGTGTGTGGGAAAACAAGACAAAACAAATGGAAAATGAAAGGTGGATCGGCGATGGCTGGAAGACCAGTGAACAAGGAGAGGAAACAAACATTATTGTATTTTTCTTGTCTATATTGAATACATAATTTTAACATTCACAGTGTAGGTTGGAAAAAGTATGTGAACCCCTAGGCTAATGACTTATCCATAAGCTAACTGGAGTCAGGAGTCAGCTAACCTTGAGTCAAATCAATGAGATGAGATTGGAGATGTTGGTTAGAGCTGCCCTGCCCTATAAAAAACACTCACAGAGTTTGCTATTCACAAGAAGCATTGCCTGATGTGAACCAAGCCTCGAACAAAAGAGATCTCAGAAGACCTAAGATTAAGAATTGTTGCCCTGCATAAAGTTGGAAAGAATTACAGACGTATCTCTAAAAGTCAGTCCACTGTAAGACTAATTGTCTATAAATGGAGAAATTTCAGCACTGCTGCTACTCTCCCTAGGAGTGGATGTCCTGCAAAGATGAATGCAAGAGCACAGCGCAGAATGCTCAACGAGGTTAAGAAGAATCCTAGAGTGTCAGCTAAAGACTTAGAGAAATTGTCCTTGGGCTTTCTGTGGGCGCGAAACCTGGCGTCGTTGCTGTCCTCCATTTTTTCCTTCCGTCTGCCGCCAAGGAAGGATTTCGCATCCTCTCATGTCCTCCCAATCCAAAACTTCCTCACCTCATGTTCACGCTGCTTGGTCCAGTTGTTGGTGAGATATTCAGTCACGTTCGTGAGGAGAGACGGACCAAGGCGCAGCGGATGTTGAGTTCCACATATTTATTATAAAGTGAAACTTAGCAAGAACAAAACAATAAATCAATAAACTGACAACGAAACGTGACTACGTGGTGCACAAAACACAAAATAATATCCCACCGATGCAGGTGGAGAAACAACCTACCTAAATATGATCCCCCAATCAGAGGCAACGATAAACAGCTGCCTCTAATTGGGAACCATATTAGCACCCACATAGAAATATCTATACTAGATCCCCCCCCTAGTCATGCCCTGACCTACTACACCATAGAGAACTAAGGTCAGGGCATGGCAAATTTGCTGCTTGACATTTGCTAGCTTGACTGAATGTTAGCTTGCTCTAACTACAGCAGCTATCCTCTTCCTCCATTTCTGAATGAATTTATTGCTTTTTCTTTCTAGCTGGCAAAATAAGTGAGCCATATGTCGATAATTTAACTACTACGTTTGTCACTAGTATGGGCTAGTAAATATCCTAAACCTAGCCAGTTAGACAGTGATAGCCGCAAGGTAAAACCGGGGAGAGGAACAGGTACAGTAAGAGACTTTCAGTTTAATCTGCTGTTGGCTTGCTAATGTTCACTCAAATATGTTTTTCCACATGTAATTAATTAAATTACATTTTTATTCTATAAAGAATGTAATTGTGTCAATATGTTGTGAATCTTGTGGGAAAATCATCTCTGCATATAGCTAGCTACCATGTAAAATATGTCTACTAGACAACAGCTAGACAGGATGGCATATTTTGTGTTTGTTCCACTAACGCTGTCCCTGATCAGCTGATGGCATATCCATCTTGCATGTGGATGAACCTATCTAGGACACAAACAAGTGTTTTTCCTTTCCACCGTGTTTCTACACCAGCATTGCTTGCTATTTGGGGTTTTAGGCTGCGTTTCTGTACAGCACTTTGTGACATCGGCTGATGTAAGAAGGGCTTTATGAATACATTTGATTGATTTTCTGTAAGTCAGATAATGTCTTTCTGGTTAGCCTACAGCCCTTAATTGACTCAAAATGTTTTTATAGTATGCGTTATGGATTTATGAATGAATAAATATCTCTCTTAACAATTCAATTTCAATTAACCCTTTAGAACCCATAGTGGCCGTCGACAGCCTTTCTTTAATATACTATAGTGGCCATGAACAGCCTTGTTTTTCTAACAGTAATATCGCAAAATGTACTTGCTAACAGCCTGTCGTGTTCATGTCGCTGTTGTCATCAACCAGAAACCGGAAACAGGGTATGCTGTAATTTGACTTTTCAATGTTTTTTAAACTTTATTACTCAAAATGACGCTGAAACTTTTTAATATGAAAGAGGCCATATCTATGTTGGTTGGTGATATGGATTCGGACACATCCTTACAGTTTGAAAAGCAATGATGTTGAAGTGAGTGAAATAAGTATACAGCAGATATATGTTTGGTGTTTCCGATGTTTGAAACCCAGGGAATAGTTCTGTGAAACTCTGGGAATAGCTCTCAGATTAGCAAATCATGTCAGGATATTTTGGTTGGTACAGGCGAGCACATCAGGGGTGGAGCTCGAATGATTGCTCTGTCTCATGGACATAGTTGCAGTGTTAGATGTATATAGTCAGCTTACTAGTTGGTTGTTTTGTCTTGATTTCCCGATGTAATTAATATGGAAAATTCCCAAGCTGCTTTCTATAGCTCGCCAACTAGTTAGTCTGTCAAGCAAGAAAACTTGTGCGTAGCAGTAAATTATGGCTGCACTCACGAAGCATCAACCTCAGCTGTCACTTTCACTAGCTAGCCATACAGACAACCAGCTAACTAGCCACTGAAATGAAGGCTAGAGTTATTTGTTTTTATCTTTTGGGCTTAGGTTATGGTTTGTCATGTTTGCTAGGTGCAGATATTCATAGGCTATACATTGCCTACAGTGTTTTTAGCTGTCATGTTAGGGTAATAGATGTCTGCGCAGTGAAACTCATATGGGTTGGATAGTTGTTTACATGGCCAGCTAACAAGTTGCTTGTTTTGTCCTGGTTCTACCGATGCAATTCATTTGGAAACTGTCCCAGCTTCATAACTAATCAGCTAACATTGCTAACAAACTCTGTAGCTAGTCTGTCAGGCAAGAAAGCAAGAGTTGATTGGAGGAGAGAGAGTGTGTGTGTGGAATGGAAGGTGTGTAACTGTATCACACAATTTATTATGAAATGCCTTACTAGGAAGAGAGTATGTGTATGGTTGAGAAAAATAAAGAAGAAGGAAGAGAGAGACCGTGTGAGAAGGAGAGAGATACCTGACCACTGTGACTGACCAAAAATTAAGGAAAGCTTTGACTATGTACAGACTCAGCGAGCATAGCCTTGCTATTGAGGAAGGCCGCCGTAGGCAGACATGGCTCTCAAGAGAAGACAGGCTATGTGCTCACTGCCCACAAAATGAGGTGGAAACTGAGCTGCACTTCCTAACCTACTGCCCAATGTATGACCATATTAGAGAGACATATTTCCCTCAGATTACACAGATCCACAAATAATTCGAAAACAAATCCAATTTGGAAAAACTCCCATATCTACTGGGTGAAATTCCACAGTGTGCCATCAGAGCAGCAAGATTTGTGACCTGTTGCCACGAGAAAAGGGCAACCAGTGAAGAACACGCATCATTGTAAATACAACCCATATCTATGCTTATTTATTTTATCTTGTGTCCTTTACCATCTGTACATTGTTAAAACACTGTATATATATAATATGACATTTGTAATGTCTTTATTGTTTTGAAACGTCTGTATGTGTGATGTCTACTGTTAATCTTTATTGTTTATTTCACTTTATATATTATCTACCTTACTTGCTTTGGCAATGTTAACACATGTTTCCCATGCCAATAAAGCCCTTGAATTGAATTGAATTGAATTGAGAGAGAGAGATTATGTTCCTGACCACAATTGTATCCTATTTGTTGCTCCTCTCCCTCTGTTACTCGGTTAATCTGTTCCTCTAGAAAGTGAGGGAAGTGATGTGGAGAGTCGAGGCTTAGAAGCAAAAAGCAGAGACTGGAGGGAGATAGGAAGGTGAGAGTGAAGAGGAGGGAGAGGAACATGGAGAAGAGGAGGAAGAGGGAGAGGAGGAGGAGGGAGAGGAGGAAGAGGATGAAACAGAGAGAGAGTATGAAGTAGAATGAGAGGAGGAGGGAGAGCACACCTGAGTGAGTCTGCCCCAAGTCCCACCATTCACAATTCTACTGTACCACACAGCCTGGGCCTAAAGTGACAATGGCAGCGGTTTAGGAATTGTTTTTAAAAGTGGTAGGAATTTATATATGTTCCAGAGCTTGTAATGGATTACAACATGAAAATGGGCAGGGTTAACCATCTTGACTAATTGAGGAGCTATTACAATGTTGGACGCACCGGCAGAAAATGGTGGAGAATGTGTTTTCGGGGATGCTCTGTCACACGAATCGCATCTCTGCATGTCTGGCACACATATCAGTGTGGATGACGGATCACCACCTCAAGCTGAACCTCGGCAAGACGGAGCTGCTCTTCCTCCCGGGGAAGGACTGCCCGTTCCATGATCTCGCCATCACGGTTGACAACTCCATTGTGTCCTCCTCCCAGAGCGCTAAGAACCTTGGCGTGATCCTGGACAACACCCTGTCGTTCTCAACCAACATCATGGAGGTGGCCCGTTCCTGTAGGTTCATGCTCTACAACATCCGCAGAGTACGACCCTGCCTCACACAGGAAGCGGCGCAGGTCCTAATCCAGGCACTTGTCATCTCCCGTCTGGATTACTGCAACTCGCTGTTGGCTGGGCTCCCTGCCTGTGCCATTAAACCCCTACAACTCATCCAGAACGCCGCAGCCCGTCTGGTGTTCAACCTTCCCAAGTTCTCTCACGT
Source organism: Oncorhynchus masou masou (assembly GCF_036934945.1). Taxonomy (NCBI): domain Eukaryota; kingdom Metazoa; phylum Chordata; class Actinopteri; order Salmoniformes; family Salmonidae; genus Oncorhynchus; species Oncorhynchus masou. The sequence goes on along the minus strand of NC_088226.1, from coordinate 37,866,238 downwards.
CACCCCGCTCCTCCGCTCTCTCCACTGGCTTCCAGTTGAAGCTCGCATCCGCTACAAGACCATGGTGCTTGCCTACGGAGCTGTGAGGGGAACGGCACCGCAGTACCTCCAGGCTCTGATCAGGCCCTACAACCAAACAAGGGCACTGCGTTCATCCACCTCTGGCCTGCTCGCCTCCCTACCACTGAGGAAGTACAGTTCCCGCTCAGCCCAGTCAAAACTGTTCGCTGCTCTGGCCCCCAATGGTGGAACAAACTCCCTCACGACGCCAGGACAGCAGAGTCAATCACCACCTTCCGGAGACACCTGAAACCCCACCTCTTCAAGGAATACCTAGGATAGGATAAGTAATCCTTCTCACCCCCCCTTAAATGATTTAGATGCACTATTGTAAAGTGGCTGTTCCACTGGATGTCAGAAGGTGAATTCACCAATTTGTAAGTCGCTCTGGATAAGAGCGTCTGCTAAATGACTTAAATGTAATGTAAATGTAACCTCGATCTGTTTCACCTGCCTTGTGCTGGTCTCCACCCTCCACCAGGCATCTCCCATTTGTCCCCATTATCTCCTGTGTATTTATACCTGCATTGTCTGTTTGTCTGTTTCCAGTCTGCCTTGTCCCATCAAGCCCTACCAGCATCTTGTCCCACTTTTGAGTTTCTATAGTTGCTGTTTTCTAGTTCTCCCGGTTTTGACCATTCTGCCTGCCCTGATCCTGTGTGCTGTTCTGTACCATACAGACACTGCACTGCACTGGATTACTGAACTCTGCTGCCTTGTTTTGTAAGGAAACACCTGTGATTTGAACTGTCTGCATCTGGGTGTTATCCTGAGTCCTGATAGTACGTACTGGCCATGATTGACCCAGCAGACTCGGACCAGCTTTCCAACGCCATCTTCTACCACGGAGCTACCATTGGAAGACACGAGGAGTTACTTCACAACCTTATGGAAGGATTCCAGACCTTGGCAGAACGCCACAACGGTGCTTTCCATAAATTGCTGGGGGCAAGTACGTGGATTGTCTATTAGATAGCCAGCCACTACCATATTCTCCCAGCCTCTCAGTAACCCCGCTATCAGCAACACATCCGCCCCAGTCCACCCCGGCTTCCCGAGAACTCAGCTTACCTCCTCCGGAACGCTTCGCTGGAGATTCAGGGATCTGTCGGCATTTCTCTCCCAGTGCTCCCTCATTTTTAGCTACAGCCCTCTTCTATTCCCTCTGACCGCTCGAAGGTAGCTACCTTATAACACTGATCTCTGGGAGCGCTCTCGCCTGGGCTACAGCGGTGTGGGAGCAACATGCCACTGTGTGTTGCAGTCTAGAGGAGTACATTACGGAGGTGAAGAAAGTGTTTGATTCTCCTTTGCTCGGAAGCTACTCCGGCTACGCCAAGACTCCCGTAGTGTGCCAGACTGTCATCTACATTGGTGAAAGTCCGAGGTTACCTGAGTTCCAACCGGGAATCACCGAGGTCTGCCCACTCGCCACCTCTGGAGCCTATGCAACTTGGCTTGATTGTCTCCTGCTGAACAGTTACACAAGCTGAACACCAAGAGTTGTCTGTATTGTGGGATTACAGGTCATGACATTTCTTACCAGGAGGTATGAGTATGCTGGTGGGCATTACAAAAAATGTCCAGTCTCCCCTTACTTGTTCCCCTCTCTATGCAGTCCTGCTTTGGGGTGAGTCTCCCAAATCTCTCCGGGTACTCAATGACTCCGACGAGAGTTTAATGGATGCTACCCTGGTGTCTGAGTTGGGACAACCCCTCTCCATTCCCATGGGATGTCAGAGCCCTGGATGGGCGTTCAATTGGCAGAGTCACCCACAACATGGTTCACACCTGCGAGTGTCAGGCAACCACAGCAAGTTGATCCAGTTTATACTTATCAAATCCCTCTCAGGTACCCATTGCGTTGGGGTTTGCATGCCCCGGGACGTCTTCATGCGGGCTTTGTAAAATCCCCAGACCTCTCCGTCATTCCCGCGTAATACCAGGAAGTTGGGGAGGTTTTCAGCAAGGCTCATGCCATCTCACTTCCTCCACATCGGCCCTATAACTACGCCATGAACCTTCTCCCGGGCACTACACCGCCTTGGGGGTGGCTTTATTCCCTTCGATGCAGACCGTGCATTCTTGGACCTCAGGCACCAATTAATTACTGCCCCCCCTCCTAATCCATCCGATCCGTTCTGGCAGTTGGTGGTGGAGGTCGATGCCTCGGACATCAGAGTGGGGTCTGCCTGTCCCAGTGTTTGGCCGAAGACCAAAACCTCCATCCCTGCGCTTTCCTCTCTCATTCAACACCACAGAAAGGAATTACGACGTGGGTAACCTAGAACTACTCGCGTTGAACATGGCGTTGGAGGGGTTTAGGCACAGGGCAGGACACCCATTCATAGTATGGGAAGATCACTTGGAATATCTTCACACCAACAAGTGCCTCAACTTCACCATCTACCACCTGAGGTCCAAAAATGTGAAGCCGGATGTGCTTTCATGCCTTTATAGCCCCACTGCTACACCATCAGACCCCGAGACCATCGTCCCTACCTCTTGTCCTGCCAGGTCCATGAAACGCACAACGTTCCCAACCGGACAACGGGGGTTAGCCTGGCTAACTGGATGTTTATCGCGGACTCTGCCCGCTCCCCGGTTCTGTAATGGGCTCATTCCTCTCGACTGGCCTGCCATCCTCGCTCTCATTAGAGAGAGGGTTATCACCCTCCACTCTTCCCTGAGCAGGAGGAAGAGGTCAACATACCCTTGGTCCAGATGTTCTTCTGCCACCGTTGCTGTACCTGGAAGAGAGCACGGTCCACCCTCCTCAAGACACCCTCCAGGTATCGGCGACAGGCGAACCGCCACCGGACCCCTGCTCCCTGCTATCACCTGTTGGGGCTAGGGGACACAAGGAGTTCCCTAAAGGGAACACCCCCTCCCATTCAGCTGAAAAAAATATTCTTTAGAAATATTTAACTTTAACAAGTCCAATACAGCAAATGAAAGATAAATATCTTGTTAATCTACCATCGTGTCCGATTTTTAAAACGTTTTACAGTGACCACCAAATTCAAAAACACACACAGCGATTTTTCACAGTCACAAAAGCATAAATATACACTGCTCCAAAAAATAAAGGGAACACTAAAATAACACATCCCAGATCTGAATGAATGAAATATTCTTATTAAATAGTTTTCTTTTCATAGTTGAATGTGCTGACAACAAAATCACGGGCCAGTCCATAGCATCAATGCCTTCCTCTTGCAGGAACTGCTGACACACTCCAGCCACATGAGGTCGAGCATTGTCTTGTATTAGGAGGAACCCAGGGCCAACCACACCAGAATATGGTCTCACAAGGGGTCTGAGGATCTCATCTTGGTACCTAAATGGCAGTCAGGCTACCTCTGGCGAGCACATGGAGGGCTGTGCGGCCCCCCAAAGAAATGCCACCACACACCATGACTGACCCACCGCCAAACCGGTCATGCTGGAGGATGTTGTAGGCAGCAGAAGGTTCTCCACGGCGTCTTCAGACTGTCACGTCTGTCACATGTGCTCAGTGTGAACCAGCTTTCATCTGTGAAGAGCACAGGGCGCCAGTGGCGAATTTGCCAATCTTGGTGTTCTTTGGCAAATGCCAAACGTCCTGCACGGTGTTGGGCTGTAAGCACAACCCCCACCTGTGGACGTCGGGCCCTCATACCATCCTCATGCACATTTGTGGCCTGCTGGATGTCATTTTGCAGGGCTCTGGCAGTGCTCCTCCTTGCAGAAAGGCGGAGGTAGCGGTCCTGGTTCTGGGTTGTTGCCCTCCTACGGCCTCCTCCATGTCTCCTGGTAGCGCCTCCATGCTCTGGACACTATGTTGACAGACACAGCAAACCTTCTTGCCACATCTCGCATTGATGTGCCATCCTGGATGAGCTGCACTATCTGAGCCACTTGTGTGGGTTGTAGACTCCGTCTCATGCTACCACTGGAGTGAAAGCACTGCCAGCATTCAAAAGTGACCAAAACATCAGCCAGGAAGCATAGGAACTGAGAAGTGGTCTGTGGTCCCCACCTGTAGAACCACTCCTTTATTGGGGGTGTCTTGCTAAATCCCTATAATTTCCACCTGTTGTCTATTCCATTTGCACAACAGCATGTGAAATTTATTGTCAATCAGTGTTGCTTCCTAAGTGGACAGTTTGATTTCACAGAGGTGTGATTGACTTGGAGTTACCTTTTGTTGTTTTAGTGTACCCTTTATCTTTTTGAGCAGTGTAGATAAAATGAATCACTCACCTTTGATTATCTCCACCAGATGACACTCATAGGACATCATGACATACATGGATGCTGGTCCAGGCGAACTCGGACGAAAACTTAAAAAATATATATTCCAGGTCAAATTAACTGGTCAAACTAAGTAGAGAATCAATCTTCAGGATGTTATTTTCATATATATCCAATAACGTTCCAACCGGAGCATACGTTTTCATCTGCAGCCAAATGGAACGATGGTGATATCAACAGACAAATGTGCAACAGGGAAATTGCATTCTGCCAGGACAGTGACTCATTCCCCTCCCATTCGGTCAAAGTTCACACCAGAAGCTCCATTCCACAGTCTACTGAATGACATCTAGTGGAAGGCGTAGGAAGTGCTAGGAAGTGCTAACAGATCCATATCTTGTTTGGAAGTGAAGAGGCGATGACTTAAAATTAGACCCGCATTCAGAATTTCACTTCCTGTTTGGAAGATTGCCTGCCCTATGAGTTCTGTTATACTCACAGACATAATTCAAACAGTTTTAGAAACTTCAGAGTGTTTTCTATCCAATAGTAATAATAATATGCATATATTAGCAATCTAGGACAGAGTAGGATGCAGTTCACTATGGGCACACAATTCATCCAAAGTGAAAATACTGCCCCCTATCCCCAACAAGATAATTGTCCACTCGGGGTCTGCCCCTCTGGGTGGAGTCCCACAAACCTTCCCCCTATTTTATTGGCCCTTTCTCCATCTCTAAGGTCCTTAGCCCCTTGCTGTTCACCTTCTGTTGCCCCACACTCTCTGCATATAGAATCTCTGCATCACACTTTCCATGCATCTAGAATAAACCCCTGTCTCACAGCCCTTTGTCTCACTATATTTAACCATTCTGCCTGCCATGACCCTGCCTGCCGTGTTGTACCTTCTGACACTGCCCTGGATTAATGACCTCTGCCTGTCCTGACCCTGTGTCACGCCCTGACCTTAGAGATACTTTATTTTCAATTTTGGTTAGGTCAGGGTGTGACTAGGGTGGGCATTCTTGACTATTGTGGGTCTTGTCTATGTATAGTTGCCTGCGAGCACTACAGTGGTTTCACGTTTCGTTTTGCGCTATATTGTTTTGTGTGTTTCACTTCTAATAAAACATGTGGAACTCTACGCACGCTGCTCCTTGGTCCGATTCTTACAACAACTTTCGTGACACCCTGAGCTTGCCTGCCGTTCTGTACCTTACTGACACTGCCCTAGATTACTGACCTCTGCCTGCCTTGACCTGTCATTTGTTTGTAAACATCTGTGATTCGCACGGTCTGTATCTGGGGCTTATCCTGAGTCTTGATATGCTCAACATTCCCATCATAAATGCATACATTGTGTGGGACCCTGCACAGGACCCTTCCCAGAATTCACAGATGCTGGTCTCTGAAGACATTCAAATTGCGGCTTGTGCATTCACTTTGTGATATGGCTACAATGGCAGGAAGAGGGGAGCCAAGACTGTGGAACCAGGGCATGTGGACCGAGTTTTAACTCATTTGAAAGTAGGTGAAGTTTGAAGGGTGCAAGATAGGTTGTGTGGTGTCCATCCAGAGTTGACGCAGGGCAAAGAGTGGGATATGCCTAGAAACCTCCTTTAGGTGCTCTACGTGTGCTGTGGAACTTTGCAGGATGGGGCTGTGCTCCAAGAAATCCCATATGTTGTAGGCTAAATGCAAACATTAAAGTGACAGTGTGAAATATGAATTTTTCGTACAAATATTTGATTGTCTCTAAACAGTTGTGTTCTGTATCTTCTCTCTTTATCTGTCTCCATCTAATACTTGTTGCATTCACTGAATTGTTGTCAAAGTAGGCTACTATTTCTACATTTTGTGTCAGGCCTGGTCTGTACTACATGCTATTGAGAGAAATCAAATCAAATCAAATTTTATTTGTCACATACACATGGTTAGCAGATGTTAATGCGAGTGTAGCGAAATGCTTGTGCTTCTAGTTCCGACAATGCAGTAATAACCAACAAGTAATCTAACTAACAATTCCTAATCTACTGTCTTATACACAGTGTAAGGGGAAAGTGTAGAGAAGTTATCTACATTTTGAAATAGTCTCTGAAAAGTTTTTTGGTTGCATTTTTACATGCATTACCAGTCATTACAAAGTAAAATAATAGTGAACAAATCAAAATATATTTTAAATTTGAGATTCTTCAAAGTAGCCACACTTTGCCTTGATGACAGCTTTGGACATTCTTGGTATTCTCTCAACCAGCATCATGAGGTAGTCACCTGGAATGTATTTCGATTAACAGATGTGCCTTGTTAAAAGTTCATTTGTGGTACTTATTTCCTTCTTAATGCATTGGAGCCAATCAGTTGTGTTGTGACAAGGTAGGGTGGTTTACAGAAGACAGCCCTATTTGGTAATAGACAAATTCCATATTATGGCAAGAACAGCTCAAATAAGCAAAGAGAACCAACAGTACATCATTAATTTAAGACATGAAAGTTTCTTCAAATGCAGTGGCAAAAATCATCAAGCGCTATTATGAAACTAGCTCTCGTGAGGACCACCACAGGAAAGGAAGAACCAGAGTTACCTCTGCTGCAGAGGATAAGTTCATTAGATTTACCAGCCTCAGAAATGGCAGCCCAAATAAATGCTAGACAGAGTTCAAGTAACAGACACATCTCAAAATCATCTGTTCAGAGGAGACTGCGTGAATCAGGCCTTCATGGTCTAATTTCTGCAAAGAAACCACTACTAAAGGACACCAATAATAAGAAGAGACTTGCTTGGGCCAAGAAACACGAGCAATGGATATTAGATCGGTGGAAATCTGTCCTTTGGTCTGAGTCCAAATTTGAGATTTTTGGTTCCAACCGCGTGTCTTAGTGAGATACAGAGTAGGTGAACGGATGATCTCCGCATGCGTGGTTCCCACTGTGAAGCATCCACCGTGAAGCATGGAGGAGGAAGAGGTGGGATGGTGTGGGAGTGCTTTGCTGGTGACACTGTGACACTGTCAGCAATGTATTTAGAATTCAAGGAACGCTTAACCAGCATGGCTACAGCAGCGATACGCAATCCCATCTGGTTTGCGCTTAGTGGAACTATTGTTTGTCTTTCAACAGAACAATGACCCAACACACCTCCAGGCTGTGTAAGGGCTATTTGACCAAGAAGGAGAGTGATGGAGTGCTGTATCAGATGATCTGGCCTCCACAATCACCTGACCTCAACTAAGTTGAGATGGTTTGGGGTGAGTTGAATAGCAGAGTGAAGGAAAAGCAGCCAAAAGGGGCTCAGCATTGGTAAGAATTCATTCAAGACTGTTGCAAAAGCATTCTAGGAATTCTAGGAGGTTGTGAAGCTGGTTGAGAGAATGCCAAGAGTGTGCAAAGCTGTTTTGGTTTACATGATTCCATGTGTTATTTCATAGAATTGTATAAAATAGTAATAATAAAGAAAAACCCTTAAATGTGTCCAAACTTTCGACTGGTACTGTCAACCTCTTTTGTGTGGGGTTTGAAAAACTTAGATTTTTTTTCCTCTGGTAACATTTAATAATTGTATTTATTTATATGTAAATAATATTTATAAATATCATTGGTACAATTTGAGTGAGTAATTTAGTCAAATTTACTACAATTTAAATACTCTAGGGTGTGATATTGCGTGTTTTTGGACAATGGAAGACAAAATGAGTGTTATTCCTATTGACCTGAATGTGGTATCTTATTCAAAAATGGCGGTTGTGCTCTTTAAAAGTAATTTAACTTGCAATTGTAATTTGTTCTTTCTTTATGAGCTATGTCTGTTTGTTTCAAATGTGTGAGAAAATTAGCTTTATCTTGAAAATTCTCAGTAATCTACGTACAGCAGCATTCTAGAATTCTATTGGGGTCTAAAGGCTTAAATTCAAAGGGCTTTAATTGAATGGGAAATATATGTTTACACTGCCAAAGCAAATTGAATAGACAATAAATAAATACATAAATAAACAACGGAATAAATAAACAACGGAAATAAACAACCAGTAAAACATTACACTCACAATAAAGAATATAGGCATTTCAAATGTTATGTTGTTGGCTATGTACAGTGTTGTAACAATGTGCAAAAAAGTTGAAGTATGACAGGGAAAATAAATAAACAGATAAATATATGTTATATTTACCATGTTTGTGCTCCACAGGCAACAGGCCACAAATCTTGCTGCTGTGATTGCACACTGTGTAATTTCACCTAATAGTTTATCAATGTTTGATTTGTTTTCAAATTATTTTTTTGCATTGTACACAAAGTATATTTTTCCAGAGTTCTGCATGCAGAGTCTCAATTGGATGTTTGTCCCATTTAGTGAATTCTTGGTTGGTGAGGGGACCCCAGACATCACAATGATAGAGGGCAATTAGTTTGATAACTGATTGAAGTTTGTAGCCAGATCCTAATCAGGATGTTGAGTTTTATGTTCCTTTTGATGGAATAGAAGGCCCTTCTTGCCTTGTCTCTTAGTTTACAAAGTGTGCAACAGTGTCAAGATAGAATTTGTATTTTTTGTCTGGGCTACTGGACCATTTTTGGAACACCAATATTTTTTGTCTTACTGAGATTCACTGTCAGGGCCCAAGTCTGACAGAATCTGTGCAGAAGATCTACAGTAGGTGCTGCTGCAGGCCCTACTTGGTTGGGAACGGAAGCGCCAGATCAAAAGCGACAGTAGACATTTGACTTCAGAGTCCAGTAGGGTGAGGCTGGTTGCAGCAGACTGTTGTAGTGTCCTTGACAATTCATAGATATACAGTATACGTTAAAGAGGGGATGCTCAAGTCTTTATCTCGCTCTCTGACTGTAGGAGAGTGTGGTGGACTGTCGGCTCTCAGACCTTCATGTGGTCGCTGTCCCCACGGTGACAAGGACAGGCAGGGACTGGAAAGACTGGACAACATGCTCCCGAGGCTGCAAAAAGGGCAGAGGGACAAATACACCATCACAGGACACACCCTCACCGCCCAGGTGAGCACAATATGATAAGGCAGGGTAACAGGACACACCCTCACCGCCCAGGTGAGCACAATATGATAAGGCAGGGTAACAGGACACACCCTCACCGCCCAGGTGAGCACAATATGATAAGGCAGGGTAACAGGACGCACCCTCACCGCCCAGGTGAGCACAATATGATAAGGCAGGGTAACAGGACACACCCTCACCGCCCAGGTGAGCACAATGTGATAAGGCAGGGTAACAGGACGCACCCTCACCGCCCAGGTGAGCACAATATGATAAGGCAGGGTAACAGGACACACCCTCACCGCCCAGGTGAGCACAATATGATAAGGCAGGGTAACAGGACGCACCCTCACCGCCCAGGTGAGCACAATATGATAAGGCAGGGTAACAGGACGCACCCTCACCGCCCAGTTGAGCACAATATGATAAGGCAGGGTAACAGGACACACCCTCACCGCCCAGTTGAGCACAATATGATAAGGCAGGGTAACAGGACACACCCTCACCGCCCAGGTGAGCACAATATGATAAGGCAGGGTAACAGGACGCACCCTCACCGCCCAGGTGAGCACAATATGATAAGGCAGGGTAACAGGACACACACTAACCGATACACATGACCGGCAGGTGAACATTGACTGGCAGAGAATCATGCTGTCTTGCCATCTCCTATTGTATGAGTGTTTTCATGCCATGTTACCTTAGAAGTTGGCTATTCATAGGAGTTGGTCACATGGCGCAATCTGATAGAAAACCACGCTAACATTTTTCAGAACAGAAAGAGTGAAACTTTAAGGTACTAGAGGACTACTCTAGAAATCGTAAGCGTTGTTTTTCAGGAAAGATGGAAAGGAGAATAGTAAGTGTTTTGTTTGTGTAGCATCTGAATGCGAGGGCAAGGGGACTGAAATCCGCTACATTGTAGGGGACCGAAATAGATTTAGGTTGTGGCAGTCTAGTTAGTGTGATTCATTGCGGACATAGGCACCAGTAAAGGTAACTATCAAAAGATGTCTACACTGACGCCCCGTCTAAGGAATAGGGTTCCATTTGGAACGCAACCCAAACATTGAAAGATTATCAACTATTGTTCCTCCTGTGCAGTTCGAACCTGGAGTTGGCCTACAGTGAGCTGACAGAGGAGCTGGGTCATGTGAGAGGTCTGGCTATAAAGACAGACTGTTTTTCCGGATGATTGTGTGATCTCGCTCTCCGTTGCATATGTGAGCAAAACGATTAAACAGGTTAACAATCATAAGGCTGCCAGGTCAGATGGAATACCAGGACACATTCTCAAAGCATTCACAGACCAGCTGGCATGGGTCTTCAAAGACATTTTCAATCTATCCTTGTCCCAGTGTAATCCTAAAAATGTTCAACCTGACCACCATTGTTCCTGTTCCCAAGAGCTCCAAGGTAACCTAAGTATTCAGTAATTTGTTGAAGCACTTTTGGCAGCGATTACAGTCTAGAGTCTTCTTGGGTATAACGCTACAAGCTTTTGGGGAGTTTCTCTTATTCTTCTCTTGAATGGGGAGCATTGCTGCACAGCTATTTTCAAGTCTCTCCAGAGATGTTTGATCGGGTTCAAGTCCGGGATCTGGCTGGGCCCCTCAAGGACATTGAGACCTATCCCGAAGCCACTCCTGCGTTGTCTTGGCTGTGCGCTTAGGATTATTGTCCTGCTGGAAGGTCATTCATCCCCCTCCTTTCCCCTGTAACTAATCCCCAGGTTGTTGCTGTAAGTGAGGACGTTTTCTCAGTCAACTTATCTAGTAAAATAACGGATAAATTAACTTGTCATTTTCTATTAAAGGAATTTTTACTTTTACTCAAGTATCACAATTGGGTACTTTTTCCACCACTGATTATCATATTTCCTTGCAGTTCCCCCATGGGTTCAAGTCCAAGCTTGGTCCCCTCCCTGACAAAGACCCTTCTCCCCTGATTGCTCAATTTGGCCGGGCGGTCAGCTCTAGGAAGAGTCTTGGTGGTTCCAAACTTCTTCCGTTTAAGAATGATGGTGGCCACTGTGTTCTTGGGGACCTTCAGCACTGCAGACATTTTTTTGGTACCCTTCCCCAGATCTGTGCCTTGACACAATCCTGTCTCGTAGCTCTACGGACAATTCCTTTGACCTAATGGCTTGGTTTTTGCTCTGACATGTACTGTCAACTGTGGGACCTTATATAGATAGGTGTGTGCCTTTCCAAATCATGTTCAATCAATGGAATTTCCCACAGGTGGACTCCAATCAAGTTGCAGAAACATCTCAAGGATGATTTAATGGAGCTCAACTTTGATTCTCATAGCAAAGGGTCTGAATACTTATTTCAATTTTACATTTTTAATACATTCACACACAAAAATCTAAAAACCTGTTTTCACTTTTCATTATGGGCTATTTGTATTTATTCCGTTTTAGAATAAGGCTGTAACGTAGCAAAATGTCAAAAAAGTCAGTGGGTCTGAATACTTTCCAAATGCAATGTATCTCACGAGGCCTTATTGTGAGTCCTAATTTTACCCTAATACAGTATGCCACAGAGACTTTGAATACCGTATGTGAAAATGTAAATGTGATTAACTTTCCAGTTTTGGAAAGTTGGAAACGGGATGCACCTGAACTAAATTGTTTGTGTCTCAGATGAAAGAGTCTGAATACTTGTAAATAAGGTTTTTCTGTTTGTGTTTTTAATACATTAGCAAAAAAACAAAACTGTTTTCACTGTGTTTTTATGGGGTATTGTGTGTTTAAAAAAAAAAGATTTTAGAATAAGGCTGTGATGTAATTTTTTGGGGAAAAAGTCAAGGGGTCTGAATACTTTCCGAAGGCACTGTATATTATCCATGTTCTTGTTCCACCAGGACTCTAAGAAACACAAGGTATTACAGTTCTTCAGGTCCCGTTGATAGGATCGTCGCCAACGGAACTCGTGATTGTACGTTCGCCAATAGAACAGAGGGTGGAGGTGGTTAATTTATGTAGTTTCGTCAGGGTGCCTCCGGGATTAAGGGCTGGTCCGGGTGAGCAGTATGTCTTGCGCTGCCGACTCGTTGAAGTGGAAATCATCATCAAAATCTAAGTTAGTGATTTCTGTTCTGATGTCCAAGAAGCTCTTTTCGGTCATAGGAAACGATGGCGGAAACACAAAATAGCAGAATTGGTCAGACTGGCATTCCTCTCCTGAAGGCTAAGTCAAAGACCAATGCACTGACAGTTATACAAATACTGTACCACACACACAGAAACGACATCCTACATTTGTTTATTTTGTGATTGATCTGTGCCATCTACTGAAAAAAATACTCTAATTGACATTTTCATATGGTTGCGGCCACACAGAGATGCATGAGCGCAGATGAAACCGTATATGCATTCATCAGTTCTGTTTTTGTCTTTTAAAAGTTTAACTCAATGAAACTATCTTAGGACAAGTTGCATGTGTAAAAAGACAAGACGACTTGTGCCGTTTTTGTCTGACAATAATCAACGGATAATGAAAAAGCATTTGCTCAACCCGGACGTTTTGGACACAACACATCTATGTGGCTGTAGCCTAAATGACAAAAGTAGGAATGTAATATATGAGTTCTAGTTCTATTTTCCATATGTGAGTAAAGTAACATGAATTTACAAATTCTTAAAATAGAGCAGTGGAGGCTGCTGAGGGGAGGACAGCCTTGCTGGAATGAAGTAAACAGAATGGCGTCATACACATGGTAACCATGTGTTTGATGTGTTTGATACAATTCCACTCCAGCCATTACCAGTAGCCCGTCGTCCCCAATTAAAAGGTGCCACCAACCTCATGTGCAATAGAGTACTCAAGTTATGCTCTTGGGCCAGAGAACTCAGGAAATCACAAAAGTAGGAGACATGGATCACAGAAACATGTGAGTATGGAAAACAGTTCCCTGAGCCCATCAACTCTCCAACAATACGACAAGGAAGAGACTTCGGTGTACATCCCAAATGGGAGCTTATTTCCAATATAGTGCACTACGTTTGACCAGAGGTACACTACTGTTCCTCACACAGTTACCAGTGCTACACCATGCCATTGTCAAGAACAAGACAGTAATCATAGTATTCCTTACAACAATACTGTTTCATATCTCCTCAGAGTTATCTTTCAAACCTAATGTATCATGTTAAATATACAGACAATTATGTGTTCAAAAACATAAGTGTTTATAAAAACATATGCACATCAATTATAAATATTTCAGCCAATGTATAAAACCCACATCTTTTAGAATCTGTTAATATCTGTTGAAAGGGACACCAGATATAGGCTTTTGTCTAATATAACAAACGTGGGCTGTACGCAGAATATGCCTGCTGGGTGTCGACGAACGGAGACGATTCAACATGTAGTATTGTCAGGAGAAGAATAAAAAAATAGCAGACGATACTCTGCTGTCGTATGCAATAGAACGGTCATTCGCTAATTTTAACCGATCAGTGTGGTCTGATTTGTCTAAGACATCAGTGCTCTGGCTTTAATCTTAAACTCTATGATATGGTGCTACTCCATGGTGGGGCTTAACTATTAAGTTGATGCTAAACAAACCCAGTCGATTGTAGCAGTGCTTGACTGAAATCCTTTTGGGTGTCGGTACTCTTTTTAGGTGCCGCTACAGTTTATATTGGTGTGTTCCGGCCCAAGTCAAGCACTGGATTGTAGAGTATCCTGTTTCACTGATGATATGAGTTAAAAAGGATTGGCTGAAGTGATTGAAAGTGACCCTATTCAATGTTGAAAGCCTTTTACTCGGCATGGCAGGTATAGCCAGACTAGTAATGCTGTGTGATTATAGGGTAATATCATATAGATTACAGTTAAACAAATAAAGTTGTCGGAAGAAATGTCCTAAAAATACTAACATACATGACAGATTCCCTCCCTTTACAATGACATCCAGATCATATACATACATATCAGTGGTGGCTGGTGGGCGTCTATATAGGAGGGCGGGACCATTGTATCCATGTGTTTGATACCGTACATTCCAGCCATTACAATGGTCTCTGCCCATCAGCCTCATCTGATAAGCAGACTTCGTTAATATAAGCATTGGTTTTCTTGAGAAGATTAAGTCCTCGATGCACTTCAGGGTCAAGTTTCCTCTAGGAACAGATCTATGATCAGTTCAGATTTCCCCTCACCTAATCTTAACCATAAGTGGGAGAAATGCAAAATCTGACCAGCGTCAAGGTGAAATGTCACCCTACAACCCTGGTGGCAGGGTAAAGATGTTGCTACTGTGCTGCCCTCTGCTGGTAGTTTGCCATAATGCAACACATTAGTCTTCTCTACATCGGCATTTAAGTGCAGTATGTACCAGCAGGACAAACTGTATGTGCGTGGTGTGGTGAGTGTGTGAGTGTGTGAGTGTGTGAGTGTGTGAGTGTGTGTGTGTGTGTGTCTGTCCAAGTCTTATTTCTTCAGTGATCCAATCATCACCTTGGAGACGAAGTTGACGATGGCACTGGCAGGTTGTTCGGGGTCGTGTTCAGCAAACAGGTGACACACATTCTCCGTCCCACTCATCGACTTCCTCGCCACAAAACCAAAGATCCTGACAGGAGGAGAAACAGCAGAGAAGCTCAGTAAGCCTTCAGCTTCAACAGCCAAACAGGAGAATCGAGGGTCATATTCACTAGGAATACAACAGAAACATATGGGCCAAAATGGAACGGGACCTTCCTGAATTCTTCAAAAAATAAACTATTGTTTTCATTGCAAATCATTTTCTCTTGCTATTCAGCAAATACAAGTTATCTCTCTCTGTGAGATAGAGAGAGATTTGTAAAGATAGAAAGACAAATTGTGAAACACAATGAGAAAGGGGATCGAGAGAAAAATAATGACAGGAGCTGAAGTGTGGGAATGACTTACTTAGCAGACGAGCAGCCATCTCTTGTCCACCTTGTGAGGAGAGAATAGTTAGTTGCCGTGCATGATTATCTGAGACACACACACCTACACAGGAGTGCACAGTACTCACTTGCGGTCCTGTGGGTCAAGGGCACAGAAAATGACGGTATTGACGGTGTAGTGTCTCCTGAAGAACAGCCTACAGACAGAGAGAGACAGTGAGGGGTGAGTACAATGTAGTGTAGGTATACAATATCTGTCGTAACTATACTGTTGGAAAAAAGGTTTAGATACTTTATTTTTTATTTTTTTATTTCACCTTTATTTAAGCAGGTGAGCTAGTTGAGAACAAGTTCTCATTTACAACTGCGATCTGGCCAAGATAAAGCAAAGCAGTGCGACAGAAACAACAACACAGAGTTACACATGGAATTAACAAGTGTACAGTCAATAACACAGTAGAAAAAAAAGAAAGTTTATATACACAGTGTGTTCAAATGACATGAGGTGGTAAGGCAATAAATAGGCCATAGTAGCAAATTAATTACAATTTAGCAGATTAACACTGGAGTGATAGATGAGTAGATGATGATGATCAGATGATGGTGTGTAAGTAGTGATATTGGTGTGCAAAAGAGCAGAAAAGTAAATGATAAACAATATGGGGATGAAGAGGGGGATGACCGCGGCAGCTTTCCTATCTTTAGGGATCGCGGACGAAACGACAGAGCGGTTGAACAGATTGGTAATAGGGGTTGCAACAATGGCGGCGGATAATATTAGAAAGAGAGGGTCCAGATTGTCTAGCCCAGCTGATTTGTACGGGTCCAGGATTTTCAGCTCTTTCAGAACATCTGCGATCTGGATTTGGGTGAAGGAGAAGCTGGGGAGGCTCGGGCAAGTAACTGCAAGGGGTGCGGAGCTGTTGGCCAGGGTTGGGGTAGCCAGGAGGAACGCATGTTCCTAAAGGGCTACCAACGCTTGCTAATGGGGTGGTACCATGTAAGGTAGTCCTTTGAACCTTTAGTTACAGGTGCATAATTCTACCCCAGTTCATTCCTCAGATACAATATGATATACTTTAATTTTCCATGGAAATTAATTTTGTGACGCCAGCATACAAATACAATAATCACAACACAATATATTACATGCAGCACATAAAACTGGAAAGTTAGTCACATTTACATTTTCACATACGGTATTCAAAGTCTCTGTGGCATACTGCATTAGGGTAAAATTAGGACTCACAATAAGGCCTCATGAGATACATTGCATTTGGAAAATATTCAGACCCATTGACTTTTGACATTTTGCTACTTTACAGCCTTATTCTAAAATGGAATAAATAAAAATAGCCCATAATGAAAAGTGAAAACAGGTTTTAATATAAAAAAATTGTAAAAAAATGTAAATACCTTATTTACATAATGTCACGCCCTGGTCGTAATATATTGTGTTTGTCTTCATTTATTTGGTCAGGCCAGGGTGTGACATGGTTTATTGTGGTGTGTTTTGTCTTTGGGTTTTGTGGGGTGTTGGGTGTGTGGCTTAGTGGGGTTATCTAGCAAAGTCTATGGCTGTCTGGAGTGGTTCTCAGAGGCAGGTGTGTATCGTTGTCTCTGATTGGGAACCATATTTAGGCAGCCATATTCTTTGAGTATTTCGTGGGTGATTGTTCCTGTCTCTGTGTTTATTGTCACCAGATAGGCTGTATAGGTTTTCACACATGTATTGTTTTGTTTAGTTATTTCATGTCGAGTTCATTTATTAAAGAACATGAATATCCACCACGCTGCATTTTGGTCCGCTTCTCTTCCACCAGACGAAAGCCGTTACACATAAGTATTCCGACCCTTTACTATGAGAATCAAAATTGAGCTCAGGTGTACCCTGTTTCCATTAATAAATCATCCTTGAGATGTTTCTACAACTTGATTGGAGTCCACCTGTGGGAAATTCAATTGATTGGACATGATTTGGAAAGGCACACACCTGTCTATATAAGGTCCCACAGTTGACATTGATTGTCAGGGAATAAAAACTAGCCATGAGGTCAAAGGAATTGTCTGTAGATCTCCGAGACAGGATTGTGTCGAGGCACAGATCAGGAGAAGGGTACCAAGAAATGTCTGCAGCATTGAAGGTCCCCAAGACCACAATGGCCGCAATCATTCTTAAATGGAATAAGTTTGGAACCACCAAGACTCTTCCTAGAGCTGGCCACCTGGCCAAACTGAGCAATTCGGGGGAGAAGGGCCACGGCCAGGGAGGTGACCAAGAACCCAATGGTCACTCTGACAGAGCTCCAGAGTTCCTCTGTAGCGATAGGAGAACCTTCCAGAAGGACAGGCAGCATCATGCTGTGGAGATGTTTTTCAGGAGCAGGGACTGGGAGACTAGTAAGGATCAAAGGAAGATGAACAGAGCAAAGAACTGAGAGATCCTGGATGAAAACCTGCTCCGGAGCTCTCGGGACATCAGCCTGTGGTGAAAGTTCATCTTCCAACAGGACTTCAACCCTAAGCACACAGCCAAGACAACACAGAAGTGGCTTCGGGACAAGTCTCTGAATGTTCTTGAGTGGCCCAGCAAGAGCTTGGACTTGAACCCATGGGGGAACTGCAAGGAAATATGATCATCAGTTGTGGAAAAAGTACCCAATTGTGATACTTGAGTAAAAGTAAAAATTCCTTTAATAGAAAATGACAAGTTAATTTATCCGTTATTTTACCAGATAAGTTGACTGAGAAAACATCCTCACTTACAGCAACAACCTGGGGATTAGTTACGGGGGAATAGGAGGGGGATGAATGAGCCAATTGTAAACTGGGGATAATTAGGTGACGTGATGGTTTGAGGGCCAGATTGGGAATTTAGCCAGGACACCAGGGTTAACACCCCTACTCTTACGATAAGTGCCATGGGATCATTAATGACCTCAGAGTCAGGACACCCGTTTAACGTCCCATCCAAAAGACGGCACCCTACACAGGGAATCACAACCCTGGGGAATAGGGATATTTTTTAGACCAGAGGAAAGAGTGCCTCCTACTGGCCCTCCAACACCACTTCCAGCAGAATCTGGTCTACCATTCAGGGACTGACCAGGACCAATCCTGCTTAGCTTCAGAAGCAAGCCAGCAGTGGTATGCTGCTGGTGAAAGTCAACCAGTAAAATAAAAGTGAAAGTCAACCAGTAAAATACTACTTGAGTAAAAGTCAAAAAGTATTTGGTTTTAAATATACACTTATGAACCAAAAGTAAGTGTAATTGCTAACATTTCCTTAAGTATCAAAAGTAAAAGTATAAATCATTTCAAATACCTCATATTAATCAAACCAGACGGCACCATTTTCTTTTATTTCTGGGAGAGCCAGGGGCACACTCCAACACAGACATACAGTGCCTTGCGAAAGTATTCGGCCCCCTTGAACTTCGTGACCTTTTGCCACATTTCAGGCTTCAAACATAAAGATATAAAACTGTATTTTTTTTGTGAAGAATCAACAACAAGTGGGACACAATCATGAAGTGGAACGACATTTATTGGATATTTCAAACTTTTTTAACAAATCAAAAACTGAAAAATTGGGCGTGCAAATTTATTCAGCCCCCTTAAGTTAATACTTTGTAGCGCCACCTTTTGCTGCGATTACAGCTGTAAGTCGCTTGGGGTATGTCTCTATCAGTTTTGCACATCGAGAGACTGACATTTTTTCCCATTCCTCCTTGCAAAACAGCTCGAGCTCAGTGAGGTTGGATGGAGAGCATTTGTGAACAGCAGTTTTCAGTTCTTTCCACAGATTCTCGATTGGATTCAGGTCTGGACTTTGACTTGGCCATTCTAACACCTGGATATGTTTATTTTTGAACCATTCCATTGTAGATTTTGCTTTATGTTTTGGATCATTGTCTTGATGGAAGACAAATCTCTGTCCCAGTCTCAGGTCTTTTGCAGACTCCATCAGGTTTTCTTCCAGAATGGTCCTGTATTTGGCTCCATCCATCTTCCCATCAATTGTAACCATCTTCCCTGTCCCTGCTGAAGAAAAGCAGGCCCAAACCATGATGCTGCCACCACCATGTTTGACAGTGGGTATGGTGTGTTCAGGGTGATGAGCTGTGTTGCTTTTACGCCAAACATAACGTTTTGCATTGTTGTCAAAAAGTTCAATTTTGGTTTCATCTGACCAGAGCACCTTCTTCCACATGTTTAGTGTGTCTCCCAGGTGGCTTGTGGCAAACTTTAAACGACACTTTTTATGGATATCTTTAAGAAATGGCTTTCTTCTTGCCACTCTTCCATAAAGGCCAGATTTGTGCAATATACGACTGATTGTTGTCCTATGGACAGAGTCCCCCACCTCAGCTGAAGATCTCTGCAGTTCATCCAGAGTGATCATGGGCCTCTTGGCTGCATCTCTGATCAGTCTTCTCCTTGTATGAGCTGAAAGTTTAGAGGGACGGCCAGGTCTTGGTAGAATTGCAGTGGTCTGATACTCCTTCCATTTCAATATTATCACTTGCACAGTGCTCCTTGGGATGTTTAAAGCTTGGGAAATATTTTTGTATCCAAATCCGGCTTTAAACTTCTTCACAACAGTATCTCGGACCTGCCTGGTGTGTTCTTTGTTCTTCATGATGCTCTCTGCGCTTTTAACGGACCTCTGAGACTATCACAGTGCAGGTGCATTTATACGGAGTCTTGATTACACACATGTGGATTGTATTTATCATCATTAGTCATTTAGGTCAACATTGGATCATTCAGAGATCCTCACTGAACTTCTGGAGAGAGTTTGCTGCACTGAAAGTAAAGGGGCTGAATAATTTTGCACGCCCAATTTTTCAGTTTTTGATTTGTTAAAAAAGTTTGAAATATCCAATAAATGTCATTCCACTTCATAATTGTGTCCCACTTGTTGTTGACTCTTCACAAAAAAATACAGTTTTATATATTTATGTTTGAAGCCTGAAATGTGGCAAAAGGTCGCAAAGTTCCAGGGGGCCGAATACTTTTGCAAGGCACTGTATTTACAAACAGAGCATGTGTGTTTAGTGAGTCTTTTGGGTGTCAGGGAAAATGTAGAGTTCAAGCATTTTGCTAATCCCTCAATAACATCTGCTAAACACGTGTATGTGACCAATTGACATTTGATTTGAGTTAAAAGAACATTATTTTCTTTTGGAATGTAGTGAAGTAAAAGTAAAAGTTGACAAAATTATAAATAGTAAAGTACAGATACCCCCAAAAACAACTTAAGTACTTTACACCACTTATGACAATGAAGACGGTACAAATGTGCCTTTTTATTGTACAACCCCAGTGACAGAGCCGTTAGTTCCTTTTAGGTGTCATAAATTAATCATTGTGCCTTATGGTGGGTACAAATATGTATCTTCATTCAATACATTGCTTTTCTGCAACGTATTGGGAAACCGAAATGTACCTTCAACGTACATCGAGAACCAGAGTGTGACGATTGTATCTTAATATTCAAAATATTGGGTCCAAATATGGACCCTCATACTCTTTATCCGCACATGTACCAAAAGGGCAACGAACAATACCATGTGATATCATTATCTGTACCTTTGAAAGTACATTATCTGTATTTAGATATTTTTGTTCCCCAGGGAACAATACCATATCCTTATTTTGTAGGAAGTTCTTTATATTATATGTGTGTGCAGGCATACGCATGCATGCTCAAGCGTGTGTGTGTGTGTGTATGTGTGTGTTCACATGAATGCATGGCATGCCGCGTGCATGTGTGATCATGCAAGTGTGTGACTCACTTCCTCTGATTGTCGGTGAGAGTGACGCCCTGTGTTGAGACTTTGAAATTAACCACAGTGGAGGTTGGAGGACGGTCCATGGCCAGAGTCAGACTGGCTGCCTTTTGTACAGCCTGGTACCCTGTCAAGGACTCCAGCTCTATTGAGCCCAAGAACCACACACTGCAAGCTAGGGAGAGAGACACACACCAGTTACACATTGTAACACACACACGTTATACACTGTAACACACATACAGACTGGTACCCAGTCAGAGACTGCAGCTCTACTGAGCCCATGAACTACACGGAGAAGCATACATGTTACACAATGAAAGATGACACACACACACACACAATGTCAGAGAAGAGGAGAGCTGAGACTATAAAGTACCTGCTCCCTGTTTGAGAAGCTCAGCAGCAGAGTTGGTTACTGACTGTGTTGATGGATCACTTGTCTCTTCTAGAGGGTTTGACAACACAGGAAGAAAAGGGAAGTTTAGTGGGAACTGATATAATTGTATTTATAAAAACACAAGGAAAGACACACACACACATTCTTACCTCTTTCGGGGATGATGAGTTTACAGGGCAGGGCCAAAGGGGTAATGGAATGTTGACAGACCAACGCAGTCAGACTTCCTGTGAGGAACAGAATACACCGTCTCAGATGCTTCAATATACCTTTCCATCTAGTCATTGGTCAACCCAAAATATTTTTGGGACCAGATTTTGTGGACCTGTTTAGATGCACTACTGAGTATGTCCACCAGAGGAATACATTGTATTACTTCACAAAACTGAACATATGCACCCACACAGTACACATATGCATGGAACCCAACACAAAACACCATAAAAGAACAGAACAGAACACGCATACATAGGCACATAGCACAACACACATGAATATGTCCTCACCAAAGTAGGGTTCATTGGGACAGCCCTTAAGCTGCACCCCTTTCTGTGTGCACTCAATCAGGAAGTGCCTAACCAGTTCATTGGATAGGTCGCCACCCACTATGGAGATAGGAAGTGACATCAGAGAGGATTGGGGAAATGGCAAGTGCCCTAGGAACAGGTTGAGGATCAGCTTCCCCTACCCTAATCCTAACCTTAAATATTTGTGGAAATAAATGCTAAAATGACACAGGATCAGCGGCAACTTCACCCTACACCGCCCTGGACTGACAGAAATATCTCATTAGAAGAAAGTCAGAAGTGACATATAACTACAATAGTAAAATGTTATGACATATTCTAATGAGACCATGTTGGAACTTATGGACCTCTCTGAGTCTGCGTCCCAAATGGCATCCTATTCCCATAGGGCTCTGGTCAAATGAAGTGCACTTTATAGGGAATAGCGTGCCATTTGAAATGCAGTAATTTGTGGCCTATCACACCCACCTTTCTTGCTCTGTGTCAGGACAGAGGGAGGGGGTGTGGCCACCTTCATAGCCAATCCGTAGGCTCCGCGGAACGAGTGACTGTCCCTGACGATGAAGGATCCAGGTTCTCTGTCCTTCAGCACACCGATGGCTACAGAGCACCACAGGAGTCAAAAAACAAAGTTTAACACAGTCACAACACCCATGTCATAGTCAGTAGGGACTGTGATGCCCTTTTCAGACTACTGAGACGAACAGAGCCAAGCCAAGCCGAACTGTGCTGCTCTGGCCCGGTTGCACAATGTGTAATGCACATCTAGCATAATGGCTGGAACTGTGCAGGAAAGCACAGTGTGAAAAGAAAATATCAAAGGCAACACACACACACACAAAGAGAGAAAGAGTTCTTGCAACACCTGTCTAATTTCCAGAAACAATATTTACCTTGATCTCTGGAGATGTCAGGCTTGTACCAGAATTTGGAAGTGTCCTGAACAAACTTCACATTGTCCTGCTTACTGGAAAACGGGTCTGCAACACAACACACAGACAGAGACAGCCACTTGTTGTGAAGAGAGAGAAAGAGAGAAATAGAGCACTAGAGCATAAAAACATATTGTTTGAGACACTGAACATCGTGTACGACAGTATGATTGAGTGTGAATTCAGGCATGCCATTGTCTTTTAATGTACGGGTGAGAGTCAACGTATAGCTGTCTTTACATGTTTACAACATGGGACAGACTGTGTAATGAGGTTTAATTTTTCACATGCACAAGTAGAGTGAAATGCTTAACCTGCAAGCCCTACCCAACAGTGCAATATGGAGTATCAAAATATTACAAGTAATAAAACTATACAACAATAACAAAAACACGCCAAATAAGTGAGGAAAAAAACAACTACATTTCAGATAAATGTCAGATACTGTATATACAGGGTCAGTACCAGCACCAAATGTACAATAGGGAGGGATAGTGGAGTATTTGAAGTAGATATGTACATGTAGGCAGTGATTAGGAGAAAGTGACTGGTAGTGAAAGTGACCCATGCCAAATCTTTTCAGTCTCCTGGGGGGGAATAGGTTTTGTTGTGCCCTCTTCACGACTGTCTTGGTGTGCTTGGACCATGTTAGTTTATTGGTGATGTGGACGCCAAGGAACTTGAAGCTGTCGCCTGCTCCACTACAGCCCCGTCGATGAGAAGGGGGGGGGGTGTGCTCAGTCCTCCTTTTCCTGTAGTCCACAATCATCTCCTTTGTCTTGATCACGTTGAGGGAAAGATTGTTCTCCTTGCACTGCACGGTTAGGTCTCTGACCTCCTCTCTATAGGCTGTCTCATCATTGTTGGTGATCAGGCCTACGACTGTTGTGTCATCAACAAATTATGGTGTTGAAGTCGTGCCTGGCCATGCAGTCATGAGTGAACAGGGAGTGCAGGATAGTACAGAGCACGCACACCTGCGGGGTCCCCGTGTTGAGGATCAGCGTGGCGAATGTGTTGTTACCTACCCTTACCACATGGGGGCGGCACGTCAGGAAGTCCAGGATCCAGTTGCAGAGGGAGGTGTTTAGTCCCAGGGTTCTTAGCTTAGTGATGAGCTTTGAGGGCACTATGGTGTTGAATGCTGAACTGTAGTCAATGAATAGCATTCTCATATAGATGAGTACCAGTCAAAAGTTTGGACACACCTACTCATTCCAGGGTTTTTAATTTATTTTTACTATTTTCCACATTGTAAAAAAAATAGTTTAGACATAAGAACTATGAGTAAACATGTGGAATCATGTAGTAACCAAAAAGGTGTTAAACAAATCAAAATATATTCTTCAAATCAGCCACCCTTTGCCTTGATGACAGCTTTGCACACTTGTCATTATCTAAACCAGCTTCACCTAGAATGCTTTTCCAATAGTCTTGAAGGAGTTCCCACATATGCTGAGCACTTATTGGCTGCCTATCCCTCACTCTGTAGTCCAGCTCATCCCAAACCATCTCATCTCAGCTGTGACCAAATATCTCGTGGCCATTTTAGGCATGTTCTTGTTCTAGTCTGTCTGCATGCTCATCTGGTCTTTCCCTGTGCTCCACCTCTAATTTCTGTTGTTCCGATTCTGCCATTAGTTCTATCTCCCTCAGTTGCAAGTCTATGGGAATTGACCTACTACCCACAGGACCCTTTTCACCAACATCCCTCTACGTAAGGACTTCCTCCTCCAGCAGAGCAGCACCGATCAACTCTTTGACTACTGATTTTGGATGGCCAGACACCACCTTCATGTCATAATGATTTGCAGTGATGAGCAGATTCGGCTTTGTACATTTATCTAGCATCTCCCATGTAGGATTTTCCACAAATGTGTCCAACTTAAGGCCTGTGGCTTTTTTTATTACCCTGTGTGTTTATGAAACTTTAAAAAATATTTCCACCAATCAGTGACGGAAACTCTAGCCAAAAGTGTTATCTGAACACTCAAATATCTGGGCACAGCAAAGCTTCAGAGTATGTGATTAGAGCAAATACTCATGGGACACTAGATCCCGGACGAACCCCCATTTTGTTACATTTCCAGAAGACAAACTCAAAATGTCTCTCACAACAAAGGGATCTAACAAAGAAAATCACTGACAACCAAACAAAACAGAAAGGGGTTCAAAAGGGGTTCTGATAAGCACCCATGTGGGTGCCCACTGAAAGTTGGAAAAGCCACTCGTAAGAGGTTCTAAAAGACACCCACCCTGGATGCCCACTAGGTTTGCCTCCGAAAAGACAGACTAAAAGAAAAACCCACAACAACTTAGGATAGGGAGTTAAAAGATGGAGCCAAACAAACAGGGGAAACACCAAACAGGTTGAGCTCGAAATCAAGCCACGCCTAAATAGCTCTTGGGTCAACACAGGTCAAACACCTTCCCAGTAATGAGTTGGCACACGTGTAACACACACGGACTGACGAGGTGACACCAATCAGTGCACCAAGCTATATGTGCTAAAGTCCATCCTCAAAACAAATGGAAAACCAAAGCCAGTAACAGAGGACGGACGATTTTTACGCGCTACACTTTTCAGCACTCAGCGGTCCCGTTCTGTGAGCTTATGTGGCCTACCACTTCTCTGGTGAGGCGTTGTTGCAACTAGACGTTTCCACTTCACAATAACAGCCCTTACAGTTGCCTGGGGCAGCTCTAGTAGGGCAGACATTTTACTAACTGACTTGATGGAAAGGTGGCATCCTATGACGGTGCCACATTGAAAGTCACCGAGCTCTTCAGAAAGGCAATTCTTCAGCCAATGTTTGTCTATGGAGATTGCATGGCAGTGTGCTCAATTTTATACACCTGTCAGCAACTGAAATAGCTGAATCCACTAATTTGAAGTTGTGTCCGCATACTTTTGTATATATAGTGACATGTAAATAGGAGTAATAGCAGGAGAAATAAATAGATACTAATGATAATGGCAATCAATGATCAATTAACAGCAGCGTAGTGATAGTAATACATCTAATCAATAATAATTTTAGCAGCAGTGTAGTTGTGAGGTTGTGTGTGCCATTGGGTGTAAGTGCATGGCGTCAATAATGAGTGTGTAAGTAAGCATGTGGTGCCTGGAGAAGTGGGTATACTCAAATTTTGCCTAAATGTTTCCAAACGGCCCTCCAAGCTAAGGAAAGGCGCTGTGTGTGAAAGATTCTATGAGAAACAGTGACACACTCTGAATGACCTAAAATAATAAAATCCCAAATTGGTCTTTCACATTCAGGCTACCCAAGTTGTACTGTGCAGTAGGCTAATAGTAGGGCTACACATTTTTTCAGGTTTTCGTCAATGCTTAATCCACATCAGGAGACCTCTTGAGGTCTGGAAAAATCTAAGAAATGTAGGTTTTTGAGAGTAGTTACCCTTTAATTCAAGTGTGCAGGCTCCTAGCACTATTGTCTGATTAACAGTGTTTCTGTAGCACATGAGATGGAGTTTACATTGGAATGGGCACTGGATTGACAACAATGCTCATGATATCATTCTGACAGGTAGGTATAGGTTACTTTGTAGCTATTTAACATTTATTAGAGAAGGTTTTAGGGAAAGCATTTCCGTCTACCTAAAGACGGTTAAGCCTATAATTAGCGTTGCTATATTTTTCCTGTTCCTTAATTGTTTGAATCCTTCATTTTTTGAGGCATGTCTTACCTTGCTTCAAAGTAGCCTATTGACAAATTCCCACCTTTTGTGTGGGCAATTATGTTTTATAAAGACTTAACTCTTATGCATTCGCCTGTTCTATTGGTTTTCTTTCAGATTTCTTTCATTGTCTAGCAGCCGAAGGCTTTATCCTAATCATATTAGCAACCCATGATAGTTGTTAAATCCCACCTTTTTCGAACCGATATTTCCATCTCTGTCCACGAAACCGCTTGCATGTGCGGTGTGCATTTTAGAAGATTGTTTTCCCGCAAATGGCATTTTGCAACATTCACACATAGGCCTACTGCCGTGTGTATTTTGCTGTGCCTAAAATGTGAAGAAATAATAGTTGATCTGCATTTTAATATAAACATTCCAATCTGTTCCATCAGCCCTATTAATTGATACGGCATATACCTCCAAAGCACCACTTTGATAAGTATCAATCGGGATTAAGAAGAGAGTATAAGCAATGTCCACCACACCACTGTGTGTGTAAGTAAGACAGTGAAGGTGTATATGTCTGAGTGGGTGGAGTCCTGTGGATGGGCATAGAGTCCGTGTGGGTAGGTCTGTGGGAGAGCGAGAGCAGTAATTGTTAGCCATTTAACAGTCTTATAGCCAGGGGATAGAAGCTGTATAGGAGTCTGTTGGTCTGAGCCTTGATGCACTGGTACCGCCTGCTGGACAGCAGCATGGCTGTAGTCTTTTGCAATTTTTCTGTCCCTTCTCAGACACTGCCTGGCATGTACATCCTGGATTGACTGAGAGCTCACCCCGAGTAATGTGCTGGGCCGTCCATAATATCACCCCCTGTCGGGCCTTTTGTTCAAGGGCGGTGCAGTCGCCATGCCAGACGGTGATACAGCCAGTCAGGATGCTCTCAATGCTGCAGCTATAAGTTCCTAAGGATCCGAGGGACTATGCCAAACCATGCCTACTTCACAACTGTTGTGGTGTGAGAGGACCATGTTAAGTCCTTAGTGATGTGGACACCAAGGAACTTGAATCTCTGGACCGTCTCCACTATGGCCCAATCGATGTGGATGGGGGTGTGCACCCGCCCTTGTTTTCTGTAGTCAGCTCCTTGGTCTTGCTGAAGTTGAGGGAGAGACTGTAGACTGTCTCATAGTCAGTCGTTGGTGAGGTTGAAGAGGGCAGTGTGGAGTGGAATAGAGAATGCGTCATCTGTGGATCTGTTGGGGAGGTATGCAAATTGGAGTGGGTCGAAAGTGTCTGGGAGGATGGAATTGATGTGTGCGATGACCAGCCTTTCAAAGCACTTCATTATTACAGGTCGGTAGTAATCGTAGCAGGATGCCAGGTTTTTGGGAACATGAATGATGGTGTGTGTGTGTGTGTGTGTGTATCTGCGTGCATGTGTACCTGATCCAGGCAAAGGGGCTCCACCACCACCAGGGCTGAGTCCTCTGAAAGGGGCTGGGGTCATGGCTGATGGGAAGGGGATGCTGAGACTACTACCACTGTGGGGGCTGGATAATCCACTGAGAGAGGGGGAGCGGGACCCAGCCAGCCCTGGTACCCTCTTCTCAGGCAGCACGGGTGGCAGTCCTGTCAGTCCACCCTCTCCAAGCCCCAGGCCTAGATCCAGGCCCCCCAGCCCCTCCACAGCTTCCAACAGGCTGTCCTCCAGACCAAGATGTCCATTCCCCAGCAGCAGAGAGACTAAATCCCCCTGGCTTTGGGCATCCTGGTTCCTCTCACCCCGGCTTTGGCCCCCAGACCCCTCCAGACCCCTCTGGGCCCCCAGGGGAGATCTGTGCGCATTGAGTAGGCTGAGGGGAGAAAGAGAGGAAGAGGAAGGGGGGAGTAATGGGGAGGACAGGGACATAGGAGTCCTGTCCAGCCACACTGGAGGTGGGGTTTGGCTGAGGAGAGAGAAAGAGAAGGGGATGATCAAGTATAAGCACAAATGTGTAAGGACAGCAGCTGAGAGACGAAAAGCAAGTACTGGGAGTGAATATTTAATGCATAAACGGAAATGAAACAAACAAGGACAGCGTCTGAACAAGGGACAACAATAATGCTGACACGGGGAACAAACTGAGGAACAGACAGATATAGAAGGGGCAATCAACAAAGTGACCAGGTGAGTCCAATGAAGCGCTGATGCACGTAATGATGTTGACAGGTGTGCGTAATGATAGGCAGCCTGGCATCCTCGAGCGCCAGAGAAGGGGAGTGGGAGCAGGCATGACAAAATGTAGCTAGAGTTAACACACACAAAAACATTGCAGTGTGAAAGAAAGACAGTACCTGTTTGTGTGTGGGAGGGTGCTCCTTGACGATACAGAGTGCATGGATCCAAACATTCTCTGACAGGTGGCGGGAGTGAAGGACACTTCCGAGCAGAAAAGCTCTCCATTCGACGAGGCTGGAGTTTGGTTCATACTACTGTCCAGGAAACTTTGAGAATCTGCATGAAAATAAAAACAACAGCATCCCTTTAAGACTGTGGCATGGCTTCCACTTTAACATTACAGATAGGTGCATACTAGTCTACGAGAGAGCTCATCTCTTATCTTTGAGACGCTGAATAGCTGCCCATGCTAAAACATGCTTTGAATCAAATGCGCCCTCTATCCAACTCTATGGTGCATACAGTGCAGTATGTGACTGGAGGTTTGTATGAAGGTAACATAATCTGTTCAGTTCCCCACTTCCAAAATACGCTTCCTTCTAATTTATCTTACTGTAGCAAGTCTCAGATAACAGTCCCTGAGATATTTTCTTACACACTGCTCTTTGTGAGTTCTTACCAAATCCTGTATATTGGCTCTGTACTCCAGCCATATGTTCTGTCGAGAGAGAGAGAGCAACAGACATGCTCAGCATGAGCTCCTGATTTATCTGTTTTTTGTTTTTAAAATGAGATGAACATCTCCAATCTAAAAAAAATTCAAGACAAGACATGATGAACAACTATTCATTCTGAATATATTTAAAAAAACCTCAAATGAAGTAGTTTTTACTCTCCTTCACTAGCTACACAACAAAAACCTAGCCAGCAAGAAAATAATTGAGTGAGAACAAACCTAGCAAGGGCAGCTAACACAGCTACATCAAACGACCAAACTGAGTGAATAAACCAAAAAGCAACATGGACTCTAACCTTAAACATATTTTCTTTTGTGTGTGATTTTTCACTATTTAAGATTTTTTTTAAAGCTAAATTAGAGTAAGCTAGCAACATAAGCAGAGCCCACAGGCACCATGTGTTCCCTCAGCGCTGAGTCCATTCTCTACCCTCCAGAGACCAAAAACAATGACACAAGGAAAGCTTTTCAACAGAAACTACTAAAGGGGAGGCCAGAAACCCTTTTCACAGACCTGTACAAAAACAGTGATGTGAGTAATTTCATCTCTTTCACTGACCAGCCAAATGTATGGCGCTCAGCAGTCTGCTCTCACTACGGGTGAAAGTAAAAGAGACCGACAACCCTGACAGCACCATGATAACAATCAACCTGTACAAGACTGGGACTGTCATGGTGCAAGGTAACCTATTTCATTTAAAGACTGAACATTTGATGTCATTCTCCAAAGATCCTACAAACAAGCCCCTTCAGGCAGGAGAAGCAGTGTGAGTAATGAAGAAAAAATGTAGCCATCATAAAGACCTCCTTGTATCCACTACAGCCCCCTCCCACTCTCCCCACCTCAGCCCCCTCCCACTCTCCCCACCTCTCTCTCCATCTCTCTCTTGAGCTCTCTCTTTATTCCTTCCCTCCTATTCTTTCATCCCTCTCTTTCTCCCTCTTCTCCATTGACTTTATGTTGAGGAATTTAGGCTGAATTAAACCCTCTCTTGTCATCTCCAGTATTAGATTACTTACACACACACACCCTGGTCAAAAGTAGTGCACTATATAGGGAATAGGATGGCATTTGGGATGCAAACTTTCTATATGTTAATGGTGACCTTACCCTACATCTTCAAAGTAAACTAAAATCTGGTGCCAATCTGGCCTGGAGAGGTGAGAGAATGCATGTACAGTTGAAGTCGGAAGTTTACATACACCTTAGCCAAACACATTTAAACTCAGTTTTTCACAATTCCTGACATTTAATCCAAGCAAAAATTCCCTGTCGTAGGTCAGTTACGATCACCACTTTATTTTAAGAATGTGAAATGTCAGAATAATAGCAGAGAGATTGATTCATTTCAGCTTTTATTTCTTTCATCACATTCCCAGTGGGTCAGAAGTTTAGATACACTCAATTAGTATTTGGTAGCATTGCCTTTAAAATGGTTTAACTTGGGTCAAACGTTTCAGTTAGCCTTCCACAAGCTTTCCACAATAAGTTGGCAGAATTTTGTCCCATTCCTCCTGACAGAGCTAGTGTAACTGAGTCAGGTTTGTAGGCCTCCTTGCCCGCACATGGTTATTTCAGTTCTGCCCACAAATGTTCTATAAGATTGAGGTCAGGGCTTTGTGATGGCCACTCCAATACCTTGACTTTGTTGTCCTGAAGCCATTTTGCCACAACTTTGAAAGTATACTTGGTGTCATTGTCCATTTGGAACCAAGCTTTATCTTCCTGACTGATGTCTTGAGATGTTGCTTCAATATATCCACATCATTTTCCTCCTCATGATGCCATCCATTCTGTGAAGTGCACCAGTCCCTCCTGTAGCCAAGCACCCCCACAGCATGATGCTGCTACCCCTGTGCTTCACAGTTGGGGTGGTGTTCTTAGGCTTGCAAGCCTCCCCCTTTTTCCTCCAAACATCACAATGGTCATTATGACCAAACAGTTCTATTTTTGTTTCATCAGACCAGAGGGCATTTCTCCAAAAAGTACGATCTTTGTCCCCATGTGCAGTTGCAAACCGTAGTCCGGCTTTTTTATGGTGGTTTCGGAGCAGTGGCTTCTTCCTTGCTGAGTGGCCTTTAAAGTTATGCCGATATAGGACTCATTTTACTGTGGATATAGATACTTTTGTACCGGTTTCCTCCAGCATCTTCACAAAGTCCTTTGATGCTGTTGTGAGACTGATTTGCACTTTTCGCAGCAAAGTACGTTCATCTCTAGCAGACAGAATGCATCTCTTTACTGAGCGGTTTCATGGCTGCGTGGTCCCATGGTGTTTATACGTGTGTACTATTGTTTGTACAGATGAACGTAGTACATTCAGGCATTTGGAAATTGCTCCCAAGGATGAACAAGACTTTGCTGATTTCTTTTGATTTTCCCATGATGTCAAGCAAAGATGCAGTTAGTTTGAAGGAATTGGGAACGTTTCCCTAGTCAGCGCCATTATTAGTGCAATGCCCCTTAAAGTGTTGCTCTGTGCGACCCAGTGGGGCAGGGTAGCACCCCCCCCCCCCCCGTTCCTCCTCCTCCATTCCCCATGGGCTAGGTCCATCTTCTGTGCGCGGCTCTGGCTTGCACTCGTGTCTTGAACCTCGTGCGCCCACCACTATTTCAGTGGATACAGCTGGAGAACTGCAAAGGAAATCCCATTGTGCGCCACACAGGAGCCATGACCAGTATGACCAATATATATTGTCCTGCTAATAACAGGGTTAAAAATATGTCTGTGAGAATATCCAAGGGGCTTTTATATAATTCTAAATAATAAAAAAATAAAAATAAATAAATAATAATAATAATAATAATAATAATAATAATAGCATTGTTAAAAAAATAACAATATATTTTGGAGAATATTTTGTTTTCAAATAATGTAAAATGAGCGAGAAAAAGCCATTCTTGAACATGGGGTGAGACATAGTTACTAATTTGTAAATACAGCCAGTTTGTTATTTTGAATGTTTTATTTATCTTTTTAAAGGGAGAGAAACCAAAAACCTACAACTGGGTCTCCCAGTTGAGGCCGGCACAGGTATTGAACCAGAATCTGTAGTGACACAGTTTGCACTGCAATGCAGTGTCTTAGACCCGCTGCGCCACTGAGGCGCTGCACAATGTGACTGGTTGGGAGTAGGCTACAGTACTACAGTAAGAGCAAAAATAATCCTAACATTTACACACTCTAAGCGTAGTCTAAGTTTCTCTTAGAATAAAAACCTTAGTGTAACAACGGTTGAATAAGTAATACTGAAGTCGTGCACAATTATCAATTTATATTTAGGTTTATGTCTCCCATTCATTGTCAGTTAGAGACACAGTAGCGCCTTGGGACCCAAAAGCATAATCCGTGCTCTAACTCCCCCTTGCTCTGGTCTGGAGCAGTGAAGTGGTGATGAAGTGGTGACGCAGGGTGCCGTACTAAACCACTAACGACCTCTAAGTGCCGCAGCACAATCACAAAACTTTGTGGAACAACCACTGTATTTCCCCTTTTCTTTGCTGTTACAGACAAACTAGGACCTCTGACTTTATCAGAAACTTGCCCATACTGGTAGAAAAAGTTATCAATATAACACCAACCAACCTCTTTAGACCTTGGGGAGTTTATTCATTTCATGCATTATACTGCCATTGTACTATGGTAACGCACAAATAATAAAGATGGTACCATATGATCATTTTTGGTACCATTTAGCATGATTGTACTTTAACATGGTAGAATGTATAATGCAGGTTGAAGTAATGGTATTTCCATGATCCACATTTATACCATGGTAAAATGAGACAATACCATTGCATTATTTAGGTGCATGACAGTACCATCATACTTCAAAGCTCGGTACATGTCCATGATTCAGACTATACCACTGTATAAGTGAAAGTACCCTAGTAGTACCACGGTATAAATTTAATTATAAACGGTGTGTTTCGAGCCCTATATGCCTATTGGCTGACAGCTGTGATACACCACTGATATGGAGAACATTTATTTTTACTGCTCTAATTATGTTTGTAACCAGTTTATAATAGCAATAAGACACCTGTATATGGCCAATATACGCTGCGCTTTGGTCCGCTTCTTACAACGATCACGACAGCTAAGGGCTGTATCCAGCAACACCGCATTGCGTCATGCGTAAGAACAGCCCTTAGACGGGGTATGTTGGTTATATCCAGTACCACACTCCCTCGTGTCCTATTGCTTAATTATAAACTGGGTGGTTCCAGCCCAGAATACTGATTGACTGACAGCCGTGGTATATGAGACCGTATACCATGGGTATGACAAAACATTTGCTTTTACTGCTCTAGTTTCTAATAGCAACAAGGCACCTCAGGGGTTTGTGGTACATGGCCAATATACCACACCTAATGGCTGTATCCAGGCACTCCGCGATGTGTCGTGCCTAAGAACAGCCCTTAGCCATGGTATATTGGCCATAGGCCAACCCGCCACCCCCCCCCGGGCCTTAAGTAACATAGTTTTGTAAGGGCTGTGTAACTCTCGCACACTCACAGTAACCAACACACACAGCCCAGCACGTGCTAGAGCGTCACCTCGCTCTACCTCTACCTCACGCTTTATCAGCTACGGTTAATAAAGTAGCTTAAAATTAAGTAGCGGTTCCAAATGTTTGGTATACTCAGCGCATGTTCTTGGCAACAAATAAATATCTGGTGGCACTGCTGAGACATTAATGAGCTTCAGAACAAAACGGTTGAATGTTCAAATCCCAAGAGCATTTATGCACACTCAATCAGGTACACCCTGAGCACTGCTACTTTTTCGTTGGTGTTGTCAGATAATCGTACAATTAATTGACTTAATTCTGAGCCACGTTTTAGCAGTGCATAAATGTATTCTTGCCAATAAATACATTTGACGTGTGAAACCAATTGTTTTTGGAACACTTCACATGACATTTCATAAGTGAAAAACGTGTATTTGGAACACTTCGAATGTGACATTTCACATGTGAAAACACTTGTGTTTTTGATTGTTCGGGACCTTTAAAACCACCATTCCATTTTATTACTTTACACATAATGGTTTAGGACTATCTGGGATCATCACATGGCATCCTGCCGACTGCAAATCTGCAACAGTTTACTAACCAATGTCCTTCCAGTAATGCATTGTAAATTCAGCATGTTGCTGTAGTTATATGTTCAAGTAATAAGCTGTAAATGTGTCTTATAGCAAAGGTCCTGAAACTCTACGGTAATTTACTGGCTTCTGTGCTGCCAGTAATTTACCTAAAAAAATGACAGGACATTTTTTTTACAATGTAGCTAGCCAGTTATTAGCGATCACCAGTATATAGTTATAGCGCCGACGTAATCCACTGTAAACTTCTGATGGCGCATGAAGCCGGAAGCATTTGAATTTGAAGCACGCGATATTGGTGAATGGGGCTGAATGGCACCAAAAGATTGCTAAAGATTATGGTGAAAGTGGCCGTAACTAGCAAAGGATTACGGTCAATGTAGTCACTTTCATCCTTGCTGAGTCAACAGGGAACCTCCGATCCTAGCCTGCTGGACAGACAAACGACCAATGTAGTAGTCAGAATAGATCACTATTTAATTACATGTATTTATTTGTAGCAAACTTTAAAATAATTCACTGTGGGGATTGAACTTGATCAAAATAAACATCCAAAAATGTTGTGTTAAAAAAGCCTCTCTAGGGCAGACCAGATCTTTTTCCAGCAGAGCTTGTGACTTCAATCTCCAGAACAGACACTGGGGGCCTGCACCAAATAAGATGAAAACGGAAACATTCAGGTATCTTTGCCTTAGATGAATAATGGAAACCACAAATTATATTTGCTGACACGGTGCAGTCAAATTTTGGAACAACTAGACTACCTAGCAATGTAAACCCCTCCCTTCCATGAACCCACCCTCGGTGATATTGGTTACAATGCGGTACTTATTTAAATTAGGTAAGATAATAAGATGTTACCATTGGTGTATTCAAATCAAGTTTTAGGGACTACTTAGTCCAGGACTAGTTTCAATCTCTGTCTGGGAAACTGACTGTTAGTCTTTTCCTCTCCTCTTTTGTCTTCTCTTAGTATTTTCCTCTCCTTTTTCCCCTGGAATGTGTTCCTCCTCTCTCTCTGCTGTATGTCCCTAACAGTCTGACACACAGAGGACAAAGACTCCTCAGTTAGGACAGAATCATGTAGTACCACTTCTAGATGGCAACGAACCATGGGCATGATTCTTGCCGAACCCCAAAAACACACACGCATGTATGTATACACATTCCTGCAAGCATACACACATATACAGGCAAGCCTACATACACACACACTAAAAAGCAAGCAAACATTCACACATACCTCTCTCTCTCAAACATACATTCACACTACGCAGGAACGAAGGCACTAGCATCCACAAAACTCCCTATTGACCACAGGAATGTGCTCTCACTCACTCCCCTACACACACACACTTAGAGGCCCAGTCTGACAGCTATTCACTGGATCACACAGACACAGAGACGCAGAGAGAGACCTCGCGCGCACACACAGGTCTCATTATTCTCATCCTATCTGGAAGTTATTCATCAAAATTAATAGTGCACCTCCTCCCCCATTGTTCCTCCCGGGACCTCTCAGAGAGAGAGGGAGCGAGAGGGAGCGAGAGAGAGAGAGAGGGAGCGAGAGAGAGAGAGAGGGAGCGAGAGAGAGAGAGAGGGAGCGAGAGAGAGAGAGAGGGAGCGAGAGAGAGAGAGAGGGAGCGAGAGGGGGAGAGGGAGGGAGGAGAGGGAGGGAGAGCGAGAGAGCGAGAGAGGAGCGAGAGAGGGAGCGGAAGCGCGAGAGAGGGAGCGGGAGAGAGCGAGAGAGGGGAGCGAGAGAGAGAGAGGAGCGAGAGAGAGAGAGGGCGAGAAGAGAGAGCGAGAGAGAGGGAGAAAGCGAGAGAGAGAGAGACGGCGAAGAAAGAGAGAGGGAGCGAGAGAGCGAAAGAGAAGCGAAGAGAGCGAAGGGGACGAGAGAGCGAAGAAGCGAGAGAAGCGAAGAGAGAGGAGAGCGAGGGAGAGGGAGCGAAGGAGAGCGAGAGGCGAAGGAAGGCGAAGAGGGAGCGAAGAGGAGGGAGCGAGAAGAAAGGCGAGAGAGAGCGAAGAGAGCGAGAGAGAAAGGCGAAGCGAAAGAAGAAGCGAAGAGAAGGGAGCGAAAGCGAAGGAAGCGAAGGCGAAGGAAGCGAAGAGGAAGCGAAGGAAGGAAAGGAAGGAAGCGAAGGAAGGAGGAAGCGAAGGAAAGCGAAAGCGAAGGAAAGCGAAGAAGAGCGAAGAAGGCGAAAGGAAGCGAAGGAAGCGAAGGAAGGGAAGCGAAGAGAAAGCGAAGAGAAGGAAGGAAAGCGAAGGAGAAGAGGCGAAAAGGCGAAGAAAGGAAGCGAAGGAGTGAGGAAGCGAAGAGGAAAGCGAAGGAAAGCGAAGAAAGCGAAGAAAAGGAAAGCGAAAGAAGTGAAGAAAGCGAAGAAAGGAAGCGAAGAAGAAAGAAAGGCGAAAGGCGAAGAAGGCTTGAAGAAGGCGAAGAAAGGCGAAGAAAGGAAGCGAAGGAAGGAAGAAGGAAGCGAGAAGCGAAGCGAAGGAAAGCGAAGGAAAGCGAGAGAAGCGAAGAAGAAGCGAAGAAGGCGAAGGCGAAGAAAGGCGAAGCGAAGAAAGCGAAGCGAAGAAAGTGAAAAGGCGAAGAAGAGGGCGAAAGCGGGCGAAGAAAGGAAGAGAAGCGGGCGAAGGAAAAGGAAGCGAAGAAACGAAGAAGCGAAGGAAGCGAAGAAAGCGAAGGCGAAGCGAAGAAGAGAAGGAAAGCGAAGAAGCGAAGAAGAAGGCGAAGCGAGAGCGAAAAGGAAAGCGAAGAAGGAAGCGAAGAAGGCGAAGAGAAAGCGAAGAAGGCGAAGGAAGCGAAGGAAGCGAAGAAGCGAAGCGAAGAAGCGAAGGAAGCGAAGGAAGCGAAGGAAGCGCGAAGGAAGCGAAGGAAAGGCGAAGAAGCGAAGGAAGGCGAAGAAAGCGAAGAAAAGCGAAGCGAAGCGAAGCGAAGCGAAGCGAAGAGAGAAGCGAAGAGAAGCGAAGAAGCGAAGGCGAAGGCGAAGGGGAGGGAAGCGAGAGGAAGCGAAGTGAGGAGCGAAGAAAGCGAAGCGAAAGAAGCGAAGTGAGGAAGCGAAGGAAAAGCGAAGAAGGAAGGCGAAGGAAGCGAAGGAAGCGAAGGAAAGCGAAGGAAGCGAGAGAAGCGAAGAAGGAAGCGAAGTGGCGAAGGAAAGCGAAGGAAGCGAAAAGCGAAGGAAGGAAAGCGAAGAAAGCGAAGGAAGCGATAGAAGGAAGCGAAAAGGCGAAAAGGCGAAAAAAGTAAGCGAAGAAAAGAAGCGCGAAGGCGAAAGAAGAAAGCGAAGAAGGCGAAAGCGAAGAAAGAAAGCGAAGAAAGCGAAAGAAAGGAAAGCGAAGAAGCGAAGCGAAGAGAAGAAGGAAGCGAAAGGCGAAGAAAGCGAAGCGAAAAGGCGAAGAAGAAGGCGAAGAAGCGAAGGAAGCGAAAGAAAGCGAAGAGAGGCGAAGGAGAAAGCGAAGAGGAAAGCGAAAGGCGAAAGGCGAAGAGGAGAAGAAGCGCGAAAGAAAGCGAAGAAAGCGAAGAACAGCGAAGAGGCGAAGAAAGAAGAAGTAAAGCGAAAGAAAGCGAAGAAAGCGAAAAGAAAGCGAAGAAAGAAGCGAAAAAGCGAAGAAAAGCGAAGAGAAAGCGAAGGAAGCGAAAGCGAAGAAAGGCGAAAGGAAGCAGAGAAGGAAGCGAAGGAGAAGCGAAGGAAAGCGAAAAGCAAGAAGGAACGAAGCGAGGAAAGCGAAGAGGAAGCGAAGGAAAGCGAAAAGAGAGCGAAGGAAGCGAGAAAGGCGAAGGAAGCGAAGAAAGCGAAGAAGAAAGCGAAGGAAAGCGAAGAAAGCGAAGAAAGGCGAAGAGAGAAGCGAAGGAAGAAGGCGAAGGAAAGCGAAGGGAGCGAGCAAGAAGGAAGCGAAGGAAGCGAGGAGCGAAAAGGCAGCGGAAACGAAGAAAGCGAAGAAGGCGAAGAGGAAGCGAGGGAGCGAAGAAGCGAAGCGAAGAAAGAAGCGAAGAAAGGCGAAGAGAAGGGCGAAGAAGGCGAGAAGAGGAAGGCGAGGCGAAGGCGAAGAAAGCGAGAAGCGAAGGAAGGCGAAGGAGGAGGAGCGAAGGGAAAGCGAAGGAAAGCGAAGAAGCGAAGGAAGGCGAAGGAGGAGAGCGAAGGAGGAAGCGAAGGAAAGGAAGCGAAGGAAGGAAGCGATAGAAGGCGAAGAAGCGAAGGCGTGAAGTGTGAGGAAGCGAGAAAGGGAAGCGAAGAAGGAAAGCGAAGAAAAGCGAGGAAGCGAAGCGAAGGAAGAAGCGAAGAGAAGCGAGAAAGCGAAAGGCGAAGAGAAGCGAAGAAGAAAGCGAAGAAAGCGAAGGAAGCGAAAAGCGAAGGAAGCGAAGGAAGCGAAGGAAGCGAAGGAGGAGCGAAGTGGCGGAAGGGAAGACGAAGCGAAAAGGGAGGAGCGAAGAGAGCGAAAAGGCGAAGAGCGAAGAAGAGGAGCGAGAGCGAGAGAAGGAAAGCGAGAAGCGAAGAGAAGCGAAGAGAGAAGCGAAAGCGAAGAGAGAGAGAAAGGCGAGCGAAGGAAAGCGAAAGAAAGCGAAGAAAAGGAAGCGCGAAGCGAAGCGAAAAGTGAAGCGAAGAAAGCGAAAGCGAAGGAGGAAGCGAGGAAAGCGAAGAAGGCGAAGAGAGGAAGCGAAGGAAGGAAGCGAGGAAAGCGAGAGGAGGAGAAGCGAAGAAGGAAGCGAAAAAGGAAGGAAGCGAAGGAGGAAGCGAAGGAAGGAAGAGGAAGCGAGAGGAAAGCGAAGGAAGGAAGCGAGAAGGAGGAGAAGCGAAGGAGGAGCGAAGCGAAGAAGGAGGAAGCGAAGGAAGAAGCGAAGGAAGCGAAGAGGGCGAAGAGGGCGTGAGCGAAGGAAAGCGAAGAGAGCGAAGCGAAGCGAAGCGAAGCGAAGGCGAAGAGAGAGAAACGAAGAAAAACAGCGAAGAAAGAAAAACAGCGAGAAAGAGAGGGAGGGAGGAAGCGAGAGAGGAAGCGGAGAAGAAGGGAAGCGAGAGAAGCGAGAAGGGAGGCGAGAGAGAGAGAAGGGAAGCGAAGAAGGCGAGGAAGCGAGAGAGGAAGCGAAGAGAGGAGGCGAAGAGAGCGAAGAAGCGAAGGAAAGCGAGAGAGGAAGAGGGAGCGAAGAAAGGCGAAGGAGCGAAAGAAGAAGGAAGCGAAGGAGAGAGAGAAGGAGCGAAGCGAGGAAGAGGCGAAGGGGAGCGAAGGAGGAAGGCGAGAAGGAAGCGAAAGCGAAGCGAAGCGAAGGAAAGGAAGCTATGAAGAGGAAAGCGAGAGAAGCGAGAAAGCGAAGCGAAGCGTAAAGGGAAGGCGAAAGGAAGCGAAGAAGGAAAGCGAAGGAAAGCGAGAAGGAAGCGTGAAGGGCGAAAAGCGAAAAGAGAAAGAGGCGAAGAGAGGCGAAGAAGAGCGAAGAAAGCGAAGGAAAGGAAAGGCGAAGAAGAAAGCGAAGCGAAGCGAAGCGAAAGAGGGAGCGAAGGCGAAGACGAAAGGGCGAGCGAGAGAGGCAGCGAAGAAGAGCGAGCGAAGGGCGAGAAGAGCGAAAGGAAGCGAAGGCGAAGCGAAGGAAAGCGAAAGAGCGAAAGGCGAAGAGAGAAAGCGAAGAGAAAGAGCGAAGACGAAGCGAAGGAGAGCGAGGAAAGGCGAAGAAAGGCGAAGAAAGCGAGCGAAGGAAGCGAAGCAAGAGCGAAGAGAGAAAGCGAAGAAGAAAGCGAAGAGAAGAGAAAGCGAAGAAGAAGGCGAAGGAGCGAAGGAAAAAGCGAAGGAAGGAAGCGAAGAGAAGAAGAAGGAAAGCGAAGGAAGCGAAGGAAGGAAAGCGAAGGAAGGCGAAGGAAAGCGAGGAAGCGAAGAAGCGAAGGAAGGGCGAGCGAAGGAAAGGAAGCGAAGCGAAGGAAAGCGAAGCGAAGGAAGAAAGCAGAAGCGAAGAAAGCGAAGGAAGCGAAGGAAGCGAGAAGCGAAAGAGGAAGCGAAGGAGCGGCGAAAGAGAAGCGAAGGGGCGGAAGCGAAGGGGAAGCGAAGGAAGCGAAGGAAGCGTGAAAGACGAAGGAAGCGAAGAGAAGAGAAGCGAAGAAGAAGAGCGAAGAAGCGAGCAGAGAAAGCGAAGAGAAGAAGAAAGCGAAGAGAAAGCGAAGGAAGCAAGAAGAAAGCGAAGGAAGCGAAGGAGGAAGCGAGAAGGAAAGCGAAGGAAGGAAGCGAAGGAAAGCGAGAAGGAAGCGAAGGAAGAGCGAAAGCGAAAGCGAAGGAAAGCGAAGGAAAGCGAAGGAAGCGAAGAAGCGAAGCGAAGAAAGCGAAGGAGAAGCGAAGGAAGCGAAGGAAGCGAGAGAGAGAGCGAAGGGAAGCGAAGGAAAGGCGAAGAGAGCGAAGGAAGAGAAGGAAAGCGAAAGAAAGCGAGAAAGCGAAGTAAGCGAAGAAAGCGAGAAGCGAAGGAGAGCGAAGGCGAGCGAGGCGAAGAGATCGAGAAGGAAGGCGAGAGGAAAGCGAAGGAAGCGAAGGAAGCGAAGGAAAGCGAAGCGAAGGAGAAAGCGAAGAAGGAAGCGAAGAAGAAAGCGAAAGGCGAAGAAAGAAAAGATCGAAGGAAAGCGAAGAAAGGAAAGCGAAGAAGCGAAGGAAGCGAAGAGAGAAAGGCGAAGCGAAAGAAGCGAAGAGCGAAGGCGAAGGGAAGCGAAGAGGAAGCGAAGGCGAAGCGAGGAGGAAGCGAAGAGAAAGCGAACGAAGAAGAAGGAAGCGAAGGAAGGAAGCGAAGGAAAGCGAAGGAGAAGCGAAGAGGAGAAAGGGAGAAAGCGAAGGAAAGCGAAGAAAAGAAGGAAAGCGAGAAAGAAAAGCGAAGAAGGAAGGGGCGAAGGAAAGCGAAGGAGCGTGAAGGCGAAGGCGAAGAGAGCGAAGAGCTTGAAGAGGCGAAGGAAGCGAAGGCGAAGGAGAAGCGAAGCGGAAAGCGGCGAAGAAGCGAAGAGAAAGCGAAGAGAAGCGAAGGAGAGAAAGCGAAGAGAAGCGAAGAAGCGAAGGAAGCGAAAGCGAAGCGAAGAAAGAAGCGAAAGGAAAGCGAAGAAAGAAGCGAAAAAGCGAAGCGAAAGGAGAAGGAAGAGAAAGCGAGAAGAGAAGCGAAGGAAGCGAAGGAAAGCGAGGAAGGAAAGCGAGAAGAGCGAAAGGAAGCGAAGAAACGAAGCGAAGGAAAGCGAAGGAAAGCGAAGGAAAGGCGAAACGGAAGCGAGAAGGAAGCGAGAGGCGTGAACGAAGAAGAGGAAAAAGCGAAGAGAGAAAGCGAAGGAAAAGCGAAGAGGCGAAAGCGAAGGAAGCGAAGGAAGGAAGCGAGAGAGCGAAGCGAAGAGAGGCGAAGGAAGAGCGAAGAGAAAGCGAAGGAAGCGAGGAGGAAGCGAGAGAAGCGAAGCGAAAGGAAGCGAAGCGAAGAAGGCGAAGGAAGAGAGAAGGCGAAGAGGAGCGAAGGAAGCGAAGGAAAGCGTGAAGCGAAAGGCGAAGGAAAGCGAAGGAAGCGAAGCGAAGGAGGCGAAGGAAGCGAAGAAAGCGAAGAGAAAAAGCGAAGCGAAGGAAAGCGAAAAGCGAAGCGAAAGCGAAGGAAAGCGAAGGAAGGAAGCGAAGGAAGAGAAGCGAAGGAAGAGCGAAGAAAAGCGAAGGAAAGCGAAGGAAGCGAAGAAGAAAGCGAGCGAAGGAAAGCGAAGCGAGCGAAGGAAAGCGAAGCGGCGAAGAAGGAAGCGAAGGAAGCGCGAAGGAAGGAAAGCGAAAGGAAGCGAAGGAAGCGAAGCGAAAGCGAGAAACGAAGCGAAGCGAAGGAAGGAAGCGAAGAAAGCGAAGCGAAGGAAGCGAAGCGAAAAGAAAGCGAAGAAAGCAAAGAAAGAGAAGCGAAGAAAGCGAGAAAGCGAAGAAGAAGAAGCGAAAGAAAGGAAGCGAGAAAGCGAAGGAAAGCGAAGAAGAAGCGAAGGAAAGCGAAGAAGAGAAGGAAAGCGAAGAGAAGCAAGAAGAAAAGAGGCGAAGAAGAAGGAGGAAGCGAAGAGAAGCGAAGGAAAGGTAGCGAAGGCGAAGGGAAGCGAAGAAAGAGGAAAGCGAAGGAAAGCGAAGGGGCGTGAAAGCGAAGGAAGCGAAGCGAAGGAAGAAGCGAGAAAGGAAGCGAAGAGGAAAGCGAAAGGCGAAGGAGCTGAAGAAGGCGAAAGAAAGCGAAAGCGAAGAAAGCGAAGAAGAAAGCGAGAAAGCGAAGGAAGCGAAGGAGGAAGCGAAGGAGAACAAGAAGAGAAGGGAAGCGAAGGAAAGCGAAGAGAAGCGAGAGAAAGCGAAGGAAAGCGAAGGAGGAAGGAAGCGAAGCGAGAGGCGAGAAAGAGAAGAGGAAGCGAAGAGAGGAAGCGAAGGAGGCGAAGAGAGGAGGAAGCGAAGAAGAAGGAGAAGCGAGAGAGAAGGCGAAGAGAAGCGGCGAAGGAGAGAGAGGGCGAAGAGGCGAGGAAAGTGAAGAGAAGCGAAGAAAGCGAGAAGAGGAAAGCGAGAGGAAGCGAAGGAAGCGAGGAGCAAGGAGTAGAGAAGCGAGGCGAGAGAAGCGAAGGAGAAAGCGAAGAGAAGCGAGGAAGCGAAAGAGCAAGCGAAGGCGAAAGGCGAAGGAGGAAGCGAAGAGAAGGCAAGCGAAGAGCAAGCGAAGCAGAGGAAGCGAAGCAAAAGCAAAGCGAAGCAAAAGGCGAAGAGAGAGCAAGCAAAAGCAAGCGAAAGAAGGAAGAGAAGCGAAGCAAAGCGAAGAAGAAGCAAGTGAAGCAAGCGAAGTGAAAAGGCGCGAAGCGAAGAAGGAAGCAAGGGCGAATAGAAAGAGGAAGCGAAGAAAGAGAAGAGGATGGGGCGAAGAAAGCGAAGGCGAAAAGGAAAGCGAAGGAAGGCGAAGGAAGCAAGGAAAAAAGCGAAGGAAGAAGAGGCGAAGGAGAAGCGAAAGGCGAAGGAAGGGGAGAAGCGAAGGAAGCAAAAAAGCGAAGAAGAAAGCGAAGAGAAGCAAAGCGATGAAGCGAAGGAAAGCGAAGCGAGAAGCGAAGCGAAGAAATGCCGAGAAAAGCGAGAGAAGCGAAATGAGTAAGAGAAAACGAAGTGGCGAACAAAGC